>NC_057832.1:35266151-35975317 GCF_910594005.1 Cervus elaphus | reverse complement strand
CACCTTACTTATAGTTTCCTTTGTAGTGCAAAAGCTTTTAAGTTTCATTAGGTCCCATTTGTTTAGTTTTGCTTTTATTTCCAATATTCTGGGAGGTGGGTCATAGAGGATCTTGCTGTGATTTATGTCGGAGAGTGTTTTGCCTATGTTCTCCTCTAGGAGTTTTATAGTTTCTGGTCTTACATTTAGATCTTTAATCCATTTTGAGTTCATTTTTGTGTATGGTGTTAGAAAGTGTTCTAGTTTCATTCTTTTACAAGTGGTTGACCAGCTTTCCCAGCACCACTTGTTAAAGAGGTTGTCTTTTTTCCATTGTATATCCTTGCCTCCTTTGTCAAAGATAAGGTGTCCATAGGTCCGTGGATTTATCTCTGGGCTTTCTATTCTGTTCCATTGATCTATATTTCTGTCTTTGTGCCAGTACCATACTGTCTTGAAGACTGTGGCTTTGTAGTAGAGTCTGAAGTCAGGCAGGTTGATTCCTCCAGTTCCATTCTTCTTTCTCAAGATTACTTTGGCTATTCGAGGTTTTTTGTATTTCCATACAAATTGTGAAATTCTTTGGTCTAGTTCTGTGAAAAATACCGTTGGTAGCTTGATAGGGAGTGCATTGAATCTATAGATTGCTTTGGGTAGAATAGCCATTTTGACAATATTGATTCTTCCAATCCATGAACACGGTATGTTTCTCCATCTGTTTGTGTCCTCTTTGATTTCTTTCATCAGTGTTTTATAGTTTTCTATGTATAGGTCTTTTGTTTCTTTAGGTAGATATACTCCTAAGTATTTTATTCTTTTTGTTGCAATGGTGAATGGTATTGTTTCCTTAATTTCTCTTTCTGTTTTTTCATTGTTAGTATATAGGAATGCAAGGGATTTCTGTGTGTTAATTTTATATCCTGCAACTTTACTATATTCATTGATTAGCTCTAGTAATTTTCTGGAAGAGTCTTTAGGGTTTTCAATGTAGAGGATCATGTCATCTGCAAACAGCGAGAGTTTCACTTCTTCTTTTCCTATCTGGATTCCTTTTACTTCTTTTTCTGCTCTGATTGCTGTGGCCAAAACTTCCAACACTATTTTGAATAGTAGTGGTGAGAGTGGGCATCCTTGTCTTGTTCCTGATTTCAGGGGAAATGCTTTCAATTTTTCACCATTGAGGGTGATGCTTGCTGTGGGTTTGTCATATATAGCTTTTATTATGTTGAGGTATGTTCCTTCTATTCCTGCTTTCTGGAGAGTTTTAATCATAAATGAGTGTTGAATTTTGTCAAAGGCTTTCTCTGCATCTATTGAGATAATCATATGGTTTTTATCTTTCAATTTGTTAACATGGTGTATTACATTGATTGATTTGCGGATATTAAAGAATCCTTGCATTCCTGGGATAAAGCCCACTTGGTCATGGTGTATGATTTTTTTAATATGTTGTTGGATTCTGTTTGCTAGAATTTTGTTAAGGATTTTTGCATCTATGTTCATCAGTGATATTGGCCTGTAGTTTTCTTTTTTTGTGGCATCTTTGTCTGGTTTTGGAATTAGGGTGATGGTGGCCTCATAGAATGAGTTTGGAAGTTTACCTTCCTCTGCAATCTTCTGGAAGAGTTTGAGTAAGATAGGTGTTAGCTCTTCTCTAAATTTTTGGTAGAATTCAGCTGTGAAGCTATCTGGTCCTGGGCTTTTGTTTGCTGGAAGATTTTTGATTACAGTTTCGATTTCCTTGCTTGTGATGGGTCTGTTAAGATCTTCTATTTCTTCCTGGTTCAGTTTTGGAAAGTTATATTTTTCTAAGAACTTTTCCATTTCATCCAAGTTGTCCATTTTATTGGCATAGAGCTGCTGGTAGTAGTCTCTTATGATCTTTTGTATTTCAGTGTTGTCTGTTGTGATCTCTCCATTTTCATTTCTAATTTTGTTAATTTGGTTCTTCTCTCTTTGTTTCTTAATGGTTTGTCAATTTTGTTTATTTTTTTCAAAAAACCAGCTTTTAGCTTTGTTGATTTTTGCTATGGTCTCTTTAGTTTCTTTTGCATTTATTTCTGCCCTAATTTTTAAGATTTCTTTCCTTCTGCTAACCCTGGGGTTCTTCATTTCTTCCTTCTCTAATTGCTTTAGGAGTTAGGTTATTTATTTGGCTTTTTTCTTGTTTCTTTATGTAAGCCTGTAATGCTATGCACCTTCCCCTTAGCACTGCTTTTACAGTGTCCCATAGGTTTTGGGTTGTTGTGTTTTCATTTTCATTCATTTCTATGCATATTTTGATTTCTTTTTTGATTTCATCTATGATTTGTTGGTTATTCAGAAGCGTGTTATTTAGCCTCCATGTGTTTGAATTTTTAACAATTTTTTTCCTGTAATTGAGATCTAATCTTACTGCACTGTGGTCAGAAAAGATGACTGGAATGATTTCAATTTTTTTGAATTTTCCAAGACCAGATTTATGGCCCAGGATGTGATCTATTCTGGAGAAGGTTCCGCATGCACTTGAGAAAAAGGTGAAGTTGATTGTTTTGGGGTGAAATGTCCTATAGGTATCAATTAGGTCTAGCTGGTCCATTGTGTCATTTATAATTTGTGTTTCCTTGTTAATTTTCTGTTTAGTTGATCTGTCCATAGTTGTGAGTGGGGTATTAAAGTCTCCCACTATTATTGTGTTACTATTAATTTCCTCTTTCGGCACTAGCTTTCTTCACAGTCCAACTCTCACATCCATACATGACCACTGTAAAAACCATAGCCCTGACTAGACAGACCTTTATTGGCAAAGTAATGTCTCTGCTTTTTAATATGCTATCTAGGTTGGTCATAACTTTCCTTCCAAGGAGTAAGCGTCTTTTAATTTTATGGCTGCAGTCACCATCTGCAGTGATTTTGGAGCCCCAAAAAATAAAGTCAGCCACTGTTTCCACTGTTTCCCCATCTATTTCCCATGAAGTGATGGGACCAGACGCCATAATCTTAGTTTTCTGAATGTTGAGTTTTAAGTGAACTTTTTCACTCTTCTCTTTCACTTTTATCAATAGGCTCTTGAGTTCTTCTTTGCTTTCTGCCATAAGGGTGGTGCCATCTGCATATCTGAGGTTATTGATATTTCTCCCAGCAATCTTGATTCCAGCTTGTGCTTCTTCCAGCTCAGTGTTTCTCAGATGTACTCTGCATATAAGTTAAATAAGCAGGGTGACAATATACAGCCTTGATGTACTCCTTTTCCTATTTGGAACCAGTCTGTTGTTCCATGTCCAGTTCTAATTGTTGCTTCCTGATCTGCGTATAGGTTTCTCCAGAGGCAGGTCAGGTGACCTGGTAGTTACCTGCTATTTACCTGAGGCCAAACTATGGTGGGGGTAATGAAGATAATGGCGACCTCCTTCAAAAGATTCCATGCAGGTACCGCTATACTCAGTGCACCCAAACCTGCAGCAGGTCACGTCTGACCCATGCCTCTGCTGGAGACTCCTGGACACTCACAGGTAAGTCTGGATCAGTCTCTTGTGGACATGAAACAACAGACTGGTTCCAAATAGGAAAAAGAGTACATCAAGGCTGTATATTGTCACCCTGCTTATTTAACTTACATGCAGAATACATCACGAGAAACGCTGGGCTAGAAGAAGCACAAGCTGAAATCAAGATTCCCAGGAGAAATATCAATAATCTCAGATATGCAGATGGCACCATCCTTATGGCAGGAAGCAAAGAAGAACTAAAGAGCCTATTGACGAAAGTGAAAGAGGAGAGTGAAAAAGTTCGCTTAAAACTCAACATTCAGAAAACTAAGATTATGGCATCTGGTCCCATCACTTCATGGGAAATACATGGGGAAACAGTGGAAACAGTGGCTGACTTTATTTTTTTTGGCTCCAAAATCATGGCAGATGGTGACTGCAGCCATGAAATTAAAAGATGCTTACTCTTTGGAAGAAAAGTTATGACCAACCTAGATGGCATATTAAAAAGCAGAGACATTACTTTGCCAACAAAGGTCCATCCAGTCAAAGCTACAGTTTTTCCAGTAGTCATGTATGGATGTGAGAGTTGGACTATAAGAAAGTTGAGTGCCGAAGAACTTATGCTTTTGAACTGTGGTGTTGGAGAAGACTCTTGAGAGTCCCTTGAACTGCAAGGAGGTCCAACCAGTCCATCCTAAAGGATATCAGTCCTGAATATTCATTGGAAGGACTGACGTTGAAGCTGAAAGTCCAAAACTTCAGCCACCTGATAAGAAGAGCTGACTTATTAGAAAAGATCCTGATGCTGGGAAAGATTGAAGGTGGGAGTAGAAGGGGATGACAGAGGTGAGATGGTTGGATGGCATCACCGACTCTGATGGATATGAGTTTGAGTAAACTCCAGGAATTGGTGATGGACAGGGAGGCCTGGCATGCTGCAGTCCATGGGGTCACAAAGAGTTGGACACAACTGAGCAACTGAACTGAACTTAAATTTTCATCCAGCAAAGAATCTTAAGGATCCAGTCACTGAATGTAGAGATTATCTGAAGTTAGGGAGCTCCAGCCACTTAGAGAATACTATAAGCTGAGAGAGCAGAATAAAAAGCTCCCTTATGTTTGTGGAAGAATCTCAAACTTAAAAAAAAAAAGAGTAAGTCAAACTTGCTTTTCAAGAACAGTACAATTCAACATCTTATCCACAGATCAGTACAGTTTTATGAACTCTTTGCTTTCAATTTATGACAAGAACAGTCATTGAGAATCAAAAAATTTTTGAGAGAACTAATTTTAGACCAGTTTGACAGATTGATTTTATTTCTATTGCAACAAATAATTTTAAAAATTGGATTTTTTGTTTTTTCAAAATATTCTTTTTTTGGTGATTCATTTTTATTGTATTTTACAAAAGAATTAGTCTGCAATGGATTGGATATTAGTTTGAGATCAATATACTACAGCATAAATGGAGACCCCTGGTGGCTCTGACGGTAAGCCTACAGTGCAGGAGACCCAGGTTCAGTCTCTGGCTCGGGAGGATCTGCTGGAGAAGGAAATGGCAACACACTCCAGTACTCTTGCCTGGAAAATCCCATGGACAGAGGATCCTCATAGGCTACAGTCCATGGGGTCGCAAAGAGTCAGACATGACCGAGTGACTTCACTTTCAATATAAATAATTCTGTATTAATCGCATATTCTGTCATACTTTGTTCTAACACAGACAAATGGTACCAGGTGTCAGAGGTTTAAAAATATTTTATGGGAGAAATCTTTTACCCATTAGATCAACTCTGATATGTGT
Organism: Cervus elaphus; assembly: GCF_910594005.1. Lineage (NCBI taxonomy): Eukaryota > Metazoa > Chordata > Mammalia > Artiodactyla > Cervidae > Cervus > Cervus elaphus. The sequence goes on along the minus strand of NC_057832.1, from coordinate 35,970,064 downwards.
AAATTAAGAAAAGATTTCCACTATTTGTGTAAATCAAATGTATATCCAGAAATCAATATTTGAAGAACACTATAATTAGGCAATAAAATACTAGATGATAGAAGATAAAGCAAACTTCCAGGAGGTATTAGAGAGTAACCAAGGAAGAGATCACTAGGTCCAGGGGCAGTTACATTTTTAGCAAGAGGCTGACGATGAAGGATGATTAATAGAATCATTAAAAAGTTAGAAATAATAGAATCCTGTTTATTGTTTTTAATAGGTGAGCTCAAAATAAGGAACGGAGAAGGAAATGGCAACCCACTCCAGTATTCTTGCCTGGAGAATCCCAGGGACAGAGGAGCCTGGTGGGCTGCCGTCTATGGGGTGGCACAGAGTCAGACATGACAAAAGCGACTTAGCAGCAGCAGCAAAATAAGGAAAAGAACGTTGGAACTAAAAAGATGAGCTAATGGGTAAGAACTTCAGTTTCCGTTATATACACAGTTTACATATATAAATGTATCCTTGTTGCTATTTTATAATATCCAGAATCACATACTATTAGAACAAGAAGAAGTCATCCCTGTCATATAACATAGCTTTCAAATTTACATATAAGACAACCAAAGACAAACCACTTAAAAGGTTAAGTAAACACACCTGAACGTGCCCAGTACTCAAAGGAAGACCAAGAAGAACAGAAAACCAGTATTTTGCCTTCCATTTCAGTAATTTTATATGGCGACATGTTGGGAGAGACTTTTAAGTAAGCTACCATATTAATTCCTTAGGAAAAGTCCTGTACTCAGAACCTAAAGTAATATATTTTCAAGAATGAAGCTTAGCTTTTCTTATATAAATCAGTGAAAAATAAGGTTTATTTTACAAACTCAATGAATAACCATAATGGTAGGACCAGAGGAATTTTGCCAAGTAGAGATAATGTAACTGGGTGAATGATAAAATTTATAAAAATTAGAGAATTTCAGGGTTAGAATAAACCTTAACTAAAGCTATATACACTCACTGTATATTCTAGCCTATCCACAAGAAGAATAGCACTGAATCTAAACCCAAAATTTGGAGCAACCCTCATAGTCAACTAGAGTCTGAAATGCAGTGCTTGGTGCAGTCTCGAAAATGACAGAATGATCTCGGTTGTTTCCAAAGCATACCATTCAACAGAGAGAAACATCAAGGACCTAACTGAAGCAGAAGAGATTAAGAAAAGATGGCAAAAATACACAAAAGAACTCTACAAAAAAGGTCTTAATGACCCAGATAACCACGATGGTGTGATCACTCACCTAGAGCTAGACTTCCTGGAGTGTGAGGTCCAGTAGGCCTGAAGAAGTATAACTGCAAGGCTAGTGGAGGTGATGGAATTGCAACTGAGCTATTTCAAATCCTAAAAGATGATGCTGTGAAAGTGCTGCACTCAATATGCCAGCAAATTTGGAAAATGTAGCAGTGGCCACAAGACTGGAAAAGGTCAGTTTTCACTCAACTCCCAAAGAAGGACAATGTTGCAGAATGTTTGAACTACTGTACAACTGTGCTCATTTCACATGCTAGCAAGGTTATGCTCAAAATCCTTTAAGCTAAGCTTCAGCAGTATGTGAACAGAGAACTTCCAGATGTACTAGCTGGGTTTAGAAAGGCAGAGGAACCAGAGATCAAACTGCCAACATTCACTGGGTCATAGAGAAAGCAAGGGAATTTCAGAAAAACATCTGCTTCACTGACTATGCTAAAGCCTTTGACTATGTGGATCACAAAAATACTGTGGAAAATTCTTCAAGAGATGGGAATACCAGACCACCTTATCTGCCTCCTGAGCAACCTGTATGCAGGTCAAGAAGCAATAGTTAGAACCAGACATGAAACAATGAATTGGTTCCAAATTGAGAAAGGAGTATGTCAAGGCTGTATATTGTCACCCTGCTTATTGAACTTATATGTACAGTACATCATGCATAATGCCGGGCTGGATGAATCACAAGCTGGAATCAAGACTGCCAGGAGAAATATCAACAACTTCAGATATGCAGATGATGCCACTCTAATGGCAGAAAGTGAAGAGGAACTAAAGAGCCTCTTGATAAAGGTAAAAGAGGAGAGTGAAAAAGTTGGCTTAAAACTTAACATTCAAGAACAGCTAAGATCATGAATGATTTCGTGGCAAGTGGTGTTGTGTTAGTCCTTCAGTTGTGTCCAACTCTTTGGGACCGCATGAACTGTATCCTGCCAGGCTCCTCTCTCCCTGGAATTCTCCAGGCAAGAATACTGGAGTGGGTTGCCATTCCCTTCTCCAGGGGATCTTCCTGAGCCAGGGATTGAATCAGGGTCTCCTGCATTGCAGGCAGATTCTTTACTGTCAGAGCCACCAAACAGAAAGGGGAAAAGTGGAAACAGTGACAAATTTTATTTTCTTGGGTTCCAAAACCACTGTAGACGATGACTGCAGCCATGAAATTAAAAGACATTTGCTCCTCGAAAAGAAAGCTATGACAAATCTAAACAAAATATTAAAAAACAGAGATATCCTTTTGCCAACCAAGGTCCATATAGTCAAAGCTATGGTTGTTCCAATAGTCATGTATAGGCGTGAGAGCTGAACCATAGAGAAAGCTGAGTGCCAAAAAATTGATGCTTTCGAATTGTAGTGCTGGAGAAGACTTTTGAGAGTCCCTTAGACAGCAAGGAGATCAAACCAGTCAATCCTAAAGGAAATCAACTCTGAAAATTCATTGGATGGTTTGATGCTAAAGCTGAAACTCCAATACTTTGGCCTCCCAATGCAAAGAGCTGACTCACTGGAAAAGTCCTTGGTGCTGGGAAAGACTGAAGGCAAAAGGAGAAGGGGGCAGCAGAGGATAAGGTGGTTGGATGGCATCATTGACTCAGTGGACATGAGTTTGAGCAAACTCTGGGAGGTAGTGAAGGGAAGCCTGGTGTGCTGCAGTCCATCGGGTCGCAAAGAGTTGGACACAACTTAATGACTGAACAACAACCACCAATATGAAGACCAGCACTAAACCTAAAATTTATATGTTTTTGGACTTGTAAACTCTGCTGACTTATAAAAAGAGACACTACTTCCTTAGTACTTTTATAAGCCAGGTACGAAACTAATCCTTTATTTAAAAGCCTCATAATAAACATTGTGAAGAAGTTATTATTATTAACCTCATTTTACAGATGGCATAATTAAAGAGAAGTCAGGTAAGTTGTACATGTAAACACTGCTCATGTGAGATCAGACTTCAATATGCTTATGTATCCCTCATTCATATTCACTATACCATACAGTGGTCTAGCAAGTCAGGCAAGGTGACATCATGGGCAGTCATAAAGGCCCTGGAGTCAGCACACCGGGGCTCATATCCAGCCTTTACTGGACACTAAAACTGTGTGACTCAGGGCAAGTTACTTAACCTGTCTGTGCTTGTCATTTCCTTTCCTATAAAATGACAGTGTAGCTATGGTGAGGAATTCTAAGAATTTGGTTTATAGTAAGTACTCAAGAAATATTAGCTACCCTTACCAAGGGTCAAGGAGTCAACTCAAGCTAAAGTAGGCCTCTTTGTTATCCTGGGCACAGCAAAATCAACTTATTAATTCTACTACCCCTAATCTCTCTGTCTGGTGGGAGGAAGGCAATTCTGCTTCTACAGTATTTCTCAAAGTCATATTTCTCCTGCTGAAATAAACAGTCTCAGACATCTTCCCATGCCAGAACTTGTTCAGAGGTATCAGCCTCGAAGGGGTTATTAGTATAACCTTATAAACAAACAAAAAAAAAGCGGGGGGTGGGGGAATATTTGATGATGGTAATGAAACTGTAAAATTGTAAGCCAAATCAATATTCACTATAAGAAACGCTGAATATCATACTTCTAACCAAGCAATATATTGTTTAAAGCAGTGGTTCTCAAAAGTATCTGGACATTAATCTGAAAAACTCTTAGTTTGGGTTAAGGTTAAGGTGACCCAGAATTACATAAGGATCTCTGCGGATGGAGCTGAAGCATCAAGTTTGGCAAGGGGGGAGTTAATCTGCACAGAGGATTCTAATCTGTCACCAAGGTTGAGACTCTGCTTTAATTGCTACCAAGTAAAAATAAAAAGTAAAAATTTCCCAAGGTTGAGCCTGGAAATCTGTATTTTCAGAAAACATCCCAATATGATGATTGACCATATTGGGAATTGCTGGTTTAGAACAGGTGAAATTGAAAGTGAAAATGAGTCAGTTGTGTCCGACTCTTAGTGACCCCATGACTATACAGTCCATGGAATTCTCTAGGCCAGAATACTGAAGTGGATAGCTGCTCCCTTCTCCAGGGGATTTTCCGAACCCAGGGATTGAACCCAGGTCTCCCACATTGCAGGAAGATTCTTTACTAGCTGAGCCACCACAGTTTCTAAGGAAGCCCTTAGAACATGTAACACCCCAATAAAATAGCTGAGAGTCTTTATTTACAGTTATGAAGTCTACAGAAACATTACCAATTGAGTTTTCAGATGAAAAATAGCTGGTAATAGTTTGGATTCCAGATCATAAAATTGGGAATAGAATCATAAGATCTCATTATTTACTAACCTATAAACAACATACAGGAGTTGGAGGTTTAAAGTGAAGTTTAAATGTGTATTTTCTGCTTCCATTACACTTAAACCATAACCCTTAACACTGAGCCAACATAATTCATCTTTTACCTACTAGGAATTATTTCCATCGGCAAACTGTATGAAACTCAGCCCTTATAATACCAAAGAGACAGCACAAAAATCACAGCTATGTAGCAACCAGGCAAAAACAGTGCTGATTTATGAAACTTAACAGACTTAGAAATAGAAACAAAGCACTAAATATTCATGAAATCCCATACAGTGCCGGCACATAAGTTACATCTCAGTGATTTGTAACTTAGTTATAGGCAAAAAATAATAATCTGAGCACATCCCAACATATGGAACCTTTCTAGTATTAAGTTTCACTAATTTTTGGTCTTATTTTATTTTGAGTCGTAAATAAATTATGAACATGCTGTAAATAGTTGGCCATAATCTAAACCTCCCAAAGAAAAGCAAAGATTTAATCAGCAAAACAAGGGAGTAACTATGGAAAGATGGATTTAATGAAAATCTTCTCTGATTGTAATGTTTTTAGAAAGCGGTAAAAGCTCTTAAAGACACAAGTGAAAGAAACAAGTAAAATTCTGTCCTTCAACAAAGCAACATCATAAACCTATCATGCAGAATTAAAGAAAACAATCTGTGCCATATACTCTTTGAATTAATCATAAATTCAAGCTATAATCTGATAGTTAACACAATAATCAAGGAAATCTTAACTTTCAAAGAGTTACCTTGCCAATTTTGGTTCCAGTTTCATAATACAATTATTCCAATTTTTTTTTTGCATCCATAGCAATGACAGATGCAAACTTCAAATGCAAGCACTATGACTATAATCCATGTTTAAAGTGGAAAGATCAAAAGCGTTTCATTGGTAAAATCTAACAATTCAACCAAAAATCTGATTATTTATTTCAGATATATTGTATTTTTTAAAGAAATATAATTCAATTAATTGTTTAAAATTCATTCTTTTTACCCTTTTTGTACTTTTTTTTTTACCCTTCAATGTGTGATAGATCACAATTAACCTGAAGTAGCTCCGGAAAGTAGTGCTGTTCTTTTACAACTGCTAAAATTAAAAAGAAAAGAATTAGTCTAACTAGAAAAAATTTATAATCAAGATACACACAGTTGTGTGTGTGAAGGGAGGCTGTTTTCAAATGGCCTTAGTTTACCTGTGATACAAATAAATGCTCAGAGATAATGTATCACCTCCACTGAAATGCTTTTGTTCTTAAAAAAGCAAGCGTGATACTAGCATGCATAAATAGTAGTTAAGCATTAGGAATGTGAAGTGACACATCCAGAATAAAACTATAAATAAATAAAACACTGGTCAGACCCATGTGAGCACAAATTGTTTAGATTCAGAGATTCAAGAGAGAGATGTACAGAGCAATAAAAATGATCAAAGGATTTAAAAATAGAACTTATAACAAAAGTCTTGACAAAAATGAGATTATTCAGCAAAGAAATTTTTAATAATGGTTCTCAAGTATGTGAAGAGGATGATATCAGCTGCTCTCCATCTTTACTGAGGAATGAATAAGTAAAAATAAGATTAACTTTCAGGAGAGTAAACTTAAGGGAGATATAAGAGGATATCTTGTATCAGCTACTTTTTTTTAAAGAGCAAATTATCAAAAAGATCTGAGGGATTTCCTTCCTTGGAGATATGTATATGTAAGGTACATATTCTTGTTCAAAACGTTTCAGTGAAGTCTTGCTGGGAGGAATAGCTTACTACCATCAGAACTCAGGATAGGAAGACCATGCTTCCCAATCACCATTTACTGCTTTCAAATACTCTAAAAATGGAGACTTACTATGTCGTCATAAGAATTAAAGACTGAACTATTCAAAACAGTTTATGGTCTATAGTTAAAATATGCTCAGTCCCTGTTAGATAATTAAGGAAAATGAGAAACCATCCGTTTTTAGTTAACCAATAAGTTTCTACATGGCCTTAAGATGAACTTTTGTTTAAAGAGACCTTACTCTATCCTTGTACGTGGAGAAAATCTGCTATCATACGGATTAGGCTGTCAGTGTCTTCCCAACTCTCGCCTGACACAGGAGTACTTCGGTAATGAATCTAGTTCATGAAGTCAGCTGGAACCATGCTCTCTCTGGAACAGGTATACCTTCAGCATGTGACCCTCTCATTACAACTCTCTCTAATCCCACAGGAGATACACGGACACAGCAATAATTTGCTGGTTCTATTATACTGTTATCACCACTCCCAGAGGAAGATAAATGCCGAGTAAAAGAAGAAACTGGAGCAGATCTCCATGTAGACCAATTATGCTATCACTGATCAAAATTTTCAATGCTTGTCTGTATTCTGTACAAATAAATAGTTAACATTTATGAGATATATGCTATATCATATAACATAAAAAGTAACTGTTACTGGTGGTTCATAATTGTTCTACTTATTTAATCCTCACAATCTGAAGAGGTTGATACTATTATTGTCATCCCTTTTATAGATGAGGAAATTTTGGCAAAGACATGTTAAGTAATTTGCCCAAAGCCACCAAGATGTTAAGCTATTGAGCCAGAATTCAAACCCAAATAATCTGGCACCAGACCCTGCATGCAAATTGATAACATGAAACTGCCCCTCTGTTGTTGGATTAAATATACAAAAAAATAAAAATTGCCTTTTTCCATTCTCCACATTGTACTTGGAAGCATCATTAATCACTACCTTTCTAGGCACCAAACAGAGTCCAGAACCAGCCAAAGTCAGTGAAAATAAACTAATGCTTCAAATTTATATATAATTTTCAAGAAATAAAATAATATCTCATTGTCATAAATTCATTTATCCACTGGCAAAACCTCTTTTTTCTTGTCTACAAAAGGAAGAAAACAGATTGACACTAATAAGCTGTTTCTTGTTTTTCATTGTAGTTTATTTGAAAAGAGAGCTCATGAATTGAATTGATAAGAAGTAAATTAACATATAAGGATATGAAGCAGAATGTATTTACACAGAAAGTGACTGTTGGTGAAGTAAACTGCTAAAGTCAACAACAATCACAAGCAATATTTTTAAAGCCAAATTACTAGAAGGTAGTATATAGAATATACATTCATTATATATCTTTTTTATCACTGACCTTAAATTTATAATAAATATAAGAATAACCTTGATTTCAAAGGTGCTAGCAAACATGAGAAAACCAAGTTGGAACTATAAATATAACTACCATGGCACAAGCACACTCTAGCTAATTCAAAAAATGAGCGCTCTCTCTGAAGGTCCCACTGTGAGCTATTTCTGACAATTTCTCAGACTACCAGTTTCTGTTGCTTATAAATAGCCTGCAGACTTGTCCAGTCCAGTCTCTTTATCAGCCACCATGACACAGTCTCTGCTACCACTAACCTTCCTGAGATGGCTTCTCTCAGGGACAAGTGTTCTTTTCCTGTGGCAATTGCTGCTTCCTGCTTCCACCATTCTGCCCTCAGGGAGGGAATATGAGCAAACTCTCACCCTAAATTCTGGATTCAAGAGCTAAGACTAATTATAATTATCTTAGGTTTCAGTTTTACAGATTTCAAGGGTCAAGGGTAATGGAAGTTAAGGCCTGAGGCCTGTCCAAGGTGAAGAATCTCATGGGAGACTTTCGACTCATTAAATCGGGGGCCCCAAAGCTTTCTATGATCAGAATGATGATGACCCACAGGTAAACCTGCCCCCACGATCTATAGGAGGGAAAGGTGGCTTGTTGTTGAGCATAGCACACAGCAGAGAAAAACAGTGTTAAGAAACAGAGGTGAAGGGGCCGGGAGGTCTGGATCCATGATAAGCTGTGAACTTAGGCTACCCTTGCACAGTTCTGCGGCCTAGGGTTATATCAGCTTGACAGTCCAGGGAAACTTAAGGTAGTCCCAGACTAACAGCAACTCCATACAGGAGTCAGAAGCAAATTCTCTCCAGAAGAAAAAAATTTCATTCTAGGCCTCAAAGAATTTCCTCAAATAAAATTTCATATGCCATAATGGTACACAGCTAAGTATAAACAAGCACAAAGGAAAAAAGCAAGCATGAAAAAGAAAAACAGATACAGATTTCAAAAACTTCAGATACTGAAATTACTAGATGCATCTTATAAAACAGCTATTGTACTATGTTTTTTTTTAAAAAAAAGACTGATGGATCTAGGAATTATCATAGCGAATAAAGTTAGAGAAAGACAAATACTATAATATAATATCATTTATATCTGAAGTATAAAAAATAACACTAAAATAAATCTATATACAAAACCAGACTCATAGAAATGGAAAACAAACCTATGGTTACCAAAGGTGGGAGGGAGGTGGGGAGGGGCAAATTAGAAGTATGAGATTAACAGATACAAATTTCTAGACATAAAAATAGATAAACAACAAGGGTTAATTCTATGATACAGGGAATTATATTCAATATCTCATAAGAATGCATAATGAAATGCAGTCTGAAAAAAAACCTAAATTATTATTCTGTACTCCTGAAACTAACAGAATACTGTAAATCAACTATACTTAAATAAATAAATAGGAAAAATAAAAATACACTTAACTAGGCTATAACCAACCCAAGTTTCCACCTCCCCCCCAAAATAGCTTGAAATAAGAACAAGTTTGAAGAAACGTTCAGAGAGCAATGAACTGTAAAAACTGCCCCAGGAGAACTTTAAAAGGACTAAACAAATGTCTTCAAATGAAAAATGCAATAATTAAAATAAAAAACTCAACAGTTACACACATCTACTAGAATGGCCAAAGTCTAGACACTGACAGCACCTAATAATGGTGAGAATGTGGTGCAGCGCAAATGTTCACACATTGTTGGTGGGAATACAAAATGGGACAGCCACTTTGGAAGACAGACTGTCATTTTTCTCACAAAACTAAATATACTCTTACTATACAATCCAGAAATCACACTCCTTGATATTTAACAAAGGAGTTGAAAATTTTCAGTTCAGTTCAGTTCAGCCACTCAGTTGCGTCTGAGCCTTTGTGATCCCATGGACTGCAGCATGCCGGGCTTCTTTGTCCATCACCAACTCCCGGAGCTGACTCAAACTCATGTCCATTGAGTCAGTGATGCCATCCAACCATCTCATCCTCTATCATCCCCCTCTCCTCCTGCCTTCAGTCTTTCCCAGCATCAGGGTCTTTTCCAATAAGTCAGCTCTTCTTATCAGGTGGCCAAAGAATTAAGAGTTTCAGTTTCAGCATCAGTCCTTCCAATGAATATTCAGGACTGATATCCTTTAGGATGGACTGGTTGGATCTCCTTGCAGTCCAAGGGACTCTCAAGAGTCTTCTCCAACACCACAGTTCAAAAGCATCAATTCTTTGGCACTCAACTTTCTTTATAGTCCAACTCTCACATCCATACATGACCACTGGAAAAACTGTAGCTTTGACTAGACAGACCTTTGTTGGCAAAGTAATGTCTCTGCATTTTAACATGCTATCTAGGTTGGTCATAACTTTCCTTCCAAGGTGTAGGCATCTTTTAATTTCATGGCTGCAGTCACCATCTGCAGTGATTTTGGAGCCCAGAAAAATAAAAGTCTGTCACAACGTAGGTTCACCCTTGGTAAAAATAAAAATGTACAATATTGGTGAATGATGTTGATAATAAGGGAGGCTATACGTGTGTGAGGGCAGGGGGTACATGAGAAATCTCTGTACCTTGCTCTCAACTTTGTTGTAAGGTTAAACTGTTCTAAAAAATGAAGTTGTTTAAATAACTCAATAAACTGGTTTATAAAATAACAGACCCATATGAAAAGAGATGATAAAGAATCTGCCTGCATTGTAGGAGACCCAGGTTCAATCCCTGGGTTGGGAAGATCCCCTGGAAAGAAATGGCAACCCATTGCAGTATTCTTGCCTAGAGAATTTCATTGACAGAGGAGTCTAGCGGGCCCCATACCATGAGTTTGTAAAGATTCAGACACTACTAAGTGACTAACACACACACAAATATGAAAAGAGAATGAGTAAGCTGGAAGACAGGGCAGAAGAGAAGCAGAATACAATGCACACATGCAAATTTTTTGAAAGAAACTGAAACAGAGGTTCATGGAAATAGAATGGAGATATATTTTGAGTTTCATCAGAATTCCAGTGAGGAAAGAGAATTAGACAGAAGCAGTATTTGAAGAAGCAATTAAAAAACAACTCACAACTGACGGAAATACACCAACCTGTAGATTCAAGAAACCAAACAAATATCAAGAAAGTAATTACTTTACAAAAAACCACACCTAGACATATAATAGTGACTGTGCATCAGAAAGAAATAAAAGGAAAAGGAAAGAAAGAAGGAAATAGAGAAAGGAAGGAAAGAAGGGAGGGATGGAGGAAGGAAAATCAAAAAGCATCTGGAGGAGAAATAAATGTATTAGTTTTAAAGGAATAGCATTAAAGGAGACTGAGTTCTAAACTCCAAGCCAAAGTTTTTCAACAGCAGTATTTTGAAAATCTATAAGGATATTTTTCAAGCAGATGCAAATGACCCCAAATAAAAGGCTTAAAATGTAAAAATAAGAGCAAAAAGAGTAGGTACATTTAGTTATATATATACAGTTTGCATGCGTGCTAAGTCCCCTCAGTCGTGTCCATCTCTATGCAAACCTATGGACTGTGCCAGACTTCTCTGTTCATGGGATTCTCCAGGCAAAAATACTGGAGTGGGTTGCATTCCTTTCTCCAGGGGATTTTCCTGACCCAGGGATCGAATCATAGTCTCTTGCATCTCTTGCATTGGCAGGTGGGTTCTTTACCACTAGCGCCACCAGTTATATGTAAATGAACGTTGATTATATACAATAACAATATTAATGTGATTGCAGAAGTAAAAAAGGGGAGGGAGGAAAGAAGGAAAATAAGAAAATCAACCAAACTTATTAGGATTACTAACATGACTATATTAACACCAGACAAATTAGAATTTAAGCCAAAAGGCATTACTAGAAAAAAAAAGTATTTACTTTAAAATGATATCTCAATTCATCAAAAAGTTACAGCAACTTAAATTTGCAAATAACAAGCCTCAAAATACAGAGAAATTAAAACAGAGAAACACAAGGACAGAGAGATATATAGCAATAATCACTGTGGAAATTTTAACATATTTCTCTCAGTATTTGATAAAATTTTTAAAATTAAAAAAAAAATTTTTTTAGATTTTTTAAAAAATCAGTAAAGACACAGAAAATAAAAATAACATCACAAACAGACCTGATCTAATGTGTGTGTGTATATAGCACTCAGGAGTATGTACTTTTTCTAGCAGACAAGAAATACTTAGGAAAAGTGACCACCTACAAACATAAGAAAAGTTTTGGCAAATTTCAAAGGACTTAAATCACACAGAGCACATTTTTTGACTTCAGTGAAGCCCATGCAGCAAGGAAGACCCAACACAGTCAAATAAATAAATAATAAAATTAACAGATTTCTGGTGAAACTGATCAAAAAGAAAAAGAATAGTTTCAAAATCTAATACCAGAAATGACAAAGGTAATCATATTAAATATGCTGCAGATATAAAAACATACAGTAAAAGGGTACTGTGGGAAGTACTGTCAATAAATTTGAAAATTTAGATAAAATAGGAAATTTTGCAGAAAAATAAACTTAAGAAAACTGACCAAAACATGGAAATATGTACATAAGTAATAATCTATAACCTAAATGTAACTGATAACCACTAGAAAAACTGAATAAGTAGTCAAATATCTTCTGGTGCAGTTCCACCTAATGTCATAATTTATACAATTTTTCCATAGAATAGAAAAAGATGAAATGCTCTCCAACTCATACATAGCTAGCATAATCTTGCTTTCTTAACCTAGAAATTAACCTAGAATTATGGTCTAAATTCTCTCATAAAGGTACAAGAAAATATTCTAAATAAAATATTGGCTAACTGAATCAGCTAATATATAAAAAGGACAATATGTTATATTGAATTGGGTTTATCCTATGAATGTAAGGTCTGTTTAACATTAGAAAAGAAATCATTGTAATTTACCATATTAAGAGGATAACTACGAAAAATCATAACAATCATGAAAGAGGCAGAAAAAAGCACTTGATATAATCCAAGTCTCTTTCTTGATTAAAAAAAAAGAAGTAGAAATGTTCAAAAAACTAATACTAGAATGGATTTAACCTTATAGAGTATTTCCTAAATACAACATACAAGCATCATACATAATGGTAAAACATAAAAAAATTTCCCTTTTAAAATTAGAAATAAGGCAAGAATGCCCACTTATCACCACTTCTAGTCAACCTGACATTAGAGGTCTAGCTAGCACCACAAGGCAAGAAGGAGGGAAAGTACAAGGAATAGAATGAAGAGCTATATTGTTATTTATTTCCAGATGATATATGGCTTATATAGACACTTTTAAAAGTCACAAATAAATTTTTTAAGAACGGACACAAAATTTAGACTATCAAATATAAAAAAAAAAAAAAGAAAATACAATTTCCCATGATACCATTTAAATCATATAAAATGAAGTGCCTGGAAATACCTTAAAAATGTAAAAATATATATCTGAGGATAGATTTCTATGGAAAAACTACAATAACTTATTGTCATTTAATAGGGTAATTTAAAAGAGGAAAAGCTAGGAGCTGCAGCTGCCACCTCTCCTAGCATCTCTAGAGAGTACTGTGCCATATATTGCTAGCCCAGGAAAAGATCAAAATCCAACTTCAGTTTATAATGAAAGCTATTTCTTTCACTACATCGTAAAGTTGAAAAATTGTTAGTTGAACCAATGTAACTTGGAAAGAGTCTGAACAATGGTTTCCTCCCAAGTGGTAACGTCAGATCAAATTAGCAAGTATTTACTCTGTACAATACATAGGATCATCTTGGACATGTGCTTTTCAGGGTTTGATGAAAAGACTTTCTCAGTGATGAATACTGTATGATACTCAAGGAGGGGAAATGCGATAATAAACAGGAGAGCCTCTTAGTTTCATTCAGTTCTTCAGTGCTAATAAGTGTTAATTAGTTTTCAGTTGTTCAAATATCTAATGGATTTTTTAAACACCCCAAATAAGAATGCACATCTTACATGTATTTGCTAAAGTATTTCTGGAACATACTATAGGTATTTTAACTTGAAGGATATAAATATACATACATATACATGTGTATATATATACAGTTCATAAAGGATTATGTGATATTTGAAAGAAATATTCGTATGTACAAAAGAACATGAAAAGATCTAGAAGCAAAATAAAATATGCCGAACTTACAAGGGCTAGTGAAATGAGTAGAAGCAAAGAAAATCAACTAGTACCTTTTATCTTCCCAAATGGTAAAATAAATGTTAATGATGCAAACTAGTGGTTCTCAAAAGTGTGGTCACCAGAACGGCAGCATCAGCATTACCTGGTGTCTTGTAAGAAACAGGAAGTCTGAGGCTCCACTCGGGGGACCAACTGATCGTTAACTCTAGGGATGAGGCTCTGGAATCTCACACTCCCTACTGGTGATCCTGCTGCCCATAAAATTGGAGAATCACTGAACCATGTCAAACCATACGACATTCAATATATTCTTATGTGAATGGGCAACTGGTCTTAATGTTTATTATGAAGATTAAATGATCACAATGGAGGGGAAAAACAGTCTATAAAATAGGTTGAATAGCATAAATGGAACTTGCATTTTGCCAAATTAATATAAGTATCTTTTTACTAATTTCAGGAAACTAATATTCTACATGAGAAGGGAAAGATCTATTATCAATAGCTTCCTTAAAATACTTAAAAATATTTCACATAAATATTTAGAGAGATACGTTTATTGAAATTAACTAGTTGTGGAACTTCTCCATATATTGCCTCATCTGCAGCACACCTAACCTCATTATTACTCCAAGATTATTTTTTCATACTAAGATTTTTAAGTTCACTAGAAGTTTTTTAAATCCAAAATGTGTTTAAAAAATACCATCACAAGTCTAATATAATACTCAAAATTAAAGTCACATTTCTGAATAACAAAATTTTTGTCTTTTTCTTCTATTTGTTTCACTCATATTTACTTACCTAATCACCATCTTCACATCTATTGTATAAAATGACAGATTTCCAACTAAAAGCTCAGTAAACACACACAGTAGTCAACTTTAATTATAAACAATCACAAAACAAACTTTGAAGCATTTCTACCAATATAAAGCTCTGTGGGAAATAGTTTTCTCAAAGTATTGTAGATGATTATTTTGAACAAAATAAAAGAGGTAAGGTAATGTTACAATAATGATCTGGAACTGTGAGTCAAATGAGGAAGATTAAAGGCACAAAGAAACTCTTCCTAATAAACAAGCAGATAACTGCTGGAAAGAAAAATATGTTACTTTTTGAAATTAACTGCCAAACATTCTCAACCTACACAAAGCTGTCATAAAGGACATCTAAATCTGTCCTTGTTTGTAACGTGTGTTGTGACAAGATTTGACAGTTTATCAAAGAACTATAATTGCCACCTAAACATCTAGCATTTTGTCAACTGCAAGCATGTTTAGTGAAAGCATTTATTTTATTTAAAATACAACAACCCTTTTTCTCCACTTTCTGAAAGAACTGACTGAATTTCTTTTCTCCTTAGCTGATCAAGCTGTATCAGGGCTCTCTTTGAATTATTTATGTTGGAATTGTGAAGGGTAAAAGAATAATCAGTAAAGCAAGAAACTATTACCAAGTTAATAGATATATTCTGGGTATTGACTCAAAAGACCTTCAAAATACAGCAATTCTTACAGATCTGTAAAGATGACATTTAAATATGCTGGCCTTGGGAAGGAGAAAGAGACATTTTCTCCATACCATAATTTCTGTTTCCAGAGTAATTTATTAAGAAACAATGTCTTAAATAGAGAGAATGTGTTGTTCAATGGGCATTATTCCTACCTGTAACTTTGGTCTGAAACAGTGACAAGATAGATGTCTTTCTCAACCTACAGAGACTAAAATAAACAGTAGCTAAATCCCCTTACAGCAGATCCATGTAAGAGAAATATCAGAGTAATAAAGATATTTCCATGACATTACTAATCACTTATCTCTTTTTGGAAATAATTTTTTAAAGTAAAAGGATTTTCCAGTCTCAGCTTTGGGGTTTTGTTCTTTGTTGTAGATGTTCAATAAAAGAGTAAAAATTTTGTGCAACAATTTCTGCGTGACCTTTTGACTTTTCATTCATTCTGACAGACCTCAAATAAAAAGCTGAGACATGATACACTGAGAAAAGTCCTATTGGGAAATTCAGGGATTCTGAGTCCTAATCCACAATCTGCCTCAAGTTACCTGTTAGACCCCAGGCAACTTGCTTCATTTCTCTGAGCCTTGGTTCCCTATCTGTGAATTGGGATGTTAGACCTGGTGGTTTCTAAGGTCATTTCCATCTTTAACATTTTATGATTCTAGACAAATCCCTGAAAGTGTGAGGTGTTGCAAGAGCGAGAGCATGGAGCAAAAATAGCAGCAACACAAAAATTTCTCCTACTTAACACCTCAAGGAAAATGCAACCAACTATGGTTTTTAATGTTTACATTAGCATTCACTTCGTTTGGGTAATAATAAGTCTATTTAAAAACCTGTTTTGTTTTTCTTTAAAAACTGAAAAATGTGCGACATGTTGAGAACACTAAGAGAAAAATCATTTTAATGGAAGCTGCAAGTACTTTTCAGTGCTGCTAAATTAAGCCACAGAATTTTCTTTAGAAATTACTGTATGTAATCTTGGCTGAGGATGAGAATTATATAGTATAGGTGTGTCTGTGGATTTTGTGATAGGAAAGAACATGAATGAAGGGTTGTGGACTGAAATGAGCTGGTATAGGTTCAAAAAATTATTTAGTAATTTCAAAATATTATAAAATAATTATTTTGGTTTTAGATGAAATAAAAACATCCCAGAACCAAATGTCAAACACACAATTAACATGATAAAATTTTCCAATCTCTAATGTCTACATTATTTTTAAGACACAGTTTGTTGTCGAAACTCCTGGTATCTATGATCCCCTCCACTTCTTAGCCCATAACTCCAACCCCTAATGCATTTGGAAGCAGTGTACTTAAAATTTGCTAGCAAAGATGTTAATCATCATATATATTTTTTAGTCTTTTTTAAATTATAAAAGTAATGAAGGTTCAAATACCACATTAACAATGTCAATACATTGTGCATAACTAACCCCAACTACTATCAACCTACTCCTGTCTGCAAAGGCAATCATAATAAAAAAAAAAAAGATGTCCCTAGTGGCTCAGCGAATGACTAATAATCCTCCTGCTAATGAAGGGGACACGGGTTTGATCACTGATCTGGGAAGACTCCACCTGCCTCAAGGTAACTAACCCTACACGCTGCAACTGTTGAAGCCTGAGGGCCCTAGAGGCAGCGCTCTACAGCAAGAAAAGCCACTGCAATGAGAAGCTGGTGCCCCACAACCAGAGAGTAGCCCCTGCTGGCCACAGCTAGAGAAAGCCCACATGCAGCAAGGAAGACCCAGGCAGCCAAAAATAAATAAATAATTTTTTAAAAAGACATCCATAATTATTTGATGCTTTGACTCTATTACTTAATTTTAAATACATAAATATCATACTATGCATATTTTTATGAATTTTTTTCACATTTAAAAATACATTGGAGATACTTCTATACGATTTCTTTCACATGACTATTACAATCTATTTAACAGCAGCCCTGTGTACCAACTATACATTACCTGATAATTTAGCTATTGACAGACATTTATTGGTTTCCATATTTTGCTTTTATAAGCAATTCTAGAGAGTTACTATTCGTCATTCATCATCTTGTACTCTGTAAATGGCGCAACAACCCGACACACATAATACCTCAGGAAATTTTGACTAAAAGGATTAATACAGAAAGAAATAGTTATCAATATATTTTAAGAATATTTCTAGTGAGTAGAGTCCTAGAAGACACATTGAGTCAAAGGTTACATGCGAAATTTCCCTCATGAAATCCCTCACTTAAACATCCCATTAGAGTAGAAGGAATTACCTATCATAATTTTGGCTCAACTGGTGTGTGAAAATGTGTCATTTTCTTGATTTTTAGTGTTTTTCCTTCATATGTTTATTCTTACTTACCTTTTCTCGCTTGGAAGAACTCAGGACACATTCTGGGTATTTCCTCCAGCCCAGAACTTTTCAAAGTTACGTTTTTTGCCTAACAGAAATTTTATGTTTTCACTTACTCAGATTTAAGCTGCCCTTGGAAACTAAAACAGGCACGAACAGAACGGGGGGCGGGGGGGGGGGGGGAGGAAGTTCACGAACTGAAAAAAGGTTTGATTCTCTTTAGTTTACAAGTGTGAAGTCCGTTCCAAGCAGCAATTATTTTTTTAAAGATCTAGGGTAGCAGTTTAAAGTCGCGCGCTGCCTGACGGGACCGGAAGTACAGAGTAACAACCAGAAGCCGTTAGTTAAGTGTCCATAGTATCTGGCGCCCGAGGTGGCTCCTGGCGTAGTCTGCAGTCTGACTTTTGTTCCTGTCTCAGCTGCCGACGTGATCAATGGACGCAAAGAGCCTACCGCAGTTGACCAAAAAGCCAAATATCAAAATCTTCAGCGGCAGCTCCCACCAGGACTTATCCCAGAAAATCGCCGACCGATTGGGCCTGGAGCTGGGCAAGGTGGTGACCAAGAAATTCAGCAACCAGGAGACCTGCGTGGAAATTGGCGAGAGTGTGCAAGGAGAGGATGTCTACATAGTGCAGAGTGGCTGTGGCGAAATCAATGACAATTTGATGGAGCTTTTGATCATGATTAATGCCTGCAAGATTGCTTCAGCAGGCCGGGTTACCGCGGTTATCCCGTGCTTCCCGTATGCCGGGCAGGACCAGAGAGGTGAGAGCCGAGCCCCGATCGCCGCCAAGCTTGTTGCAGATATGCTGTCAACAGCGGGCGCAGACCATATCATCACGATGGACCTACATGCTTCTCAAATTCAGGGCTTTTTTGATATCCCAGTAGACAATTTGTGTGCAGAACCCGCTGTCCTAAAGTGGATAAAGGAGAGTATCTCTGAGTGGAGGAGCTGCACGGTAGTCTCCCCAGATGCTGGTGGAGCTGAGAGAGCGACCTCCATTGCGGACAGATTGAATGTGGACTTTGCCTTGATTCACAAAGAACGGAAGAAAGCAAGTGAAGTGGACGGAACGGTACTAGTAGGAGATGTGAAGTATCGTGTGGCTATCCTCGTGGATGACATGGCTGACACTTGTGGTACAATCTGCCACGCAGCCGACAAACTTCTTTCAGCTGGAGCCACCAGAGTTTATGCAATCTTGACTCATGGGATCTTTTCTGGCCCAGCCATTACTCGCATGAACAGTGCAGGCTTTGAAGCCATCGTAGTCACCAATACCGTACCTCAGGAGGATAAGATGAAGCACTGCTCCAAAATACAGGTGATCGACATCTCCATGATTCTTGCAGAAGCCATCAGAAGAACTCACAGTGGGAAATCTGCCTCCTACCTGTTCAGCCATGTCCCATTATAATAGAATAATGTTAGGAGTTGTGTATTAAATAAAATAAAATATATCCTGACCATTAGTTTTCCTTGATGTTTGATGAAAAGTTTGACAGAATACCCTGCTTGCTACAGCGTGGGTTTCTAAATCCCACATCATGTATATTAGATGTTTATTTTAGATTGGAGAAAGACTCATGGAGAATAATTGCTAGAATTTCCTATCTAGGTCATCTCATTCTGGCTTCTTTGATGAGTTTGTGAGCCTTGCAGCTTTAACTACAGGTCAGCAGCTGACTTCAGACTTTGAAGGTGTTGTGTGGCGTCCTTTGAAATTAACTGGGGAAACTTAGTGTACTTAATATGGGAATGCTTCAGGGTTTACTTTGTCCAGAATAGCTAACAGTGCAGCCAACCCAGTCCACCATTGCCACCACCACATCTCCATACCACCAACCCCTCCCTATTCCCTGTATTCCGCCCCCCCATCTCCATGTATCACAAGTTCTCCAAGATCTGTGCTAAATTACATGAAGAGCCCTGTGCAACCCAAACCTAGTTTACCTGGTTTCTGAGTCACCTGAAAGGCCAGAGCAGCAGCTTTCAGATTGAATAGCCATTGGGGAGAATCATGAGAATATGCTACTTGAGAGGAAGAAAATAACTCTGTCACCATATGTTTAGAGACTATGTATTTTTTTTCAATTTATTTTTAATTGAAGGATAATTGGTTTACAGAATTTTGTTAGTTACTACCAAACATCAACATGAATCGGCCATAAGTAAGAGACTATGTATTTTGGTTTCTTCACTATACCTGTTCTTTTTGATTTAGCTTTACTTCCAACCATCTTAACATTTTCCTGGTCAAATGTCCTGTTGAATCCAAATTATCAGTGTACCAGTCCTCTGGAAAGCAAATCCACTTCATACTATATAGTCTCTAAAATTTGCACTATGTAGTCTCTAAAATCTCAAGTTTTTGCTGTAGCTTAATCTAAATCTACTACAGCCATGGAAGAAGATTTTAGGTGCGTGTTGTGGTACCTTTTGATTAAACATTTAATTTTAATCTTCCTTGCATTTGGTTGGCCTCCAAGATGACTTCAGATTTACATTTTTAAATTTATATTATTGTCCCTTATAGAGAAATCCAATAAAAAGTCTGCATGTATGTGAGATAAATTAAGACCTCATTTAGATACATCCTGAAATTTCTGAACTCCAAGAAACTTCAGACAGGCCCTAAAAGTTTCTGAAAGGTAAAACATAAGGTAGTTTTAAAGAAACAATATTCAGATTGCTGTCAGACTTCTCATTTGATCTCTCAGGTAATAAGCAAAATGGAACAATACTCTTGTAGCTCTAAAGGAATATTCTTTTTAACAGTTTCTGAGCTTAGCCAAACTATTACCAAGTTTAGGGGCAAAATTAAGGGACTTTTATGTACTAAAGGACTCAGAAACTTTACCACCATAGAAGGGTCCTGAAGTATCACTTGAGGATACTGAAAACAGAAAATATGTTCAACTAAGAGGAACACGTGGAATAAAAGATGATAGTGAGCAGAGAGAAATAACTGAAATGGATAGAAAAATAGTTTTGTGAAATTATGAATATCATTACAATTAGTAAGGCAAAATTCAACCAAAAATTGAGTCACAATGTAAAGCAAAGTTTTAAAAAATCTACAAACAAGATTCCAGGCAGTAGCCACAAAACATGAGAGGCTAGGATTAATCTGCGTATATTAACTGTCTTAATTAGTTTGGAAACTGACATGAATGATTGACATTATAGAAGAAAATAACTTTAAATAAAAGTTTTCTAAAATTTAAGAACAAGCAAGAGAAGACAAGAATGGGATAAATTGCTTCCAAAATCCTACACAAAAAAAAATGGCATATTGTTTTTCAATCCATCAGTCCCGTCTGTCCAACTCCCGACCTCATGGACTGTAGCATGCCAGGCTTCCCTGTCCTTCACCTTCTCCCAGAGCTTGCTCAGACTCATGTCCATTGAGTCCATGATGCCATCCAACCATCTCGTCCCGTGTTGTCCCCTTCTCTTGACATAATGGCACAGTAAACAAAATAAACACATCCAACTGAATATAGGAAATAGATGAGGAAGAAAACAATGTAGAAAATAACAAATATTTGTTATCACAACTAAAGATAATATGTTAAGAGATCAGTTATCAGAATGAGTAGCAAAAATATCTAATGACATGCTGTTTAGGGGAGACACATCAACACAAAAAAATTGGATATAAAAGGATGATGAAAAACATACCAAGTAAATGCTTACCAAGAGAAACTAGGAGTGATACTTCCAGTCAAAGTAAAAACAATATTTTTCTGATTATGAATCTTTATGAACCTAACAGTTCAACATCAAAGTTTAAGGGAAAAAAAATCAGTGAGAATATAAGGAGAAATGTATAACTTACAGAGTGAAATTTTAACAGAACTCACACATAAATGATCAAGAAAAGATACTATAGGATTTAAATAACTCCATATCACGTTAACTATGCATGAAAGTTTTACAGGTAATTCACATTTTCTTAACTTGAATGAAAACATTTAGAATATTAAAAACACAATAAGTCACAAAAATCTTCATAAATTTTTAAAAAAGAATTTATAAAGACCATATATAGTAAATGGATTTACAATCATCCTGACTATATTTTGAAAAATTAAATTCTCAGTAAAGTAGTAATAGAATGAAGCTTGCTTGATTTGATAAAGAAAATCTACTAGAGACCTACAAAGATATACTTAATGATGAAGTATTGAAAATGCTCCCATTAAAATCAGGCAACTTTCAAAGCCAGTGAAATAAGGCAAAAAGAAAAGAGCTAGTAATACCATGGGGAAAAGAGGCAAATTCTCATTATTTGCAAATGTCATGATTGTCAACAAAAAAGTCCAGCAGTGAAAAAATCTGTTCCTACAAGAGGTCAGTAAAGTGACTGTACATCAGATAAATAAAACAATAGCCTTTTCTAAATACCAACAAATCCTAATTGAAAAAAGTTTCCACAACCTAGAGCTGAAAGTGAAAGTGAAGTTGCTCAGTCTGTCTGACTCTTTATGACCCCATGGACTGTATAGCCTACCAGGCTCCTTCATCCATGGGATTTTCCAGGCAAGAGTACTGGAGAGGGTTGCCATTTCCTTCTCCAGGGGATCTTCCCAACCCAGAGATGGAATCCAGGTCTCCCACATTCTAGGCAGACGCTTTACCGTCTGAACCACCAGGGACTAGAGCAGGGAATTTTTTTTTTAGAGCAAAAAAATCTCCATTATAACCAGCAATAAATTCCCAAACTGTAGGGCTTGTATGAAAAACAATTGCTAAAAGATACAAAGAATATCTGAATAAATGCATTATGATTCTAAATATGAAGAAGAATATGAGTTACCTCAAATTCAGTCAGTATAAACCCAGTAAAAATCTGAAGATTTTTAAAGAAAACTTGTAAGCTCTTCTTAAAGTTAATCTAGAAAAATGAGGTTAAAAATATTCAAGATCTTTTTGAAAATGTTTTTATACTACAATATTAAACATTGTAATGCTACAGTAATAGGACTGATGTATTGATGCAGGAATGAACACATAAATTAATACTACAGAATTTAGATTCCTGAAACAGATCTAGGTATACTTACAGGAATTTAGTATACACATAGCCTAATTCAGTGGAGGGATTGTGTTACTGGAAAAAATTAGCATAACTGAATCAATTCTATAGGTGAATCATTATTACAAAGTCCCTCTGGAGATGCTTTCCTGATATCTTGATTTGGCAACCACCTTGAAATCTACTCAGATTCTCTGAAATGGGGGATAAGATTCCTGCCATAGTTGGTTTTTTTTGTTTGTTTTTTCCCTAAGTATCTTCACACAAATGTTGATCAGTCAGATAATGGTGATGCTAATAATGGACTTCTTAATGTCAATTGTCATTTATCAATTAGACTTCCCCTGTGGCTCAGATGGTAAAGAGTCTGCCTGCAATGAGGGATCTAGCTCCATGAAGATCTTAACTTTCTGCTTTTTTGATTATATCCTGGAAAGCACCTCCAGCCTCTTTAAAACTTCCACTTCAAGTACCATCATAGCATTATACCTTGTTTATATGAAGAATAACCAATATTACTTTCACACATGTAAGCAGTCATTTTGGACAAACTGTTCTTAGAATATGAAATAGATGAATAGTGAATACCACACACTGCAGAATATATTCACCCCGTGGTTAGAAACGTCACAGGTTCCCTAGCTGAAAGTTACACTGTGCTTGTGGTTATTGGCAAAAAGTTGTTTTATACACTCAATAATATCACATACTAGTTCATATATATGATAAAACTGTCATATAATGTCACTGGATAAATAACACACCAATCAAGCTAGATAACTCACTATTAATTGGGATATCAGTTTTGTTTTGTTCTGTTTTGTCTTTGAATGATGCACAAAAGTAAAACCCAGAAGGAATGGTTATAAAAAACAAACTGTAAAGCCCTGGAAGAACATGTGAAATAACTTTTATACTCTTGTAAAAGAGAATTTATAAAAATTTATAAAAGATGAGATTGAGGCATGACTTCCAGGATTCCACAGACAGGAAGTAATAGGCTGACAGAGAAACTCAGCTGCAGACATGTGGTACTCTTTGAGAAAAATAAAGAATGACCCTAAGAGCAGAGATGCCAAGAGTGGTGCAACGGCCAGCAGTGTCGTTGAGAAAGGGCTAGAGGTTGGCTGAGCCTCGTCTGTGAACCCAGAGACTGATGGAGCCACTGTTGCAGCCCCTGAGGCTGGAACTGTGGACCCAGCAAATGGAGCATCAAGTCAGAGAATTATTTCCAGCCCTTAGTACCTAAAGAAATCTGCCCTATGGTATTTCAAACCTGCTTGGGGTGGGCAACCCCTTTATTCCTTCAGATTTCTTGCTTTGGGAATAGGAGTGTATATCACATGCCTGTTTCACCGTTGTATTTTGGAAGCAGATAACTTGTTTTCAATGTTCACTGGTCCACAGATGGAGAAAAGTTTTGCTCCCGGATGTTTCACTTATCTCTGATTCAGATGATTTAATCATGAGATTTGGGACTTTTGAAAGGATGATATTTAGATGAGCTTTGGAACTTAAAGTTGAGGTTGTAATGAGTTGAGACTTTGAGGGAATGTTGGGATGAGGTGAATGTGTTTTGTATGAATAGGAATTTGGCAGGGGCTAGAGAGCAGATGGTAGTGAGTTCAATAGAGGCCCCTCCCACAAAAGATACATTGATGTCATAACCCCCGAAATCATATTTGGATAAGGTGCCCTTATTTAGATAAAAGATCTTTGTAGATATAATTAGGTTTCAGTTCAGTTCTGTTCAGTCGCTCAGTCGTGTCCAACTCTTTGTGACCCCATGGACTGCAGCACCATAGGCCTCCCTGTCCATCACCAACTCCTGGAGTTTACTCAAACTCATGTCCATTGAGTCAGTGAAGCCATCCAACCAACTCATCCTCTGTGGTCCCCTTCTTCTCCTGCCTTCAATCTTTCCCAGCATGAGGGTCTTTTCAAAAGAGTCAGTTCTTTGCATTAGGTGGCCAAAGTATTAGGGTTTTTAGTTTCAGCATCGGTCCTTCCAATGAATATTCAGGACTGATTTCCTTTAGGATGGACTGGTTGGATCTCCTTGCAGTCCAAGGGACTCTCAAGAGTCTTCAACACCACAGTTCAAAAGCATCAATTCTTTGGTGTTCAGCTTTCTTTATAGTCCAACTCTCACATCTGTAATTAGGTTTAGGTTTCCAGATAAGATCATCCTGGGCTTAGGGTGGGCCTTGAAATCAATGACAGGTGTCCTTACAGGGGAAAAGCAGAGGGATATTTGAGAGAGAGACCCAGAGGAGAAAGTGATATGATGATGGAGGCACACACTGGAGTGGTGTATCTACAAGCCAAGGATTGTCAAGGATTATAGCAGCCCCTAGAAGCGAGGAGAGATCTATTCAAATTCTCCCTCAGAACCTCCAGAAACACCCAAGTGTATTGATACCTTGATTTCAGAATTTTGTCCTACAGAACTATGAAAGAATTTCTGTCATTTCCATTCATCCAGTGTGTAGGTCTTTGTTACTGGAGCTGTAGGAAACTCATACAGATTATATACCAGGAAACGGGGCACTGCTGCAACCATCACCTAAAAATGTGGAAGTGGCTTTGGAATGAAAGCATGAAGAATAGGCTTGGAAGAATTTTATTTTAATGCACTTTTTATTTTGAAAAAGTTCAACAGAAGATAGATTTCAAACTTAGGTTGTGTTTAGATGGTCTGTACAAACTTCAAGGTGAAGACAGCATCATTCTCTATGACATTCTGGATCTGCTGCAGGCATTCTTCTGTCTAAATGGAGCATTTTGCAGTGCATCTTGGGGGTACAATCATTAGTTATTTTATGAGAAAATTGATTTCTGTGAATAACACAGTCCAGCTCAGCATCCATGAATTTAGAGAATATAACCTGGTGATCTATTGAATCAAGTGAAGTAGAAAATTCTAATCTTGCTAAGCCACTGGATCTATGGTCCTTTGGTGCCCAAGAAGCGCTCCCTTTGAACATGATGCAACAACGTTCAAAATAATATTCTTCAAACTTGTGAGGTCTCCTATGCTAAATATACTTAAATTATGATCTTAAGTCATCATTATACTAGAAAGGGACCTGGATTTTGCCTTAGAACTGCCTAGGATTTTTGGCTAGGTTCCTGAAAGACTTGGAAGAATTTTGAGGTGTGTGATAATAAGAGCTTAAATTACTTTGAAGAGACTATTGGTAGAGATAGAGACAAAAAAGGAGATTCCTGGGAAAGCTCAGAAAGAAGTGAAGAGGATGGTGTGACTCACAGATCCAATCTACCATCTGAGCAGAAGGCAGGAGTAGTCATAGTTACACAAGAAGGATTGGTAAGGTTCTCTGTTATCTCATGGTGGGGACACCATGACAGACACAAAATCAAAGCAGACAGAGACAGGATAAAATAAGCACTGTCACTGGGGCTATTATTCAACCCACCACACTGCATATTTTCCCTTCTCTAATTATCTTTTTTGGATCCCCTATTAAAAGGTATGTTCTTTTCTGGGTAGATCTTCTCTATCTCCTAACTTCCTCATATTTTTCATCACTTATTCTTCATCAGTGGGTTAATGGTTAATTCTTTAATTTGATCCTCTAGTTTAATTCAGTCAGTTCTGTTACTAATTAATTCTATGATTCATCCCATCTATTAATGAGATGGGATGAGGTTTCCTTTCAACATCAACAATCATCCTTTTAACTTTCTCATACTCTTTTTGTTTTTCACAGCAGCCTCATATTATTTTTCATTTTATGGAATATAGCATCTTAGTTCTACAATTATGTTTAAACTTTAATTCTATTTCCCAATATTAGCTGTCTTATTGAGGATGTACAGTAATGGAGAAAAAGAAAGATAGCAGGCAGCCTATCCTTTGTGGTGGATATTTTGACTTCTGGCTTCAAAGATTTCCTAGCTATTGGGATGACCATAACTTACTTTGGATATTGCGCTTTTCAAGCCTAAAAGGCCTCTGTGAAATTATTCCCTCTTGCTTCCAAGAACCAGACTCACAAATTGTTTCTCGTGGCAAAATGCTGAAGTCCACTGTTATCAAAGTTGGAGACAGTCACTACCATTTCACTGCTCTTTATTTTTTATATATAATTTTATTTATTTATTTAATGTTTGCTCTGAGTCTTCATTGCTTTGCACAGGCTTTCTCTTTCTCTACTGGTGCTACTCTCTGTTGCAGTACTGAGTCTTCTCCTTGCACTGGCTTCTCTTCTTGCAGAGCACAGGCTCCAGGGTGTGAGGGCTTCAGTAGTTGCAGCACACAGGGCTAGTAGTTGGGGCACATGCACTTCGTTGCTCTTCGGAATGTGGAATAATCCCGGATCGGGGCTAGAACCTATGTCCCCTGCACTGGCAGGTGGATTCCTATCCACTGTGACGCCAGAGAAGTTCTCCACTGCTCTTTAATGTAGTGATGTGTGTTAGTCGCTCAGTTGTGTCAGACTCTTTGTAACTCCATGGACTGTAGCTCGCCAGGCTCCTCTGTCCTTGGAATTCTCCAGGCAAGAATACTGGAGTGGGATGCAATTCCCTTCTCCAGGAGATCTTCCCAACCCAGGGATCGAACCTGGGGCTCCTGCACTGCGGGCAGATTCTTTACTGTCTGAGCCACAAGGGAAGCCCTTTAATGTATTAATTTAATTCAATAAATTGCTCATAGACCCTTCCATTTCTCAGTACCTGATAACCCTTTGAGAATTAATCTAGAAATTTGTTACACAACTTCCTTTTGGGGGATTATTTTATCTTTATGACCTTCAATTCTTTTTTTTAATATTTATTTATTTATTGGCTGTGCCAGTCTTAGTTGTGGCATATGGGATCTAGTTTCCTGACCAGGGATTGAACCTGGGCCCCCCAGCATTGGGAGCATGGGGTGTTAGCCACTGGACCACCAGGGAAGTCCCTGAACTTTAGTTCTTTAGTTCCATTAGGGTTTGTTGGCAGTTGGTTTCCATATACTTTGTATCAACTGGGGCTTGTTTACTTTTCTTCTTTTTTGATGACTTCCCTTGAGGCTAAGTATGTATTTATTTTTATTGCCCTTTTCTACTTCTCGCTGATATTTCTAAAAACTATTATAAGATGTATGACTATTTTCTTATCAAGGTGTCTTCTTCATTTCACTTTTTATAACACTATAGTACAGAGACTTTCCTCCCAACTCTTGGTCTTCTCAAACTTCTTCCCTATCGTCCCAGTGATACAGCTCATTTCAGCTTCTGTGGGCCAATCTGAAGTGTGTAGGCCTTGTCATAGACTAGTATCTGAGGTAAACACGCTTACCGTAATGTGGTCCTCCACATTCCCTATGTGCTTCTGCCAGACTTATTCCTAAAATGGTACTGGTGTTACTTTAATCCCATGATCAAATTTTTCATTTTTTTCATTATTTACCCCAAAATCCACCCTTTATTTTGATATATAGCCAGCAAAATCTGGCCCACTATTCCCACTATAAACACTCCACTTGAGACTTCCCTGGTGGTCCAGTAGTTGAGAATCTTCCCTGCAATGCACGGGAAGTGGGTTTGATCCCTGGTCAGGAAGCCAAGATCCCACATGCTGAGCACCACATGTGCAGTGACGAAAGATCCCACATGACACAAGGAAGGTCCCACGTGCTGCAACTAAGACTTGATGCAATCAAATAAACAAATAAATGTAAAAAATAAACTCTCCAATCCATTCTTAATAGTCTATTCATAGACCCAGAAAATATATGCAAATCTCTGCCATAATTCCTCTGTACCATTCACCTAACTCCAATAGCCTCTCTGTTATCCGCCACTTGACTAAATCTTACTTTCCATTTCTTTTACAAACATCTCAATATCTGATCTCCTTCTGTCTCCCATAAATTCTTACTATTTTCATTATTCTCTACAATGTTGCCTTCTCTTCTGAGATTAATTTGGGTAGTCATTAAGAGTTGCAAATATTTCATATATTTTTTTGTATCTTCAAGATGTTTCATATAATGTTTAATACTAAGCAGTCAGGTATTATGGTTTGGTTGATTTTTTTTTTAAGATATAAACAGTACCTAATGATGGGTAAACCTACAAATATGTAAGTAAGTGTTTTAAATAACAACCTAAATATTTTTATTTATTTAAAAAGCAATAGGAAACTATGGTGGCTTTTTAGGTATGTTTTCAGTATATGATTGTTGTACTGAAAATAGTACATTAGGAGAATGTCCTTGCATTGTGCAAAGTGGACTGGACTAGAAAGCCTATGCAACTGGGAGAACAAATGTGTCCAGGTGGGTTCCATTTTTGAAAATTAGGCCAACATAATATTTTTTTGATTTGTAGTAACAAAGAAGCCCTCACTTTCTTAATCCCTAATGCACACATGAGTTGTTTACTGGAATTCAGTCTGAGTATAAATTTCTAAATGTAACACTGACAGTATCTCTTATCAGATGACATGATTAATGATGTTTTCTTCAGAGTGGCTTCAGTTAGTGTTTATTAAGATGCTTCCCAATTCCTAATGCTATTTCAAAGATACAGTCAGATGATTATACTTATGAGCACCCTGAAGAATCAGAAAAGATAAGGCAGTGATTGAATGGTTTTAAATAATACATTTTACCCAGATTTAATTATTATGCAACTAGTGACTCTCTTCTCTGTTTTTATACTTGTCATTATTTCCTTGTTCTCTCGGAAAGCCATTACTTTCTTTACCCTCCTTTCATTGCAGATGCTATGCAACGATTGGTGTAACTCATTGCTCAGAGCAAAGAAAGAGACAGGAGCCTCCCTTTTACAAAATGGAAATGTTTGGTTGTCAGATAGGCAATGAATCTGCTTCACACATTTAAAATCGTGCTTTTCTTCTTCCTCTTTGCTTACCATTTGGGTTTTTCACTTAACAGCCCTACCACTTGAAAGAGAATTAAGGACAGCAGCCCTGTGAGGGTCTCCAGGAATGATATACCATGCAAGGGAACAGCAAAGGCAAAGACTTTGAGGTGAGAACATGTACATGTTAGAACAGAAAAAAGACCAGTTTGGCTGGAGTAGAATGAACAAGAGGAAAACCTCTGCTGAATGAGGTTAAAAGTCAGTAAGCTGAACAAAGCAAGCTGGATAAAGGAAGCTATCACATGCTCTGAATTCCTCTAATCACTAGTCACCATCAAATTGATTTATGGTTTGCCCCTGGCCTATAAATGCTCAAGTCTCTACTGGGAAGATTTTGTCTTAAATTATTACTGCTTAATAAGTTAATGTTTGCCTTCACAGGGACTTTCTGAATGCAAAAGCAATTCAAATATTCCCAAACTTGCCAAATCATAAAATTCCTGACTTCCTACGCTTAACCTCCTTAATCTCCAGAGAAGAGGCCTGGCAAAAAATATTTTTAAACAATTAAACTAGATGATTCTTATAATCAGGCAAACTTAGGAAACACAAACCCCCAAAGTGAGATAAATAGAACTTTGAATGTCAAAGGCAATTTTGAGCAGTAGCATCCCAAATTACATACTGCTTTACAAATATTTGTGGCAGTTCTAGCCAACTCAAGGTACATGAGTTGCCATTTTCCTCTCCCATGACTATGGTCCTAATCTCTGATGAGTCCCAAGGCACTTCCTTGACTCTAGAGATAACTTCAGATTTCTGCTCCATGCAGGAATCCAAAGCCACTACCAAGCAATAACATCTGACATAAGAAATGAAACTTACATGACATCCCTCTTATAGGGTTATCTCTAGACCAAGCAGATATCTCAGGTGATTTTTATTTTGAGCAATATTGAATTAATACATAAAAAATGTATTTGTGTTTGGGGATTGATATGTAAGGATAATTTTGGTTTTTTGACTCAGAAATATATTGACACAGACTTTATTGCTTCAGAATCTGAAAAAAAAACGGATTTTGAAATTTCTTTTTTTTTTTTTTTTTTGATGATTTTTTTTTATTTTATTTTATTTTTTTTCCAGTGGGTTTTGTCATACATTGATATGAATCAGCCATGGATTTACATGTATTCCCAATCCCGATCCCCCCTCCCACCTCCCTCTCCACCCGATTCCTCTGGGTCTTCCCAGTAAATTTCTTTTATAAAAGTTTACACATACAGACATATTTCTGAAGCACAGGGCAATGAAAATAAAAATTAGCTTTAGAATTAGATAAACCTTAATTTCCATTCTTGCATATACTGCTTACCAACTATATTACCACCCAGTTAATACACGTCTTTGAATCTCTGATTCCTCATCTCCATAATGGAGACAAAATATCTTACACAATCGCTGTGATTCAAGATGAACATGTGTGAAACAGCTAGAACAGTTTTGGTCACATGGTGTGTACATGAAATAAAGCCTAGATTTCCTCCTTTCCTTTGCTTGAAACAGAAATCTCCTTCTATTAATAGACTTGCTTAGGAGACTGTTTCCTGTGTTCCTCTATTTGGTAACAGAATTTGGATAGTATAATGTGGAAATCTTAAGAAATACTCTAAAATGTTATTTATTCAAAGTTTGATAACTTACACATATTCAAACAAGCAAAATCCTCAGTTAACCTTTTTAGTGTATAGGTATATGCCCTAGACTTGTAAGGAAACCATGGAATCACACTCCCTTAGAATTAAATAGGACCCTCAACATCATTAGTAGAATATACTGAATTCCTACAAGCGAATGATAAAAAAGATAAGCTCAAATTGGGGCCTCATTTACAAGAATATGGGCCCTGGAGTTAATAAAGAATTGTCCAAAACTATGCTTTCTGCTTCTTCAGGAAAGAATAATGGCTGAATTCTATGCAATCTCCAGTTTTTAAAGTAATATTACATTGTATGTGCTCTACTACCATGAAGAGTCAGAAAAGTTAAATGAACCTAAGAAAAATAAATATAAGAATAAATATAAAAATAAATATAAATATAAAAATATAATGTAAGAAGAATATAACAAATAAAGATAAGAAGTCCAGAAAAATTTCCTAAATGAATCTAAATGAATCAGAAGAATACAATCTCTGAATATAATAGTTATTCAACATTTTACTGAAGTTGAATGCAAATACCTCTCAAATTTTTCCAACTTCTCTGCTTCCTCTGCCCCTCAAGCATGTATACTTCTTCAAAATATGGATCATTTGGTTAAAATTTCAGAAAGTTAAATGATTGGCTCTTACTACCTGTCTTTCCTATTTGCTTTGTATATTTCATTAGTCCTGGCTAATGAACTTCTCTGACAACTAGAAATTCAGTGAATTTCCTAAGAAGTTTGAAAGGATTCTGTGAGAAACGACCATTGTATCCCTTACAGTGCTTAAGACAGTAATAGGAGGCATGAAATAGACTAAAAAGAAAAAACAAGAAGCAAGTTCATTTGGTATAAAAAGTGCCCTCTGGCAGATCCATTTCCACTGAAAACACACCGGTCACTAAGTTGTGACTGAGTTGTGCATGATACAGTGATTCAGTCATGTGATCCTTTCCTCTGTCAAAGCCATTTGAGTACCAGGGAAAACATAAGGTGGCTCCGCCTCGGTAAAGAAGAAACAGGTGTTAGAACTGTGGACACCTGTCCGGAAGGGAATGAATATAAAGGTTCTTCTTCTATGAACCAGTGAAGAGTTTAATCCAAAAAGACATGGTAGGAGAGCCATGCCTAGAGACGCTGACCTGGATTATAAACAGTGGGATGCTGGTAAAGGTTTAACAACCAGCTTTCTGGAAAACTTAACGGCTTGGTCCCTGCCTCAGTATTATAAACTGTCTTTTCTTTTTCTTTTGATAGAGGCCCTTGAAGATTCTTATGAGAAGAATTTGGGTTTTTGTTTTTCTCAATAGTAATCTGTGTTAATCAGTTTCGGCTGTATAACAACATACTATAAATTGGGTGGCTTAAACAACAAAAGTTTTTCACAGTCCTGGAGGCTAGAGAGTCTAAGATCAAGGTGCTGGCCAACATGATGTCTGATGAACACCTCCTTCTTAGCTTGCAGCCTTCTTACCACATCCTCACAACATGGAGAGTTTGTGTCTCCCCCTTTTTATCAGGATGTTAATCTCATCATGAAGGTCCCAACCTCACATCCTAATCTAAGCCTAATTACCTCCCAAAGGCCCCACCTTCTACCACCACTGGGGATTAGGACTGGGGGGGTTAGTACTTCAACATATGAGTTTGGGGGAGATGCAAACATTCACTCTACAAGCACAGTTACTTTCATATAACAACAGAAACAGAGGATGAGGGGCTGTGGCCAGAACTGAGGGCAGGAGGAAGCAGAAGACAGGTAAACTACAGCAGAAAGCCTGATACAGAGCTCGGCTTAACTAAAACAAACAAAAAAATGTTTTCTTCCACTTGGACCAACTGGGACTAAGGTAGGTCCTATAGTAGTTGTAGAAAAGTACAGGAAAGAAGGGCTTCCCTGGTAGCTCAGCTGGTAAAGAATGCACCTGCAATGCAGGAGATCTGGGTTCAATCCCTGGGTTGAGAAGATCCCCTGGAGAAGGGCATGGCAACCCACTCCAGTGTTCTTGCCTGAAGAATCCCATGGACAGAGGAGCCTGGCGGGCTACAGTCCATGGGGTCACAAAGAGTCTGACACAGCTGAGCAACTAACCGCAGCGTAGGTAAGAAACCGTTTGGAATTAGTTGACCGAAAAGTAAGCAACCTGATCTAGCTAAAAGGTTACAAAAATAAATGGGTATTAGAGTCATCTGTACAAAATAAGTGTGGACAACTTTGATTTATTTAAATGAATAAAAACAAAATGTTAATTTATGGACATAATTCGGTAGGCTAATTAGTCATGCAGTACAGCATTGCCCTTCGACAGTTTATTTCCATCAGCAGAATTAATCACAGCAGAGCAGATGTAGTAGGGACAATCCAAGGTTAAAACAAAATGATACAAAATAATGAACTAGAGTACAAGATGATAACCTGGAGAAAGTAATGATTTATTATTCTGCCAGAGCCTTCTGTGGATTGTGCGACCACTTTATGCAAGTCTGTCTCCCTTTTAACCAGATATCTCTGATTCTAGTGATCTTTTACTTTGCATTAATTTTATCTGCCTTTGAAGGTAATGCAACTGTGATAAGAGCCAATTAGTTTTGCACCAGCGAGAAGAATAATGAAATGTGACTTAAGAAAACAAAGATAAAATTAACTGTCTAAATGAGACTACCCGGCAATCTCATCTTTGCTATTTTCTTATAGGGCTAGAGCACCATACGTTCAGCATCATAAACTGAAGGACAAGTATAAGGATATTTGAGTTGGTTCAAAGACATGCTGTACTGAACACAATTCTCTCAGAGTTACATTAACCAGTAATTTAATGCTAACTTTCCACAGGACTTGATATCTGTATCTACATCTAAGGATTACATTACAGACAAACACAGGCATCAGGGTAGCACTATGGGGAACCAAATCCCTTTTAAGCTCTTTTTGGAATTTTGACTATGAAACAAAATGAGCAAGCAGTTGAATATCATCTAGCTTCATTATACCATCACTCTTGTTTTCCTACTGCCTCAGTATACCCAGGAATATTTGAAAGTTTCAGTTGCTGAGCTGTTGTGAAAACGGAGCACTTTTTGGAGGTAAACTTTTACATGTCTCTTGTGTTAAGTCACTTATGCTTCTGGTAAGAGATGGATGCAAATAATGGCTGAATAATACAAATCTGTTATATTTTTCAGATCTCATTTATTTATCATATAAAACAATCAATATCAGTTTCAATAAGTTTTTTTCCAAGGGTTAGAAAAATTGACAATGAAGGACTGTATTTCTTAAGCCAAGAAACTGGCACACATAGATCATGGAACAGACCAGAGAGCCCAGAACTCACACTCACATGGCCAATTAATCTACAACAAAGGAAGCAAAAATATACAATGGAGAAAGGACAGTCTTTTCAATAAAGAGTGCTAGGAAAACTGGACAGTCACATGCAACAGAATTAAACTAGACTACTTCTTTCATCATACACACAAATTAACCTAAAATTGGTAAAATACTTAAAAGTGAGAAGAAACCATAAAGCTGTTAGAAGAAAATGTAGGTGATAAACTCCTTGATATCAGTCTCAGCAATGTTTTATTGAATCTGACTCTGAAAGCAAAGACAACAAAAACAAAAATAAACAAGTGGGACTGCATCAAAATGAAAAGCTTCTGCACAGCAAAAGAAATCATCATTGAAATTAAAAGGCAACCTACAGAATGAAAGAAAAATTTGCAAATCATACATCTGATAAGGGGTTAATATCCAAAATATATAAAGGACTCATAGACCTCAATATAATAATTTTTATTAAAAAATACACAGAAAATTTGTGTAGGCATTTTTTTAAAGAGAGCATACAGATATCCACTAGGCATATGAAAAAATGCTCAACTTCACTAACCTTCAGGAAAATGCAAATCAAAACCACAGTGAGATGTCACCTCACACCTGTTAGAGTGTATGTGTGTGTGTGTGTGTGTGTGTGCACTTAGTCGCTCAGTCGTGTCCAATGCTTTGCAACCCCATGGACTCTAGCCTGCCAGTATCCTCTGTCCGTAAGGTTATCCAGGCAAGAACACTGGAGTGGGTGTCTACTTCCCTCTCCAGGGGATCTTCCTGACCAAGGTATCGAACCCAGGTCCCTGCATTGCAGGCAGATTCTTTACTGTCTGAGCCACCAGGGAAGCCACTGTTAGAGTGGTTATTAGTCAAAAGACAAGAGCTAAGAAGTGTTGGCAAGAATGCGGAGAAATGAGAACCCTTGTGCATTATTGATGGAAATGTAAATTGGAGCATCTGCTAAGGAAAACAGTATGAAAGGTCTTCAAAAAATTAGAAGAGGAACTACCATATGATCCAGCAATTCCACTCTGAGTATTTATCCAAAGAAAATGAAAACACTAATTCAAAAAAATGTATGTACCCCTGTGTTCATTGCAGCATTATTTACAACAACTAAGATATGGAAACAACCTAAGTGTCCACCAGTGGATAAATAAAATGGTGTACACCCACCCATACACACGCACTCACACATACATACACACTGAAATACTATCCAGCCTTTAAAAAGAATGATTTTTTTCCATTTTCAAAAATGTGAGCAGACCTTGAGGGCATTATGTTAAGGGAAATAAGTCAGACAGAAAGATAAATACTGTATGATATCATATGATACCACAGTTTTATGTGAAATCTAAAAAGCAAAACAAACTAATAAAGTAAACAAAAACCCAAGCTAACAGATACAGAGAACAGAATGGTGGTAGCCAGAGGTGGGCAAAATAGGTGAAGGGAATCAGTACAAAAGGTACAAACTTCAAGTTATAAATAAATGGTATAAAGATGTAATATACGGCATGGTGCACACGTGCATGCTAAGTCACTTCAGTCATGTCCAATTCTTTGCAACCCTATGGATACACCAGGCTCCTCTGTCCATGGGATTCTCTAGGCAAGAATACTGCAGTGGGTTATCATGCCCTCCCTCCAGGGAGTCTTCCCCACCCAGGGATTGAACCTACATCTCTTGTCTCCTGCATTTGCAGGCAAGCTCTTTACCACTAGTGCCACCTGGGAAGTCGGTACAGCATGGTAGCTGTACTTAATAATATCATATTGCATATTTGAAACTTGTTGAGAGAGTGAATCTAAAAAACCTTCATCACAAGAAAAAAAAAAGAAAAAGAAAAAAATTGAAACTATTCAGGTGGTAGTGGTAACTAGATGTCGTGATGATCATTTCACAAAATGTACAAATGTCAAATCGTTGTATTGTGCACCTGAAACCTAATCTAATGTTATATGTCAATTATACCAACACATTAGAAAAGAAACTAGTACTGAAAACAGAAAAATTTTTTAAAAATTGAATTATTTAACCTCACAGAAATCTATATGGCAAAGCAACAATGAAAGCAAACAACAATCTTGAATATATTCATTGTATATATGACAAATGATCTATAGCTTTAATGTGTAAAGAGAAATAAATGAATCCGAGAAATGAAGATCATCTCAGAAAAAAATGAACAAAAACAAGTATGAATAGTTCATAGAAGGAAAACAAGGGCAAAATAGATTGAGAATGGGATGGAATTTAAGCTTCCTAGTAATGTAAGAAAGAAAATTTTTAAAAAAATAGTTTTTTTTTTACTTCCAAATAGAAAAAACTAATAATTAAATACTCAATACTATGTGGGCTTCCCTTATAGTTCAATCGGTAAAGATTCTGCCTGCAATGCAGGAGACCGGGTTTGATTCCTGGGTCAGTAAGATCCTCTGGAGAAGGAAATGGCAACCCACTACAGAAGTTTCGCCTGGAGAATCCCATGGATAGAGGAGCCTGGCAGGCTACAGTCCACGGGATCCACGACTTAGCAACTAAACCGCCACCACAATATTATTTGGGCTTAGCATGAGTGTGTGCATGCTCAGTCGCTCAGTCCTGTCTGATTGTTTGCAACCCCATGGACTGAAGCCCACCAGGCTGCTCTATGGAATTTTCCAGGTAAGAATACTGGAGTGGGTTGTCATTTCCTCCTCCAGGGGATCTTCCTGACCCAGGGATTGAACCCGCATCTCCTGCATCTTCTGCATTGGCAGGCAGATTATCACTGAGCCACCTGGTTTAGGCAAATATATTAATGCATACATTGTTTGCAAAAGTATAAATTTGTGGATTTTTTGAGGTCTGTTTTGAACTGTTGATGCCTTTTGATTCAATAATTCCAGTAGTTAAGAATGTGTCCTAGGAAAGTAACCACATATGTGCTCAGAAATTTTGCTAAGAGGATATTTTTGTTAGTGTTGCTTAAGGTAGTGAAGTCTTAATGACAACTTTAAAATATATCTACTGAGAAAAAGTTTATTAAATAAGTTAAAGTGCATCCACTCAAGGACACTGTGGATCCACAGTTCCTTGGTTCATGAAATTGCCTGCAATTCAGAATCATCTGAAGATACTTTAAAAATTCCAAAGCCTGGGTCACTTTTCAAAAATCATTATTTCTGAGAGTGAGTCTGAGGCATCATTATTTCTTAAGCTCCCAGTTGCAGTGTACAATGTTGTTTGGAAACTACTATATTAAGGTGATATCACAAAAATGTATTTTCATGAAGGAATGTTTACAATATATTGCTTTGTCAAAAAGACAAGACGCAAAATAGTATTACTGAGGATATAGCGGTGTTCTTTAGAGTCCTAACGGGTGTTCTGTGTGCAAGGTGAATCGTTACTGAAGGGGCAGTCTCAAGCCTTTGATGACACCATCCACCTTTACCAAATTGTATTGGGCAGCCAGTCTGTGAGCTGGCCATAAGCTCAGGGTATCTTGGCATCAAAATCTCTGACCAGCTTTACATCCATCCACAGCCAGTAGCACTGACATACATACGCTACCACGTGTAAAACAGCTAGCTAGCAGGAAGCTTCTGTATTGCACGGGGAGCTCAGCTCAGTGCTCTGTGATGACCTAGAGCGGTGGGATGGGGTGGGAAGGAGACTCAAGAGGGAGGGGATACATGTATACATGTAGCTGATTCACTTCGCTGTACAGCAGAAATTAACACAACATTGTAAAGCAATTATACTCCAATTAAAAAAAAAAATCTCTGACCAAGTGGAGTAAGCTGTGTCAATCAGAATCTTGCTCTAAGGAAACTGCAACTGTGAATTTTGAAGGAATCAGGCAGTGAGACTGAAGCTGAAAGGATGTACAAAGAAAAGTCTTACGGCAGAGAAGGGGCCAGGAAAAAAGTAACGTAATAAACAAGAAGACAGCTTTAGTTAGCGAAAGCTGTGAAACAGTCAGAGACTAATGGGTGAGCAAGAGACTGGTAGGAGAGACAAGTTTGAAAAGACATGCAAAATAGGGAACCACCAAGAGAGTATCTGAAATGTGGTATTAATGCAGATCCACAAACACTTGTTTGGAGTGTTGGAATGTCCTCTTTCTGACTAACCATCTTAAAAACAATTGTGTTTTAATATTAATCACTTGTCAGTATATTTAGGCAGATGTTTTAGTGTTAAAGACCTAGCACACCAATGATACTCAACCCAAGGTTTAGTATCTTTGAGGATATTTGAAGACACTCAAATGGAACTTAAGTATTGACAGTATATGTAAGAAAATCAATTTTCAGATCTTTGTTTTTTAAAATGAATTTTTTATTGAATGTCCCTATGGTCAAAATATCATGTCTATTTTCCTTCCTTAGCTTCACTTTCCCTAATGGCTTTGTCTATTTTACTATTTAAAAAAAAAAAAAAACCCCACATCTCTCACCCATTCTGAATTTACGAACTGCAATGTATAAAGATTCAGTTCAGTTCAGTCCAGTCACTCAGTCATGTCTAACTCTTTGCGACATCATGGACTGCAGCACGCCAGGCCTCCCTGTCCATCACTAACTCCTGGAGTTTACTCAAACTTAGGTCCATCGAGTTGGTGATGCCATCCAACCATTTCATCCTCTGTTGTCCCCTTCTCCTCCCGCGTTCAATCTTCCCCAGCATCAGGGTCTTTTCCAATGAGTCAGTTCTTCACATCAGGTGGCCAAAGTTTTGTATAAAGTATACAAACTATTGTATAAAGATTATGAGGCGCCAAACAACAGTTCAAAATTTTGGCGTCTGGAAGCCTTCTTTAATCAAGACACTGTATGGGTCTCTGTTATATTTTAAAAAAAAAGGATTTCAAGAAGGAGGTAGTGAAATATAATACATATGTATAATACATGTTGTATATATTTTTTTTTACTTCTTATGACCATCTCAAGTTTTGGTTAAATTTTAAAAAAAGTGGTGGAGGTAGCTTAATGGGTTTCAGAGTCCTTTTAACATACACTCAGACTCATACAACATATATTTTCAGTAACATTTGCTAAAATATAATAGATACAAATTGTACATTTGTATTTGTCTTTTCTTTGGGTAGGTCTCCTGTTCACCATCACATGTCAACTACTTCTCTATGTATTTTTCTATTCCTGCCACATACTTATTCAAATTTAGGCTAACTTAGAGGAAATGTGCTATGAATTCTTTCATAAACAATCACTTAGAAACAACAAGAAAAAAAAATTTGTAAGCCATATAGTTACAAGTGGGCTTCTGTGGTGTCTCAGGCAGTAAAGAATCCACCTGCAATGCAGGAGACCTGGGTTCGATCCCTGGGTTGGGAAGATCCCCTGGAGGAGGGCATGGCAACGCACTCCAGTATTCTTGCCTGGAGAATCCCCATGGACAGAGGAGCCTGCAGGCTACAGCCCATGAGGTAGCAAAGAGTTGGACACAATTGAGCAACTAAACACAGTATAGCACATACTTACAAGTGAATGTTCAATTACCAAAATTTGTCTCATTTTGGGAATAGGGCATACTCAGCTGTGGATATGACTTTTATTGAAGAAAAAATTATCCATCTTATTAAGAAACATATTTCCATCAAAACCTTACTTTAATATTTAATAATAAATTATAAAAATGCAATTCATTTATCTACCATTGATCATTTAATATTAAATATAATTATAACACAATACAAAAAAGAATTTTCAAAAAATGGTAGTAGATAATAAGTGAATTTTCAAATGTCATTTTATATGTATATTTTGCTTCAGAGAGGTATAAAAATGTAATCAATAAATCTTTTCAAAACATAAATACTTCAAAAGTAAAAATAGATTCTTATTAGGACAAGAAAAATCTGTGGGGGTAAATGTAATGGAAATATGATTATAACAAGGAAAAGGGATAATGTATACTGTCTGACAAAAACATCTTGATATATTTTTCAAATGTATGACTGTGGACACCAAATCACTATGACATTAGATTCTATTAGCTATACTTAAGAGCTCTGTAGCAGTTTTAAGCTAAAATGTTAATATTTTAATATTACGGATATGGCACATTTGTTAGCTATTAAACCCATGATTTAAAATGTAAATATTTACTTAAAATGAGCAATTGGGTATCTGAATTTTTCAAAACGGTTTTAGGGAATAATAAAAACGATTGACGATTCATATATGGGACACTTTATATTTAGTCTATAATATTTTCTTACCATCATAATTGAGTTTTTTGAAGACATGGAAAAACATTAAAAACATATTGCTTATTAAGTGACTGTCATAATGTGATACATTGCAATTTTTTAAATCTAGAATGAAATGTTAAAAATATAATAGTATTATCAAATTTAGCCTATTATGTCAATTATTTAAAAAGTGTTCATCAGATTATATATAATATTGAATGCTAAAATATTAACAATGATTATCTCTGAGTGGCAAAATTATGTGTGAATTATTTTCATTTTTATCTCTGTCTTTAATTTGTATTAAAGACATATGCAATATTACTTACATTGTAACAAAAATTTTTAAATAAAATAGCAAAGTGTATTCTTTGATCTGGACATCGACAACTTATCTAAGAAAAAACAATAACAACAACAAAATTTCCTGCAGAATTAGACCTTTTCATAGTAATCCTTAAGGTTTAGCCATGACAAATGCTAAAATAAAACCTTGTTTCTTTATCCTAAATTCAGCTGTCTTTATCTAGGATTCTCAGGACATATATTCTGAATAAGGAGTGCAGAATCGGAACCCCTAATAGCAACGGTACTACCTCACTAAAAATACGCTGCGAACGTCTTTGTAAAAAGGCCAATCAGCAGAAAACGTATTCTACAAAGACACCTCCTGCGTGGTCATGAAGTATAACTTGCCTTAACTAAAAAATATAGGAACTAAAGAACACAGAAATAGTAGTCAGCTTACATTCTACATTAAGTGTGAATTATTATTCTTCAAGGAGTTCTGAGGCTGTTCGGTGTGTATTAAATCTTGAACAAGTTACAGGATTTTGGAACTGAACAGTAATTGGTTTGTAAAACCGGCTTGGGCATTTCCATCTGCACACAGAAAACTTTGATTAATTTTCTTTCGTGCAATGTGGTGAGGCATAGCAATGTATTTTGACATTGAGATCTTATCCATATTTAGAGGACTGAAAGGTCATTATACTTGCACTCTCTGTAAAGACATTTCTTGATAATAATAGACTGTACAAAAATAGTACCAGGTGATCCTTGGCTCCCAGTCAAATGGAGCTCTGCTTTGTCTGTACCTACAGTTTTCAAAGGACTCAATTCCACAAACATTGGACTGAACACTGACTGTGTTAGTTTCATCCTGCATATTTTGGAAATATCCTGACTAGAGGCTCTCCTGATCATCCTATGTCTGTTTGTGTCTCTTTCTTCTACTCTGTAATTTCCCCTTGACTCAAAATATAGAAAACAAAGTTTGACAGGGAATGTAAATAAATATAATAAGCAATATTAAAACAAAAATAAATTATTCTAATGAGGAAAGATGGAATTTTACTTAATCTAGCTCAGTGGGTTAGTGAAATAGAACTTTGAATGCCAAATAGAACACAAAGGCAAGACCATCATGTTTTGAACCTACAAGTATTTCAAATGTACAGGTTATGGGATTCTGTGGGTTACATCTAAGCACTTAAGGAAGAGAGCACTTGGACTTCATGTGGAGACAGGAGACATTATTCCCCTTAGAAGTGGGACTCTGATTGAAATAGAAGCAGCTTAAAATAAAATACAGTGATGAACATTTCAAATGCCCTTTGATTTGAATGAGGCCTCATAGAGAGGATAAACTGCACAAGTTTGAACTGCCCTCCAAACGAATCCTCATCCACAAAGAGATTCTATTTTTCACTTTAATATGTGATTTATTGTCCAAAGGTAGCTGGTAAAGGATCCGCCTGCAATGCCTGAGACCCTAGTTCGATCCCTGGAGCAGGGATAGGCTAACCCACTCCAGTATTCTTGGGATTCTCTGGTGGCTCAACCGTAAAGGAATCTGCTTGAAATGTGGGAGAACTGGGTTCAATGTCTCTGTTGGGAAGATGCCTTGGAGGAGTGCATGGCAACCCAATCCAGTATTCTTGCCTGTAGAATCCCCATGCACAGAGGAGCCTGGCGGGCCTCAGTCCATGAGGTCACAAAGAGTCCAAAGAGTCGGACACAATTGAGTGACTAAGCACTGCAGAGCACATTGCTATTATTTATTAACACAAAAAAATCTTCATAAAAGCAGATTTTTGTGCTAGATTTTGCTAGCTCTTCTATGGTTCTCCATCACGATCTCACTCTTAAATTATTCACACATACCCCCCCAAATTTTCTTAGTTTATCTGGAGATTGACAGTGACTATCATAATTCCACAGTTGCTTCTGATGAAGTGTTAGGAACAATAGACTTGAACACCAGAATTTGAACCCCAGTGCTAATACTGACAATGTTTGACATTTGATAAGGTACTTAACATCCAAACCTTTGTTTCATCATCCTTTACGTGGAATTGGTAACATCTGCCTCATGCTGGTGCAAGGGAAAAAATGAGGTAATAGGAAAAGATCTTCCATTGTTTGTAATACATAATAGTTCCTCAAGAAGTGTTCCATGGCACTCTGTCCTTCTGTACCACCTATTTTAATAATTTTAATTAGGCAAACTTATTTTAATAATTTTAATTTATTAAAAATCAGCCATGGGAGAATCTCTGTAGCACCAGTAACTATGTGAAAAGAATACTCCACTCATCCAAAGTTCATTGAATTCAGTCAGAAATCAATCTATATTAGACTGAATTCCAGCTTGTAATTGATTTGTTCATGCTCTGTATTATCCTTAACATGCTCCACTGTACTTACCTTATTGGTGCATTTGTTTAATGAATGTCCTTAATAATTCTGTCAATGTCAATGCTATTTATTCTAAACTTTTTAATTGCCTTTGGACTTCAGTTAGCACAGAGTTGTTACATTAAAAAGTAGAATATAAGCTTAAGAACTTAAATGCTAAACAAATGTGATTTGATTTGGCTAAAAACCCAAGGCAAATGGTGACAAAAGAATCTGAAGCTATGGATAGGTTTACTTTTAGTGAAGATCAAATTATTGAAGGCTTACTGCAAGGGAAAGTGTATTAATAAAAATCTTCCTGCAAATGTAGGATTAACCACAAAGCAATTAATGAAAAGCTGTGTCACT
The DNA here is from genome assembly GCF_910594005.1 of Cervus elaphus. NCBI lineage: Eukaryota > Metazoa > Chordata > Mammalia > Artiodactyla > Cervidae > Cervus > Cervus elaphus. The sequence goes on along the minus strand of NC_057832.1, from coordinate 35,926,079 downwards.
CATTCATATGTGAATAAAATATTAAATAGTCATTTCCATGCTGTTGTGACCTTTGTTTCCCTGGGCAATGACAACTTTAGAAGCAATCAAAGCTTAGTGAGTGATCACATTAGTGACTGGGTCTAGTTGCTATATAGATTTTTTCTTAGGACTTCAAATTCTCTTTTCCTTGCGGGGCTGTTAAAAAAAACATTAAGAGTGCTAGTCAGTTATCCCAAGAAATGCTGCTCTGGAAATTTCCATGGGTATGGTAAAGGGCAAGTTAATTAGAATAAAAAGAGACAATTCCTGGTTTTCTTCATCAGCTTCCATCTGTTGTTTAGAAATCAAAATTACAACATATTTTCACTAATAAAAAGTCAGACACCTAACATAAGGGAGATTTACAATCCCTTCTCTTACTGGAAAAATGTTCTAGCTCAATTCCCCTATAACTGGAACATTGAGTAGATAAAAGCTCAGTGTAGTAAAATCTCTACTTTTGCAATTCAGCATCACCATGGAAACATCTCCCCCTCAGTGAAATAATGAGATGGTAATGAAAACAGCTGCCACATAATGAGCCTAGGCACAAGCAGGGGCCGAGTTCTTCATGCCAAAAAGTGAGTGACAGGAGGGTCGACTAGATGGGGGTGGGATGAGCAAGGAGTAAGAAGAAAGCCATCAATGGGTAGTGTGGGAAAGGGTAGGAATAACTCCATAAAATTCTAATATCAAAGTGCTCAGGTTTTGAGTTTTGCAAATTTTGGTACTGAGTTTGTGGCATTCCCAGTGCAGAGACAAATGTGGTATACAAATTGAGTTTTGATTATCTGAGTTCAACCTAACATTTTACACATTTAACATTTCAAACTATGTAGTTTGACCATTCAGGGTTCTACACTCTGCTGGGTCCTCAGGAACTTGTGTAAAATGGTAACAACATCAGGATGCCAGCAGGATAGTTATAATTGGGGGACATGAAAGGATATCATGTCATCCCTTAGAGCACCCCCAAGTGAATAGAAACTACACCTGCCTCCTCCAATGTAACCTGGGCCCTCTGATATGAAGATTATGAGCAGAAATTGGTAGGAATGAAATATATACATTTGTTATTGTTTAGTTGCTAAGGTGTGTCCGACTCTTTGTGACCCCATAGACTGTAGCCTGTCAGGCTCCTCTGTCCGTGGGATTTCCCAGGCAAGAATACTAGAGTGGGTTGTCATTTCCTCCTCCAGGGGATCTTCCCAACCCAGGGATCAGATCGAACCCACATCTCCTGCATATATATACATACACAGACACACATCACATGTATACATATGTGTATGTGTGTGTATCTGAATCACTTTGCTGTACATCTAAAACTAATGCAACATTGTAAATAAAATACTTCAATAAAAAATTAAAAATAATTTTTTCTAAAAAAAAAGAGTAGCCTGTTGAGAAGTGTGCAGAGCTGCACGGTGTTTAAAATGTAGTGTTCTGAAATCAGAGAGGAATTGATTTGAACTCTGGCACTTTCATATACCAATTGTGACCAGGAGCAAATGTCTCTAATTCTAAATTTCTTCACCTGTAAGATGAAGGTCAGTAATAGTACTTGCCATGAGTGGTTGTGAAAATCAGATGAGCTAATGCTTGTACAATACCAGTCACAACGAGTGTTCAAATGTTCAGTTTAGTTCAGTGCAGTCGCTCAGTCTTGTCCAACTCTTTTTGACCCCATGGGCTACAGCACGCCAGGCCTCCCTGTCCATCACCAACTCCTGGAGTTTACTCAAACTCATGTCCATTGAGTCAGTGATGCCGACCAACCATGTCATCCTTTGTTGTTCCATTCTCCTCCTGCCCTCAATCGTTCCCAGCATCAGGGTCTTTTCCAATGAGTCAGTTCTTCGAATCAAGTGGCCAAAGTATTGGAGTTTCAGCTTCAGCATCAGTCCTTCCAATGAATATTCAGGACTGATTTCCTTTAGGATGGACTGGTTGGATCTCCTTGCATTCCAAGGGACTCTCAAGAGTCTTCTCCAACACCACAGTTCAAAAGCATCAATTCTTCGGTGCTCAGCTTTCTTTATAGTCCAACTCTCACATCCATACATGACCACTGGAACAACCATAGCCTTGACTAGATGGACCTTTGTTGGCAAAGTAATGTCTCTGCTTTTTAATATGCTGTCTAAGTTGGTCATAACTTTTCTTCCAAGAAGTAAGCGTCTTTTAATTTCATGGCTGCAATCATCATCTGCAGTGATTTTGGAGCCCAGAAACATAAAGACAGCCACTGTTTCCACTGTTTCCCCATCTATTTCCATGAAGTGATGGGACCAGATGCCGTGATCTTAGTTTTCTGAATGTTGAGTTTTTAAGCCAACTTTTTCATTCTCCTCTTTCACTTTCATCAAGGGGCTCTTTAGTTCTTCACTTTCTGCCATAAGGGTGGTGCCATCTGCATATCTGAGATTATTGATATTTCTCCCAGCTATCTTGATTCCAGCTTGTGCTTCCTCCAGCCCAGTGTTTCTCATGATGTACTCTGCATATAAGTAAAATAAGCAGGGTGACAATATACAGCCTTGACATACTCCTTTTCCTATTTGGAACCAGTCTGTTGGTCCATATTCAGTTCTAACTGTTGTTTCCTCACCTGCATACAGATTTCTCAAGAGGAAGGTCAGGTGGTCTGGTATTCCCATCTCTTGAAGACTTTTCCACAGTTTGTAGTTCAGATATTAACTACTACTTATTTTACTACAAGTAAACAGGCTGATGGATGGCAAGAGCTTTGGGGAGACTGTATACCACATTTTTAAAAAAGATGTTCAGATAGTATTAAAAGGCCAACTGAGATTGGGTGGCCCATGTTTGGAATTGGCCCCATTCTATATATTAATATTTTATAACCATGTTTCACAGCCTAGATATAACAGAGGGGAAAAAAAGACAAACTATAGAACTTAAACAGAGTTAAAATTTCTCAGGAAGGGTTGACCAAAAGATTTAAGGGTGCTAGTGAGAGATGTCACATTACTGTGAGGTATACTGTCTAAAGAAAAGCAAGTGTCATGGCCAGATACAAGGGAGGGCTGTAATAGAATGCAGATATCCTTGAAGTAGAAAAGAAATAGAGAGGAGGCTAGAATGAGGCATCTGAATGTTGAGGAAACAAAAGCAGTTTTTCACGAGAGTTCCATGTCCATGGGCAGTGTGCCGTCGAGGGCAGGTGGGGCTGGTTGAGAGTCCAAAGTACAGTCAACAAAACCCACATCAAGAGGTCAATATCCCAGCTACCCTGGCCAGGTCAGCTTATTTGTACTACCTGTTTCCTACTCCACTGGATTTGACTGGCTTTCTCAGATGACTCAGAGTACTTCTCCTTCACTATCCAGTAGTGAACCCTATTCTCTCCCCCATTGTTGGGTTCCCATGCAGTAAGGGGTTCTGCAAGCGTCCTCTTTTGGGATCCTGCCCAAGCCATGACCCTGCTCCCTGGTATTGGCCAAACCCTTCCTTTCAGGTCAATCCTGTAGCCCAGGGTTGTTCTTGATGAATAGCGTCTCCACGTATTAGCCTTTCTGCTCTCCCCTCTCTCAATCTGGCTGCTGAAATGCTCCTAGCTGTCTCAAGAGATCACCATCAATGGCTGGTTCAATGTCTTCTCCCTCTAACTGGTTTTAGTTGAGGTAGAAGGAAGAATGCTAAAACTTTCATCTTTACATGTATAATCAGAAAACCCCTGCTGATGACAGAGGGATGATGAGAGACTTTCACCGTTAGATAATATATCACTTTGGCAGTTGTGTTTGGTGATGGTTTAGTCACTAAGTCATGTCTGACTCTTGCTGTAGCCTACAACGCTCTGTCCTCTCTCCATGGGATTTTTCAGAAAAAAATAATGGAGTGGGTTGCCGTTTCCTTCTCCAAGAGATCTTCCTAACACAGAAATCAAACCTGAATCTCTTGCTTTGCAGGTGGATTCTTTACCGACTGAGCCACCAGGGGAAAATGTGCAGTCATTACTCAAATGCACAGAAATGGTGGTGAAAATCTCATATTTTTGTCATTTCAATGTCTTAAACTTGGTATCATTAAAATTCGAAGTCTTTGAGACAAACAGTAAGAAGAAAATTTCCCTTCTCCTTTTCTTCCTCCTGTTCAGTCTTCCTTGTTCTCCCCTAAGTGAACTAAGTTCCGTGGGGATCTATATATCAGCTTGGTGTATCTCTGGGTTGAAGATGAGTGTGGGGGAGAGCTGTAGTCTGGTTGGCTGTCTCTTGTCACACCTGGCCTTCAGGCTTCAAGACCTGACACCTGCCCTCTATCTGGCTAATTTTAGCCTTTGAAATCACGAGCTGCCATCTGCTGCTGATAGCCAAGATATGGTGCTGGTTTAGTACCTGGTTGGGCTTCCCTGGTGGCTCAGATGGTAAAGAATCTGCCTATAATGTGGGAGACTTGGATTCAATCCCTGGGTTGGGAAGATCCCCTGGAGAAGGTAACGGTTACCCACTCCTGTATTCTGGCCTTGAGAATTCCATGGACTGTATAGTCCACGGGATCTCAAAGAGTCGGACACAACTCAGTGACTTTCACTTCACTTAGAACCTGGTCATGCAATCTCGTGCATTGGAGCTTTTCTCACCCTAACTTCAGCCCTTTGCCAGTCCTCCAGATTTTCAACTCTTCTATATACATCTTGAGAATTCCAGAACACCCAAGTCTGTCCCCTCCTCCCATGCTGGAATGTGTGTTCGCCTCTATGAGACCTTCAGTCTCTGCTGCCCAGACTCTTCCTCCAGACACAGACATCAAAGTCCTACACGTGGAGGTTCTTGCAGAGCTTCTGTAAGGGGTCTTTGTTTTTCTTTCTTTTCCTTGAATTCCCTCTAAACCTATTGGGGTTTTCTAGATTAGGTGGGATCTAAATCTTTGTCATGTGCCTCTCATCTTGACAGCTAGCTGAAATTTTATCATTTTTCACAGTGGTGAAAAAGATGCCCTAACATTAAATAGTAGATTCTTTCCATTTTGGGATTTGTAATGTAAATCAGATTTTCAAACCATAAAAATAAATGAATTTTTCTTAAAAATTAAATAGAATCAAACCAAACAGAAAATACTACTCTATCACATAATAAAAATAATTACTGTTTCATAAAACTTCTGTTTTACTTCTCTGTGTATTGTATGTTGGATATGTATTTGTTTCTGTGAGTTACTATCAAAAAAAATGGAAAAAAAAAAAAAAACTTTGAAAGACTTTGGTATCAACTATGCTCAGTTCTCCAAAAGTTGACTTTTGGGAACCTAAATATTTGCCTCTTTCTAGTTGTTTGACTCTAGTAAATCAAAATGCTTTACTCTATTATTTGTCATTGCTCTAAATTTTCAGAAATAACTATCAGTGCTTTATTCCATATTCTATGGGTTGGCCAAAAACTCATTTGGATTTTCCCATAAGATGTTACCAATTTTTTGGTCAACCCAACATCTTGTCTTCCTCCAAGGCAATGAATAGTACTGGATGCTTGGGTAAAGATGCTTATGACAAGAAGACAAGGAAGAAAAAAAGAAACCTGGGACTGAAATCTTCATATATTTTTCTATTAAATGGTCTCAGAATGTATACCAACAGTTAACTCCCCAAGAAGGTGAAAATAAAAGGATTTACATAGTTCCATATAAAAGAATCCCTGATCCTTTTATGCAATAACTATATATAACATTTATTGAATAATTAACATATGCCAGAAATAGGAACACAAAGATAGATAAGAAATTTCTGTTCACATCCCAACTGGGTAGACACACATAAATAATGAATAATTCAGTAATTGCTAGTAATGTAACTCAGTGCAAAGAGCTAAAGATCCAAAGAAAAAGAATGTCAAATTTTAGAATTTTAGAATGACTACTCTATTCAAATGTTTCCCAGGCAGAGAGTGGGAGGAATGGTACTTCAGGTAGAAAGAATAGCAAACTTGGAAAAAGTACACATATGCACAGTGCATGTTCAGAGTGTCTAGACAGAAGGTAGAAGGCATGAATGTAGTGAGATGAGGCAAACACAAAGACTGAGGACAGTCTAAAAAATGGGAGGTTCTTAACCCGGTCCCGGCAATCATACACATGATCAATTTTATTGTTATATGCCATGCTTAGGAATTTGTACTTTTGTAGGAGATGAAAGCCAGGAAGTTTTAAACAAATGTGTGATGCTTCAGTGTATTTTAGAAAGATAAGTGCAGTGGAGAAATATTGCTAAGTGAAAAATAAAATTGGCAGAATCAAAAAGAACATGGTGACCAAACTGAAGGTAGGGATTAAGGGAGCCAAGAACATTCCCAATTCTCCTAGCTTAGGTAAACGTGTAGATGGATAGTTGTACCTGAGAGGTGGCCCATAAAAGAAAAAGCCAACTTGAGAAGTGCAGAATCTTAAGAGCAATTTGGCATAAAAATAGAACTAGGGGAAGAAACTACAATCAAAAGTGTAGGGGAATTTAGTGTGAGCTTCCAGGGAGGGAAGACTGACAAGAAAATGTGTGTCAATCATTAAGACATTCCTTCTCACAGGTTTGATGAGATTTTCTGGCTGCATCAGAATCAGGCAGAGTGAGCTTCTCACCTTCTGAGATGGCCCACACTTGGTCTGAGGAGTGTGTTTCTCCCAAGGCCTTTCTCGTCTTTTGAGATGGACTGCTTTCCAGGTGGCGATAGTGGTAAAGAACCTGCCTGCCAACGCAGGAGACTCAGGAGACGTGGATTCAATCCCTGGGTTGGGAACATTCCCTCGGCCCAGCAACGCATTTCAGTATTCTTGCCTGGAGAATCCCGTGGACAGGGGAGCCTGGCAGGTTACAGTCCATAGGGTTGCAAACAGTTGGACATGACTGAAGGGACTTAGCACAAGCACACTTTCTACCTACAGAATGTGTATCTGTCTAAACACATTCACTGCTTACCTATGGCTTTCTCTCTCACTGAGTTCTTTCTGTGATGAGACTTAAAGAACCTAAGCTTCATTATATTGTTCATGCTGTGCATGGGTTTTGGAAGGGCTGATGCTGAAGCTGAAACTCCAATACTTTGGTCACCTGATGCGAAGAGCTGACTCATTTGAAAAGACCCTGATGCTGGGAAAGATTGAACGCGGGAGGAGAAGGGGACAACAGAGGATGAGATGGGATGGCATCACCAACTCAATGGACATGAGTTTGAGTAATCTCTGTGAGTTGGTGATGGACAGGGAGGCTTGGTGTGCTGCAGTCCATGGGGTCACAAAGAGTCGGACATGACTGAGCGACTGAACTGAACTGAACTGAACTGAAGCTTCATTAAGTCCTGAGACCAGCTAGACTAACTTCCCTCTCATCACTGACACTGTGGGGGACACTGTCTATAACATGCCTTTGTGACAACTTTTTAGGCACTACCACCTGTTTGGGAGACTATCTTGGAAGGGATAGCATCTAAAATCACTAGCTTTAATGACCATATTAGATAGAATATCTAAGATTTGTGACCATGTAGGATCGAAGCTGATGGAGAAGATTCTTCTCAACATTTCTCCTGATTGGCTCAACAGTTACAGCCCCCACCTCGGGCGTGACCTAAGGCCTAGTCACCACGAACCTGCTCCAGGCCTTGCTGTGGGCCAGCGGGCAACCCTGTGTCCTGAAGGTGCAGGGGCTCTTTGTGTTAGACAAGAATCGTACTGACTACAAGAGGCTTTCTCTCTCCTGGATTTTTACCTTGATGACCAATGTGAAGAACAGACCCCTTGTCCTTCTCTGAGACCAGAGGAAGAAACTGCAGGCACTTCAAGGGAGAACACTGAAATGACTTGATTTCAAAATGAATGACAGGGCTTCTTTTTTTTTTTTTTTTTTCTCAGGGTTTTAAAATAAGTATATTTTATAAAGAGAATTGTGCTAAATATATCAATTAAAGCTTTTTTCCCCTAAAAAAATAATGAGACAGAGTGGGAGAATATATAACCTGAATATAATACCAGGATGGGGCCTGAGGTGACAAATACAGTTGAAGGCTGAGGTAGTCTGTGGCCCCTGGAATGGATAGAGACAGGCAGTAGATGGTGGTAGAGGTAAATCCCCTGTAAGGGGGAAATCTGTTGTGAACTGAGAGGCTTCCCTGGTGGCTCAGATGGTAAAAAATCTGCCTGCAATTCAGGAAATCCGGGTTTGATCCCTGGGTCAGGAAGATCCCCTGGAGAAGGAACTGGCTACTCACTCCAGTATTCTTGCCTGGCCTATGTCCATAATCTCGCAAAGAGTTGGACACAGCTGAGCGACTAACACATATATACATACATGTGTACATACACTACACACACATTGTCATCTGAGGAAAGTGTCCAGTGGGCAACAATGATACAAAATTCAGAGAAGGGTATTATTTAGGAATCCCAGCAGGCAGACGACTATCACGGGGTATATCTAGCAAGAGACCTGTTTACTGGGTGGGGTCTTGGGAGAGAATTCTAGTGCCTGAAAGGGAAACAAACAACAACAAAAAAAGGATTTACAGATCTATGGGAAATGGAATACTTTGTGGGTTAAGTAGGGACCTAGGTAGGGAAACTGACAGAGGAGCCTGGTGGGCTACAGTCCATGGGGTCGCAAAGAGTCAACATGACTGAAATGACTTAACACGAACTCACGCACCTGGTAGGTAACCCCTAGATACACGTGGCTATTGAGGCACATGAAATGCTTCTAGTCTGAATCAAGATGTGCTGTAAGTATAAAATACACACTGGAGTTCAAAGACTCACTATTAAAATAATAATGTATAACATTCATTAATAATTTAATACTGGTTATATGTTTCAATGCTAGTATTTTAGATTTGTTGGGTTAAATTAAATTTACTCTTTTTACTTTTTAAAATATGGCTACTAGAACATTCTAAATTACATATGTGACTGATTATATTTCCACTGGACATATTGACTCATTATGTTTCCAGCCCCAAGTCCCAGTTGGTCCTAAAGAACTGCAGTAAGCTGAGCCTGGGGTAGACCCAGGAAACAGTTCCAGAGGAGGGAAAATGGCCTGTGGCCAAAATTCTCTGTCCCTTGAACAATCCCTTATTTCTGCCCCTTAAACAACCCCTATTTCGTCATAAAATTGAAGCACAAGGGGGTTAAAGGGAGCATTAAAAGTCATCTTTCATCTTATTGTAAGAAATATATATTTTACTTTACTTCATTGTCCTGAATGAAATTCTTCCCATTCGCCATTCTTATTAGGTAACAAGCCTTCTCCTTTAGTAAAGTGAATAACTTGAGACTAAAGAAACTATTACTCACTGACACAGAATTCAAACTAATTCAATCAGCTTGCTTTCCTCATAGTACTTAATGGAAGGCTGTGAGGGAGGAATCTGGACTCCAGGGCTGGAGATGAGATGACTGGGAACAGTGAGTGCTCTGAGAATAGAACGGCCTCAGAGAGGTCTTACAAAAGGCACTCAGGGTAGAAAGAAGACACTGTGAATACGGACCAGGAGGAGATAGTGGGGAGAAAGAAAAGGACACTAAAAGGGAATCAAGAAGCTTTTTCATTTCAACATCTTGCCTGTTTCCAAGGAAACAAGGAAAAGAAAACTAGACTTCCTTTCTAGCAGTTCCCAGAAATCTGACTAATACCAAAGTACTAAAGTTTAGGGATACTGAAAGTTAAAGAGCCTTTCAAGAATTAAAAATTGCCCATGCAGAACACTAATTGCTAAATGGAAAATTCCTCACAAAAGTTAGCTACAAACAGCACCCAAACTTTCTAAATGGTAACACGTGGAGTATATGTGGGCAAAACTAAGCATATAATATGCTCAGGGGGTGGTAGCTTTACAACTTGAAGTTTTTTGCACTTTTGATGGCTAATATCCTAGAGATGGATACTTCATACAAGAAAGAAAGTGTTCATTTCCCTTCTGTGTACCAGAGTCTGCCCTAATGGGCAGTTTCAGAGTCAACAACAAGAGACTGGGCCCAGGAGTCTAAATCTGATTGGTAACTTTTTGACAGCCAATAATTACTTAAATAAGTTATGCTCCATGTTCCTTGAGGAAAGCTTCTGTCTCTCCTAATCACTTCCTCATATGAGTTTGTGTATCATTTCAACCAATTTTCAATGTACATGTAGCAAATGCAAGATTCTTCTTTAAGCTGAGGCATTCTGCTCTGGGGTACAAGAGAACTTCAGGACAGCAAGAAAAAGAATCTCTAGCCAAGCAAAGGAAGACATAAGAAGAAATAATTTTGAATTGACCGGTTAAGTTCAGTTCAGTTGCTCAGGCATGTCCAACTCTTTGAGACCTCATGGACTGCAGCACGCCAGGCCTCCCTGTCCATCACCAACTCCTGGACTTTACTCAAACTCATGTGCATTGAGTCGGTGATGCCATCCAATCATCTCATCCTCTGTCATCCCATTCTACTCCCGCCTTCAATCTTTCCCAGAATCAGGGTCTTTTCCAGTGAGTCAGTTCTTCGCATCAGGTGGCCAAAGTATTGGAGTTTCAGCTTCAACATCAGTCTTTCCAATGAACAACCAGGAATGATCTCCTTTAAGATGGACTGGTTGGATCTCCTTGCAGTCCAAGGGACTCTCAACAGTCTTCTCCAACACCACAGTTTAAAAGCATCAATTCTTCTGCACTCAGCTTTCTTTATAGTCCAACTCTCACATCCATACATGACCACTGGAACAACCATAGCCTTGACTAGACGGACCTTTGTTGGCAAAGTCATGTCTCTGTTCTTTAATATGCTGTCTAGGTTGGTCATAACTTTCCTTCCAAGGAGTAAGCATCTTTTAATTTCATGGCTGCAATCACCATCTGCAGTGATTTTGGAGCCCAGAAAAATAAAGTCAGCCGCTGTTTCCACTGTTTCCCCATCTATTTGCCATGAAGTGATGGGACCGGATGCCAGGATCTTTGTTTTCTGAATGTTGAGCTTTAAGCCAACTTTTTCACTCTCCTGTTTCACTTTCATCAAGAGGCTCTTTAGTTCTTCTTCACTTTCTGCCATAAAGGTGGTGTCATCTGCATATCTGAGGTTATTGATATTTCTCCCAGCTATCTTGATTCCAGCTTGTGCTTCCTCCAGCCCAGCGTTTCTCATGATGTACTCTGCTGCTGCTGCTGCTGCTAAGTCGCTTCAGTTGTGTCCGACTCTGTGCGACACCATAGACAGCAGACCACCAGGCTTCTCTGTCCCGGGGATTCTCCAGGCGAGAACACTGGAGTGGGTTGCCATTTCCTTCTCCAATGCATGAAAGTGAAAAGTGAAAGTGAAGTCACTCAGTCATGTCCGACTCTTCACGACCGCATGGACTGTAGCCTACCAAGTTCCTCCGTCCATGGGATTTTCCAGGCAAGAATACTGGAGTGGGTTGCCATTTCCTTCTCTAAGAGCCACCTGGGAAGCCCCCAGATGCATTACTGGTTCGTAAAAAAAAAAAAAAAAGCAACCAAACAAAAGTCTCACATAATCTTTGTGAGAATGCCCAAATTTGACTGAAAATTTTAACAAGAGAAAATTCTAAGATTTTCTTTGATTACAAGATTACAAGAGCAATGTGTTTAGTCAATAAGCTTATGAATGCTTAGATCCTTACTTGTATCTTGAGGGGCTTTATTTTTCCCACTTTATAAACCAAGATCCACTGCCCAGAACTTTGAGCATCAAGCTGTTTGCTGACTGTGTCTCAGAAATATCTCTTCATCTAATGTGGTTCATTTTAAACCCTAAGACTTTATTCATCTATCTTTCTCAACCCGATAGCAAATGGTTCTGATTCGACTGAGTATATAGTTGATACCTCTTTACAAAAAGAGATACTTTATTGCCACCAAATTATAGGTCTGTGAATTTTAACAGATTTTTCTTCTCAAACATGAACTGATTTCTTTCTTGATTAAAAATCAAGTCTGTGAGTTCTCAGACTTTACTAGGAACTTGAGTTAAAGCATAGAAAAGCAACTGTGAGAGGGGTCGAAGAGGCTCTTGTAGCCACACTAAGCCTCACAAACTCTCTAGGAAAATGTGGCCATTATGGAATGGGTTGTGTACCAAATTCCTAGCAGGGCTTTTATAGTTCCTTCTTTATAAGACATAATTACTGTTTAAAATTTTTATAACTCATACACATCTAACTTAGAATAACATTGGTCCAAATGGACTAGCATGTCATACTAATCCATAGCATTTCTAAATAGTTTTTGTTAGAACAATATCATTTTTCCTTGTGATTATTAATGGAACTCCTGCTTCTTAACTTAGTACATCATCACCCAGAATAAAGACTACATTTCTCAGCTGCCCAGGTAGCTATGTATGGGTACTAAATAAGTTCTATTAAATAGGATAGAAGTGGAAGTGACAAGAACAACTTTTAAGCAGCTCTCTTAAAGTGAGAGGAGTTAGTGGGTTAAATCATAGCTCGCTGAAAGATATAGCTACCTGAAAACTGTAAATGTGAGCTTAATTGGTAAAAGGGTCTTTGCAGATGTAATTAAGTGAAGGATCATGAGACAAGATCATCCTGGATTTAGTGTGGGCCCTGAATCCCACGACAGTGTCCTTAGACAAGAAAGGCAGAGGGATATTTGAGACCCTGAGACATCCAAGGCAGATGGCAATGTGGGGACAGAGCAGAATGTGGAGCTATGCAGCCCCAAATCAAGGAATATCTAGAGCAATCAGATGCTAGAAGAGGCAAGGAAGTGTTCTCTGGTAAGAACTTTGGAGGGAGTACAGCCTTGTCTACACCTTGATTTCAAATTTCTGACCTCCAAAACTGTAAGAGAATATTTTTTTGTTTTAGACCACCACTTTTGTAACCGTGTATTTTAGCAGCCTTAGGAAGCTAATGCAAAAGCTACGCATTCTTCTTTCCCTTCCCCTTTCCCGCTGACTGGTAATGAAAGATGCAACTCCCAAAGCAGCATGCGACCATGAAGGAGGCTTGGAAATGCAAGGAGGGCACAGCAGAGTAACCCTGCCACCACTGTTTATTGTTGGAATTGACCACCTTGAGAGTTCTTAAAATGGATAAGAAATATATTCTTTAAACCACTGTTGTTTTGAGTTTTCCTATTTCTCACATCTAAACCATGAAATTAAAAGATGCTTACTCCTTGAAGGAAAGTTATGACCAACCTAGATAGCATAATAAAAAGCAGAGACTTTACTTTGCCAACCAAGGTCCGTCTAGTCAAGGCTATGGTTTTTCCAGTGGTCATGTATGGATGTGAGAGTTGGACTGTGAAGAAAGCTGAGAGCTGAAGAATTGATGCTTTTGAACTGTGGTGTTGGAGAAGACTCTTGAGAGTCCCTTGGACTGCAAGGAGATCCAACCAGTCTATCCTAAAGGAGATCAGTCCTGGGTGTTCATTGGAAGGACTGATGCTGAAGCTGAAACTCCAATACTTTGGCCACCTCATGCGAATAGTTGGCTCACTGGAAAAGACCCTGATGCTGGGAGGGATTGGGGGCAGGAGGAGAAGGGGACGACAGAGGATGAGATGGCTGGATGGCGTCACCGACTCGATGAACATGAGTTTGAGTAAGGTCCAGGAGTTGGTGATGAACAGGGAGGCCTGGAGTGCTGCAACTCATGGGGTCGTAAAGAGTCGGACACGACTGAGTGACTGAACTGAACTGAAACCTAATGCTGACCAAAACCTCTTACATGATGCTTACTTTCCGCGGTTAGTTTGTCATCTTTCTGACAGCCAACCTGATATAGGATTCATCTGTGTATTCATTTTAGATGTTGATATTTGCACATTACATAATACGGCCACTCAAATACTTGTTGAATGGATGGATGAATTGGATTTTAAATCTTTCTGTCTGCTTACAGAAGATTAAGTTTCTGATCTTAATCAAAAGCCAATAAATCCTGAATTTTAACAATAAAGTCTACTCTGTGGTGACCGGCACAAAAAAAGAAGTCAAAGGAAATTAGGAGATTTTAGCTATTTTTAAGAAAATGTAAGACAGAGGTACAAATTATTTTTAAGTTCCTGTAGTTTTTAGTTTCTACTCCCCTATTCTTCCTGTTCTTGCCCAAATGAAAGGTCCTTTTGTCACAATAATGTGTCTGTGTGTTGTTAAGGAAATGTTGTACAACTTCATGTAAAACATGATGGAGAGTTCCAGAGTCTAATAATGACACATAGAAAAAGAACTAGAAAGTGAACTTCAATAGTCTTCTACCAAAATCATGATCTAAGAAAGAAGCTAGGTACATTAAATTATAAAGTACAATGTTGGGGAGGGGGAGTTTTATAGGGATATACTTTAACTTCTCCAAAGCCAATATCTTCCACTGATGAAGTGGGGAGGGGTCAATTTAAGAAAACTTCTTCAAATCTGAGTAGCTACTAGTGACAGAGTGACAGAACTTGTCACTGGCCTCAGAGAGAAAGGAACAAGGGGAGTGAATCACAGGTCTTCTTTTAACGTGTAGTGTGACAATCCCAATGTTTCCAATAATCAGGAAAGGGGCTTGATTTGTCCTTTTACCTGTGTTCATGCAGGTAGTTGGAGTAGAGCAATGACAATAGGCTTGCCAATAGTGATATTCACATTTGGTGTTAACACTAGTCTAAGGCACATGATTTCCAGATTCCCATTATACACATGTCCAGAGTGATCTCTTTTCATTTTGCTTCCCTACATTTAAATATCACTTGGTTCTCAATGTCCCATAGTCATGCGTGTATATTAAAATAAAATCAACTCCATATATTCAAATTCAGTATTCAATACCACTTGAAGTAATGGAGTCAATAAAAGAATAGATGACTAATATCCCCATGTCTTACTCTTATGTACACATGTATTCATTCAATATTTAGTGTGTGTGTGTATATATACATATATATAAAGATACTCTTCCTGATTCCAGGATTACAAGGTTAAATCAAATACAGGTCTGTCTTTCAAAAAGTTTATACTTCTCATAGATGAATGAAGCAGAAATTAGTAGCTTTCCCTATATCATCTTCTCTTTTTCATCTAGTAATATAACCTCAATTGAAAAAAAATTAGGAATATGGCCAGTGGAATAAAGACTGCCTTTTCAGCTGACCTGGTTGCTAGATGTGTACGTGTGATTCAATCCCAGATAACAAAATACAGGTATAAGTGGGGTACATAACTTTCAGAAAGAGTTCTTAAAATGCAAACATAATGCTCTTCCTTTATCTTCAGCTGGTTAGATTCCTGACATAGTCAGCCCCAGCCAAGCCCCAGCTTGACCAACCATCTTGGACCAAGCAGCTGGAACCGTGAGCCAGATGAGGGCAGAGCAAAGACAGAAAAGAATCTAGATTGGTGACACTGTGGAGCACTGCAACGGCTCTCAGCTGCCTCCTTCTGGACTTCAGATGATTGAGAAAACAAAGTCATCTGTCTAAGCTCTTATTATTTTGGATTATTATTATTATCTAATTTTTAGCTGCATGGAGCTGAGCTTAATCCTACTGAAAACTAGGGTATATGATGAATACAGAACATGAGAACAGTCATAAAGAGAGCAAAGTAAAATGCCAAGGGTACTTGGAAAATTGAGGGATTAAAGTTCTAGTTTAAGAAGGCTATGTAGAGACAGTTGAATTTGAATCACATAGGGTTTAGGTATGTGGAAATGAGATGACATTCCAGTGTAAGGTATGGAAAGATATTGATGGGAAACAGACCTGGAAGGGAAGCCAGGAGCCAGACAGTGTAAAGGCTTGAATGCTACCCTAAGAAGTTTGGGTTTTGCTCAATAAGCAATGGGACGTCATTTAAAGCTTTCGTAGATGATTAGTACTCTTTTGGGGGAAGATTATTGAGAGGTCATATAATTGTGGACCATATCCAGCCCTTGATAATGAGAATACCTGATGATGCTAGGATAGTTCTTTCCAATCTTTTCACATAAGAGCATACATAGAAGTAATATTTGAGTAACACCCTGGGTTAAATGGATGAGGTCAACTGGCTCCATGCTGAGCTGTTTCAGGCCCCACCTGGGAGCCCTAACACCTCGGAGGATCAATACGACAGCATTCCTATTATCTATCTCTTTGGGATACTGCAGTTAGGAATGTCTGCCACAGGGATGTTTTAGGTAGACATATTTATGTGAATGATATAGAAATGGAACTTGAGTGAAATATAAGATTCCATTCTACTATTAGAGTCAATATCTTTGATTTCTATATAAACCCTGAAGAGTATCATTCGATAAAATGAGAGTACAGATGATGATATTACAATGCATATCTCTCCATCCACACATATTATAAATATATGTGTATATATACACATACACACACACACACACACACACACCGCTATATAGAGACATATACATATATCAAGGAGAAATGCAGAAACCCAGGTTTACCAAATATAATTTCATATTCACTTTTATAAACAATTAGACACATTTTGGAAATTGTTCACCTTCTCACTTCAGTGATTAATATTCTCACCCCCTACACCCATGCCATATGGCTTTTTCCTATGTTCCTTTTAATTGTTGGAGAGTATGGAGACAGTGATGGGCCCTGGGGAGTCAGAGTCACGCAACTGCATAAATAAAAACTTTTCATGAGTTTGTCATATTGACCAGTCTCTTGAGGTTCTAGTTGGTACATTTTATTAATTTTTACAAAGAGGTTAGTAAGAATAACTAATACAGAATATTTGTTGCCAGTCACTGTACAAACATAATCTTTTTTTCAAGCTTGCAACAATATAGATATTCAAGTAGATAATAATAAAGTAGATATTATTACTACCCCCACTTTAAAGGAAACCTAATTTGGGGACAATTTAAATCCATATCAATTTTTCTCTTGTTAGAACTAAAAAAATGAAAGAACTCTGAAGTGGCAAGTTATTTGAGTTGTAAATGCGTGGAGTTATTCTGTATAACCCATTTTAGCATCCTTATGAATGTAAGGCAAAACAAAATACCTATGCAGAGTGGCTTAGGGGAAGCATCATTTTTTTTCTGGGCAGTCTGATGAGGATTTTGGTCTTTGATGACCCTAAAAAACATTAGCTTTGGCTATTTCCATCAATGAGATGCAGAGAGAAACTCAGATATGAGTCATTTTCCTTTTGATGTATACTTCTTCTTCAACTAAGTTAATATTTTTTTAAAAAAAATTTCAGAAAATTCAATGTCTTGAATTCAACATCCTTGATATTTCTGGAAATTAGTGTTTTCAGGAAAAATTATTCATCCTAAATTCTATTCTGCATGATAGAAACACAACTTTGACACAGAATGGTTGCCATGATTTGAAGATTATATTCCTAAAAAAAAAAAACGGTTAAAATGTTCATCTTTATTCTTTTTTGCTTCATTTCATCAACTTAATGAAATCAAGAATGACAAGATACATGGAAAACCTGCATCTCAAGCCATGATTTTATTCCTAAAATCAAACCTATTTTTAACAGCAACTGAGAGCCAGAGACTAATTTTTACACAAAATTATGCATTCATGGAAAAACTGTGAATGAAGCTACTGCTTGTTAAATGAACATAAGTAAGTGATGGAGTAAACTGCCACCTAGAGTTGAAATTTTACTTCAGTTCAAAATATAATATAAAAATGATCCTAACAATATGAGATGGTTTAATGCCCCAATATTTACATGAACACAGAAGTCCTTTACTTCTGAAACTTAATGGCTCTATATATTTGAAAGTTCTTCCCTAAAAAACTAATATTTTTATGAGGAAAACAAAAAATTACTAGAAGTAAAATATGTTGATATTTATTGACTATACTTATAAAAACGAGTCTTGGGGAAAACATATTTAATATATTAACATATGTCTGTACTCCAAAAAGATCAAAGTATTTAGGATACCTTATGTTATAAATTCCTAGGACAAAAATATATTCAGGCCGACTCTTGCAATCATAGCCTGTTTTCCTGCTTCTCTTATAGCCTCACTAGGGGGGCCAAAGTCTTTTATTGCCCACCAGGATCACTGTCAAAATCTGGATGAACTATTCAGAGTTAAATATGACAGTTACTTGTTCTAAGGTCTGAAAAGCTGAATTTACACTTCCTTAACTAGGTTGTTCTAAAATCACACCATTATCAGAAACTCTGAAATTAATATAGTAGCCATAATAGAACCCACTCAGCTGAATACATGGTGAACAGCTCATTCTCTTTATATGTTTGCACCTACATGCAAGCGTGAAAAGGATTGCTACATCTTAGCCACTCACATGCAGCACAAATCAAGCTGTATTCTGTGTGTGTCATACTGTGAATATGGATTTTCTGGGTCAAGCAAAGAAAGTCTATGTGGTGAAGGTTTAGAAGTAAGCCATGTAATGCTGCATCAGCAGAATTCTCTGATTGTATGTTTATCACCTGAATACCCTCACCTTTCAATCCTGACCATGTACCTGATTTATCTTTATGTCTCTCGGTGCGTGGAAAATAAGCTGCAGACTCCTTTCTGCCTCCTATAATGTCCTAATTTCTCCTATTCCAGTATTTCCTCATTCTTATTTTCCCCACCCACTTTTCCAGCCCCAAATCATTATCCTCATTCTTTTACATAAAATTCTCTTTCAACAATCCTTTTCCCCTAATTTCCATTCCTCTCCTTGTGACCGCCATGACCCAAACCCCTGAGGGTGTACTTATGCCTAATCCTGTCTGCTTTTCATAACTTCCTTCTCCTCTGGGTTCTCTGTAGGTATCTTTGCCTCCCTTTATCTAACCAGAGATCAAATAGCCAACATCCGCTGGATCATTGAAAAAGCAAGAGAGTTCCAGAAAAACAATATTTCTGCTTTATTGACTATGCCAAAGCCTTTCACTGTATGGATCACAATAAACTGTGGAAAATTCTGAAAAAGATGGGAATACCAGACCACCTGACCTGCCTCCTGAGAAATCTGTATGCAGGTCAGGAAGCAACAGTTAGAACTGGACATGGAACAACAGATTGGTTCCAAATAGGAAAAGGAGTACGTCAAGGCTGTATATTGTCACCCTGCTTATTTAACTTATATGCAGGGTACATCCGGAGAAGGCAATGGCACCCCACTCCAGTGTTCCTGCCTGGAGAATCCCAGGGATGGCGGTGGCTGGTGGGCTGCCGTCTATGGGATCGCACAGAGTTGGACACGACTGAAGCGACTTAGCAGCAGCAGCAGCAGAGTACATCGTGAGAAACGCTGGGCTGGAGGAAGCATAAGCTGGAATCAAGATTGCTGGGAGAAATATCAATAACCTCAGATATGCAGATGACACCACCTTTATGGCAGAAAGTGAAGAAGAACTAAAGAGCCTCTTGATGAAAGTGAAACAGGAGAGTGAAAAAGCTGGTTTAAATTCAGAAAACAAAGATCCTGGCATCCGGTCCCATCACTTCATGGCAAATAGATGGGGAAACAGTGGAAACAGTGGCTGACTTTATTTTTCTGGGCTCCAAAATCACTGCAGATGGTGATTGCAGCCATGAAATTAAAAGATGCTTACTCCTTGGAAGGAAAGTTATGACCAACCTAGACAGCATATTAAAAAGCAGAGACATGACTTTGCCAACAAAGGTCTGTCTAGTCAAGGCTATGGTTGTTCCAGTGGTCATGTATGGATGTGAGAGTTGGACTATAAAGAAAGCTGAGTGCAGAAGAATTGATGCTTTTGAACTGTGGTGTTGGAGAAGAATGTTGAGAGTCCCTTGGACTGCAAGGAGATCCAACCAGTCCATCCTAAAGGAGATTAGTCCTGGGTGTTCATTGGAAGGACTGATGTTGAAGCTGAAACTCCAATACTTTGGCCACCTGATGCAAAGAGTTGACTCATTGGAAAAGACCCTCATGCTGGGAACCATTGAGGGCAGGAGGAGAAGGGGACAACAGAGGATGAGATGGTTGGATGGCATCACTGACACAATGGACATGGGTTTGGGTGGACTCCAGGAGTTGGTGATGGACAGGGAGGCATGGCGTTCTGCGCTTCATGGGGTCGCAAAGAGTCAGACACGACTGAGGGACGGAACTGAACTGAATCTCCCCCTAAGAAGCTCTTGCCTTTGCTGCTTCTACAATGAGCCAGAAAGAAGGTTTCCTCCTCAGTTCAGTTCAGTTCAGTTCCATCACTCAGTTGTGTCCGACTCTTTGCGACCCCATGAACCACAGCACACCAGGCCTCCCTGTCCATCACCAACTCCCGGAGTCTACCGAAACCCATGTCCATCGAGATGGTGATGCCACCCAGCTGTCTCATCCTCTGTTGTCCCCTTCTCCTCCTGCCCCCAATCCTTCCCAGCATCAGGGTCTTTTCCAATGAGTCTTCGCATGAGGTGGCCAAAGAATTGGAGTTTCAGCCTCAACATCAGGTTTCCTCCTCACTCCTTAGCAATTTCTGTATTGTTAAATTGTATTTTACTTCTCAGTATTTGATATTTGCACCCTATTCTTTTGATTCAACTTGCTTAGAAGTCCCTCTGCGCTTTCTCTTTCCTTTCTTCTCCCACTTCCACTAAGCCATTTTTGTCTATTCTAGAGGATTCCAATCCTTAGTCTTCATTACCTTCTCGGTTTCTACCTCCATGTCCAACCATAACATTAGTGTCTTGCTGTTTATGTTGAATATCTTGCAACATGCACTGAACACTCCTTGTGTGAAATGCATTATTTTCTGTGCTCTGCAATATTTATCACTTCATGCTTTTAAAAAGCCTCCATGAACTGCATACTATTATTGCCTCCAATTTGCAGATAAGGAAACTCATGCATGAACATTTTAAGTAACTGGGCCAAGGAAACACAGGTAGTAAGTAGTAAAGCTGGAATTTGAACACCACAAGGTTAGGCTCCAGAGTTCATAGACTAGTCACTAGGCTCCATGGCTTCCATGCTCAGCACGTCTTTAAACTTTTCTTCCTAATTAGTTCTACTGTACATGAGTGTTGAATCTCAAAAGACATCAGACCACCTAGATCTAGGTTTCTTTGAAAAGAGGCTGGGAAAGTCAGCTCACTTAGTCTATTGCAATAAAAAAGGTGGACTTCCTTGGTGGTCCAGTGATTAAGACACCACCCTTCCACTGCAAGGGACACAGTTTAATCCCCATCAGGGAACTAAGATCCCACAAGCAGCATGGCAAAGGGGAAATAAAAGGGGCACCAAAGGTACCGTGAGTTTAGGAAGCACTACTGTAAACAGAAAAATGGTAGCAATTATTTGGAATCAGACAAACTGGGATTTCATTCCCGGATCTACCACCTGTGTGACTTCGTGTGATTGTTTGATGTTTCTAGTTCCTCTTGTGTGAAATGGAAATTGGTATCTGTCTTTAGCCTATGTTATGATTCTAATGCAAAGTTAATGTTCTAACTTTTTTCTTCCCCTTTCTGCTCCCAGTTGTGTCTCTCCCAATCTAATACTGTCTTTTGGCTGCTGCTATCTGAACTGATAAAGAGCTGGAGCCCCAGACCTTATCCTTTCCCCTCTAATCTTCCCTAATTGTTCCCTCTGGTAATTTTTGAGTCTTGTCAACATCTGGAAATGACAGCCTACTTTTTTTTTTTAATCAAACTTTCTAGAAGTAATAAGTAAGCCCCTAGAGAGTAAAGGATATTTTCTATAGAAAATAAGTGACAAATGGGAAAACCATATGTCAATGCAGGGTGATTAGAAGAATTTTCATAGCTGTCATAAAAATCATATCGTTTAGATACCTGTTTAGTTTATGTGGGATGGGAAAGTTAGGCATATACATTTACAAGTTAGACAAATTTACACATACGTGTATCAATTAGTATACACAGTATATATGATATAAGTC
The DNA here is from genome assembly GCF_910594005.1 of Cervus elaphus. Classification (NCBI taxonomy): domain Eukaryota; kingdom Metazoa; phylum Chordata; class Mammalia; order Artiodactyla; family Cervidae; genus Cervus; species Cervus elaphus. Next base: position 35,904,224 of record NC_057832.1, on the reverse strand, counting down.
AAGGTTTTTGAGGAGATACTAGATGAGATAATGCACATCAAATTGTTATCAACTCTCTCAAGTTGGGGCTCAACAAGGGTCTTCTTCTCTGGTGTCACTTGCATTAATGGAATGAGACCGAGTTCATTTCAGAAGCAAAGGGAAGGTTTATTCTTTCACTGGAGAATGGAGGGAGGCTCGTGAGCTGGATCTCCAGAGAACATGTTCTCCTAGACAGGCCATGGAGAGAGCTACTTTATAGGGTCTCTGCAGCGAGGCAGGAGGGGGTTTTCTCCTCAGTCTGTTGCAGCAGGGCTGGGCTGGCTCCATATTGCATTGCTGGGCACAGCAGTCTCTCAGCACATGGCCAGCAGCCACCGTCTTGAATCGAGGTGTCCTGGGCAGAGCTACAGCAGGTGACCCGCAGAACTGAGGTGTCAGACAATGCAATTCTGTGGTGAGACCGCTAATCCTACATGGGACCTGTAATCCTACCACACATCCCCCAGTTGGCAAGTGAAACCTGACTGTGCACAAAAGAAAAAGGAAGACCTTATCGCCTGGATTCCATCTTATTTTTCCAGAAGATTCCCATGGGCTTTGCCAGTAACAAAATGCAGATACACAGTAAGTGCTCAATAAATATTAGTTACTGTTTTATTTGCCACTCTATGAATCTATCACGTGACTATTCAGTTCAGTCTCTCAGTCATGTCCGTCTCTTTGTGACCCAACAGACTGCAGCACACCAGGTTCCCCTGTCCATCACCAACTCCTGGAGCTTGCTCAAACTCACGTCCATAGCGTCGGTGATGCCATCCAACCATCTCATCCTCTGTCACTCCCCTTCTCCTCCTGCCTGCAATCTTTCCCAGCATCAGGGTCTTCTCTAATGAGTCAACTCGTACAGAATGAAAACTATGTGACTATTCAAAATGTGACTAATGTTCCATACAAACAAAAACAACAGAACATGCCCACTTGAGAAGTAAATAGAACTTTGCTCTCATAATTATATCTTTTCAGATTGATGTAATGAGTTATATTACTCATACATCACCAATTTTAATTTTTATCTGTATTAGGCTTTTTAAAATGCTGTAGAATGAATAGGGCTCTCAGGGATATCCTATAACTGGGAATTTTGTTGTTGTATGTTGCTAAGTTGTGTGCTAAGGTGCTTCAGTTATGTTCAACTCTTTGTGACCCCATGGGCTGTAGCCCACCAGGCTCCCTGTCCATAGGGATTCTCCAGGCAGGAATACTGGTGTGGGTTGCCATGCCCTCCTCCAGGGGATCTTCCCAACCCAGGGATCTAACCTGTGTCTTCATGTCTCCCGCATTGCAAGCGATACTTTATCAGCTGAACCACAAGGGAAGCCCAATGAAAGTGAAAGTCACTCAGTCGTGTCTGACTCTTTGTGACTCCATGGACTATACAGCCCATGGAATTCTCCAGGCCAGAATACTGGAGTGGGTAGCCTTTCCCTTCTCCAGGGGATCTTCCCAATGCAGGGATCAAACCCAGGTGTCCCACATTGCAGGCGGATTTTTTACCCGGTAAGCTACCAGGGAAGTATATTTTCTTCTTTACATTTAGTCTAGTCCAAAGATTTAAAAATTATGCCTTTTTATCAACACAACTCCCAAAGAAATTGTGCTAGTTCTTTACATTTGAGAAGGGCTTGGTATTTTCAAAGCAACTTCAAATATTATCCAAACAACATCCTTGTGAAGCAGGTCAGTAACTACCTTTATCTTTCAGAGGAGGCAAACAGGATACAGTGAGGTAACATAGTGATTTGCCTTAGGTCGTGAACTAGCTCATCATTTGAATTGACTTCCTATCAGTTAACCGGTCTGTGGTTCAATCTGATAGGTTAAACTACAGCAAACAAAATATCAAAATACTAATTTGTGTATCATTGTATTTTGTGAGTCATTGGTGTATCCTGACCCGTGCATCATGAATCTGAGCTTTACATCTAATATTCTCATTACCTGAAGTGACCTTCTTTCCTTAGTCTCTTTGTTTTTCCAGCTAATTTCTACTCATGCTTTATAATTTGTTTGTAACCTCCTCTTAGAAGTCTTCCCTAACTTGCTGTCTGATTTAGAATCTACTATTCATTGTTCATACAGCCGTCTGGATTCCACACTATATCTCTATTATGGTACTGACTATGTTCTATTGTGACAAAATGGGCTTTCTTAGTGGGAAAAAAACTATTCTATCTTTATATTCTCGAACACAATACCTAGCAGATGGTATTTGCTTAAAACTATTTTTGAATGAAGAATGCATAAATGATACACATATTAGTCAGGATAGGAGAGGATATGCCATAATAACAAACCCAGCCTAAGTCTATTTTTCACTTAGTAAGTAGAAGTGTCCAGAGAAAATAGCCTCCAGGAAGGAGGCTCTGCTCCAATAACTTAAGGACACAGGCTGACAAGACTGTACCACCTTGTGGTGCTGGATTGCCTGAAGCAGGTAAGCTTCTAAGTTGCCAAGACAAGAGAATAAAATGCTGGAGGACTGCACATTCGAAATTAAATTCACCTGTGATAGTCATTTCCAGTGTTTCCATCATTGGCCAGAAGTACTCATGTAACACTCAAGGTTCACAGACAATGTCTTTCCTTGGTGTATCTTTTTAAATCTCTAGTCTGTGTGCATTCAATGGCCAGCACTGGTCTTCAGCAGCCTGCCTGTGAGCTACTGGGACTCCTTTGTCCAGAGAACCAGGAGGACATATACCCCCTCTTCCCAATGGCTGTTGATTAATGACTGTCTTGTGTGGGAATAGGAGCCCAACTCTCTTTCCTTAACTTTGGACAACCCAGAGGTATCACCTACCCTCCAGAATTCTCTCGTGGGAGCATGTTAAAGCCTGCCCTCTGTGGGTGTTTAGCTTATACTCATGCTCGATTTCATTTCATTCTTGTTTTGCTTCTCTCACTTCCTTATTATTCTGTCTTGTGAACATTGTCCTAATCCATCACTTGCTCACACATTTTTATTCTAGAGGCTGCATCTGGGGAGCTCAAGCTATGAGAGTGCCACCTAACTAAAGCTTGGGCAGAGCAGTGTAATGCACAGTATTTCCAGGAAGGATAGATATAGGGGAGCATTGTAATGTCTACCATACATAATGAAAAGCAACTTGGTGATTAAGGGGCAAATGACATAGGTTTAGCCAGCTAACTCTGTCAAAGAGGACTGGGCATGGAGGAGGAAGACAGGATTGCACAGGAAAATGGTCGCTGAGAAGAGTGACTTCTCTACTGGTTAAGATGCTGGGGAAGCCAGGCCAGTAGTTCAAATTGCAAAGTTGAAAGAAGCCCTGGGCTTGGTTCTAACAGGAGTCATTATGTGAGGAGAACAATTAAGGAAGTAATAATGGAGAAGGAAATGGCAACTCACTTCAGTATTCTTGCCAGGGAAATCCCATGGACAGAGGAGCCCAGCTGGCTATAGTCCATGGGGTCGCAAAGAGTAGGCTACGACTGAGCGACTAACAATAATGATCATAGGCCATGCAAGGAGTTCATGCCACAACAAGGTAATAAATATTAACTGTATTTACAGGGAAATGCAAATACTGGAAGAAGTCAGTTTTATGGTTCTGGGTTATTACTTCACAGACTTCCCTGGTGGCTCAGATGGTAAAGCGTCTGCCTACAATGCGGGAGACCGGGGTTCAATCCCTGGGTGGGGAAGATCTCCTGGAGAAGGAAATGGCAACCCACTCCAGCATTCTTGCCTGAAAAATCCCATGGACGGAAAAGCCTGGTAGTCTACAGTCCATGGGGTCACAAAGAGTTGGACACGACTGAGTGTCTTCACTTCACTTCACTTCACAACTTGTCCTCAGTCTGTGACTAATGGTATGGGAATTTGGGGACTAGGATGTGGGGAGCTGGTTGTAAATTTTAATGCAGGATCACCAGGTATTAGAGAAGCAGGCTAGAGTCTCCAGTCTTAGTGGAATGTCAGATTGAAAAGCAAAGGCAGAACCCCAGGTGTCTGAAGTGAGCAGTACTATGAGGGGTAAAGGCAGGCTGCACTGGAGACACATCTGGCCAGGGGACATACACACGTGAGGATACTGGTCCTTCAGTTGCAGGGTTCAGCCCCAAATCCTCTGACTGGTCTTCCCTGTTCTAGTGAGTATAGGCTCCACTTCCCATTGACTAGGGATTCCGTCAGCAATAAAGGCAGGGAAATCAAATACTTCCTCTTAATGCTTCTAGATTTTGAGTCATATAACCACATCTTAAAATCTCTCTTACTTTTGAAACAGACTCACAGACTTAGAGAATGAACTTGTGGTTACCAGGGGGGAAAGGTAGGGGAGAGAGATAGTCAGGGAGTTAGGGATTGACATGTACACACTGCTAAATTTAAAATTAAAAACCAACCAGGAAAAAAAAGTCCCTTGTTTTGCTTTAGTACTTATATGATTTAATATTTTACATTTAGATCTCCAATGCATTCAGAGTTTTCTCTTTTGTATGGGTGAGGTATGCATCTAATTTTGTCTTTCCAAAATTATATCTAATATTCTCATACAATTATTTGAAGTATATCATTTCTCCCAGTGAATTAAACTGCCCCCTTTATCATTTACTAAATTCCACACGTGTTAAGTTGGAACTATTTCTGGACACAGTACTCTATTCCATTGGCTTCTCTATTCTTGCATCCACTCCTCACATTTTTAGTCATAGAGGCTTTGTAGTATGTTTTATATCATCACATAGGTCTAATTTTCCCTCAGATTGTCTTTAGAATTTCCCTATCTATTCTCGTATGTGAACTCTAGAGTAATCCATCTTCATCAAACACACTTCAGGGAATTTTTATTTAGACAACATTAAATTCATATACTAACTTGGAGAGAATTTACATCTTTATAATACGGAGCTTTCCTGTTAAAAAATAAAGAATGTCTTTCTATTTCTTTAGATCTACTTTCTGGGTTTGAGTATTGAAGTTTTCCTTAGGTTAAACACATTTTCTGTTAAAGTTATATCCATGTATTAATACTTTGGATGCTACTATAAATATTTTTCTTTAACTGTATGTTTTAAGTGGTTAGTTTTCTGTGAAAGTTATTTATTTCATATGTTAATTTAACATTGCTGTTGTTGTTCAGTTGCTAAGTTGTGTCCAACTCTTCGCAACCCCATGGACTGTGGCCCACCAGGCTCCTCTGTCCATGGGATTTCCCAGGCAAGAATACTGGAATGGGTTGCCTTTTCCTTATCCAGGGGATCTTCTCAACCCAGGGATCGAACCGGTGTCTCCTGCTTGGCAGGTGGATTCTTTACCACTGAACCACCAGGGAAGCCCTAATTAGCATCTGCTATTAATACCTTATTAAAACTTTTTTTCTTACTTGTACTAGTCTTAGCATTGATTCTCTTCTGTGTTCTAGCTATGCAAATGTATTATATATCATTAGATATAGCTTCACTTTTTCTTTTTTGACTCTTATACTTCTGCTTATTCTCACTTGTATGACTACATTGGCACCTCTGATCCAAGTTTAACACTAGTGGAGCTAAATAGGCATACTTGCTTTTTCCTGATTTTGGCGGGACTGCCTCTAGTGGTTCCCTGTATATTCTTCATGTTGTGGGCAGGTGTACAAACTTGTAGAGCTTTTAAAACATATCTAGGGGACATTCCATGGTGGTCCATTGGTTAGGACTCCATGCTCTCACTGTGAAGGGCATGGGTTGGGCAACTAAGTTTCCACAATCAGTGCTCCACACTCAAAAATAAACTTCATATGTCTTTATTTAAAAAAAAATAAACATATCTAGGACTGTGTATGGATTAGGACTTGAGTATTTGTTTTATAAAAAGCTTTGAAAGTGACTTTAATGTAGTACAAACTTTACTTGAGTATTTTGACTATGTATTCCACAAAGATATGTATCAGTACACAAATTAATCAAACATTTGAGTCACACTTTGTGCAGAAAGATAAAGCCTATCTTTCCTTCAAGGAGCTCAATTTAGTAGAAGAGAAAGACCTACAAACTAATGGTTGTATATAATATAATTATTACATTGTGGAAAGTGTTTCATTATTTGCATCTTTGCAGAAAGTTGGCTTTATGTATGTACCCTTAACTTTTACAAAATTGTGCCCTATGATACTATCTGTTGTTCTCTGCTTTTAAAAATTATTCAAAATTGGCCTTCTTTAACAGTCACTGACTGATAAAGTTATGATGACACCCTACAGAAATTATAGTTTCCTGTCTTAATTCCCCACCCCTTCTTGTTATTTTCAAATTGCAGATGAGTTGATTATGACAAACAGTCTCATTCAAATGTCAGTTCCTGGTGTTTTCATAATTATTTTATCATCAGAGACCAGTTGTCTCTTAAAATTATGAAAATAATTGTTTTTAAAAGCAAAGGAATTCTCTTATTTTTATTAAAAGATTACACTAACATTTTAAATATTGTATACTGATCCCAAATCAACTGAGACCCATGTTTTTTCCTCTCAGAGTCTTTTGATTTCATTCTTTTAAAATTTCACAACCACTTTCAAATTTGGGGAGAGGCAATGGCACCCCACTCCAGTACTCTTGCCTGGAAAATCCCATGGACGGAGGAGCCTGGTAGGCTGCAGTCAGTCCATGGGGTCGCTGAGAGTCGGACACAACTGAGCGACTTCACTTTCAGTTTTCACTTTCATGCATTGGAGAAGGAAATGGCAACCCACTCCAGTGTTCTTGCCTGGAGAATCCCAGGGACGGGGGAGCCTGGTGGGCTGCTGTCTGTGGGGTTGCACAGAGTCGGACACAACTGAAGTGACTTAGCAGTAGCAGCAGAAAAGGTGGTTTAGTGAGAGTTAAAAAAGATGGTCCTGATGCTTGGGGTGGGGGATAGGAATGGAACTTTTGGAAGAAAGGAAATGAAATTTTAAACTTAAAGTGAGCTGTAGGATTTTAAAAATTAGACATAGTGAAGTAAACTTTTGGTCGTCTAGGTACTTCTGCCTGAACTGTTGCACCTTTTGGAAGTCTTTCTCTTCCCTTGTGGGTTTGCGCTCTCTCAGGTCAGAGGTGCTTTCGGTTACTAGTGAAGTGAAAGTGAAAGTGAAAGAGTTAGTCCCTCACTCCTGTCTGACTCTTTGCGACCCCATGGACTGGAGCCCACCAGGCTCCTCTGACCATGGAAGTTCTCAGGCAAGAATACCGGAGTGGGTTGCCACTCCCTTCTCCAGGGGATCTTTCCTACCAGGGATTGAACCCAGGTCTCCCACACTGTGGGCAGATTCTTTACCACCTGAGTCACCAGTGAACTAGAAAAGGTAAAAAGGTTAGAGTATGGTGTAAAAGAGAACTCACCAAGATGGCTGCTTAGGACTAGTTCCAGATGCTATATTTCAGGAGATACTGAGTAAAGAATATTTAAAGATTTGTTTCCCCTAGCTTGCCTGTTTATTAAAGTGAGGGACCTAGGGCAGAGGCTCTTTCTAGAAACAAAGGTTATTATTGATAACTTAGCTAGGCTGTTATCTTAGGAGAACAAGTTTGCAAATGAGAAATAGTTACAAGAAGAAACCCAGTAGAAGATAATCCACCAAGCCTCCCATCGGAATCCCGTCAGCTGTAAAAGATCACACTATTTGCCTTTCTTCTAGAAATGTCATTATTAGTGACATCATTGAGTGTTTTATTATCATTTAGTATTATCTGCTTTTTATATGTAGGAGGACATTTATATAGATATCTAAGTAACTTGTATGAAATAGAAAATGGTATTTAATTATTCCTCTTCTGAAATAAAATGATAAATTCCTAAAGGCTTGAAACGCTGTTCATATTTTCTTTTTTGATAGTTTCTCTACATTTCATGAGGTAAGTGTATTAAGCACATCAATGAACTATGCGTATCACTGGTTTGTAATTTTCACCCTGATGGTATCAGAGTGAAAATGCCCTAACTCTTAGAGCTATGTGCAGGCGAATGTGTGTTGCTTTTTATATGCCTCAATATCTATAGAGTCTTTATTGTGAAGAGTTGCCACATGGATCTGTTAGTTATATATTTTGCTGTTTTTGGACTCTGTTTGCATGTTACATAGAATAGCAACTTAAATATGTGTCAAGCTCAGTTTTACAGTTTATTTTTAGTTGGGGTAGGTTATTTTGATGTCAGTGTAAGGCATCTTATGGAAGAAATGAACAATATCAATTAAGTAGATAATGAAGAGTAAAAGAACCACATATTTCTAGTCCCAAACCTATTTTTTGCATCAAATTTTTTCGTCTTAGAGCTGAACACCTAGAGCTGTGATAACTTGCATTTCTATTATAATGAGCTATCATGAAAATCCGAGTTTTGAAGTCAGAGACATCCAGGCGTCAATGTCTTACTCTTATTGTACCAAGCCTTACTAAAGGACGGCAAAATATTGTTTCTGTTTGGTAATCAGGGCCTTCACAACCTTCTGTGTCATGCTTATCTGTGAATCTATTTGTACATATTTGGGTGGACATTATAGCCAACAGCACAAGCATTACTGATGAAGACAATTACAGAATTGTCCAAGATGATTACAGACTGTAGCCTTAGAAGTTGGATTAGCCCAACTACCCATTAAATAGGTATGACCCACTCTATAGCTTTTGAACTAAGGATAGAATTTTCTTCTGTGTGTCTATTAATCTTTCTCAACTTAATGGTTTATATGATTTAGAGAAGCAACACTAAATTTCAACTAAGAGTAAAGTTTAAATGTAGTAATTTTTTTTTTAATGGTCTTGTTAACTTGATAGCGTTACCTCTTAAACTCTCATTACTAGACTTACTAATTAACCTGATGTCTTAGTCTGGTTGTATTCAGTATAAGCCTGAAACTTTGCTTATTCATTGCTCCCTTGATAGGATATTTATAATGTTGTTTATTGGCTTTGATGACAAACTTTTATTATTTTATTTAGAAATTTGAAGGTATCATATTTTAATTTTCAAACCAAATTTATTTTCAAAGGCATTTTGACTATGTTACTTTGTGTCCACATATATTTTAAACTAGATTTAAATAATTTCTTTTTAGTGCAATAGGTGCAATCAATCAAAATTCTTACAAAAGCTAACAAAATATTGCTTCAGTTAGGTGAGTGGGACCTGCAGAGCCTTCTATGTCATGCTTATCCAAGCAATAAATTACTTTTTTTTAAGACAAAAATCATCCTCTGAAATTGCTTTCACTTTTTCTGAAGTGAAGATATTGGATACCTGGTATTGGGAATACTTTATTTTGCTTCTTATCGAATACAGTTATTTTCTACTTGAGAGCTAACATCACAAGACAATGAGATGGATTTCTTACTTTTTACTATTTTCTCATTTATAGTGAGCCCAGTTTTGCCCCAATAAAGATGCTTATTGTCCTATAGTATAATTTCATCAGCCTCTTAACCAAGAGGCCTTTCTGAAAGTAATCTTAAAACAAATGTTGCACCTTTATCAAAGTGGGATTTAATGCCTGATATTATTTCCTTGGGCTTCCCAGGTGTCACAGTGGTAAAGAATCCGCCTGCCAATGCAGGAAACACAAGAGATGCTGGTTCAGTTCTCAGGTCAGGAAGATCCCCTGGCATAGGAAATGACAACCGGCTCCAACTTCTTGCTTGAAATATTCCATGAACATAGAAGTCTGGTGGGCTATAGTCCATGGGGTCGCAAAGAGATAGACACGACAGAGCAACTGAGCACACACACACACACACACACACACACACACACACACACACACACACACACAATTTCCTTGAAAGTGGCTTCTAAAGATGGATATGTCATTTTTAAAGTTTTGATAGAATATAGATACTGACTTCTCCTAGATGTTCATCTTCCTTGAAGTTTTGTAAGTTGAGTGAATAACAAGTGCCTCCCATTTTAGTATCTCTTGAGAAATATGCTAACAATATCACACATATAGAAATAGGCTAGTATGTGAAGAAAGTAACAACAAGGGAAGGAATTAAATGAAAAATAAGTGCCTTTGGGATTTAAAACTGTTAGGAAGCCTTAAAAATCTAGGTTAAAAACATCAGGCAAAGACAAACTCAAATTCATATTCAGGTGAATGTAACTACCTCTAGGTTGGTATAAAACATATGCTGAGCAAATTTTGACATAGAAAGCTATTGACTTAGTTTATTTTGATTCACATTAACTTAAATAAGCATTTGTGGGCTTATAGGTCTTTTTGCGAATCTAAAGGAAGCTATGAACCCTATTCTCAGAGGGGAGGAAATGTACTTAGACACAAACACACAAAATCTTGCACACAATTACAGGCAGTTTACAGACTCACTGAAGTCTGTCCATTAAATGCATGGGGGTTTGTATTAGGGCTTTAATACTGCAACTGATAGAAAATCAGCTTATGCTATCTTTTTTTTTTTTTCATTTATTTATTTATTTTTTCAGTGGGTTTTGTCATACATTGACATGAATCAGCAATAGATTTACACGTATTCCCCATCCCGATCCCCCCTCCCACCTCCCTCTCCACCCGATTCCTCTGGGTCTTCCCAGTGCACCAGGCCGGAGCACTTGTCTCATGCATCCCACCTGGGGTGGTGACCTGTTTCACCATAGATAATATACATGCTGTTCTTTCGCAACATCCCACCCTCACCTTCTCCCACAGAGTTCAAAAGTCTGTTCTGTACTTCTGTGTCTCTTTTTCTGTTTTGCATATAGGGTTGTCGTTACCATCTTTCTAAATTCCATATATATGTGTTAGTATGCTGTAATGTTCTTTATCTTTCTGGCTTACTTCACTCTGTATAATGGGCTCCAGTTTCATCCATCTCATTAGAACTGGTTCAAATGAATTCTTTTTAACGGCTGAGTAATATTCCATGGTGTATATGTACCACAGCTTCCTTATCCATTCATCTGCTGATGGGCATCTAGGTTGCTTCCATGTCCTGGCTATTATAAACAGTGCTGCCATGAACATTGGGGTGCACGTGTCTCTTTCAGATCTGGTTTCCTCAGTGTGTATGCCCAGGAGTGGTATTGCTGGGTCATATGGCAGTTCTATTTCCAGTTTTTTAAGAAATCTCCACACTGTTTTCCATAGCGGCTGTACTAGTTTGCATTCCCACCAACAGTGTAAGAGGGTTCCCTTTTCTCCACACCCTCTCCAGCATTTATTGCTTGTAGACTTTTGGATAGCAGCCATCCTGACTGGCGTGCAATGGTACCTCATTGTGGTTTTGATTTGCATTTCTCTGATAATGAGTGATGTTGAGCATCTTTTCATGTGTTTGTTAGCCATCTGTATGTCTTCTTTGGAGAAATGTCTGTTTAGTTCTTTGGCCCATTTTTTGATTGGGTCATTTATTTTTCCGGAATTGAGCTTCAAGAGTTGCTTGTATATTTTTGAGATTAATCCTTTGTCTGTTTCTTCATTTGCTATTATTTTCTCCCAATCTGAGGGCTGTCTTTTCACCTTACTTATAGTTTCCTTTGTAGTGCAAAAGCTTTTAAGTTTCATTAGGTCCCATTTGTTTAGTTTTGCTTTTATTTCCAATATTCTAGGAGGTGGGTCATAGAGGATCTTGTTGTGATTTATGTCGGAGAGTGTTTTGCCTATGTTCTCCTCTAGGAGTTTTATAGTCTCTGGTCTTACATTTAGATCTTTAATCCATTTTGAGTTTATTTTTGTGTATGGTGTTAGAAAGTGTTCTAGTTTCATTCTTTTACAAGTGGTTGACCAGCTTTCCCAGCACCACTTGTTAAAGAGGTTGTCTTTTTTCCATTGTGTATCCTTGCCTCCTTTGTCAAAGATAAGGTGTCCATAGGTTCGTGGATTTATCTCTGGGCTTTCTATTCTGTTCCATTGATCTATATTTCTGTCTTTGTGCCAGTACCATACTGTCTTGATGACTGTGGCTTTGTAGTATAGTCTGAAGTCAGGCAGGTTGATTCCTCCAGTTCCATTCTTCTTTCTCAAGATTACTTTGGCTATTCGAGGTTTTTTGTATTTCCATACAAATTGTGAAATTATTTGGTCTAGTTCTGTGAAAAATACCGTTGGTAGCTTGATAGGGATTGCATTGAATCTATAGATTGCTTTGGGTAGAATAGCCATTAGCTTATGCTATCTTGAGGCAAAGATAAATGTATATTGGTTCACATAGCTGGGAAGACATTGAAATAAAGAAATGGCTATAGGAAGAATCTGGAAACTCAACATCACCAGGACATACTCAATCTGCATTCATTTCTGTTTGTCTCTACTTCTCTTGGCATATTAATTTCATTTGCTAATGTTGTTCAAAATTCCTTCTTCATATGACTGAGAACATACCTGTCAGCAGATCTGACTTAGCAAACCGAGGAAAAACAGCAATCCTAAGCATCCAGGTCTCAAAACCAGAGAAGGACTTTATCATTCAAGTCATAATCAACTAAATGTGAGACTGGAGGAGTGGGACGTAAGCTGGAAAGTGATAACAAACTGAGGCTGATAAGAAGGAATGAATTTGAGTCAGTAGAACTGGGGTGGATGAACCTAGGACCTGTCATGAAGTGAAGTGAAGTGAAAGTCGCTCAGTCTTGTCCGACTCTTTGTGAGTCCATGGACTGCAGCCTGCCAGGCTCCTCTGTCCATGGGATTCTCCAGGTAAGAATACTAGAGTGGGTAGCCGCTCCTTTCTCCAGGGGATGTTCCCAGCCCAGAGATCGAATCCAGGTCTCCTGCCTTGCAGGCAGATTCTTTACTGTCTGAACTACCAGGGAAGCCCAAGAACCCTGGAGTGGGTACAGAGTGAAATAAGTCAGAAAGAGAAAAACAAATATCGTTTATTAATGGCATATATATGGAATCTAAAAAAATGGTACTGATGAACCTATTTGCAAGGCAGGAATAGAGACACAGACATAGAGACATGTGAACACAGTAGGAGAAGGGGAAGGTGGGAGAAATTGAGAGAGTAACATGGAAACATACACATCACCATGTGTGAAATAGACAGCCAGTGGGAAGTTGCCGTGTAACACATGGGGAGCTCAGCCCAGTGCTCAGTGATGACCGAGAAGGGTAGGATGGGGGAGTAGGAAGGAGTCTCAAGAGGGAGGGGATGCTTATGGCTGATTCACATGTTGTATGGCAGAAACCAACACAACATTGTAAAGCAATTATCCTCCAATTAAAAAAAAAACTAAGGCTGTGTGAAAGGTGCCGGAGGGTCAGTGACAGACAGTAGTGAGCTGGTAAGCTGACTCTCTGGAAATAAAATGCATGCTGCATATATTTAAAGATGCATATATATTTATTGAATATTTTATTGATATAAAGAATGAACGACACATAGTTTTTCAGTTCAGTTCAGTCACTCAGTTGTCTCTGACTCTTTGCAACCCCATGAACCACAGCATGTCAGGCCTCCCTGTCCATCACCAACTGCCGGAGTTCACCCAAATTCATGTCCATTGAGTCGGTGATGCCAACAAACCATCTCATCCTCTGTCATCCCTTTCTCCTCCTGCCCTCAATCTTTCCCAGCATCAGGGTCTTTTCAAATGAGTCAGCTCTTTGCATCAGGTGGCCAAAGTATTGGAGTTTAAGCTTCAGCATCAGTCCTTCCAATGAACACCCAGTACTGATCTCCTTTAGTACTGGTTGGATCTCCTTGCAGCCAAGGGACTCTCAACAGTCTTCTCCAGCACCACAGTTCAAAAGCATCAATTCTTCAGTGCTCAGCTTTCTTTATAGTCCAACTCTCACATCCATACATGACACTGGAAAAACCATAGCCTTGACTAAATGGACCTTTGTTGACAAAGTAATGTCTCTGCTTTTTAATATGCTGTCTAGGTTGCTCATAAGTTGTCTTCCAAGGAGAAAGAATCTTTTGATTTCATGGCTGCAATCATCATCTGCAGTGATTTTGGAGCCCCCCCAAAATAAAGTCAGCCATTGTTTCCATGGTTTCCCCATCTATTTGCCATGAAGTGATGGGACCAGATGCCAGGATCTTTGTTTTCTGAATGATGAGTTTTAAGCCAACTTTTTCACTCTCCTCTTTCACTTTCATCAAGAGGCTCTTTAGTTCTTCTTCACTTTCTGCCTTAAGGGTGGTGTCTGAGGTTATTGAAATTTTCCCCAGCAATCTTGATTCCAGCTTGTGCTTCTTCCAGCCCATCGTTTCTCAGATGTACTCTGCATATAAGTTAAATAAGCAGGGTGACAATATACAGCCTTGACGTACTCATTTTCCTATTTGGAACCAGTCTGTTGTTCCATGTCCATTTCTAACTGTTGCTTCCTGACCTGCATATAGGTTTCTCAAGAGGCAGGTCAGGTGGTCTGGTATTCTCATCTCTTTCAGAATTTTCCACAGTTTATTGTGATCCACACAGTCAAAGGCTTTGGGATAGTCAATAAAGCAGAAATATTGTTTTTCTGGAACTCTCTTGCTTTTTTGATGATCCAGCAGATGTTGGCAGTTTGATCCCTGGTTCCTCTGCCTTTTCTAACACCAGCTTGAACATCTGGAAGTTCTGGGTCCATGTATTGCTGAAGCCTGGCTTGGAGAATTTTGAGCATTACTTTACTAGTGTGTGAGATAAGTGCAACTGTGCGCTAGTCTGAGCATTCTTTGGCATTGCCTTTCTTAGGGACTGGAATGAAAACTGATCTTTTCCAGTCCTGTGGCCACTGCTGAGTTTTTCAAATTTGCTGACATATTGAGTGCAGCACTTTTACAGCATCATCTTTTAGGATTTCAAGTAGCTCTACTGGAATTCCATCACCTCCACTAGCTTTGTTGGTAGTGATGCTTCCTAAGGCCATCGTGATTATCTGGGTTGTGAAGATCTTTTTTATACAGTTCTTCTGTGTATTCTTGCCACCTCTTCTTAATATCTTCAAAAATGATATAATGTTCAATATTTTTATTATTTGAATATAGCTGATTGATTCTCTTTTGATGCTTTTGTTGATTTTTGCTGTTCCTATATCCTGGCTAAACTGTGGTTGCAACTGACAGGTGTTTGATGAGCATGAACCTTGGTTTATATTTTCTTTTTCACTAACAAGTAAAATTTCAGAACTTCATTCATTTATCAGTGTGGGGAACAATTTCTTTGCTGAATTGGACAATAATTTTTGAATAGCAGAAGGCTCCTCTAATTTTGATGTGTTATCTACAATGTAACCACTAGTTATGACACTTTTAAAGTTTAATATGCATTATTAACATATTCTTGATCATTTCCCTAATTCTAGAAAATCAACAAAATGATAATTCAAATCATGGTTTGTTATAATTGCCAATTTCCATGATGTAATTATTCTCACCATTCCGATTTTAAATACTAATAGGACTTCAATAAACAAAAAGTTGGGAAGAAATGGGAACTAGCACACTATTCCATAGAATTTTACACTCTAAGCATAAATAACCTCAGTAATAGATAGATAATAAGAAAGAGTAGTATAATAATTTGGAAGTGAAGATTTCTTTGAGTTTATTACCTTTGTTTTATATATAATGTGTTTAATGATAAATTTATATACTCTATTTTTTAATAATTACTATATCTAAAATTGACTAGTAAATTTCCAAGAATTTTAACAGTTTCCCTAGTTCATGAGTCAGTCCAAACCAGTTCAAGCACACCACTAGTGACGGTTTGCATGAGTCCTATGAAGAAATGGTAGTGAAGAAATAATAACTTGAAGTTATTGTGAAATAGAGAGCTAACATGTGAAATTAAGGTTCTGCCATGACATCTCTGTGATTTATCTAAAACAATATACTCAGTAAATACAGCAAGGTGGGTATTCTGTAATAGACACACTCAAATTTCAATGGCTTTACTTTATAGTTTGACAAGTTTTAGATTATTCACTATTTTGGATTTTTCAAAACCATTTTCTCTTTTTATTAGTGCTAGTGATTGAGAAGTAATTTTATCACATTTACAAAAAAGTGTAATTTCCATAAGCTTTATATTTTAGTTAGAAAAGGAAGCGAAATCAAGATCTCTGAAAGACTTTTCCGCTCCTTCACTGATGTGTGTGATTAAAATCTGACTTCTATTTCTTCACATTATAAACGCTATCAGAATCTCTTTCACACTCTAGTAATTTTCTTAAAAAACTATACTAGACAAGTGGGGAAATGAACACTGGGAATATGCTATTTATCTCAGATATACTGCTATCTTTTACTGAGTATGCTTTGACCAAGAAATAAGAATAAAGGAAAATAACAGTGAGAAACATTTTTGATATCTAATTTAATACTCTACTTTTATGTATTTAAAATTGAATACAGAGGTGTCTGCTTGTTGGCTTTCCAACAACTCAAAGCTTCATGTGCTTTAATCAGTAAAAGAAATGGATAAATGAGAGCAATTGCTGAATAAATTAAGTTAAAAACTGGGTAGTAATTGTGTCATTTAGTAATTATTCTGTCTTTGATGTTGCACATAGACCTATTGCTTTTAAACATTGCATAGTTGTAAAACCTTATTGGTTTTTTCAGTGTATGTTTTACATTTTAGTATCTATTTCTTAAAATGAGCAAAGCAAAGAAAAACATACAATTATATGAAATACAGCATACCAAGTGTGTTTCTGAGGAATTGGTTAAAAAGAAAAGGGACAATGGATGAGACTAATAAATAAGGAAAAGATAACCTGGAGCTTAGGAGAAAAAATCATTAGAAATGACTGAAAATAAATTTACATTAGTGGCCTGTCATGTCAAAAATGGAAGACTTTACAAATTAACTGGACTTAACTTCTTAAAAATGTCCATGGGCTGCAGCAAAATAGGCCTGCTGGTGAAGTCACAACCTGTACTTTGTGGTTTTGCTGGTGACAGGCCACAGGGTCACCCCTTTCTGCTCCAGTAGAGCTCAAAGAGAGCTTATGACTGTGGTTGTGAAGGATACTTTAGGGACTAGGGATTAACCTAAGGAGAAAGAAGAGTTCATTAATGACGGATTTGTCAACGTCAGAAGCAGATGAGGAGGGGGAGATCTAATTCATCTGCATAATCACAAAATCACAAGCCTCTGAGGGAAAAAAAGTAAAGGAGAACAGAACTGACACAGCTGAAGTCTGGCACCTCACTTGGAGAGGCAGGACAAATGAAAGAAACAGACCAAATACCCTCTGGTTACGGGACAGGTAAGGCAAGAAGCGCAGGCCAGTAGATCTGGCACAGACACAAGAAAATCATATTGCTGTCAGTGATAAAGTGGCCTCAAGTGGGCTTTGTGAAATTAGCTGAATATATAATGCATGCCAATCAATCAGTAAAGTTCGATAAATATATGAGATTAGCATTTTACAATCAGGAGAGGTAAAGAATGTTTACACCAGAGAAGAACTGTGTTTAGACTTGACAAATTAACAGAACAAATCAGAGGCTCATCCCCTTATCTATTCTCATATGAGGTTGGGGGGAAGTGAGTAAACTGGAAAAACATGTCACCACTAGATAAACAATGGTTTATTCCAAGAGATCCTCAAGAGCTCTGGATTGTAAAAAGCAGGAAATATTTGGGGGAAAGAGGTGTTTTATTGGCCATTCAAAGGGTATATTATCTCCTAGATCTGAGGCTGAGCTTAGGGGAGGTATAGTAGGACAAAAAAGAATTAGATTTCAAGTCAGAAACTTGAAATCCATTTGCTATTTATTAGCAGAGGACTCTTAGACAAATTAAATAACCTCTCAGCTTTAATTTCTTCATTTTAAAATGGGGCTAACAGTGCTAACCATAAGGTTTAAAGATGAGATGTACACAATGCACCTGGTACAGAGGAAGCATTTAAAAACATTAGTTTCCTTGTCCCCAAGTGAACTGTTCAGTGTGGGAGAGTCAGAGGTAAGGCGTATCTGTAAGACATCCCTTACAGGGCAAAACCTTGCAAGTGACCAGGAAGTCATTCTTTGATGAAATTCTTGAGTCAAACATAGTCTGGTCTGAACTCTCTTTAGTTTCTAGTTTGGAAAGGCTCTCAGAATTTTCAGAGCAACTAGTCCTTGATTCTGGTTCATGCCTATCTCTTATTTACATTTTTATATTCTGTTAACTTCCCTGGTTTTCTTCTCTGAGAAGACAGATAGAAACAGTGTCTTCAATCCATTCCCGTCTTCCAGAATCTTTAGGAGCTATCTGTGTGTCTATGTGTGTGTGTGTGCCTATGTGTGCCTCTGTCTAATCTGTAACACCCAGGCCATGACTTAAAGTGGCTCTCCTTAAAAACATGTGTAGTTATTGAGAATCTACTTAAGTAATATTACTTCAAACAGCACCCTCACTTGGGGAGGAAGGCGTATGAGATGGGGGAGGATTTCTCTGCTTAGACACTTTCTATTGTCAATAAATTGAAGTCACAGAGGGTTTTAACACGGTAACAACAACTCACGATAATAAAAGAATTTGTCACTTGTGCAAAGTTCAAAGTTATTTTAATTTACTTTTTTGGTGTTTTTTTTTTTATCTGGTGAGCAGATTATCCTGTGCGGTTCCTTCCACATCAAGTCTTTGTTATCTCAAGTAGTGTTCAAGGTCACCTCGGGAGGTGGAAAGAGAGGAGCATTGCTGCATTTCATTGAGCTAGCTCATGGGGTCATGACTCGACCCCACCTAGATAGGCAGGATTTGTAATCTCCCTAAATGCTCAGGAGGAAAATGAAATGACTAAGCCAACACAACATCATTATACCACAGAATGACTTAGAAAGCTACAATGAAATATTACCCCATCCCAAAAACCAGTGGCTCACAGATTAACAATTTACTTATAAAGAATAAAAAATGAAATTTGGAAGATGGTAACTCAATTACACTTTTCACAGTATAGAGTTTCAGTGTAATCAAAATTTCTGGTATAACTATAAACTTGATGAACTACTCAGAGACACAGCTTCAAACAAAAGTTTTTGTTTAGGAAATCAACAGTTTTTCACAGAGTACTACAATATCATTAAGATGGTGATAATACAGAACTTAATTTCAAGTTAAGAAAATTACATTTTAAAAATAATTCTGTAACTCTTATCTTAAGCTTAGGATTGCCAGAATGGCCATTTTTTTTCATTCAGTTTTAAGCATAATATATACCAAAGTAATATTTTGCTCAGATTTGCTTGCCTGTGATATTTCCCCCTTCAGTTTCCTTCCCTAAAACAGTGCAAACAGTGATATACAAAGATGAAGGGCAAGATGCCTTGTATTTTAATTATATGATCATAAGATTTGAAGGGAAAGCCAGATCTCATCTGTTTCTAATCCTCCTCCCCACTTTGAGGCTATATTATATCAGCCAAAAATGCAAAGATGATAAGTCATCTCTTTGTACCTTCTAACTATTAGAAATTGAGTGATAATGGATATTTTATTAAGAATTCCATAGCCCTGTGATCTTTAAAAACTGAATAATGAGCTCATTTAAGGTTTAGTGAATAAAATAATGTGTAAACAAATGAGCAAATTCCATGATTCTATTAAAGGCTACTCTGGTAAACAGCCAATCATATGCTTTGACCCAGAAGGCAGACATCTCACTTAAACACAGTTTTAACAAAAGGGATTCCTTCATTCATCCTTCTGCCACTCCTACTGATAAAAACAAACATGTCCCATTCACAGCAGAACACTTAGCTCTCTGTTAGCAACAGAAAGAACACTTCCCCAACAACAGGAAAACTTGAAAAGGACATCTATTTTTAAAAATAAAATGTGAAGCCCTCAGCACTTTGCTGATTTAGTGAACAAGATAAACCTTATCCTTCCAAATTTGGTGGATTATAGGTTTCAAGAACAATATGCTTTTTATATTTGATTATTTGCTTTGTGTTTTATACACTAGCACTCTTCTTGGCATTTCTGCTGGTTTCTCTGTTCATGGATGTGTACATGGTCATTATAAGGTAGGAAGTGTCTCATTTTAAGTGGAAAGGTGATAGATAGCTCAAGGAGTTCACAACAACAGTTCACAGCAGCCTCTACTCAATAGCAAGGTTTTTGAGAAAGGTAATGATGAACATGCTTGTTGAAGGAAAGGGATAAGACAATGAACTGCAAGAAATACTTACTATCATAAGTAGCACAGTTTTAAAACTGAAAGAAACCTTAGAGGGCATTTGATCTTGAGCTGCAATGCACTGCCCAATTCTTCAAATAACAACTGACTATTCATGTACACAGTACATTAGTGTTAATATAATTACATGTTTCAACCTCCTAACTTGACAGAAAAAGACACTGAAGCTCAAAAAATGATGAATTTTCACTTCCAAGGTTTACTCCTATTTAATAGTGAAGACAGCAGAACACTTACACAGGACTGGGGAAACAGACTCTTGGAGGGCACAAACAGAACCTTGTGCACACCAGGACCCAGGAGAAAGGAGCAGTGACCCCACAAGCGACTGACCCAGACTTGCCCAGGAGTGTCCAGGAGTCTCCAGCAGAGGTATGAGTTGGCGGTGGCCTGCTGCAGGGCTGGGGACACTGAGTGTAGCAGTGCGTGCGTGGGACCTTTTGAAGGAGGCCACCATTATCTTCATTACCTCCATCAGAGTTTGGCCTCAGGTAAGTAACAGGGAGGGAAAACATCAACAGGAAATTGGAAGAAAGATTTACTGAGCATGGCCTGGTCCATCAGAATAAGACCCAGTTTCCCTCTCAGTCAGTCTCTCCCATCAGGAAGCTTCCATAATCCTCTTATCCTTCTCCATCACAGGGCAGACAGACTGACAACCACAATCACAGAAAACTAACCAATCTGATCACACGGACAACAGCCTTGTCTAACTCAATGAAACTATGCAGGGCCACCCAAGACAGATGGGTCATGGTGGAGAGTTATGACAAAACATGGTCCAATGGAGAAGGGAATGGCAAACCACTTCAGTATTGTTGCCTTGAGAACCCTATGAACAGTATGAAAAGGCAAAAAGATAGGATACTGAAATATGAACTCCCCAGGTCGGTAAGTGCCCAATATGCTACCACAGATCAGTAGAGATATAATTCCAGAAAGAATGAAGAGACAGAGCCAAAGCCAAAACAACATCCAGTTGTGGATGTGACTGGTGATGGAAATAAAGTCCAAACTGTAAAGAGCAAAATTGCACAGGAACCTAGAATGTTGGTCCATGAATCAAGGCAAACTGGAAATGGTCTAACAAGAGATGACAAGATTGAACATTGACATTTTAGGAATCAGTGAACTAAAATGGACTGGAATGGGTGAATTTAACTCAGATGACCATTATATCTACTACTGTGGGCAAGAATCCCTTAGAAGAAATCGAGTAGCCATCACAGTTAAAAAAGATTCTGAAATGCAGTATTTGGATGCAATCTCAAAAAATGACAGAATGATCTCTGTTCGTCTCCAAGGCAAACCATTCAATATCATGGTAATCCAAATCTACGCCCCAACCAGTAATGCTGAAGAAGCTGAAGTTGAACAGTTCTATGAAGACCTACAAGCCCTTCTAGAGCTACCACCCAAAAAAGATGTCCTTTTCATTATAGGGCACTGGAATGCAAAAGTAGGAAGTTAAGAAATACCTGGAGTAACAGGAAAATTTGGACTTGGACTACAGAATGAAGCAGGGCAAAGGCTAATAGAGTTTTGCCAAGAGAATGCACCAGTCACAGCAAACACCCTCTTCCAACAACACAAGAGAAGACTCTACATGTGGACATCACCAGATGGTCAATACCGAAATCAGATTGACTATATTCTTTGCAGCCAAAGATGGAGAAGCTCTATATAGTCAGCAAAAACAAGCTGACTGTGGCTCAGAACAAGAACTCCTTATTGCCAAATTCAGACTTAAATTGAAGAAAGTAGGGAAAACCACTAGCTCATTCAGGTATGACCTAAATCAAATCCCATATGATTATACAGTGGAAGTGAGAAATAGATTCAAGGGATTAGATCTGATAGAGTGCCTGAAGAACTATGGACAGAGGTTTGTGACATTGTACAGGAGGCAGGGGTCAAGACCATCCCCATGAAAAAGAAATGCAAAATGGCAAAATGGTTGTCTGAGGAGGCCTTTCAAATAGCTGTGTTAAGGAGAGAAGTGAAAGGCAAAGGAGAAAAGTAAAGATATACCCATTTGAATGCAGAGTTTCAAAGAATAGCAAGTAGAGATAAGAAAGCATGCCTCAGTGATCAATGCAAAGAAATAGTGGAAAACAGTAGAATGGGAAAGACTAGAGTTTTCTTCAAGAAAACTAGAGATACCAAGGGAATATTTCATGCAAAGATGGGCCCAATAAATGACAGAAATGGTATGGACCTAACAAAAGCAGAAGATATTAAGAAGAGGTGGCAAGAATACACAGAAGAACTGTGCAAAAAAGATCTTCACGACCCAGATAATCACAATGGTGTGATCACTCACCTAGAACCAGACATCCTGGAATGTGAAGTCAAGTGGGTCTTAGGAATTGTCACTATGAACAAAACTAGTTGACATGATGGAATTCCAGCTGAGCTATTTCAAATCCTAAAAGGTGATGCTGCGAAAGTATTGCACTCAATATGTTAGCAAATTTGGAAAACACAATAGTCGCCACAGGACTGGAAAAGGTCAGTTTTCATTCCAATCCCAAAAAAAGGCAATGCAAAAGAATGCACAGACTACCGCACAATTGCACTCATCTCACACAGTAGCCAAGTAATTCTCAAAATTCTCCAAGCCAGGCTTCAGCAATACGTGAACCATGAACTTCCAGATGTTCAAGCTGGATTTAGAAAAGCTAGAAGCAGAGATCAAATTGCCAACATCCACCGGATCACAGATAAAGCAAGAGAATTCCAGAAAAACATCTACTTCTGCTTCATTGACTACACCGAAGCTTTTGACGGTGTGGATCTTGACAAACTGTGGAAAATTCTTCGAGAGACAGGAATATCAGACCACCTTACCTGCCTCTTGAGAAATCTGTATGCAGGTCAAGAAGGAACAGTTAGAACCAGATATGGATCAACAGACTGGTTCCAAATAGGAAAAGGAGTACATCAAGGCTGTATATTGTCACCCTGCTGATTTAACTTATATGCAGAGTACATCATGAGAAATGCTGGGCTGGAGGAAGCACAAGCTGAAATCAAGATTCCCAGGAGAAATATCAATAATCTCAGATACGCAGATGGCACCACCCTTATGGCAAAAAGCACAGAAGAACTAAAGAGCCTCTTGATGAAAGTGAAAGAGGAAAAGTGAAAAAGTTGGCTTAAAACTCAACATTCAGAAAATGAACATCATGGCATTCAGTCCCATCACTTTATGGGAAATAGATGGGGAAACAGTGGAAACAGTGGCTGACTTCATTTTTCTGGGCTCCAAAATTACTGAAGATGGTGATTGCAGCCATGAAATTAAAAGACGTTTACTCCTTGGAAGGAAAGTTACGACCAACCTTGATAGCATCTTAAAAAGCAGAGACATTACTTTGTCAGCAAAGGTCCATCTAGTCAAGGCCATGGTTTTTCCAGTGGTCATGTATGGATGTGAAAGTTGGACTATAAAGAGAGCTGAGCACCGAAGAATTGATGCTTTTGAACTGTGGTGTTGGAGAAGACTCTTGAGAGTCCCTTGGACTGCAGGGAGATCCAATCAGTCCATCCTAAAGGAGATCAGTCCTGAACATTCATTGGAAGGATTGATGCTGAAGCTTAAACTCCAATACTTGGCCACGTGATTCGAAGAACTGACTTATGGAAAAGACCCTGATGCTGGGAACGATTGAAGGTGGGAGGAGAATGGGACGACAGAGAATGAGATGGTTGCTTGGCATCACCGACCCAATGAACATGAGTTTGAGTAAACTTGGGAGTTGGTGATGGACAGGGAGGCCTGGCGTGCTGCAGTCCACGGGGTCTCAAAGAGTCAGACATGACTGAGCAACTGAAGTGAACTGAATAGCGAAGACAGGACCACAGTGCAAATCTTTTCAGGCATCTATTCTCATTCCACTGACAACATTATGTGGCATGTGTCTAATCCCATTCCATTTCATGTACATCTAGACACTTAAGGCTTCATTGTTGGCTCAGAGGGTAAAGAACTTGCCTGCCAATGCAGGAGATCAGGTTTGATACCTGAGTTGGGAGATCCCCTGGAGAGGGCAATGGCACCGACTCCAAGATTCTTGCCTGGGAAATCCCATGAACAGAGGAGCCTGGCAGGCTACAGTCTGTGGAGTAGCAAAGCAGTTGGATATGACTTAGTGAGTGCTTCCCTGTGGCTCAGATGGTAAAGCTTCAGCCTGCAATGTGGGTGACCTCGGTTTGATCCTTGGGTAAGAGCCCTTGGAGGGCATGGAAACACACTCCAGTATTCTTGCCTGGAGAATTCCCATGGACAGAGGAGCCTAGCATCCTGCGGTCCATAGGGCCGCAAAGAGTCAGACATGACTGAGCGACTAAGCACACACACACACAGTGACTAAACAACAAAAAACCCCCAAAACTATTACAGTTATTTTCAAATTTAAAATTTTTGTTGAAAAGAGAAAGATCACCATATATGCAAGGGTGAAGGCAGGTCTTATTAGCTTTGTACTAATTAATGTAATACGTGACCATTTAAAAACACTAGTGAGTCTTAGAACAATTTCATTTTTTACCTTTGTTGTTAAGCCAGTAAATTAGGAAGCGATATAAATGCAGTCTTTGATTTCGCCCTTACTCTGTAAAAATGGAACTAGCTGAGGTAAGCCTTAAATAAGTAGATATATTCGGTTCTGCCTATGAGTACTGATTCCTCTTCTCATTTCCTTCTTTGCCTGAAGGCAGATACAGGAGGTCAAATGTCAATCACTATTCTTAGGATTCACATAAGAAATTGGGGACAAGATCATTGAAAAATTTTAGTTTTTAAAGTTAACTAACTTTAGTTTTTAAAAAACTGATTCGTTGGAAAAGATCTTGATGCTGGGAAAGATTGAAGGCAAAAGAAGAAGGGAGCGCAGAGGTTGTGATGGTTAGATAGCATCACTGACTCAATGGACATGAATCTGAGCAAATTCCGGGAGATAGTGAAGGACAGGGAAGACTGGCATGTTGCACGTATAAATAGATAGATAGATAGATAGATAGGTAGACCTCTCTATCTATATCCAAGTGAAGTTTCTTTTATAAAATCATTAGTTTTTGGGTCTGAAAAAAAGGAAAGTGTAAAAGTAATATCACTATGCATTTCTCTTTATGTTTAGGGCTGTGAAACTATTCTCTATGATATGACATTATACATTTGTCAAAAGTCAGCACAAAGAGTGAAACTTAAGGTGTGCGAACTTAAAAATTCACATTATTGAGGAGGTTGGGACAATCTCAAGAAAGAAAGTAGACTGCAACAAGAGACTCTAAATGACCTCACTGAAGGGGTTGGAGGAAAAGGTGCTGAACTAAGCAACTTTGGAAATGACTGAAGCTTGTAAGACTAAAGATAAAAGAAACTGCACCTAGACACTGTACTCAATTTCACAAGGGGTTATGGTTAATGATTCTGATACTATTATACATGCATACTGAAATTTAACAATTGAAATGGAAGGCTGATAGTAGGAATCAGGTTTCTCACTGTTGGAGTGAAAATTTATAGATAAGCAAAGAAAGCAGGATAGAATCATCCATTTGGTAATGGGTTAGAGTTGGAGACATTCCTATGAATTCATGCCTAGTTTACTATGGGAATAGATGGGTCTAAACAGAAATACATACAATGGATGTATATCTATGGCTTAATATACATGCATACATTTCCTTGCTTTCTCAGCCACAAGAGCTGAAAAGAAAGGATACTATGAGTATCAAAGAATACCTCTAGCTTCTAGATGTGTTTTCAGAAACCAAGAAGAGATCTTGGTTTCTAATACAATTCTCCAAAAAAAGAACGAGATTTCCTTAGAGAAATGACTGATTCTAGAACTGAGGTATGATGAGCCTGGAGAATCTTATAGTACGAGAAATTAAGGAAGTATTTAAAAACAAGAACAAAAAAATCCTACACTGATGGGATTATATTAAAAGGACATAGGACAAATAAAGAACTCCCAATGGCCAAAGCTGAGACAATTTGAGCAAACAAATAAGACAATATCAGATTTATCCCAAAGTATAAAATATCTGTGAGTACATACTCATATAAATAAATGATTGAATCAATAAAAAATGGAGGAAACAAGTGTCTTATGCAAAGCAACTTGAAATAATTTATGTAGATCTATACTTAAAGAAGGGCTTCTTCAATGAACAAAGCAAAGAAATGCAGGAAAACAATAGAATGGGAAAGACTAGAGATCTCTTCAAGAAAACTGGAGATACCAAGGGAATAGTTCATGGAAGGATGGGCATGATAAAGGACAGAGACCTTAAGGACCTAACACAAGCCAGAGGAGATTAAGAAGAAGTGGCAAGAATATACAGACCTATACAAAAAGGTCTTAATGACCTGGATAACTACAATGGTGTGGTCACTTACCTACAGCCAGACATCCTAGAATGGGAAGACAAGTGGGCCTCAAGAAGCATTAGTATGAACAAAGCTAGTGGAGGTGACAGAATTCCAGCTGAGATATTTAAAATCCTAAAAGATGATGCTGTCAAACTGCTGCACTCAACATATCAGCAAATTTGGAAAATTCAGCAATGGCCACAGGATTGAAAAAGATCAGTTTCATACCAATCTCTAAGAAGAGCAATGCCAATGAATGTTCAATCTCCTGTACAATTGTGCTCATTTCACATACTTCCCAGTTTATGCTCAAATATCCTTCAAGCCAGGCTTCAGCAATATGTGAACTGAGAACTTCCAGATGTACAAGCTGGGTTTCAAAGAGGCAGAGGAACCAGAGGTCAAATTGCCATTACTCACTGGATCATGGAGAAAGCAAGGGAACTCCAGAAAAACATCTACTTCTGCTTCTTTGACTACGCTAAAGCTTTTGACTGTGTGGATTTACAATAAACTGGAAAATTCTTACAGAGATGGGAGTGCCAGACCACCTTACCCGCCTCCTGAGAAACCTGTTATGCAGGTCAAGAAGCAACAGTTGGAAAACCAGACATGGAACAACAGACTGGTTCCAAATTGGGAAAGGAGTACATCAAGGTTATATATTGCCACCCTGATTAACTTCTATGCTGAGTACATCATGTGAAATACTGGGCTGGATGAAGCACAGGCTGGAATCAAGATTGCCAGGAGAAATATCAACAACCTCAGACATGCAGATGATACCACTCTAATGTCAGAAAGCAAAGGGGAACTAAAGAGCCTCTTGATGAAGGTGAAAGAGGAGAGTGAAAAACCTGACTTAAAACTCAACATTCAAAAAACTAAGATCGTGGCATCTGGTCCTACGACTTCATTGCAAATAGAAGGGGGAAATGTGGAAGCAGTGACAGCTTTTATTTTCTTGAGCTCCAATATCACTCAGATGGTGACAGCAGCCATGAAATGAAAAGACACTTGCTCCTTGGAAGAAAAGCAATGAAAAACCTAGACAGCGTTTTAAAAAGCAGAGACATCACTTTGCCAAGAAAGTCAAAGCTATGGTTTTTCCAGTAGTCATGTATGGATGTGAGAGTTGAACCATGAAGAAGGCTGAGTGCCGAAGAATTGATGCTTTTGAATTGTGGTGTTGAAGACTTTTGAGAGTCCCTTGGACTGCAAGGAGATCAAACCAGTCAATCCTAAAGGAAATCAGTCCTGAATATTCATTCGAAGGACTGATAATTAAGCTCCAATATTTTGATCACTTGATGTATAGAGCTGACTCATTGGAAAAGGCTCTCATGTTGGGGAAGATTTGAAGGCAAAAGGAGAAAGCATAGGATGAGATGGTTAGAAAGCATCACTGACTCAATGGATATGAATTTGAGCAAACTGGGAGATAGTGGAGGAGAGGGGAGCCTGAGGTCCTGCAATCCATGGGGTTGCAACGACTGGGACATGACTTAGGGACTGGACAACACTCAAAGAGGAGGTGGTGACTGAGGTCAACATCAGGATCATGTTGATGGCATGTATCCTTGATAGGTGATATGAGTTAAGTTACTAAACCTCTCACAGCCTGGAGGTTATTAAGATCTACTGGGACAGTCATTTTCAGTTGTTAAATGTATGTGAAATGCCACCCTCAGCACCTGGCCCATACACTGAAAAACAGTATCGACAATTGAGGGTAACTCTTTGAAAAGTGCTCAAGGCCTAATTTTTATGGTGTACGAATATTTGTTTTAAAAATTACTGACTGAGGTTGTCAGTGATCTAGCAAAACCTCTGAAATATACTACAGACCTCTACATATTCATAATAAGGTCCTTTCTATCAAGATCTTGGTACCATTGTGGAGCTATTATTGAAGAGACTTGTGAATATTATTATTTTATGGCTCTATCTGATGTTAGAGAAACTTCATATTATATCTGCCTCTCTTAGTCTTGAGTTGCCTCAGTATTTCTTCAAAAAATACCATTTTAAGAAAAAAGCACATGCTGAGCTATTTGAACTTAGACTTCAGATCACTATTTGAACTTAGACTTCAGATCACTCTTAAATACTTTGAAATTTCTGTCTTATTGGTGTCATACTAAAGCTATAAAAAAGAATCAGGATATCCTGCTGTTGTCTGTTTTATAATGTGTCTCTTCTGTTGGCAATGTATTATTTCAATACTGATACACTGACTCTCATACTGGATCTTACTAGTGAACATGTGGTACTATTCAACATTCAGCAGAGGTGACAGGTGACACTGATGACGCTGCATCATGAATAAACTGTAGCTAGGAAAATGGCTTAAGAAACCAAAGGACTAAATGCACCAACAGTTCGATAGATGGAATTTGCTTGGGAGATTGACATTACACTTTCCCAGTTTCTCAAAAAGGATTATAGCTGATATGTGACAACCTGAATATGTAGAATAATTTTTTTTCTTTGCTTTAAAATTAAGACGACAAACTAGATATTCTGAATTTTTGCTCTAAGGTTTAGAAATCACCAGCAATGGCCTGTTTAAAAGCATCACACACTTGATTTTTGCCTCTGACCTTTTTGTCATCCTTTCTGTGTTAACTGGACAAACTGGCTGCTGAGGAATTAAACCTTTTGCAATAACAACCACAGATGTATCCTTATCATGTTTCTTAAGATGGATTGTTTTGTTTTGTTTTAAATTTCTGATGGATAGCCAAAGAACCTGGCATCTTAGGTCAGCTTGTCCCAAGTTTCCTTTACAAGAGATAGGATGTTTTTAAGACCACATGGAATGAAACTGAAATCTGTGCCAAATTAGATGTTTACTTTTTATGTTTTTTAAAGCTAGCTGCTTCTGTAAGCATTCTCTTTCCCAACTTCCATAAGTCTCTGAAATGGCATACCTTACTCTGTTGCTTCCCTTGCTAACAAAATAATTTTAACTCATGCTCAAGGTACATATACCTAAGAAAAAAAATTTTTTTTAACATATTTTATCTTTTTATCCCCCTTATCCTATTACCACCATTGAAAACACCAGCAGTAACATAAGGCTAAGGGAAAGTCTCAGCTTACAATCCTGTCATAAACTTCTCCCCGGCATTTTATTGACAGTAAAAGTAATTCCCCCACTAATAGGAAGATAAGAAAACACAGTTGTCAATTAAAAAAAAATTCAACACCAGGGATTTTTTAAAAATTCAGTTTTAATTAGGCCTTTTCCTCTCAGGGTCTTTTAGGAGGATGCTGGGGGAGGGGTAACATTTTAAATGTAGGCTTCCTTAGAAAAAAATGACATCTGAGCAAAGATGGGACAGAAGTGAGAGATCTAGCCATGCCGGTATCTGGTGGAAAGATGATTCCAGATAAATAGTCAGTGCAAAGGCCCCAGAGCTAGAAGGATACCATGCTGTTACAGGAGCAATGCTTAGCAGAAATGAGGTCAGAGAGGTGGATGTGGGGTGGAACTGGGAGAGGAGATAGCACAAGGGCTTTTTTAGGTCACAGAAAGAACTCTGGGTGAGAAAACTTGAAGCTAATGATTTTGACTTGCTCTTAGGTCTACAAACTCCTAAACGTTAAAAGTATACCCATGTCATATTACAGGCTGGTACAAACCTCAAGTAGTGTCTACACTTAATTTACCACCTTTAAAATAAGTGAAAATGCCTTGCTTCTGGAATGGGAAAAATATGTGAAAGAAAATTACTCCGGTGTGGTAATTTCGGTGTAAATTACACCTAAATTACAGTTTTAATTTACTAGTTGGTATCTTAAATATTAATGAGCCTCCTGTTTTATTTATACATTGGAACAGCTGTCTTTTTCCAGGTTCTTCCTTGTCTCTAGTACCTCTTCATTTCCCTTAGTATCTTAGACCAGATAGTATTTTCCAATCTTATGTCCTATTCATGGCTTATGCTGTCAATACCAGTAACACATGTTATTCTGTTGCAGAGGTCGGAATTTTGCTCGTCCTTTAATATGGAAATTATGTATCAGATGTAGATCAAAACAACACAAAATTACTTGCCTCAATTAGTTGAATGGAGTAAAATCAGGATTTATCTTGAATTTCTGACTACCAAAATGAACCATCCTGTTTCCTTGATGAGGACACGCGGTAACAGTCCGTAACGCCTTGAGAATTTAAGAGTAATGTATTAAGTAAATTTCATTTTACACAATAGTACTACCGTTAAGGAAGAGGGGACGGGGCACTCCACTAGAGAGGAACTTCTACTGGTCTTAGTTTTCCGAAATGCCTTCGTATCCCCTTAAGAGATGGAAGGATTCTGCAGGTCAAATTTGAAAACTTGTCAATTTCCTTGGAAACTGGTTTCTTATAACAGGGCAACACACTTTGGGAGCAGATTCAGGTAAACTACTTTCATTACAATTCAGGTAGAAGTGACTGCCTTGTTTCCTATATCGTAACTCATCCAGGTGGAGGTTTAGAACGGTGTCTGTCTCAGGGGCTCCTACGCATGCTGGGTTCCAGAGCTCTGACCCATTTCAGTTATGACTATTTACAATGATACCTGCTGAAATTTACTATGATATACACACATACACACATTACATCAAGAAGCCAGTAGAGCTGTACAGACCTCAGTTAAAAAGCAAAACTGGCTTTGATTTTTTAAAGAAATTTCTCACGAGGGGCAAAACCAAGTCCTCATTGTTATACAGGTGCTGGCCAATCATCGAATCAGCGGCAGTCTTAACTGCTACGATATGGGTAAAGCTGATATGCCTGTATCGCTTCCACCACCCGTCGCGCACCCCAGTAGAGAACTCGCTGAGGATTGGTAAGGACAAAGGAAAGTTTCTGGCAAAGTTTAGGAGAGGGACTGAGCAGGGAGCAGTTTCAGATCGTATTTAAGCCACAGTGGAGAAAGACGACATCCCCCGGCTGCTCTTAGATCGCCCCAGAGCCAGAGAAATGCGAGAGGGAAGTTTTTCTCCTGGACATCTGCCTCCTTATCCCCGAGACGCGCGAGGTCCGCCGCGCAATCAGTCGAAGCCTCGGCCTCCGTCGCTCCACCCCAGGGCCGACCGACCCCGGCGTGCGGCCGAAGATAAGCGGTCGCCTCGGGCGCTCGCGCCAGCTCCCGGGCCGGTCCCTCCCTGGGGCCTGTCTGCCCTCCCGACGGTCCCAAGTCAGCCAGTGCGCCCTGCCCCGGGCCCCTGGCCGCTAGCGCCGAGCTGGTCTCCGGCCGCCCGCCTCCGTTTCCCCGCGAGCCGGCGCTATGGCGACAGTCACGAGACGCCGGCGGCCCCTGCGCCCGCCAATGGGAGCGCACGTCGCAGGGAGACGCGGACGTCGCTCTTCCAAGATGGCGGCGCGTCCGTCGCGAGCAGCCGGGCCGGGGGGAAGCCAGCGAAGCCGAGTAAAGCCGCCGCCCGGGAGAGGACTGAAGGAGCTGTTGCCGCCGTTGGCGGCGGCTCAGGCAGTTTTCGCTGCTGCTACGGCTGTTGCCATGCGGCGAGGCTAGGGAGGAGCTCACTTCCCCGGGGTGTAATAATGTTAACAGAGGTAAGCGGCGACGGCGGCCAGTGTTTACCTGTGAAATGGGGAAGGGGCCGGCGCTGGCCGGTCAGATAGCATCATTTCAGCCGCTGGCGGGCCGGACCTTTGGTAGCGGGCCCCCGGGGTCGAGCAGCAGCGGGGATCCTACAAGTGCCCCTTGAATAGGATCGGTGCTGACTCAACAGTCCCACCACCTCCAGCTTGCCTGTGCCTCTGGTTTCGCGGTTGCCACTTGCCCGTCGCCCCTGGCACTGGTCTCCCTCCTGCTGTCGCTGTGCCTCCTAACGCGCCGCTCCCTTCGTGGCGTCCCCTTACGCGTTGCTGTGTGGCAGCGTCGGTCTCTTTGCTGTTTCTTGTTCCCCTACGGTTTGCCCGAGGTGCCTCCCTTCTCGGGTCCCTGGCCTCTAGGGCCCTCCACTTCCCAACTCGGTCAGCATCCTGGGTTTGTCACTCGGCCAGTCTGGCTTCTTTCCCCCCTCCACCTTGACTACTTCGTGAAGAGGACCTCTTTGTCTGAGGGGACACTTGGGTAGCCCGGTTACATTAACCCCCTATCGCTCACCTCTCACGTTTCGCTTAAATCGTGGGAATCGGAAAGTTGAGTTTAGCATCTGTCCTCTTGATTTGCTTAAGGCTCCTGTGGTACTTTCAGTGGAACAGATCCCCCCACCCCACCTTGGTCCTGAAATGGAAGTAGGGCAACTGTGACTAGCCAATCAGTTTCCCTTTTCTGTTGTCTGATGTCCATTGCAAAAAGCAGACTTTTTGAAGAAGCAGAGTTTGCCTTCTGTAGCAGTACTTTAAGGGGAAGAACAAAATTGATGTAACTAGGTACTTGACCTCACACAGTTAGGTATTGTGGTGTATGCTCTTGGGTGTCATTGAAGATAAATTCTGAGGCGTGTGGATTTGAGGAAGTGTCTTAGAAGCTACTCACTTGAAGTCCTGTGAAGATTCCAGTGTCAGCTGTCAGGGACTAGTTTGGGCATCTTTGTGGGCTGAACTAAGGATAGGAAGAAATTTTAATGGGCAATGGGAAGTATTCCTACTTGGACTGATAGAAATGTTTGTAGATGAGTGGCTTTTGTTGTGTGAAAACGTGGTAATAGAGTACTTACCTGTCCTACTTTATTGACTCTGAGGAACTTCATACTTTGATATTTGTACTTGATAATGTGTACAGAGCCTGGCATATGATGTGCCTGGTAAATCCTTATTGGTTGATTTTAGCTCATGAACTACTTATTTCTAGTAGTTTGTAGTTCATTCTGTATTTCTATATACCGCAATTTTTTTTTTCAGTCCAGTAGTTAATTTTATTCCCAGACATTATGGTACATCATAAGCTTCTGTTGTCATTAGCAGTATTAGGTTAGGAAAAAAAGATAAGTATCAGAAGTTTCATTTTTACCTTTAGTGTGATATTTTGTGGGAAAGATTATTAGCCTTATAATTTTTCAGTGCTGTTGATAATATACAGTATTTTATGAGATGATCTTTTGGTTAAATTTGGCTTAGGTTAGCAGCCATTGAAGAGTTGTAATGCTTTCACATGAATTCAGTGCCTACTAGTAAACTAGGGAAGACTGAACTTCCTAAGCATCTGTGTTGTATTGTTTAAATTATTTTTTGGCCATGCTACATGGCTTGTAGGATCTCAGTTCTCTGACCTGGGATTGAACCTGGTCCGTGGGCAGTGAAAGCCTGAAATCCTAACCACGAGGCCACCTGGGAATTCCCCTTAACTTCTCTATTTTAAAATAATTTCATGTTTCAGTGAGATAATTTCAATAGTAAGTCATTGTAGTTAGATGTGCTTCAGTGCTGTGTGTGTGTGTGTGTATGTACGTGTGTGTGTATGTATGTACGTGTGTGTATGTACGTGTGTGTACGTACGTGTGTGTACGTACGTGTGTGTATGTACGTGTGTATATGTATGTACGTGTGTATGTATGTACGTGTGTGTATGTATGTATGTGTATGTACCTGTGTGTATGTATGTACGTGTGTATGTACGTGTGTGTATGTACGTGTGTGTATGTGTGTACGTGTGTGTACGTGTGTGTATGTATGTACGTGTGTGTGTATGTATGTACGTGTATGTGTGTGTATGTGTGTGTGTGTGCTGCACTTGGCTTTTAAGAGTCAGAGCCAGGGTTCCAACCTCGGCTATCTCTGCTGAGTCCATTGTTAACAACTACCCTGGATTGCCTGTCCAAAGTAAGGCCCAGATTAAATGCTACTTGGGTCTTATCTATGTTTGTGAGTAATCATTTTATAGATTAGAAAACTGAAGCCCAGATACTTGTCCAAGGCCAAACAGCTATTAGTGGCAGAGGCGAAACTGGAATCCCATCTCCTGACTAGGTACAGAACTCTGACCATTTTGCTCCCTCTGAGTAATTTTCAGCTCTCTTCATAGGTTTTAAACCGTACTGCTTCTTTGTCTGAATATTGTAGTAGATAAACTGAAAATTATTATTACTCGAGAAAGACTTTTTTGCTTGACCTAAGGTTTTTTTGGACCACATTCAGAAATAGTCTTGTTTTGAAATATTTTGGAGGTAAAATGATATTCAGTATTGATTTACTAAAATTGTAGTGTGGGATTTCTTCTTATTGCTTCTCTTTGTGCTAACTTAGATATCAGCATGTTTGGGGGCTGTGACTTGTTTTATGTGAGATCTCAAAATGTGTAATGATGAGCTCTGTTCAGTGAGCATATGCTGTGCTCAGAAAGTGGAGAATCGTACAGTCTGCTCAGTTCTTTCATATCACAGCACTGGGGCAGGTGATAGCCCCATTAGCCAGATAAGAAGACTGAGGTTGATAATTAAAATAGCTTGCTTAAAACAACTGGTTGAGTCAGTAATCATACCTAGAAACTCATTCCAAATTGTTTGTTGTTTCTGTGGCTCAGTATGGAATGCATCATTAATCTTTTTTTTTGTAGCTCATAATCATCAGTACACTGTTTTGAGTTTGTTTTTTTTTTTTTTAAACTGAAGTGGGGATGTAAAAAATATACCTACTTAATGTAACATTCATGTCAAATGAGAATAATAAACATTCATGTGAAACTTTTCACTTTTGCATTTTGTCAGACTAGGTCTTTGAAACCTTTGCAGAAGTGAGAAACCATGCAAGTGATCAATTAAGGGCTACATTAAATTAAGCTGAAAGGAAATTTTCTCCAGTTGAGCAAATTCATTTGTATACACTGAACTTAGAAACCTGTGAGAAGAGGGAGGTGGGAGGGGGGATCGGGATGGGGAACACATGTAAATCCATGGCTGATTCATGTCAATGTATGACAAAAACCACTACAATATTGTAAAGTAATTAGCCTCCAACTAATAAAAATAAAAAAACAACAACAAAAAGAAACCTGTGAGATATGATAGATTAGTGTGAATTGAAAGTAGATCATCATGCTGTTTTTTCTTTTTTTAATGTAAAGAGAAGTTATTAACATAGTTCTCAATTTAAGTTTTTTGACTTTGCTTTGTTTTCATTCTAAATACTATTGAAGTATTTAGAAGACTCACTAGGTGTATTTGTGTATTTGTGTCCTTTGCATTTCCTTATATGGATGAGAGGATTTTTTTTTCCCACTTAATGTCCATTTAACCTTTTTTTCAGGACTTCTTAATTTTATTGTTCTTCCTAGAACATTTGTCCAATAATTTGTAAATACTATACTTGAAAATTATTTGTTTAATGCTCACTTACTTATCCTCTGTGTGTGTGCTAAGTCGCTTCAGTCGTGTCCAACTCTGCGACCCCATGGACTGTAGCCCGTTGGGGTCCTCTGTCCATGGGGATTCTCCAGACAGGAATCCTGGAGTGGGTTGCCATGCCCTCCTCCAGGGGATCTTCCCTAACCAGGAATTGAACTCCCATCTCTTCTGTCTACCTGCATTGTTAGCACCACCTGGGAAGTGCCACTCTTTTTAAAATAGTGAATTTCAACATATCAGACTTAGGGTATGGGTAAGTGAGTAGTTTACCTGAGAATTTTTTTCAGTTAATCTGACTTTTCACAACACTTGAATGAAATATTTATTAGTGAATTTTCATTAAACACACTTTTAAAAGCGATGGGGGATATTATTTCTGAGTATTATTACAGAGAACCAGAGGTATAGAAGATGTAGTAAAATATGCTGAATTTGGTCCAGTGCCATGGCATACTCTGGAGGCTGTCTTTGAATAAGAACCAATCAGCAGTCTGTTGACCTGCATGCTTTTAAAAATAGTGAATAAAAATTGTAGTTATTTAAACTTAGTAGTTGTTTGGGTTGTGTGTAAATATAGGGCATTAGTAAATGTTACTTACAGGTGTGCTAAGTAAGTTCCATACAGATTTATTGATTTTTTTGGGGTATATTAGTGCTAATTTTTGATTTTGTGGTTAACAAATATGTCCAAATGGGTACGGCATAAGCTGCTGCCCCTTTAGAAGTCCCAGGTTAATAGTTGTTAAGGGAGTACAATTTTGTGGTTCAAATATGTTTGGAAGATTTGCCTATGGGAAATTAAATAGGACTTCTTATAGCTTTTGATAGGTGATTTACTCTCAGAGAAGGTGTTAGAATTTGTGTCATATTGCATACAGACTGTGATAGTTTTATGTGTCGACCAGCCCTGGAGTGTCACATTAAACATTATTTCCGGATATAGTGGTGAGGGTGTAACTGGATGAGGACAAGATTAGCATTTGTTTTTTTTTTCAAGATTAGCATTTGAAGTGGTGGACTCCTTACAGTAGATTGCTCTCCCCAGTGTGGGTGGGCACTGTCCAGTCTCTTGAGGGCCTGAGGAAGACAATGGGAAGAAGGAATTTGCCCCTTTTTTTCTGCTTCATTGTTTGAGTGTCATTTCATCTTTTACCCTTGGGCCATGATTTATACCGTCAGCTTCCCTGATTTTCAGGCCTGTGGGCTGAATTACACCACTGGCTCTCCTGTTCTTCCAGCTTGCAGACGGCAGATGGTGGGACTTCTCAGCTTCTGTAAGATTGTGAGCCAGTCCCTCATAATAAATCTCTTAAAAAAAAAAATTTCTGTTGGTTCTGTTTCTCTGGAGAACCCTGACTTAATATAAAGACTTAAAAGAATTTGTTGTATTTTGCTTTGGGAAACCCTGAGATGTGATGAGTTGTGCATCAGGGGAGATCTCACACACACACACACACACACCCACACCCACACCCACACACACCCACACACACCCACACACACACCCACCCTGCTCATAGTAAGTGCTTAAGAAAAAA
The DNA here is from genome assembly GCF_910594005.1 of Cervus elaphus. Taxonomy (NCBI): domain Eukaryota; kingdom Metazoa; phylum Chordata; class Mammalia; order Artiodactyla; family Cervidae; genus Cervus; species Cervus elaphus. Next base: position 35,866,887 of record NC_057832.1, on the reverse strand, counting down.
TTATGACTTGATTTTGTTGATTAATATATTTGTTCAGAGACATACACTTGGGTTGAATTATTCCTTAAGTGATGTGATCTGTTTCTTTATTAATTAATGACATTTTAAAGGCTACTAACCAGAACAAGAACCATAGGCCCATTGACATTCAAAGGATGTTAAGAGGTGGGAAAGAGATTTTACAAGGGAAGTATAAGGACATCACTGTCTAGAATGAGGTCACCTTGTCACTCTACATACGAGTTTGTTTAGGATCTTCTGACAAACCAAGTTGAATATTGTCAGCCATTTCTCAAGAATTCTTGAAGGACCTATGTTTCATTTTTTTGTCCCATTGATTCCAGATTTTCAGAGAGCTTATACATAAATTATTCTTACTTCATATTTATTTCCATTATATTTTATTATTGTAGCACACATATGCCCATTTTTCATCACTTCTGATTAGCAGATAGCTAACTCATTGATAGAACAGCAAACCAAAGCAAATATGTTTGAATTTTTTTAGTTAAACCCTATAACTTTATATTAGGTAAGTTTTGCTTTTCCATTTGGCATTTCAGAATATTAAAAAAGAGGTTTTAGATTTCTATAACCATCCTTGGATGTCCTGGGTTTGGAGATACTAATGTTCAGATGGATTGTTCCAAAGTTTTTTTTGACCACTGTTTCACAAAAATTGGGCTTCCCTGGTGGCTCAAATGGTTAAGAATCTGCCTGCAGTGTGGGAAATCTGGGTTTGATCCCTGGGTTGGAAAGATCCCTTGGAGAAGGGAATGGCAACCCACTCCAGTATTCTTGCCTGGAGAATTCCATGGACAGAGAAGCCTGGCGGGCTATAGTCTATGGGGTCGCAGAGAGTCGGACACAACTGAGTGACTAACACTTTCACTTTCACAAAAATTGATATAAAATAGTTTCTTAACTAGTCCACTGTGTTTAAAAGTTTTGCACTAATTGCCACAAGTTTATGAAATTATTTTGAGGAAACATGGAATTAAATTTGGAAGAACTGAGTACAGATGTTTGTAGTTTAAAAGATAACAAGGCATTGGTTTGTGAATAGTAAGGCCACTTCAGAAATGGCTCTTCATTTCTGTGTGCAGTAACTAGCAGCACATACATAGAGTTTTGCAGATTGTAAAAGGTGCTTTATCTCTTAATCATCACATTGTTAGATGTGCTTATGTTTATGTTCAGTGTCTTTTCTAGTTTATCTATGGAATAGAGTATCCTTAAAGAGAGGAAAAACGGCTATGAGAGGATGTTTGAACTAGATTGTTTCAGGTGGGATCACTTAAGCTCTGTTAGCTGACTAATAGTGGAAAAGCAGAGAGCATGAGCTTCTGGAAGAGGAAGAAAATGGGTTCTATCATGGTTGAGAGTTTCTGATGCTGGCCACTCACTAACTAGCTGTTTGATGGCAAAGCTGTGACTTTATGGCATTCCTGTGTGAGGTTCAAGGCTGTAACTTTTTTAACTGTGTTTTGAAATTTTGTGGTTTCAGAGACCAAGTGCCCCCTCAATTGGTGGTACTTTAACATTGACTTAACATTTTTGAATCAAGTGGACAGCTCTGTTTTATCATATTAAAAATGATTAAAATTTGAATAATAGGTTGGAGTCATGGTGTTGCATACTTTGTCTATTAGCTACCTCAGTAAGTGAGGCTACCCAAATATGACCTATATGTTAAGCATTACAGGGATAAGTCTTAACTTCATGATTTATTTATGATGTGACACTGCGGAAGTTGTTTGAACTTTCTTAGTTTCCTTCTGTGTAAAACAGAGATGATGTCACCTTCTTAGTTACTCTCATACTGTTGTGAAAATTGAATAAATGGTAGAGTAGAACTCTTTGTAAACTGTCAATCGTTATACAAATATTAGTGGTTAATATATAATTTTTTTTCTCTTTATGCTTTGCACTTACATGAATTCAAACCCTAGGCGCCGTCTAGCTTTATGGCTCACAGGCTTCTCAGTGGGTGGGTGGATCCCAGGAGAAAAGAGGGTGTCCTCTGGCTATTGGTACAATTACAGGGGAGTCAGGGATTGGACTGAAAGAAGGGAAAGGAAAAAAAAATACTGACAGCATGTCTTGGCAGCTAGTGATGAGGATAATTCTTGTGTGGTTGGTAAACTGATTCCAAAGAATTCTGAAAGGGAAGTTCCGAAAAATATTTTGGAAAAGGTTGCTTATTTGGGGGTTCATAGTCATTTGTGTGTACATATTATGAAATATTTGTGGCAAAAGAAATCTTTTATTTTTAACCAACCCATGGTAAGTTCTAAAGAGGAAAAGCTCTTGTTTAGTACAGGGTTTAAACAGCTTTGGTAGTATCTTGTACTGAAGATTACTTTTTGTGGGTCACTTTGGTTACCAAACGTACATACCCCTACTGTGTGGTAGGCACATGCTAGTTCTGGTGCTGAAGTTGCATCTGACCTGAAACCTCCCCTCAGAAAATTCACCGTCAGAGCTAAATGTTGGCAGTTTGGCCATCATTCAGCTGAAGCCTTGATTTTTTTTTTTTTTTTTTGGTCAGAATAAAACAAATAATATAATTAAAAGGTGAAAAATTAAGAATAATAATAGTTTGTAGAGTTTGTAATTAATAGGTGATTACTTGCCTTTTTTTTTTTTTTTTAATAACTCCAGGTGAAACTACCCGTTTGGATGAGATGGCAGTTCTAAATGAACCGCTTCTTACAAGTGAAGAGTTAGTCTTAGCCCTCTTCCACTGTCTCTGTTTGCGCCAAGCTAATTCACAGAAGTAAAAAAAAATCAGTGAATTTGTCTTTTTTTGTTTGCTTTGTTTTTCTGAAAAAAGCTCTTTATTGCTCCGTAAGAGGTCTACCAAATTTTACTGAAAGACCTAGCTGAATTCCATTACCTTGCTAAAAGTAATACTTGTCCCTACCCTCATATATTACATATTCATGTAAACTCCCGAATACGCGGTTTACCATTGTGTTCCCAGTGTCTGGAACAGAGCTTAACACTCAGTCCTCCCTAAATAGCTGTCGAATAAAAGAATGTTGAATATTCCCTTCAATAAAATGAAAGTAAATTGAAAAATTACTAGGATAAAAATTGTCTTTGATAGATTTAAACTGTCACATTAATTACCCGACTGGTTGGTATCTAACTCCATAAGGGTTTTTAAAATAGTACACTGTGGTTGAAAATTATGTTTGGGATCACAAAACACACAAAAGTTTGACCCAAAAAAAAGCTAACATCAGGCATTTAGTTAGAATGTAATTCTCTTTTAATTTTTCCTACAGGGAGAAATATGATTAGGTTGGTGTTGCTTTTATGTAATAAATTATAAATGCAAGAACAACTTGGATTGTACTCTGTATCTTTACTGCTGTGTTTTTATGATTTCATTTGTATCCCAGAACTAGGTAACCTAAAGCTTTCTTTATAGTAGTACAGTGACGCAGATTTTTCTGTGCTTTGTGGAGTGTGTCATGTTTGTATGACCTTTAATGCTGTCTTGAAATTTGCAGGAGTGAAAATTTGGTCATGAATTTCAAAAATTGGATATTTGGGGAGTACATTTTCTAGGAGGGCAGCTGCTACCATGATCTCTTACCTAAAATATCTTTCCATGTCACTCTTACTGTTTGCTCATTTCACTCATCTCTGTTTCCATTGTGTGTTCGGAAATAACATGTACCAGAAAAGTGTAATAAAATAATTCTGCTCTGTTCAGTGGTGAAAATTAAACTGGTTTAATAATCTTTCAGTTAGTACCAGAGGCTCATATACAATCTGGAATAATTCAGCATTGTTAGATTATTGCACTGTTTTCTCCCATTTCCTGCAGGACTTTTAATTCTGATGCAGCTAAGAGACTCCTAAGGTGAATTCTGCTTTGCTTTTGACTTTAGCCCGGCATTATTGAAGAGGCTTTGAGTGTTAACTCCCATTTAAATCAGACTTGCTTTTGCTCCTGGAACCCTGGAGTTATTTTTAGCCTGGCTGTGGTTTGGCACGTGAGAGAGTATGTGATTCTTTGTATTGTGACATTTTTATTTCCAGGCTGACGTTGTGTGACAACAGGACATGTAGGGAGAATGGCCCTTGGGTTCACTGGCATCTGAGGCTTGGGATTTATAAAACTGATTGAAGTTGTACAGTTTTCATGGAAGAGTTGAAATAAATTTTGTTTGGGAAATTTATTTTGTTGGGAAATAAATTTTATTGGGAAGAGTTGAAATAAAATTTCACCTCATTTTAATTTCACCTGTTTGGGGAAATAATGGTCTGATTTTAAGATACTCTGATACTGTGTATTACCAGTGTTTCTCCAAGTCATAATATATCTTAGAATTTGTTGTTGATTTCTCTTCCTGAGATTATTTGAGGTGGCATTTTTTTTTTTCTCAGAATTTTCCTGAGGGTGTTAATTAGATTGCAACTATTAATATAACCAGCTACTTTAATATCCAGTGTTAATTGCTAATATCTGATGCTTTTTTCTTGTGTACTACCTGAGTGCTCAACACTTAAACTGTTGCAATGGTCTAATCCTGGTAAGAGTTAGCAGAATAAGAGGAAATGGGCTAGAGGGAGGAAGGAGACAACTTGAAATGTATAGCACAACAAAAGTACGGAAAAAGAAACTGAAATGATAGGCTGTACAAATAATGGGTATATTAATTATATAAAAATTTTAGAAAAGTTGATTAGGCTTAAGAGTATTTTATATAAAAAATATTTTTTGAACCAAGTTCTACAAGTTAATGTCTGATAGCTCATAATATTCAGTCAAATACTAAGCATTAATGCAAAATTTATAGGACTGCAGAAGTTAGTGAGGTTATCTCTCTGCTGGAACTCGAGTGTTATCATCTATGTCTTTGTCTCTTCTAATCACAGATTGAACATTCTTACATTCTTGGTTTCTGAAGAAGAGTATATGCTTTTGGTTAAGACTGACAGTTGGTGTCAGATTATTTGGATATGAATCTGTAAGTTTTGTCAGTTTGGAGTATTTTGACCTTAGAAAGTTATTAACCTTTATGAACCTCAGTTTTCTCATTGGTGTAACTTTTAAATTAATGATCCTTAGCCCATAGGGTTGTTCTCAGTGTTATGTGAAATAGCATGTTAAGTACCGCACACAGTATTTCCCACAGTAACACCCAGATAATTTCTAGATTTTATTATTTCCTCAGAAGTAAATAATAAGTGGTTAATTTTTTAAAACCACTTGTTTAATATCTGTTTGCATATCTATTTTTATATTTGAATATCTGTTTAATATCTGTTTTTTGTGTTTTGTCTTTGTTTCATTGGATAAGTTTTAAAATGTCAAATCAAATAAAGTAATTCCCTTTTGACCCAGATGATCTCATTGTTCCCTTACTTTCTCAGTTTTTGTTAACTTTCTGATTTATGTATTGCACTAGGGCTAAATTTAGACTAAATATCAGGAGGACATCAAGAGAGGTGACACTTGTATACCATGACCATAACTAGAACTTTTGACTGACTGATAATTTCTTCTGGCCATTAAAGCTTTTACTATAGATGAAGTGAAAGAAAAAGTTGTAGTATTCTCATGTTATACTTTAAAAAGTGTCAGCATTGTGTAGTTTTCTGCTATGGGAAATACTGTGGTTCTTGTCAGTTTAATCAAGCTTTATGTAAAGTAACTCAGAATTTATATAAGCTTTTCTCTTGAATTGTTCCTTTATAGAGAATAGAAAGATGAGAAATGTTAAAATCCTTTGTTTAAAAGAAAATACGTAGTTAACTTGGTTGGTATTAGTAGTACTGTATGTATAGTAGGTTAAGAAAAGGACTTTCATTTGTAAGTTATTAATTGTACTCTACATGTAAATATGGGTATTAAGAACATAAATAATTGCAATTCCTTTACTCAGCATCTCCTTATCTGCATTCCTGTAAAAGCAATAAATTGTTATATTCAAGGAGTGGAGTGTTCATGTGATAACAATGTTTACTTAGCTGAAGATTGTGCCATCAAGGTCTTCTGTGGGTGAATCTGTGTCTGTCTCTGTTTTCCTTACTATAGTTGTTTTTGCCTCCTTGTCGTTTTGCTTTGTGAATATGTTGATTTTTTCTCCCTCATCTCTGTCTTTTATTATTCTCTTCTTTCAGTTGCCTCCTTAGCACAGCACAGTCTCATATTATTCTCTTCTGTGTCTGTAGTTCTGCAGGTTCCTTTCTCGGTTTTTTCCCTTGACCTTCACCCTTTTTTTAACTCCCTCTGAAGTAAATTTAACAGGCCACAATAAAGAGTTTAACTTTTATTTTTTTAAGTTATATTCCACTTAATGGATTTAAAAATATTTTCCATTGCTAATTTAAAAGGCAAATGTATACACAGTTTATGTATATATTTTAAATAATACAACTCAGTATAACTTCCTTTTGTGTTGTATGCCTTCTTGTCTGAATTTATTGATTAAAAAGCCTCATAATATCAGAGTTAATAAATGATGTTGAGTTTTATTTTTTATGTGAATCAAGAGTATCTTGTAGTACTTTCAGGATTGTTGTTTTGTTGAGTTGTTACTGTACAGCCTTTAGGAACATGAAGGAAATTTTTCTGAACCTGTATCAACTCTAGAATATACCTTGGAAAGTTATCTGAATAGTAATACCGACAAAATCTACATCAGATTCTTAAGGAGTACCAAGGACTTTAAGATATGTCAGTTTAGTCACTTCGGGTTTTTCTGATAAATAGAATTTTTAAATCTTAATAAATCCCTTTTATTTGATTCCTTAGATACGTGTGCAGAATTTTGCCCATCACCTTCACATCATTAAAAAACAAAAACAAAAACAAAAACCTACTCGAGAGCCAGTGTGAAATCATGGTTCAAGACATGTTTGAATTTTAAACCAAGCTTAGTTCGTGGTTCGCTTCTGTGTCTTAAGCTGTTCTTCGTCTATAGATTAGAGTTAGTAATATAACATGTCATAGAGTTGTTGTGAGAATTAGAAATATATGTAAAGTGGTTAGCAAAGCACTAAGCAGTTAATACTAAGCACTCCTTTAAAATAGGATGCTTCTTTTCATAAGAAGGAAAAGGAGAAGTGGGAGATTGGTGACAGTTCAGTATTAGGCTGCGCTTTGAACATCTAACTACCGGGGCTTTCCTTTTGTTATCTATTATGGGGAAAAGCAGAAGTTGAATTGTCGATTTTGGGACTTTTTTTTTTTATTGTTAAAGTCTTATAAGAATGAGGCAAAGGGACACTTATGAATGTGGCCTGTTTTACCTTATATTCTAGTTATCTGCCGTGGTAAAAGTTTTGTGTACTTAACAGTTTGGCAGTCTTCTGTTGTTTTAGCTAAATTCATTCTTTCTAACTTACTTTTGTAAGAGGAGCTTAACGTAATTTGCTGTGTGATTGAGTTTATTTTCCCACAAGCCACATGGGAGGATTCTAGTCTCTTTACATTCTTAAGAATATTTATTATTATCTGTATCTTAGTAGTGGTTTTGATTTGCATTTCCCTAACGTCTAATAGAGTTTTCCCGGTGGCTCAGTGGTGAAGAATCCACCTACCAAAGCAGGAGACGTGGGTTTCATCCTTGGGTCAGGAAGATCTCTGGAGAAGGAAATGGCAACCCACTCAAGTATCCTTGCCTGGAGAATCCCATGGACAGAGGAGCCTTGTGGGCTACAGTCCATGTGGTCACGAAACAGTTTAATACGACTTAGTGACTAAACAACAACAAGCATGTTCTGAGTCTCTGGGTCTTGACTGTGCAGATCCCTAACTAGGCTGGCTTATTCTTTGAGCAGCACTCCATGTCTAGGAGTCACAGATCAGTCATGATTGTCTTGAGGATCGTTTCTAACTGTGGTCCAACTGCCTCTTCACAGTTGCTTGCAGCAATGTGTCTGCCCTAATCACCTCCACCTTGTTACTATTATACTTACTAATGTTTAAAAATTTTTATTTACTACTTAAGTAAACCTTGACAATATACAAATTAGTTTAGTTGTCACTCAGTCGTGTCTGACTCTGTGACCCCATGGACTACAGCACACTAGCCTTCCCTGTCCTCTGTATCTTCCAGAGCTTGCTCAGATTGATGTCCATTGAGTCAGTGATGCCATCCCACCATCCCATCCTCTGTCATCCCCTTCTTCTCCTGTCTTCTGTCTTTCCCAGCATCAGGGTCTTTTCCAGTGAGGTGGATCTTCCCATCAGGTGGCCAAAGTATTGGAGCTTCAGCTTCAGCATCAGTCCTTCCAATGAATATTCAGGACTGATTTCCTTTAGGATTGACTGGTTTGATCTCCTTGCAGTCCAAGGGACTCTCAAGAGTCTTCTCCAACACCATAGTTCAAAAGCATCAATTGTTTGGCACTCAACTTTCTTTATAGTCCAACTTTCACATCCATTCATGACTACTGGAAAAATCATAGCCTTGACTAGATGGACCTTTGTTGGCAAAATAATATATCTGTTTTTTTTAATATGCTGTCTAGCATATTAAAGGAAGGTCATAGCTTTCCTTCCAAGGAATAAGCGTCTTTTAATTTCATGGCTGCAATTACCATCTGCAATGACTTTGGAGCCCAAGAAAAAAAGTTTGTTCCTGTTTCCACTGTTTCCCCATCTATTTGCCATGAAATGATGGGACCAGATGCCATGATCTTAGTTTTCTGAATGTTGAGTTTTAAGCCAACTTTTTCACTCTCCTCTTTCACTTTCATCAAGAGACTCTTTAATTCCTCTTTGCTTTCTGCCATAAGAGTGGTGTTATCTGTGTATCTGAGATTATTGACATTTCTCCCAGCAATCTTGATTCCAGCCTGTGATTCATCCAGCCTGGCATTTCACATGATGTACTCTACATATGAGTTAAATGCCTTGATGTACTCCTTTCCCAGGTTTTTTTATTTTTTTCTTTCCCAGTTTTGAAGCAGTCTGTTGTTCCATGTCCAGTTCTAACTGTTGCTTCTTGACCTGCATCCAGACTTCTCAGGAGGCAGGTCAGGTGATCTGCTATTCTCATCTCTTTAAGAATTTTCCGTAGCTTGTTGTGATCCTCACAGTCAAAGGCTTTAGCATAGTCAGTGAAGCAGAAGTAGATGTTTTTCTGGAACTCTCTTGCTTTTTCTGTGATCCAGCGGATGTTGGCCAATTGATCTCTGGTTCTTCTGCTTTTCTAAATCCATCTCGAACATCTGGAAGTTCTCGTTTCGTGTACTATTGAAGCCTAGCTTGGAGAATTTTGATCATTACTTTGCTAGCGTATGAGATGAGTGCAGTTGTGCAGTAGTTGGAGCATTCTTTGGCATTGCCTTTCTTTTTTTTTTTTTTTTTTTTAATTTTTTTATTAGTTGGAGGCTAATTACTTCACAACATTTCAGTGGGTTTTGTCATACATTGATATGAATCAGCCATAGATTTACACTTATTCCCCATCCCGATCCCCCCTCCCACCTCCCTCTCCACCCGATTCCTCTGGGTCTTCCCAGTGTACCAGGCCCAAGCACTTGTCTCATGCATCCCACCTGGGCTGGTGATCTGTTTCACCATAGATAATATACATGCTGTTCTTTTGAAACATCCCACCCTCACCTTCTCCCACAGAGTTCAAAAGTCTGTTCTGTATTTCTGTGTCTCTTTTTCTGTTTTGCATATAGGGTTATCGTTACCATCTTTCTAAATTCCATATATATGTGTTAGTATGCTGTAATGTTCTTTATCTTTCTGGCTTACTTCACTCTGTATAAGGGGCTCCAGTTTCATCCATCTCATTAGGACTGGTTCAAATGAATTCTTTTTGACGGCTGAGTAATATTCCATGGTGTATATGTACCACAGCTTCCTTATCCATTCATCTGCTGATGGGCATCTAGGTTGCTTCCATGTCCTGGCTATTATAAACAGTGCTGCGATGAACATTGGGGTGCACGTGTCTCTTTCAGATCTGGTTTCCTCAGTGTGTATGCCCAGAAGTGGTATTGCTGGGTCATATGGCAGTTTTATTTCCAGTTTTTTAAGGAATCTCCACACTGTTTTCCATAGTGGCTGTACTAGTTTGCATTCCCACCAACAGTGTAAGAGGGTTCCCTTTTCTCCACAGCCTCTCCAGCATTTATTGCTTGTAGACTTTTGGATAGCAGCCATCCTGACTGGTGTGTAATGGTACCTCATTGTGGTTTTGATTTGCATTTCTCTAATAATGAGTGATGTTGAGCACCTTTTCATGTGTTTGTTAGCCATCTGTATGTCTTCTTTGGAGAAATGTCTGTTTAGTTCTCTGGCCCATTTTTTGATTGGGTCATTTATTTTTCTGGAATTGAGCTGCAGGAGTTGCTTGTATATTTTTGAGATCAATCCTTTGTCTGTTTCTTCATTTGCTATTATTTTCTCCCAATCTGATGGCTGTCTTTTCACCTTACTTAGAGTTTCCTTTGTAGTGCAAAAGCTTTTAAGTTTCATTAGGTCCCATTTGTTTAGTTTTGCTTTTATTTCCAATATTCTGGGAGGTGGGTCATAGAGGATCTTGCTGTGATTTATGTCGGAGAGTGTTTTGCCTATGTTCTCCTCTAGGAGTTTTATAGTTTCTGGTCTTACATTTAGATCTTTAATCCATTTTGAGTTTATTTTTGTGTATGGTGTTAGAAAGTGTTCTAGTTTCATTCTTTTGCAAGTGGTTGACCAGTTTTCCCAGCACCACTTGTTAAAGAGGTTGTCTTTTTCCCATTGTATATCCTTGCCTCCTTTGTCAAAGATAAGGTGTCCATAGGTTCGTGGATTTATCTCTGGGCTTTCTATTCTGTTCCATTGGTCTATATTTCTGTCTTTGTGCCAGTACCACACTGTCTTGATGACTGTGGCTTTGTAGTATAGTCTGAAGTCAGGCAGGTTGATTCCTCCAGTTCCATTCTTCTTTCTCAAGATTACTTTGGCTATTCGAGGTTTTTTGTATTTCCATACAAATTGTGAAATTCTTTGGTCTAGTTCTGTGAAAAATACCGTTGGTAGCTTGATAGGGATTGCATTGAATCTATAGATTGCTTTGGGTAGAATAGCCATTTTGACAATATTGATTCTTCCAATCCATGAACACGGTATGTTTCTCCATCTGTTTGTGTCCTCTTTGATTTCTTTCATCAGTGTTTTATAGTTTTCTATGTATAGGTCTTTTGTTTCTTTAGGTAGATATACTCCTAAGTATTTTATTCTTTTTGTTGCAATGGTGAATGGTATTGTTTCCTTAATTTCTCTTTCTGTTTTTTCATTGTTAGTATATAGGAATGCAAGGGATTTCTGTGTGTTAATTTTATATCCTGCAACTTTACTATATTCATTGATTAATTCTAGTAATTTTCTGGTAGAGTCTTTAGGGTTTTCTATGTAGAGGATCATGTCATCTGCAAACAGTGAGAGTTTCACTTCTTCTTTTCCTATCTGGATTCCTTTTACTTCTTTTTCTGCTCTGATTGCTGTGGCCAAAACTTCCAACACTATGTTGAACAGTAGTGGTGAAAGTGGGCACCCTTGTCTTGTTCCTGATTTCAGGGGAAATGCTTTCAATTTTTCACCATTGAGGGTGATGCTTGCTGTGGGTTTGTCATATATAGCTTTTATTATGTTGAGGTATGTTCCTTCTATTCCTGCTTTTTGGAGAGTTTTAGTCATAAATGAGTGTTGAATTTTGTCAAAGGCTTTCTCTGCATCTATTGAGATAATCATATGGTTTTTATCTTTCAATTTGTTAATGTGGTGTATTACATTGATTGATTTGCGGATATTGAAGAATCCTTGCATTCCTTGGCATTGCCTTTCTTTGAGATTGGAATGAAAACTGACCTTTTCCAGTTCTGTGGCCACTGCTGAATTTTTCAAATTTGCTGGCATATTGAGGGAAACACACTTACAGCAGCATCTTTTAGGATTTTAAATAGCTCAGCTGGAATTCCATCATCTCCACTATCTGTGTTTATAGTAATGCTTCCTAAGCCCCACTTGACTTAGCAGTCCAGGATGTCTGGCTCTAGGTGAGTGATCATACCGTTGTGGTTATCTAGGTGATTAAGTATCCATTTTTTAAGATTTTTTTCCATAGCAGATTCATTTTAAAGGTTATGTATTGAGTATTCCCTTACTATTACCATAGTTTGACTAACTGTTTCGCCCTGCTTTCTTCAGCAAGGTGTTAGTTTCATGTTTTTCACGTGGTGGAATGCAAGTTTTATGATCATGATCATGATCATTGCTTGATAGAAATAAACACCCATGATAGTGTTGTCACTTAAATATTTAAATGACTGTTGATTGAATGTAAATAAAATGAGTTAAGGATATGGTGTGTCTTTTGTAGGAAAAGTGATACGTGTAGTTTAAAAATAATAAAGTATTATTTGCAATATATATATTAAGGGGCTTCCCTGGTGGTTCAGACGATAAAAGCGTCTGCCTACAATTCGGAAGACTTGCGTTCAATCCCTGGGTCAGGAAGATCCCCTGGAGAAGGAAATGGCACCCCACTCCAGTACTCTTGCCTGGAAAATCCCATGGAAAGAGAGCCTGGTGGACTGCAGTCTGCGGTCGCAAAGAGTCGGACATGACTGAGCGACTTTTATTAAAAAAGTTCATGCAGCTTGGGAAGTAAACCAGTTTAGAAGACTGTTTAGTAAAAAGTGAAAGTGTTACTTGCTTTCTCTGTTTTAAAAACAGTCTGGGTACTTACTTCCATACCTTTCCCTGTGTTTAATACACATGAGAGAATATTTTCATTAAATTAAAAATTTACTCTTAAAGGTGGCAATGGAAATTATCTTTTCCTGCTTTTGTAAGCTTCTGAAGTGTTGGTCTGTGTCTCCTTTTTCCGGTAGAGTTTGTTTGTTGTTGCGCTCTGTACTCCTGTCTTCTCTTCCCTCTCCCTGTAGAGAGCTGCTCACTGAATTGATCGGACACAGAAACCAAGGGCAAGTTACGGCTAAGTGTTAAGCTGCCAGTTAATGATAAGAAGGTAGTCTGGTGAAGATTATCACTAGGAAAAAAATACTGATGTGTTATAACACTGATTTAGATGATTAGTGAGAAGATCTGTGTATTCTGGATATACTTATTCAGGGAAGACTGGATGTGCCAGATGTTATTCTTGGCACCAAGAATACATCAGTGAACAAAACATACCCTGTTTATGTCCTCATGAGACTTAGAGCATATGGTATAAACAGGGAAATAAGCAGACAATTCCAACTTAATGTGATAAATGAAGATAGTGGCAAGAGAGTGGTTGAAATGGTGAGCTGTGGAGTCTGATCTGGATAGGGAAATGAATGCAGAAGTAGGCTAAGTAAGGAGAAAGTAGAAGAATTAGGCATCTGCAATTTTGAATAATAATGAAAAATAGATTTAACAGGTTTAAATAGTGGCGAACTGGAAGATTGTGAACAGAGGGTAAGATAGTCACATTTCCCATCCAGAGAAGACAGAGTGTTGAAGTTTGATGTGTGGTCTTACAGTGGGAAAAGTGGACTTGCAATGAAAGTTGGTGGAGGTGAAATGCTTATGATGTTAACAGCAGAGTTGGGAGTTCCCTGGTGGTCTGCTGGTTAGAGTTTAGCACTTTAACTGCTGTGGCCCGGGTTCAGTCCCTGGTTGGGGAACTGATAACCCCACAAGCTGTGCAGCGTGTTCAAAAAAACAAAGCAAAACAAAGAGTGTTGAATGGATATATGTTGAAATAATTCAAGGTTATATAGTACTTAGGATAGAGAAGCTTGTCATGTGCTACGTGTCAAGAGTTTTGAGTGAATGATTAGGAATGCCTTGGGGATCAGTGGTTTGTGCCTGTGACTGCATATTGCAAGATCACCTGGGGAACTGTGCAGACTGCCAACGTTACTTATCCTAGCTTTGCTGCACGTTAGGTCATCCAATGGCCGGTTCCCAGCCTCAGCTGTTCTGATTTAATTTGTATGGGGGTGTAATCTGGGCAGTGGGACTTTAAAAAGCTCCCAGGTAATTCTGATATGCAGCAATTGCACTGGGACAGGTTTGTTTTTTTTTTTTTCCTTTTTACCGGAGCCTGGCTGAGAGTTATGGTTAGGACTGTGACCCTTCATTGTGAAGTTGGGGTACTTGATAAATGAAAGAGTAAGCAACCTTTGAGAGTGCTGCAGGGGAAGTGGCTTTTACGTAAAGCAAACAGTGAAATTGTTGATGATATAGGTGCATTTATTTTTATCATAGAGCAGAATAAACCCAGAGGGAGATTTTGGGAGGAAGGGAAGCAATGGGAAGTTGGATAAAGGAGGAAGTAACAAGAACAGTACAGTGGGTAGAGTACAGGAGAGGACTGATAACTAATAAATTTATCTTTTGGTAATGACAGGACAACGTCAACAGGGCATCATGGGTTCAGAATTGGTCTGGAAAATATATTCAGTGGTCCCATGGTTGATGAGAGTTGGGAATTGAGTGAATGGCTCTCAGGAGTCAGTTTAAGACCTGGATGGGCTGAAAGTCATAGGAAGTCCTAGCTCTGTATTCTTCCCTCTGTTAAGGGATGTGGATTGGTTGTGTAAGATCCATGGAGAAGCCCAGCATTTCACACTGCTGTTCCACAAGCTCCTAGGGGAGTGTTGAGAGGACTGGTCTTTTTTGTTACCACAATAGCAGGAGGCAGCTCTGGAGTGTCAGGGTCTGGTTAGTTCTGCCCAGCATAGCTCTTCTCACTCCAGCGTGCTTGCTTGTGTGAGTTGGACCCTCTGCTGTACCTAATAATAGCAAAGCCTTTGCTTTTTCTTTATTTTTACACTTGATGCTTTTCAGGAACAATTTTAATTGCACAACTCCAGATTTTTTTCAGTGTTGAGGAAATGGTGTAGACTTAGAAACTGTGAAAAAAGGGACTTTGTATATTACCTAAGGAAACTTTATTTGTACATTGGAATTTTATGCATAGAGGATTGAGATGAGTTTCATAAAGAAACCATTCAGTCTGGATTAACTAAAGTATAAACTGTATATGGAACTAGAAATTTATAATTGTTTCACTGATTCAAATTTGTCAGAATAAATTACTGCAATTCATTTGTTTAATTTGATACATAACTTGACCTTTTTGCATTGTTAAACTTGAGAGATGTCAACAGAGTGTAGCAAATTTATTTTTCTTTTAAATTAAAACTTTTTAAAGTATAATACTAGTAGACTTCAAGAGCTACTTTAGTTACACAAATGAACTATGGAATTACTTTTGAAAGACGAGTTCATTCAAAAGCATAAAAAATTTTAATGTCTTTTTGGTCACAATAGAGTAAGTAGTAAAGTAGTCAATTTGGTAGTAGCTGGATATATAAATAAGAAAATTGTATGCTAAGTGGAAAGTATACTTTTGCATAGTTACAGTATTAATCAGCTAGTAATTAAAACCCATGTGCCCTTACTAAGCAGAACATATGTCCATGATTAAAAGCTGTTATACTTTTTAAAATTAATTGATTTTGTATTCAATGATCTTATTTCACGTTTGAATTATGAAGGGAGAATTAACTTTTTGATGTTGTGACACCAAGCATACGATGCCTATGATGGGTCATAGGGGTTTAGGTTACATCGAAAAGATGCTTTTAACAGCCGGTTGTGACATGCGTCTTTTTTTATATGTATCTTTTGTATTCATGGTTTTCAGATGTGCTTAGCAAGATGACTGAAGAGCAATTATTGGTAAATGATGCTTGTTTTCCTTTTCTCTTTTTTGGTTTGCATTCATTGGTTTACCTATGTTTAGGTGGGTATGAATGGTACCCATTTTTCTAAAGCTCAATTGATATTTTTTTTAAAAAAGCTGTACAACTAGTCAGTTGTCTCAGTCATTTGTGGGCACATCTCAAAGTTTAGTTTGCCAGTACAGATTGAGACAATTCATAGGAGTGCTATTAAGATATTTCTTTGGCTGTGGCAGCCGACATCGTTGGCTTAAATTTTCTAGACCAAAATTATTTCTGCTATACTGTATGGTGGGAGATTCCGATAAGTCAGGTCAACATTTGTTATGTTAGAATATAGCCAAAGCTGCTTCCTGAGGAAAATTTTGGCTTGCTTATGCGGCTTTAGTCTGCCAACTTATAAGAGTTGTGAGAACAATAGTTAGGCTCTTTAGTATTTATGGTTTACCTTATTTTTAGCTGTATATATTAATAGATTAAGGCTTCCCTGGTGGCTCAGAAGGTAAAGAATCTGCCTGCAATGCGGGAGATCTGGGTTTGATCCCGGGTTGTGAAGATCTCCTGGAGGAGGAGCTAGCGTGGCAACCCACTCTAGTATTCTTGCTTGCAGAAACAATCCCATGAACCTGGCATGCTACAGTGCATGGGGTCCCAAAGAGCAGGACACGACTGAGAACTAAGGTCAGCACAGCATGGCACATTAATAGATTAGCTCTGAACCTGAAATACAGACTGCCGGGACTCAGTGACTGCGGTTACATAACACTCAGCACCTCTTAAAGCCTGAAAGAATTGATGTTAAGGGAAGGTGCCTGAGAGTTATATAATCCAGTCTTTCTTCTAGATTTGCAAATTTCATTTATTTATTTATAACTGTGGTTAGATTCTCTAACTTCTGTCCTTGGATATAGCATGACTACTAGAAAATTACAATCTTAGAACACATTAGTTTTACTTCTACAGAATTGCCTTTATTGACTTGCCTTTTAATGTTTATGTTCACCTAATTTAAGGTCATTATGAGAGGCAGTTTTGTTAAACTTTCTAATGACTTTCATGTAAAACTGTCTGAGAACATTAACCAGTACTTCATGCTTTTTTTTTCCCAGATAAATTCCTATTTGATACAATTCTTTAAAAATTCAGAGCTGCGGATATAGAGCAACTGTTAATGAGAGGAAGCTTGATTATCATCTGTTCCCAACCTGTTTACAGATGAAGAAATTGAGGCTCAGAGAGGTCAGCTATAAGTGGCTGGCCTAGAACCCGGTTCTAGAAATTGTGTCTTCTAACAGCTGACCCAGTTTTTTTTTTTTTTTTCCTTAAAGTTTTCAAAAAATTGAGGTGAAAGTGAAATTGACATGAGATAGTTACCATTTTAAAGTGAACAATTCACTGGCATCTAGTATAATCACAAGAGATGTGTGGTCACCTCTATCTAGTTCTAAAATATTTTCATCACTCCGAAAGGAAGATTGTATCCACTACAGCTGCTTCCCATTTTCTTCTCCCAGCAGTTGGCAGCCATCATTCTACATTCTGTCTTATGGATTTTTCTAGTCTGGGTATTTCATATAAATGGAATCACATAATATCTACCATTTGAGCCTGGCTCCTTTCAGTTAGCATAATGTCCTATCCCTCTTGTAGCATTTATCACCACTGCCTCATTCCTTCTTATGGTTGAATAATAAATACTTTTTTGTAAGGAGAGACCACAATTTTGATTATCCATTTATTCATTAGTGGACATTTAGGGTATTTCCATTTTTTGGCTGTGAACATATTTGTATATGTATTTGAGTTTTCAGTCTAGATATATACCTAGGAGTATAATTTCTCAGTCATATGGTAGTTGTATGTTTAAAGTTTTGAGTAACTATCAGTCCATTTTACACAATGGCTACACGATTTTATGAATACATACTTAATACATGTGTATTAATACTTATTAATACATATC
The DNA here is from genome assembly GCF_910594005.1 of Cervus elaphus. NCBI lineage: Eukaryota > Metazoa > Chordata > Mammalia > Artiodactyla > Cervidae > Cervus > Cervus elaphus. The sequence continues at coordinate 35,849,213 of NC_057832.1, read as the reverse complement.
CCCAGTTTCCCTTCTACTTCTCTTTGTAAAATTGTGGTGACTTGAAAAGGTAAATGAACCAAAGATCAATTTTTTTTTTAAGGTGTCAACTTTTATTTGGTACATCTTATAAAATAGATTTTTCAAACAGGTTTATGGTTTTTCTAGTGGTTCATTGAATGTGATCTTGCTTTGTTCCTTTCATTCAAACTGAAGTGAAGTTGTGCTCCTTCATTTCTTTTCTCTCACTATATTTATGTTGTTAGAATCCATAAGAATGGTTTTAGAGATCTGTGCGTGCATGCTAAGTTGTGTCTGACTCTTGTGACTCCATGGACTATAGGCCGCCAGGCTCCTCTGTCCATGGGATTCTCCAGGCAAGACTACTGGAGTGGGTTGCATTTCCTCCTCCAGGGGATCTTCCAGACCCAGGGATCAAACCCGTGTGTCTTAGATCTGCGTTGGCAGGTGGATTCTTTACGACTAGCGCCACCTGGGAAGCCCTTTAGAGCTCTAGAAAGAAAGAAAGAAAGAAAGTCGAAGTGAAGTCGCTCAGTCGTGTCCGACTCTTTGTGACCCCGTGGACTGTAGCCTACCAGGCTCCTCTGTCCATGGGATTCTCCAGGCAAGAATACTGGAGTGGGTTACCATTTCCTTCTCCAGGGGATCTTCCTGACCCAGGGATTGAACCCGGGTCTCCCGCATTGGAGGCACTCTGAGCCACTAGGGAAGCCCAGAGGTCTAAGTAAATGTAAATCTGTTTACTGTACAAAATGAAATGAAAATGATGAAAGAGAAAAAATAGTAGTGAAAATAGTCTTGGGTAACTTCAGGGTTATTTATAGGCTTTAATTGACTTTAGTGCAGGTCAGATTGCTTTGTCTTCTACTTTTGCAAAGAGCTTGGCAGTTTTTTGTCTCTTTACATTGGGACCATCCTGTCACTATAACTTACTTATGAAAACAGTGGTTTGTATTATGATTGATAAATGGGTAATGTAGAAATTTCAAAGTAAATGGTTTAAGATAGGGTAAATAGTCATTAGATACCTTAGATTTTTGAGTAAGGTTGATTTTAATTTAGTTTGGAGTAAATAATGACCTTCTGACATTATTAAAGTCTGCCTATTTCTTTCAAAATTTCATTTTTTAATTTGATTTTTGTCATAAAATGACTCTAAGTTATATTTACCAGGAAAAAAAAAGTTAAGATGCTAATGTCAACTCTGAAAGATCTAATTGAGTTTTTCTGTTAATAGAGAATATATTAATAGAATATAAACTTATATCTGTAGTACTGAAGAAAGAATCTGAAGGTCATTGTTTTTATGTCTTAGTTTTAAAGATAGGGACCTACTAAAAAAGTCTTTAGCTTTTTGAAAAGTATTAGCTATGTTAGACTTTTTTTTTTTTAAGTATATAAGGCACAGAGATTCTGGAATTATCTTCAGTGATGAGAATTTTATATTATAAGGTACTGGAGAAATTTGTGAAAAAAGAGCCTTGTTAGATAGCCAGACTTCACAGTATACCAGAAATGGTTGCTTTTCCTGATTTCAAATAGGTTGAGATATAGACTGGAGTTGAACACATGTCTGACCACCAGAAGGTCACACACACACACACACACACACACACACACACACACACACACACACACACACACACACACACACACACACACACACACACACACACACACACACACACACACACACACACACACACACACACACACACACACACACACACACACACACACCTCAGATGCAGCTGCATGGTTCCCTGTGACCCTCCCTAGCATCGGGCTCTTATCGCTGCCGATGCCGGGCTGTGCCCTCATGATGAACTCTTCTACTCTCTCGCTGCTACTTTTGTTCTCATCACCCTCAGCTGACAGTCGCAAGAGATTTTATTGGCTAGACAGTCATCAGTTACTCTTGATTACCTGTATTATTTGATAGAGCTATTCTGTTTGGCTGTCTCATAGACCATTAAACCAGCTGTAGCAATATACCCTTGTAACTATGGCCCAGTGGGATGGGGGTCATTCTTGTAATTCAGAGCATGGTGATCTACAGTTAAGGTATCCCTCAGAAAGTGGTTTAAACCATAGTCGGTAGGCATTTTTAAGAAGCCCAAGAAGGGAGGCCGTGTATCAGATAAGTGCTTTGTCCTCAGCGGCAGTTTCATTTTTTCACATAGATAACTATATTTGCTTCAGGTACTGTTTTTTTTTGGATTTCTGGTAGTCTTAATGATGATCTCAATAGCAAAATAATTTATTACATATAACCCAGTTAAGGGTTTTAGAAAGGAGCCTTTTTATTCTCCCAAGTTTACATTCTCCTTGCATTTACAGAAATTCACAAGAGACTTCTAAGGAGTTGCCTTGAGTATATCTGTAAATTTGTTACGTATACACTTACACACACCCCTTACTATCATATCAAGTTAATTTTTAAGCCATTTAAGTATAAGAAGTATGTAATTCAGTTCCTTTTAGAAGTGAGTAAACAAATGTTGACAGACATTTTGATTGCCCAGGGTCACATGATCTGTGAGCAGCGCTCAGATTAGAAAGCATAGCTACTTGTGTATTACAGTGTGAAGTATCTATTTATACTTGAAACAAAAATGACTTTCATACTGTTGGCATTTATCTAATCTTGTGTAGGAATTTTTCCGGTTATGACTTGATTGTCATTGTAAAGAATAGACATACACCCTAGTTATGTCACGTAAAACGGAGAATCCAGGGTAGTACAGTGGAATATAGCTGGTCCTGTGGGAACTAAAATGCTGACCTAAAATCTCAGTTCTCTCTCTTTCAGGGAATCAGAGTCTCTTGTCTTTTTAGAGTGTTACCTGCCTCATTTCCGTTTTTCTCAGTTGGCCTCCTTGCTTAGTGAGTGGCCTGTATGTCCCTTTAAAATGGCTACTCCAGTCCCAGAATATACATACCCCTTTTCCAGGTTCAGTACCCATCATCGACAGGCAGCAGTTTTTAACTTTGCGGATTACCAAGGAAGACTACCTCAGTTCTCTGATGGAGCCTGGTCTCACCAAGTACATACACTGTCTGCCTTGGGACACAGCCATGGTATTCATTGGCTGTCTTTGCATCAGGTATATATTCCTGGTACAGTCAAGGTTGGAGATGAGGCAGAGAAGGATGGATAGGACAGTGCGATTCTCAGGGCTGTGGATAAGAAGATGGGATTGGCACATGCCTTTTACAGTATGTAAGAATTACTGAGTTCATTTTTAGTTGTTTGTTTAGTAAACTACTAAATAGATCTTATTTTGAATGACAAAGACTGAATAGACATTCATGGATTATCTCTAGATCCCATACATTTCCTGTATTTTTAAGTTTATTAAATGTAAATAAATCTCAAAAGTAGTAGCTCTCATGGGTGGAGATACATGCTCCTAGGGAATGTTTCTCTTAAGGATCCCCCTCTTTGGTCAGATTATTTATTTTAACGTTTGTTTTTTATATTTTATGGTCCATTTTTGTGTGTGTGTGTGAATGAGTGTTTAGTCTAATAGAAAGGGAGATTCCTCCTGAATTCATGCATGCATTCATACATATCATAGAGTCTTTGTATTGTGTTCCAGGAATTTTACTAGCTGTGGGCACATTGAGTTGAATATGGTATTTGCTCTGCTCTTAAAGAATTCTGTGCTTTGGAAGTGGAACTGTCTCTTAAGGAAAGAAGTCAGACTCTCTTTGTACCTTTGATTCTTTCACCTACTGCTCTGTGCGTCATCCCTTATCTCACTTCTGCTTTCTACTGGATCCTTCCCTAGAGCCTGCGTGTGTGCTCAGTCGTGTCCAATTCTTTTGTGACCCCACAGACTGTACCTGCCAGGCTCCTCTGTCCTTGGAATTTACTAGGCAAGAATACTGGAGTGGGTTGCCATTTCTTCGCATCCTAAAACCTGAAATATATTCAGATCTGTGCCCACTCGCCTCAGAACTACTGCAGTCTCTTTTTGTGTTTACTGCTCTTCAGATGTCACTCTCGGTTACCTTCTAGTTGTCAGATCCCCTGGACATTGACTGGCCTTTACCTACTGAGCTCTTCTCCTTTAGACCTGTTGATCAAGCTTTCTAACATTGTAGGACTCCATCCATTACTGGTTATTTTTATGAGCTTACCTTCTCAGTCATCTTCATGAGCTTCGTTTTTCCTTTTCTGCTTCTTAAAATGTTGATGTTACCCATATTTCATCCTTGACTTTCTGCTCTCTTCATAATCTGCTTCATTCTCATTTTTTTTTTAGATGACTGTGTGGTGAAAAGTTCTGATTCTGTCAGTCCTGAATATTCCCTTGAAAATAACGTGTAGTACTATATCCATTTGCTTGCTGGCTGTCTTCACTTGAGCTCTGCATATATCTTTAGTCTGAAATGTCCCATACTGAACTTCACTTCTTCATCCACAAAACAAAACAGCAAGCATACCGTCCCCCAGTCCTCTTTCCTGTGTGTTGTTTAGGGTGACTAGCTGTTCAGCCGGCTTAAGAAGCTGTGATGACGGCTCTTTCTCAAGCAAGATGCAGTCTATTGATTTGTTGATCAGATCTTCTAGATATTTCTCCAGTATGCAGATTTCTGTGCATCACACCTGCTTCTGCCCTATTTCTGGCTTTTAGGTAATATGACTAAAATTGCTCTTTATAGATTTTCCTGCCTGTTTCCAATCTTGCACATAATTGATAGAATGATTTAAACTTGAACATTACATATGCCTCTCACAATCTATCCTTTAAAAACAACTTCCAGTGGCTTCCCTATGGGACACTCTTTTTTGCTTCAGTGCCTACTCCTCTTGTCTTCTCCTGTCAGTTGCCCTCTTGTTCACTTGGCTGTGTCCTGGGAGCCTCTGGGATTCAGCTTACATATCACCTTTCTCAGAATGTGTCCTCTGATTTGTCGCCCCTCCTCCGTTTTAGGCTGGGTTGGAGTACCTGCTCCTTCTTACTAGTGCTGATGCAGGCTTGCCATTTTCTTACTGTATTATTTTATATGTAATTTTCTTCCTCCACAAGATTGTGAGCTTATTGAGACCCAGAACAATCGTTTACTTGCAGAACCTGCCTATAGGGAGCACGTGCTAGACTTTAATAAATGTTTGATCAATGAGTGAAAGACATTTCTGGTCTAGAAAAGGTAGATATACATAAATAATTGCTATAGAACTTTAAATAGTGCAGTGGAGACAGGGAATGCAAGGACTGAACCTTCTAGCTGGGAAGGGAGAGAGGTGCTTCTAAGGGAAGACTCACTATAGATAGAAGTTTGAGCTGGTTCTTGAAGGGAAGAGGTTTTGCTAGAAAGGGGAGAGAATCCATCCTAGAGAACAAAAGCAAGAGAACAGGTCCTACTCATGAAAAAGCCAGGTATTTTTAATTCACAGGTCATTTTGGCCTTTGAAAAAAAGGAGGATATAATAGAGGAAAGGCAGATGGAAGATGGAATAGAGGAGAAGCAGGAATTGTAGTCTTGCAGGCCTGAGCAAAGGTCTTATCTAAAGCTTTGGTGGTGAGGAGAGGGAGGGCCACGAGAGATACTTCAGCTGTAAAATATAACTAATTAGTTGAGTGTGAGAGTTCTGAAGAGGGCAGTTCAAGGTAACTGTTAAGATTTCTCTTTTCAGTGATTGATTAGGCGCTGGTGTCTCTTTTTAATTTAAATAAGGGGATATAGGAAATTTGGGGTATATAAATTTAATTTTAGGCACAATGAGTTTGAGGTACCCATGAGAAATTCAGGCAAAAACATTCAGCATGCTGTTGCATATAAGTGTTAGAAACTCAGAAGGTGTATCTGGATTGGAGACATAGCTTTGGAAGTCACGGTACATATGAGGTAGTTAAAAGTGGTGGCTAAGAAAACAAGATTACTTAAGGATTGCATATATAGCATGGCTGTAGGAGAGTGAAAACAGAATCCTGGGACTTGCAGGTTTTCTTCTGCTTAAAGATAATCCGGAATACTTGCAAAGCAGTATCAATCTCCCTTTATTCTTTCCAACTTTAACAGATTTCAGAAACTTCCTCTTTGCAGCCCCTGTTTGTTCCTTTCATTCTTTGTTGTTGTTCAGTTGCTCAGTCGTGTCCAACTCTTTGTGACCCCATGGGCTGCAGCACGCCAGACTTCCCTGTCCTTCACCATCTCCTGGAGTTTGCTCAAACTCACGTCCTTTGAGTGATGCCATTCAACCATCTTGACCTCTCTCACCCCCGTCTCCTTCTGCCTTCAATCTTTCCCAGCATCAGGATCTCTTCCAATGAGTCAGTTCTTTGCATCAGGTGGCCGAAGTGTTAGAGGTTCAGCGTCAGTCCTTCCAATGAATATTCAGGGTTGATTTCCTTTCGGATTGACTAGTTTGATCTCCTTGCTGTCCAAGGGATCCTCAAGAGTCTTCTCCAGCACCACAGTTCTAAGGCATCGGTTCTTTGATGCTCAGCCTTTTTCATTGTCCAACTCTCACATCACAAAGTTCTAGCCATAACTTTGACTATACAGACCTTTATTGGCAAAGTAATGTCTCTGCTTTTTAGTATGCTGTCTAGGTTTGTCATCGCTTTTCTTCCAAGGAGCAATTGTCTTTTAATTTATGGCTGTGGTCACCGTCTGCAGCAATTTTGGAACCCAAGAAAATAAAGTCTGTCATTGTTTTCATTGTTTCCCCATCTATTTGCCATGAAGTAATGGGACTGGATCCCGTGAACTTGTTTTTTTGAACGTTGAGTTTTAAGCCACCTTTTTCACTCTCCTCTTTCACCTTCATTAAGAGGCTGTTTAGTTTCTCTTCCCTTTCTGCCATAAGGGTGGTGTCATCTGCATATCTGAGGTACTGATGTTTCTCCAGCAGTCTTGATTCTAGCTTGTGCTTCATCCAGCCCGGTATTTCACATGATGTACTCTACATATAAGTTAAATAAGCAGGGTGACAATATACAGCCTTGATGTACTTTGCCAATTTGGAACCAGTCTGATGTTCCATGTCTGGTTCTAACCATTGCTTCTTGACCTGCATACAGGTTTCTCAAGAGGCAGGTAAGGTAGTCTGATACTCCCACCTCTTGAAGAGTGTTCCAGTTTGTTGTAATCCACACAGTCAAAGACTGTAGCATAGTCAATGAAGCAGCAGTACATGCTTTCCTGGAATTCTCTTGCTTTTTCTGTGATCCAGTAGATGCTGGCAATTTGATCTCTGGTTCCTCTACCTTTTCCAAATCCAGCTTGAAGATCTGGAAGTTCTCGGTTCATGTACTATTGAAGCCTATCTTGAAGGATTTTGAGTATTACCTTGCTAGCATGTGATATGAGCATAATTGTGTGGTAGTTTGAACATTCTTTGGCATTACCTTTCTTTGGGATTAGAATGAAAACTGACCTTTTCCAGTCCTGTGGCCACTGCTGAGTTTTTCAAATTTGCTGGCATAGTGAGTGCAGCACTTTAACAGCGGCATCTTTTAGGATTTGAAATAGCTCAGCTGGAGTTCTGTCACCTCCACTAGCTTTGTTCATAGTAATGCTTCTTGAGGCCCGCTTGTCTTCACACTCTAGCATGTCTGGCTGTAGTTGAGTGATCACACCATTGTGGTTATCCAGGTCATGAAAATCTTTTTTTGTATAGTTTCTGTGTATTCTTGCCATCTCTTAACATCTGCTTTTGTTATGTCCATAATGTCTCTGTCCTTTATTTAGCCCATCTTTGCATGAAGTGTTCCCTTGGTATCTCCAGTTTTCTTGAAGAGATAGCTCTTTCCCATTCTGTTGTTTACCTCTGTTTCTTTGCTTTGTTCACTTAAAGAGGCTTTCTTATCTCTCCTTACTGCTTTTTGGGAACTCTTGATTTAGATGGGTATATCTTTCCTTTTCTCTTTTGCCTTTCGCTTCTCTTTTTTTTCTCAGCTATTTGTAAGGCCTCCTTAGACAGCCATTTTGCCTTTTTCTATTTCTTTTCCTTGGAGATGGTTTTGATCACCACATCCTGTACAGTATTACGAACCTCTTTCCATACATAGTTCTTTAGGCACTCTATCAGATCTAATCTCTTGAATACATTTGTCACTTCCACCATATAATCATAAGGGATATGATTTCATTTCAATTCATTCTTTATGCAGCTGGATTCTTCTTGAGGCTGTTAGTTTATTCCTCTTTGAAGTGTCTGTTGTCAAACTAAACTAGAGAAAAGGGAATGCTTAAATCATTTATGTGGATTCACATCCCTTCATGAAATGGGCATAGGTATTCTAACTTTACTTCTACTAAGAAACAGACTGCCATTTTTAAAACATATTATGCTCTTGGTTTATCTTTTGTTTTTCCTTTTTTGACAGTGATATAGATACAGATAAATATTTTGCTTCTTTCTTTTTTTTTTTAAATTAATTTATTTATTTTTTCAGTGGGTTTTGTCATACATTGATGCTTCTTTCTTTAAAATAACTATAAACTGATAAATCACATCTTGACTCGCATCAGGTACACCTTGTAGCATATGTTGGGACCGTGGCAATCCTGAAGCCTTCGTGGCTCATTTTCATGGAGATTGTTGCGACACAGCTTTATTCCATTATTGCCTTGCAGAGGTGATTCCCAATTTTTCTGTTTTTCAAGAACAGTTATCTTATTATTCTTAGGTGATTTTAAAAAATTTTATTCAGAATTTAACAAAATAATGTGCTGTCAATTTTTGATCTCTTTCTTAAACCTTAAATTCTTTGTATCAAAGACCAACCCACATGACCTACTGAAACGTCTGAGATATGTTTGATTCTGTTACTTATTAGGGTAGGAGAGGAAACTTGACTTGAAAGCCTTGGCTGACTAGTGGAAAATCAAATCAAATCCTTTGATTTTGAAGATTGAGTAATAGCCATGAAGTCAGATGGTCTGAGACCTGTCCCATTTTCAGTAAGTATTCTGGTAATGAATCCTCCCCACCTCAGTTCCTTACTTGCTGAAGTTTTGAACCTGGGTACCATGGTCAGTGACTTGAAACTAGAGTGTTTAGTTAGGGAGGATATTTTTCTGTTATTTTATCATGCATATTTAAGTACAAAATTAAACACACACACATACAAATGCAACTTTGGTATTTTGCCACCAGAATGTAAACCACATGAATATTAATGTTTCTGTCACTTGATGGTTTTCAAGTTCTGAGCACTTAATGTACTGAATGTACTTAAAGTATAATATGTTAGGGCTTACTGTATTATCTTTATTTGTTTTGGTTGAGTCAAAGTAAAAGCTTTTTATAGAAAAATGTCCTCATTCCACAGGAAAATTAGGGGGATATGTTGGAACTGGCCTTTAGCTTTTCTGTTTGTTCTCCGTGGGAGGGAGAAGGAATGATTCCAGCAAGTGGAACTTTGATAGTTTTGAGTGTACATGTTCCCTTTTAGCAGCAACTCTCCTTTGTAAATAAATCCCATTTGTATAAAAGTTAGATCTCATAATTAAAAATTATATTTAAAAAGCTGTCCCACAAAATGTTAGGATTTGATTGTTGATTTTGATCTAGCTGGCTTTTGACCACACCAGATTACATTATGAGAGGACTTTATACACCAGTTATCTGGAGTAAAGACAGTGTGATTTTCTTTGGGAGGAGTTGCGTTTCAGCGGAGCTGGTTGAAGTGTGTGCTAATGTGTTACGTCAACTAAAATTCTGATCGCCTAACAATTTTCTTTAAATATATGACACATATTTTGTGTATGTTCTCTTAGGTTTTCCTGTATCAGAGATGTTGATCTCTTATTTCCTATACTAAGATGAGAGATTATGAAATCTGTGAAATCAATCTCAATAATTGATTTTAATATAATGTAAAATAGGTTTCTTTATATTTTATTTAAAGTTGAATGGATTTTGAGCAGTTTTACAGTTGAGTTTGTACTTTTGGGCATTGATAAGACTGGCTATGACTGTTGACCAGTTTTTTATAATTAATAACTGGTAGTGTCTTGTAACCATTGTCTCCTTTTATAAAACTATCTTGTGCTTGTGATTATTTATATGTAGTTTTTAAAAGACTTTTTAAAAGAGCAGTTTTAGATTTGTAACAAAATTAAAAGGAAGGTACAGAGATTTCACATGTACTCCCTGGTCTCACACGTAGTCTCTTCTCATTATCAACCTCTCTCACCAGAATGGTACTTTTTTTTTTTTTTTTTTAAACCAAAGATGAAGCTATATAGACATGATAATCCAAAATTTACTTTGGGGTTCAAAACTCTTGGTATTGTGTGTTCTGTCGGCTTGGATAAAAGTATAATAATGCATATCTGTCATTATAATAACATGCAGGGTATTTTCACTGTCCTAAAAATTGTCTGTGCTCTGGCAGTTCATCACTCGGTCTTACACCGCCCCCGTCTTTTATTGTCTCCATGATGTCTTTCAGAATGTGCTTGGAACCACACAGTAAGTAGCCTTTTTGCGTCAGCTTCTTTCACTCTGCAGTATGCATTTAAAGTTCCTCAGTGTCTTTTCATGGTTTGATAGCTCACTTCTTTTTAGTGCTGAACAATACTCCGTTGTCTGGGTGTACCGCAGTTTATATACCCATTCATTTACTTTAGGATGTCTTGGTTGCTTCCATGTTTTGACAGTTATGAATAAGTTGATTTAAGTTTTTATGTGGACATGAGTTTTCAGTTCTGTTGGGTAAATACCAAGGAGTATGATTGCTGCACTGTATGGTAAAGAGTGTGTTTAGTTTTGTAAGGAATTGCCAAACTTATCTTCCAGTGTGGCTGTATGATTTTGCCTTGCTGCCAGTGAGTTCCTGTTACTCCACATTCTTGCTAGCATTTAGTTATTCTGGATTTTAGCCATTCTGATTGGTGTGTAGTGGTATCTTCTTCTGGTTTTAATTTGTGTCTCCCTGGGACATATGATGTGGAGCATCTTCTCATGTGCTCATTTGCCATCTGTATATCTTTCTTTGGGGCTTCCCTGGTGGCTCAGATGGTAAAGAATCTGCCTCCAGTTTAGGAGACCTGGGTTCAATCCCTTGGTTGGGAAGATCCCCTGGAGAAGGAAATGGCAATCCAGTCTAGTATTCTTGCCTGGAGAATTTCACAGACAGAGAAGCCTGGTGGGCTGCAGTCCGTGGGGTTGCAAAGAGTTGAACACAACTGAGTAACTTTCACTTTCACTTTCATAACTTCTTTAGTGAGATGTCTGTTAAAATCTATGGCCCATTTTTTAACCAGAATTTATTTTCTTACTGTTGAGTTTTAAGAGTAATTTGTAGTTTTGGATAAAAAGTCCTTTATTAAATATGTCATTTGCAAATATTTTTCCCTAGTCTGTGGCTTGTCTTTTAATTATCATAATACTGTCTTTTGCAGACCCAGACAGTTTTAATTTTAATGATATCTAGCTTATCAGTTAATTTTTTCATAGATTATGTCTGGTGTTACATCTAAAAAGGCATCACCATACTCAAAGTCATCTATGTTATCTTCTGGAACTTTATAGTTTTATGTCTCACGTTTAGGTATATGGTCCATTTTGAGTTAGTTTTTGTGAAAGGCATACAATCTGTGTCTTAGATTAATTTTTTTTTTGCATGTGGATGTCTGATTTTGATAAAACCATTTGTTGAAAAGACTGTCTTTTGGTTTTGTGTTGTTTTGGAAACTGTTTAATACTGCATTTATCCCTCACAACTTTGTTGCCTTTTATAGATGGAATCTTAAATATATTTAGACATAAAAGTATAAATAGCCTTGAGCATTGGGCTTAAGTTCAGTAAACAAATGATATTCTCTGTCCTACTTTTGAGTCAAAGAGTACTTCCCCTGTGGCACAGTCTTCTGTAGTGCTAGCATTTTTGAATCTTTGTTCACTTGGATTACTAATTAGTTTTCAGTAATACCATTTTGATGGAAAGAAGTGGGTAACTGTAAAGAAAAGAGATTGATTTTTCTTGTTCACCTGCAAAACTGCTTTTGGAAGACAAAGTGAATTTGTCACTACTATTTAAGCTGTGGAGGACTTCTCTTTTTTGTATTCCCAAACATTTTGTTAACTTTTCATTATGGCACTTACCACAATTGTTTATCATTCCATGTGTATATTTTACCTTCCTAGTTTGTGAGCATTTTGAGGGCAGAAACTGCTTGATTCATCTTTGTATGATTAAGGCCCAATACATAGCTATCCAGTTATTAAGGATCAGTGTAACCTCCCGAAACAATTATTTTAGAAGACAGTAGTTCCTATTTAAAATGAATACATAACCCACACATGAGATAGGATGTTAAAACTCATTACTTAAAGTAGTTCCAGATTTAAAAGAATCTTTGTCTTAATTGAATAGCCAAGTGTATATTGCTTTACTGTCAACTAATCAATTTTTTAATCCCAATTTAAGTCTCTGGGCTGTGAACAGTTAGCATGTTTATGGACTGTTTATTTCTGGTATTGATTCCTTAAGAAATACAAGTGCATTTACTATGTAAGTGAATTTTGTGATTACTGTGTATTTTAAAAAATGTTTTTAATGAAAAATTTCAAACCTTAAAAGTAGAAAAATGAGTGTAATGAACTTCCCTTTGTCACACCCAGCTTAAACATTTATCACCTCATGACTATTTATATTTTGTGTTGATCCTTTTTCACTTTTCCCCTGCTGTCTACTTCCAGGATTATTTTGAAGCATATTCTAGATCATATGATTTCATCTTTAAATATTTCATCATGCATCTCTAAAACATTAAGGGTTCTTTTTGTTAAAGCATAATAGCTGTTACCATTCATTATATCAGCCAAAAAATAAACAGCAACTTGTTAATGTCATTAAAAAATGTTTAGAATTGCCCAGTTTCTTGTCCTTCTTTCCCTCCTCATCCTCCTTCTCTTTCCACTATATTTTTGTTTTTAATCAAGTTGAATAAGTTTGCATATTGCAGTGTTAACCCACAGATTCTCCTTAACCTTCCTCTCCCCTCCTTCTCTTTCTTCCCCCTTGCCCTGTATTTGTTGAAGGAATTAGGTCTTCTGCCCTTTACTGTTTCTCATAGTCTGAATTTTGCTTAGTTCATCTCCCTGATGTATTGTAACATTTTCTCAGTCTTTGTGCCTTTCCTCAATCAGATTCAGTTTTGATTTCCCCCTACCCCACCCCCACAAAACTTTGATTGATGGTGATGTTTAAGCTGAAACTCCAGTACTTTGGCCACCTGATGCGAAGAACTGACTCATTGGAAAAAAACCCTGATGCTGGGAAAGAGTGAAGGCAGGAGGAGAAGGGGATGACAGAAGATGAGATGATTGGATGGCATCACCAACTCAATGGACATAAGTTTGAGTAAACTCCGGGAGTTGGTGATGGACAGGGAGGCCTGATGTGCTGCAGTCCATGGGGTCACAAAGAGTCGGACACGACTGAGTGACTGAATTGAATTGATGTGTATTTTTATTTCAAGAGGCATATATGTTTGGTTCATATTCTCTCTTTCTTTCTTTCCCATCTTCCTCCCTCCCCCACTCCCATGCCCTACCTAGATTGCTAGATCCCTAATACGTTAGGGATTGCAATATGGCAATATTCCTGTCATTCCTTATTATATGAATTTTTCTCCTTAAAGAGAAACGGATTTTTTCATCAACTCTCTGATCACCCTGTAAATGGCTATTTCTTTAACACTTTTCAAAAACAGTTGGTTTTTTAGAACCCTTCAAAGATGATCAGTGAAATTTAAAAGTATCTACAATTTCATAAACTCAGATATTTGAAGTACTCCAATCCATTGCAGTTGTTACTGTTACTAATTCCAGTTTTAGCCAGGTGAAGCCTCTTCAGGTTGTCTGCTGAGTTTGACATTTTTTCAGTAATCTTTGGTAGTTTTCTGGTGTGATAAAGTGTTCAGGCCCATCTTAAACTCATTTCCTGCTCTAAACTTGGAATTAGCCACTCCTCCAATAGCCTGAATTCATTTTGTTGGAACTGTCAACACTATTTGTTATTGATGGAATGATTCACAGTAAAATTACTGTATTTTAAAGTCACTTGAAATACTTCCTCTATATGGTTTTTCCACATTGTTAGTATATACAGTTAGACTTTCAAATTTCACTTTGCTTTTTAGAGATTGCTTTTGAAATTCTTTTTATGTGTAAGATGTTTATACCAGTACAAAATTAGATCCGCAGAGCAAAGTAGTTTCGATGTGCCTAGTTCTCATACCTGTTCTCTTTTACCCCATTTTCTCCATTCCTTGTAGATCATTTTAAAAAATTTCTAAATATCCTTACATTTAAAAGAACAAGCAAATGTTTCTATATTTATAACTCTTACCCTCCCTTTCTTGGATGAATGATAGCTATACATATTTTTCTTTCTTGGTATGTAATTGAATTAAAAAAATAATCTGGGTACATATGCTAATACAAAAAAATTTGTTCAAAATGCACAGAATTGGCATTTTCTAATATATTGATGGATTCGATCAGCTTGCATAATTAGATATTCAGCTGTCTTATTCTTTAGTAGCTTTAAAACTTGCTTTGATCAGTTATTTTTAAGGGAATACTTTTCCTTTTTGCATGTCATTTATATGTACATAATACATATATACACACACATACATATTTGTTTAGAATGAAACTAATATATATATAAATTAAAAATAGACATTTATCTGTCAAATGGAAACATAAGGAAAGTAATTTTCTTTTTGATAAAGATTAAAAGTTTATTTAAAAACTTTACTGTTTTTTAAATTATTTATTATTAAGGCACAAAGATATTGTGTGTAGTTAGAAAAATATTGCTTCTAAAAGGCACCTTTGGTTAACTTATTTCAGCTTTGTGTATCTTCTGGGCCTTTTATCAGAAATTCAGGAAACCTTGTTAATGTGGTTTTGCAGTTGGAGGCTTTGAGTCTGCTAGAAGCCTGTCAGGACTGTTCTTTGCTATACTGCTCCATCCACATTTTAAATACTTTTATTATTCTTTCTGTATAAGGGAAAGCATTCAGTAAATACAGTCTTTTGTTTTTTCAATACTGTAGTTTCTTTTAGACTCTAATTCCAGTGATTCCCAATGTATGGGCTGTGGGGGTGGGGAGAGGTTCTGCAGCCTAGCTTAGTTTGTATTCTGAATAAGCAAATGCCTATGAATGTACCTGTTATTTATTCAAACTGCGTATATAGTTATTTTGTAATTGATGGAATCGTGTTTAAAAAACACTGAATTAATTGTATCATTTTTTGTTATCTTGTGTTTTCTTTGTCATTGGATGCTAGGTGTAATAATTATATAACAGTATGTGACCTTTTATAACTACTGCTCTAATAAAAAATGAAAGGGTTTGTTAAAGTAGTTACCTACATATGTGTACATAATTAATTTTTGAAAATATGTAAAAGTTGAACTGTAGACCTCCATTTAAGGGAGAGAGTTCTGTTACTAGAGAACTAAGTACATGGGGCTGGTGTATATGTGTGTATATAACACATATATACATATATATACATATTCTGGGCACCCCTGGTTGGGGGTGGGAGGAGAAAGTCCACAGGTACCCAGTGGCCATAATCTTTGCCAGCTTGGCAGTTGGCCGTCTTAGAGACAAGGCCCTCTGTCCTTCCTGGCCCAGCAGCTGGATTAAAAACATGCACCATATCACGCTGGTGTTTAATCATCCCTACACGGATATACTAGCTGTGAGTGGAAGAGGGTCTTTATTTACACGTCCCCAGAGTATCAGAAGAGGGGTTTGGGACCAACTTAGCTAAATGTACTGATGGTCCCTGTGTGACAGCCTCTCAGTGCTGCCTCCCTGAATGGGAAGTCGTGATGTAGGCTGGTGTAGGGTATGTTGAAACCTTTTTTTCAAACTTTTCCTTTTTTATTTTTTTTCCTGAGATTGGGGCCTTGGTGTGGGTTATGCTGGTAGGAATGTGTAACTCTGCATACAGTCCTAAGGTGGGAGTGAGGAGGAGGACTTCAGTTAAGGGTCCTTTTCTTTTTCACTTTCCCTTTCCGTTTTTCCTCCCTTTTGCCCTCCTCCCTTCTCTTTCTGTTGCTTCCCTCATTTCACTTCTCTCGTTAGTAAATGAATTAATTAGTTCCATATTTCCTGAGCAGCTTCTTTGTAGCAGGCCTTGGTTAAATTACTGTATATTGTTGAATGAGCCAAAGTTCAGTGTCAGGAGCTCATTCTGTTGCAATTACTTACAGATGGAATAAGGTGGAAGGAAAACAGTCTATAGTTTAAATACGGCCATTCTTCTTGTGGGTACTTGTTTTTGTTGTTGAGCTCCTGTATGTAGTTTCTGTGACCCAGGTTGGCACTGAAGTAGTATCAGCCTTATGAGTCTCAGCCCTGTCTGGCTGGCTGCCCTATGCCATGTAATGTGTTGAGACATACCAGGTGAATATAACTGAGACTGGCTGACTCACTCTATCGAAACTCTTCAGTTCAGTTCAGTCACTCAGACGTGTCCAACTCTGGTGTGACCCCATGGACTGCATCACGCCAGGCTTCCCTGTCCATCACCAACTCCCATAGCTTACTCAAACTCATGTCCATTGAGTCGGTGATGCCATCCAACCATCTCATCCTCTGTCGTCCCCTTCTCTTCCTGTCTTCAGTCTTTCCCAGCATCAGGGTCTTTAACAGTGAGTCAGTTCTTCACATCAGATGGTCAAAGGATTGGAGCTTCAGCTTCAGTCCTTCCAATGAATATCCAGTACTGATTTTCTTTAATATGGACTGGTTGGATCTCCTTGCAGTCCAAGGGAATCTCAAGAGTCTGCTCCAACACCACAGTTCAAAAGCATCAATCTTCGGCACTCAGCTTTCTTTACAGTCCAGCTCTCACATCCATACATGACTACTGGAACCACAGCTTTAACTAGATGGACCTTTGTTGGCAAAGTAACGTCTCTGCTTTTTAATATGCTATCTAGGTTGGTCATAACTTTCCTTCCAAGGAGAAATCATCTTTTAATTTCATGGCTGCAATCACCATCTGCAGTGATTTTGGAGCCCAAAAACATAAAGTCTGTCACTATTTCATTGTTTCCCCGTCTATATGCCATGAAGTAATGGGACCGGATGCCATGATTTTAGTTTTCTGAATGTTGAGCTTTAAGCCAACTTTTTCACACTCCTCTTTGACTTTCATCAAAAGGCTCTTTAGTTCTTCTTTGCTTTCTGCCATAAGGGTGGTGTCATCTGTATATCTGAGGTTATTGATATTTCTTCCAGCAATCTTGATTCCAGCTTGTGCTTCATCCAGCCCAGCGTTTCTCATGATGTACTTTGCATATAAGTTAAATAAGCAGGCTGACAGTATACAGCCTTGATGTACTCCTTTCCTGATTTGGAACCAGTCTGTTGTTCCATGTCCAGTTCTAACTGTTGCTTCTTGACCTGCATACAGGTTTCTCAGGAGATAGGTCAGATGGTCTGGTATTCCCATCTCTTGAAGAATTTTCCACAGTTTGTTGTAATCCACAGAGTCAAAGGTTTTGACATAGTTAATAAAGCAGAAGTAGATGGTTTTCTGGAACTCTCTTGCTTTTTCGATGATCCAACAGATTTTGGCAATTTGATATCTGGTTCCTTAGGAGAGTCCAAAGTCCATTCTCTGGAAACTCTGACAGTCTGTTCTTCCTGTGATTGAAAATAGCTGTTTCCACTTAGCCCCACTCTCCACATGTAACCAGGAGAGTTTACGCCTGGCTCTACATCAAAGTTACCTAATCAGCGTGCCTTCGATGGACTTGACTTGAGAGATGGTTTCACAGCTCAGCTCCTTGATTGTGCTAGTGTGAATTCTGAATCAGAGAGGTTAGTGATTTTGCAGAGGTTACACAAAACTTTAGTGGCAAACTGGAACCTGTAATTTCTGATTCTGTTTTTAGTACTGTATTATGCTACCTTTCCTATCATAGAAGTCTGTGATGAGGATCAAATGAGATAAATGGTAGTATGAGTTAATAGACATGAAATACTACAATGTAAGTTACTTCCGTATGCTTTCTACTGTCAGGAGGCATATAAGACTTTTTACATTGTCACTTCTTGATTCTTAAGCATCTTGGCAGCAGGGGTCATTTTTTATGTCTTTGTGTGTCTCTCTGCTCAAGGCCAAACTGATATGTATAACTGATGTATGCATGCTAGTAAACTGATACCCTTGAAACCAAAATTATTTCCATTATTTATATAAGGAATATGTGGATGAACTGATTGTCTAATAAAACTTATACTTTATATTTAGGTACTTTATACTCAAATCAGGAATTTATTGCATTCATTTCAAGTAGTTTTCTGACTGTAATTTCTTGGGAGGCATATTAAGCTGATTAATTAAACAAAAGAAACCGCTCACTTATGATTTTAATTTTTTTTTTTCTTACTGTGACTTTTAACTTCAGGCAGTTGTCTACTGAAAAATTTAAGGTTCCTTAGGAGTCAGGATTTGAATAGAATCAAATCCCACTCTTACTCTTAATAGCTGTGTGACCTTGGACCATTTTTAAAAAATCTCTGTACTTTAGTTTCTCTGTTGTTAAACTAGAAATAATAATAGTGATTAAGCTAAAATTGACCACTAGACTAGTGGTCCCCAACCTTTTTGGCACCAGGGACCCATTTCATGGATTATGATTTTTCATGGACCAGGGAGAAGGGGGATGGGTTTGGGATGATTCAAGTGCATTACCTCTATTGTGTATTTTTATTATTGTTACATTAGCTCCACCTCAGATTATTAGGCATTAGATCCCAGAGGTTAGGGATGCCTGCGCTAGAGCATAGACTCATTTACTACCCAGAAAAACCACACGACATA
The DNA here is from genome assembly GCF_910594005.1 of Cervus elaphus. Lineage (NCBI taxonomy): Eukaryota > Metazoa > Chordata > Mammalia > Artiodactyla > Cervidae > Cervus > Cervus elaphus. The sequence goes on along the minus strand of NC_057832.1, from coordinate 35,830,378 downwards.
GATGAAGAAATGAAGGCATGGAGTGGGTACACAGTTAATAAATAATGAAAGTTAGATTTTTATTCAGTTTAACTCCAGAGTTCATGTTTTTTGAGCACTGTGCTGTATTACCTTCTTGATTACTTCTTAAGTTGTTCTGAGGAGGACATGAAGTACGTAAGTAGAATGCTTGGTACAATTTTGTTTTTCAGAGGTTCTGGAATTGTGAGTAAGGTTTTTGTTCTGAGGAGGACATGACGTACGTAAGTAGAATGCTTGGTACAATTTTGTTTTTCAGAGGTTCTGGAATTGTGAGTGAGGTTTTGTGGACTTAGGGATTAATTTCGGTAGCATTATAAATATATAATTGTTCTTAGTTCTGAACAGTTCTGGTAAATTATTAGAAGTGAAGCTATCACAAACCCCATCCCAGACATAATGGACCAGAATTTGCATTTTAAGAATCTGCATTTTAGATCCTTAAAGTTTGAGAAGTACTGCAGGAGATGATCTTGGAGGTTTCTTCCATCTCACAGTTGGTGTGTTGATTATCTTAGGGAAGCAGACTTATGGATATTTCAGTGTTGTTATTGTGTTTGGAGAAGAAAATAGTAATTTTAATGAAAAGTATTATTTTAATAAAAATCACGTTACGTGGATTTATTTCTGTTCTTTGGCTTCCATTCTGAATTTGTAAAAAATTTCTGATGTAGTACAGAACTGTCCTAAATTGTATCATCCTGTGTCATGTAAGAAAATAATCAGAACTCAAAAAATTTTGAATGGTTTTAGATGAAATATTTTTCTTAATCTCGTTGGATAGTAAGAATTAGCCAAATATATAAATGGGAACCCTAAATATATCATAAAACTTCCTTGAAAAAAAAAACTTCCTTAATTTTGGACAGTTCTCTATACTCATGTGTCATTGAATCATATAATATTTGAAGTTAAATATTATAAGATTAACCACAAAACATGTGCACTTGACTTACTTGATTTGAAATGTTTAATTTTATTAGTCCCTGGAATATAGAAACTTCTCTCAAACTTAATTGAGGGAAGGGTCTTCTGTAGATTTTTTTTTCATGTGACAGTAATGTCTGTTTTGTTTACTGTTAACTCACTAGCGTTTGGCACATTGTAGGTATTCACAAATGTTTGTCAAATGAATGAATTAAGAGTTTGTCTTTTAATGACTTTTGCTAACCATTTTCCAATAAGTAGGAAGAGACTTGTAAGATTCTGAAAATTTGAGTTTTTAGACAGTTGAGCATCTCTTCGTGTTAAATAATTGAGTTAATAATCTTTCCCAGATTATATAATTATGTTTCTTTTTTGAAAATCTCTTTAATTTTTAAACTTCTTGAATTGATATTCAAACAGATGGAAAACATGTTTATACTGTTTAAAGCAAATGCCTCGTTAAAAACCAGAATATTTGAGTACTGTTTGAGAAGCCCCTTGCGTATTATCCTCCAGTTGCCTGCTGCCTTCCTTCCTTCATCTCCAGAGATAGCCATTTTGCTTGGTTTCATTTTTAAAACCTCTGAATAGTAAGTTGTTAACTTACTTAAGTTGTGAGTTGTTAATTGGTAAGTTGTTTAGCTTTGAAAACTGGCTAGCAAGCATAAATATAACTTTGTAAAGAAGGAGTAGTATTGCTAATATTGGGTCAAATCTCATTGAAGAAGGTAGATTGGATAAATTATCTGGCTCATGGTCTGGTTTGGCTTTCCTGAGAGTTCATAAAAATTCTTTTCAGGAAAGTCAGTGCAAAGTGACTTATTTGAGTGGATCTGGGTTGAAATAGCATCTTTTTCTTGTAGTTGGCCATCTCGCAGTGCTGTAGTATGGATCAGGTAACTGGGTGTTCTGCGGAAGTGTTGTCAGAGGAACTGAAACGCTCTGTACTTCTAAGCCACCATGGTCTACTTTTAGCTCTTACGTAGAAGTCAGGGGAGGCACAGCCTGGTTCCCCAAACATGGAGTCTTGTAGCCTAGGTCTTACCTGAAGCAGGATGAAGTAGTGGTAGGTCCAGTGGGGCTGTTGGCTGTTGGCCCTGCTTGTGGCGTATCTGCAGTCCCTTCCCTCCGCCCCCAGCTTTCACCTGCTCTTTACTCATGGAAGTCATCAGGCAAATTTTTTACTCTCAAGGGACTTCGAATCTTCTACCATGGGATCTTCTTCTCCATGGGATTTCTCCCTCAATTTCCTAGCCTTTGGCCTCAGCAGCAAACCGAGACCACATCACTGTTCCGTATTCAAGCAGGCCAGCATCATGAAGGTGCTATGAGGCATCTGGGACTTCAGAACCATCGGATCAACCTGTTGTCTCACGACTGTTAGGGATATTGTTGCTCAGGAGCTGCTGTGTAAGTTCAAGCAGAATTGATCTGGTCTGCTTACCATCTAGAGTTTCTTTTTTTCAAATGGAGGGTTATTTCCTAAGACTGTCCTCTCCTTCTCCAAAGACTTCTCAGAGCTGGAGGCATGCTGTCACCCTTGCTCACGTAGCTGGTGAACTACTTCGTATCCTCTAGAGATCTCACCCCGTCTTCAGGCTGCACACCCACCCCTCTGGGAGTGAGCTTTGGGACGTGTGGGCAGGGATATGCGACAATGATGGGATTGTGGTTATTGATAGTCTCTTGGAGTACATCAGTCAGAGGAAGAAAGAAGTTCAGAAGATGCTGGTGGGAGCTCCGTCTGTTTCCATTCCCATGCATTTTATCTATGGGCCATTGGATCCAGTGAATCTCCAGGGTTTTTGAAGCTGTATAGGAAAACACTGCTGTGGTCCACAATGTCGATTCTGGATGACCACGTCAGCCACTGTCCACAGCTAGAGGATCCATGGTCTTCTTGAATGCATATATGGGCTTAATTAACTCATTTTGAGCTGGACAGAGTAGCTTCCATATATTACCTCCCCTGTTCCTTATGCTGTGCTTGCGTCAGTCGTATCTGACTCTTTGCAGCCCTATGTTCTGTAGCCCTCCCGGTTCCTCTGTCTGTGCGATTTTCCAGGCAAGAATACTGGAGTGGATTGCCGTTTCCTCCTCCAGAGGATCTTCCTGACCCAGGGATCGAACCTGTTTCTCTTTTGACTCTTGCTTTGGCAGGTGTGTTCTTTACTACTAGTGTTACCTGAGAATCCCTCTTCCTTATCTGTTGTGTATTCCAGTTAGGAAGAAATGCTCAAAAGAGGTCCTGGCCACAAAACACTTCTCCTACAGAAGTCCACCTGACTCACACTGGTGAACAGCATATAGTAAAAAGCCAGCAGAAGCTCTTAAGGGTGACCTGATAGTCCACTTTCCATTCCTTTGACATCTGATCAAGTTGGACTTGCCTTTGTCTTTGAGTTATTAGAAAGTTCTGATGGACACTACTGCTCACTGATGCAGAAAATTTGGCATTCTTTTGCCTAAGAGTCTTTGGAACACTTCTGTGGACTCTTCTGGTCCTGATTGAAATCATCTAAAGGTGCTGCCTTTACCACCCTTGAATGGCTTTGAGTTTTCTAAGCGACACAGCTTCAAGTGAAGGAGTCTCCTTCATCATAACTTTGGTTTTGGTTTCATTAGCTGCTTCTATCTGTAGACATTTTGTTAGACTTTGGTTTAAATAATGCAGTATTCTAAGTATACTTTAAGACTATGACTTACCTACATGGATTATGTTTTTATATTCTGTAAGGACACTAAACCAGCAGACACTTACCTAGCAGAGTAGTTTAACCTTATTAAGTGTGTTTCATTTCAGAATAAATTGAACTAAATCCAAGCTATTTATAGAATTTACTAAAATCATAGGATATTAAAGACAGTAGCCTCTGTGCCAGAGATTTACTGTTACTTGCTGTTAAAACTGGTCTTTCCAGCTACTAACGGTGGGGCTCTTCATACCTCAGTGTGTGGAGGCGGGTCCCTCCTGAGCTGGAGTGGAGAGGGTGGGATCTTGTACAGCCCACGTCACCAGGCTGAATGTTTACTGATGGCTTAACCTTCTCGTTGGTTGTCCCAGAGAGGGTTCCTCGTGTAGCTTAGCAGTTCCTGTACTTGACAGACAGGAAAGTTTCAGAAACTTGAAGAACAAAGTCTGAAAGGCCTATGCTAAATGGTCTGAAAGGCCATTTAGCAAATGGTGCTAAATACTTTTTTTTAAAGCCACAGTTTCATTGTTTTGGTTAAAATAGGATTATTAGCTAGTGATTAAAAATTGTTTATTAGCAACTTCAAGTATAACAACTGGAATAAGTATTTATTTTCTATATATAAAAATGAATTTTGACAGAAAAAAAAAGAGGTCAGGGAAGACCCACTTCTATAGGTGCAGTAGTATCCCCAGCTGATTCAAGGAGCTGATCAGGAAGGCAGAGTAGAAACTTCATCAACAGGCATTGTCGTCTGGTTAAAAAGACGAGTGGCCAGGGTGAGGGAAAAAGATAATAAAAGTATGAATGAAGTAGAGTTGTGTAGGCCTTAAAGTAGAAGAAAAAATAAAAAAGCCCTTTACTGAGGGATATAAAAGAAGATATGGATAAATGGAAAAGTACTATTTGGGGATAGGAAGACTAGTATAAATTCTCCTTAAATCTTATCCAAGATTCTGTTCATGTGTTAGTTGATCATTGAAAGCTTCTTAGACCAGTCATAATTGCTTTATTTTCCTCCATAGCCTTCATCCTCATCTGATACTAATTTTGTTGTTGTTTAGTCATTGAGTTGTGTCTGACTCTTTGCAACCCTATGGACTGCAGTTAACCAGGCTTCCCTGTCCATCACCAACTCCAGCAGCTTGCTCAAACTCATGTCCATTGAGTCAGTGATGCCATCCAACCATCTCATCCTCTGTCGCCCCCTTTTCCTCCTGCCCTCAATCTTTCCCAGCATTGGGGTCTTTTCCTGCAAATCAGCTCTTTGCATCAGGTGACCAAGGTATTGGAGCTTCAGCATCAGCCCTTTCAATGAATATTCAGGGTTGATTTCCTTTAGGGTTGACTGGGTTAATCTCCTTGAATTCCAAAGGACTCTCAGGAGTCTTCTCCAGCACCAGAATTTGAAAATATCAGTTCTTTGGCCCTTAGCCTTCTTTATATTTCAACTCTCATTTGTACACTACTGGAAAAACCACAGCTTTGACTATATAGACCTTTGTCAGCCAAGTGATGTCTCTGCTTTTTAATACGCTGTCTAGGTTTGTCATCGCTTTCCTTCCAGGGAGCAAGCGTCTTTTAATTCCATGGCTGCAGTCACTGTCTGCAGTGATTTTGGAGCCCAAGAAAATAAAATCTATCACTGTTTCTTCTTTTCCCCCTTCTGTTTGCCATAAAGTGATGGGACCGGATGCCATGATCTTAATTTTTTGAATGTTGAGTTTTAAGCTAGCTTTTTCACTCTCCTGTTTCACTAAATGTATTTATTTCTTTGTCTTTTTTTATTCTGGAATGTAAACTTATGAAGGTATGTAAATTCATGAGTGTGTGCTTGTTGTTCTTCCCTTATTGGAATGTCTTATTCCTTGTGATATCCCCAGCACTTTGAACTTAGAGCACGGAGGAAGCAATCAATGACTGGTGAATGAATAAATAAGTAAAACTTTCTTTCATAATCCATAGTACTTATTGTCTGTTCCATAGTTTTTTGGTCATTAATTTTGTTCAGTTTAGCATATTTTCTATTATTTTCTTTGGTTTCTATTGCTATTTATTGTTTTCTTTTGGTTCAGTGTCTAATTGTTTCATTCCTGTAAGACATTCTTCTCTGTGCTCCTTGATGGCAGGAGTGGGACAAATACATCCTTTGTATACCTCACAGTACAAGGCAAATGGATGTAGGAACTTGTTGAACTGAATACATTTATTTTACTCATAATAAATTGCTAGAATCCAGTTTGCCATCAACAAAATGAATGTTTTTAATAGATAATACAGTGTATTTCTAAACGAAATAGGATTTGTTTATAAAGATGGAGGATTTTTAGAGATGATTTGTTGTACTCATGGTAAATTTTGGTAACTAAGTTGTGTAATTATAATTTTACAAATCTCTACACACGATTTGAGCAAAAGAAAAATATGATAATTTTCAGTGAGAGATGGGTTTCTTACCTTGAAATTTTAATTTTTAAAAGTCTCATGCTATAGTTTTAAAAAAGAGTATTCTAAACAAGTAAAGTCTGTACCTTTTATACATGCTATTGCATATATAAATATATAAACATTTTTATTATAAGTACTTTATCACTTCTCATGCAAATATATCATTCAAGAGTTTATGTAACTTTTTCTTTCTCATTTATTTTCCCAGTGGATTTTTAAAAACACTGCTGATATACTGTAAATTTATTTCTACTTATAGATTTGATATATTGTTGGAGATAAATTTCCAGTAATGTATTTTCAAAAGTAAATATTTTTAAAATTACTGAAACAATACTGTGAAATGCTTAAAAGGAAAAAAATATAAACTATGAAAAAGTTTTGTTGGTTCTTTTCTAGTTCCTATGAAAAGTTATTTATTTATTAAAAAGATTTTTTTCCTGCTTTATTTCAGACCAGTCTATCCATATGGGGATGGGGAAGCCTTGGCATTGTCCTTTCTCTAATAACATTTGGACCCTTTGTAATATTTTATTTGGCATTTTATATCCTCTGCTTTGTGGGTGGGTAAGTATTCTCAATGATAATTTTATAGTTATGTCATGTTCAGTTGTTCAGAATGGAAACATGACTGTGAGACCTCAATAAGAAAAGAAGAATGACCATGAGAAATGGCAGTATGCTTTGTGAATGCTGTTTTTTCTAATTATTTTTACCAAAGTTAAAAATAATAAAATTAAGATACCTATAGAAATAAAAGTATTGATAGTTATGATTTGTACCAGCAGTAGGGGTAGTTATATTCAAAAATAAATTTCAGTTTATGGTGATATAAACTTTTTTGTATAATTTGAGAAGTTAAGAATTTTTAATTCTTTTTGGTGTTCTGTAAAATTTTTAAATACTTTTGTTGAAGTTCTGAAATTTTTTAGATAAGGCGAGAAATTCCAAGTTCATTTAATGTCATAAATTGATCTGTTATTCTGTTCCAAATTATTGATCTCACTGAAACTTGCTGCCACAGTAAGGGGACTTCAATGTATATACTAACAAGCATCCCCAAAGCATCTCAGGATCAGCTAATTGAGCATTCCCAGGTTACTCAGTTACAGTCAATGAGTATTATAATTCCTGAGTCAAAAATCTTTCTTATTTTGGCTCTCATTGTGAAGAATGATGGTCCTTTGTTTAATGTAGCTTTATATAGTTTAATGCCTTATGAATTTCAAAAGCAAAAGCAGGCTTTTGTATATATTAAGTAAAATAATTATTATAGTTTATAAAATAATATAAATAGAAGTATATAAGTAAAATAATATAACTGAAAGTCATCTTAGTTTTAATGTTTTTTTTTCTTATGTAAAGTTAAAAAACATGTTTTTGTTCTTTTTGTCTACTTAACATGCAAGTCAGAGGAGAATTAATACATTTTCTTTTGGAAGCTGCCAGGTGTTTTTTTTTATTGGGGATGGTTTTGGCTAGTCAGACTTTAAGTTTTTGAGTTCTGCAATTTACCTGTATACAGTGTTGATAATGTATACATTCTGCTTATAGTCAAAGCTAATCACTTATTTTGTAACGTAAAGAAAACCTTTGGAAAGAAAACCACTGGAAGTTTTGATGTTTTTTCTTTTTGCCTTTTGGATTGTTATTTTAGGATACTTTAAATAAAAATGTGGGTTATTTAATAGCATTCCATTATGTTTGGTCATGCAATTTTCTACAGCACCTGTTTTTTCTTAAACCTCAAGGCTGAAGCTATGAATTAGGTTCTAAGATCAGACTGTTCTTAGCTTTCTTTCCTACTGTCACACTGTGGGCAAAGGTGCACATTTTATCAGTCTGGCTTATGATAATGTTTTTAGAAATACATTGTTAATGTAATATAAGCATTTTATTGTGTCTAGGTAAAACTGAAATACAAGACCAACTTGATTCTTGGTAATAATATTTGATACAACACAGATATGTGAAATTTACTTATAATTCTGTGGCCAGCCTTTTAAAAAAGAAATAGAATTGAGGCCATAAGTTGACTTGAGTGTATATGTTTCTCCACCCTCCTCCCTATGCTGAAGAGCAGTGATGGAGCAGATAGCCGCAAAAAGCAGAGGACCTTGAAAATCTTCCTTTCAGTAGCTGAGGCTGACTATGTTTAATTTTTCACTGTTCTCTTCTTGTCACTATACTCTTTCAATCATTGTAAGATTACTATCAATCATTATAAAATTAAAATTTAATTTTCTTTTATGGATTTCCTGTCTACTCAGTAGTGCTTCTATTTATTTGGTCAATTTTAAATGTAGGAAATACTGATAGCATTTAATCAACACTTAAAGTAGTTCTAAACCAGTATTTATCTTAGTTTGACTCCATAATTGTTTTAAAAATAGCTTTTTGGGATATATTTATGTTTCTTTTTAAATTCCAGACTTATTTCAAATGCATTATAAATTGGATCATCTTTTTCCTGCATAGCCTTTGTTTATTTTCCTAGTGGCAAGTTACCTGTCTCTGTAATTAGTTAACAGACGTATAGAAATACATCTCATTTGTCTTTATCCTTGGTTATTAGCTTGCCTGCTTAATTAATGAAGGCTTATTATCCTAAAGTTTGAAAATGTTGCCTGAGATTCTCATGAAATAATATTGAATGAAAACTTGTAAAGGCATTATTGTATAAATTCACAAAATGTTTATGGTTTTTTTTAAACTTCAAAACTTAACAAAACCTGTCAATTCCTTGCCTTGCCAAAGTCACAAACTGACCTTTTAGTGCATGATCAGCCATCTATTAAATCAGAAAAATGTGTGTTAAATTGTAGTGAAATTTTGTTTTGTATCTGTAATTAAATTTCTTTCAGGGGTTTTGTCGTTACTCTCCTGTTTGGAAAAACAAACTCAGAAAAGTACCTAGAGCAGTGTGAACATTCATTTCTCCCTCCAACATCAACTGGGATTCCTAAGGTAAGAAGGGTAAAGGCATGTAAAACCTTGAAGTCCTGCTGTGTGTGATTACGTGATAATGTGATTGCCTTTATATGGCTTGGCACATTTCCCTATAGTTCACTAATGCTCACTATAAATTTATGAGAAATCAGGCTTAGAAAATGCATGTTGGATGTTTAAAAGTGAACATGCAAATTTGAGGAAAAGATAAAAATTTGGAATCTTTTCCTGCTGTCTTAACATAGAGTTTTGATGCATCACAGCATCATGTCATTGTCAATTACTGAAATGTCAGTGAATGTACTGTTTTGAATGAAGTAAATGCATAGGAACCAGAGTGGGGAAAATGGGCACTTTTTCTTAAACTCACTTGAAAAGTAGAGCTTGCAGTTAGGCTGTGCTGTTTCTATAATTTGATTAACTCAAGCTCGATTTTATATCTTTCATGTTGCAATTTTTCTTTTTTTTCCAAATATTGTACTATATAAATAAAATTGGAATTCCATACTAGATGTAGGCTTCAGATTCGCATTGCCTTCAGTTGTTATTGTGGGATTGTAATGATTTTTCTTGTATGAAGTGAAGAAAATGGTCTGGAGTCAGTGCCAGTAACTAAATTTTATAATTATTAGCATGTCCATTATATGCTAATAAGACTTTCATATTGATAAGTAAACACAGTTTTTCTAATACTTGGTGTAACCTTTAAAATAATCTCTGAAACCTACCTCTACCCCCTTTAAAACTCCTGTTAATGTGTTTTCTCTGAATTTGCTCACAAATCTTTTTGAGGTAATGAATCTTTTCTTTTTTAATTGAAGTATAGTTGTCTTACAGTGTTGTATTAATTTCTGCAGTACAGCGAAGTGACTCAGTTATACACAGACGTGCATTCTTTTTTTAAATGTTCTTTTCCATTATGGTTTATCCCAGGTTTGATACAGTTCCCTGTGCTATACAGTAGGACCTTGTTGTTTATCCATTCTAAGTGTAATAGTTTGCATCATCTAACCCAAAACTCCCACTCATTCCCTCTCCTTCCCCTCTTCCCTCTTGGCAACCACAGATCTGTTCTCTGTGTCTATCATTCTGGTTCATAGATAGGTTCATTTGGGCCATATATTAGATTCCACATATAAGTGATACCATATGGTGTATGTCTTTCTCTTTCTGACTTACTTCATTTAGTGTGATAGTCTCTAATCACATCCATGTTGCTGCAAATGGCATTATGTCATTCTTTTTTATGGCTGAGTAGTATTGTTGTATAGAATACTACACACACACACACACACACACGTATCTTTTATTTAGCTGTTGATGGATATTTAGGATGATAATCTCTAGTCACATCCATGTTGCTGCAAATGTCATTCTTTTTTATGGCTGAGAAGTCTGTACTCCACACACACACACACACACACACACACACACCCCTTTTGTTTAGTTGTTGTTGGACATTTAGTTTGTTTCCATGTCTTGGCTATTGTGAATACACACACACACACACACACACACACACACACACACACACCCCTTTTGCTTAGCTGTTGATGGACATTTAGTTTGTTTCCATGTCTTGGCTATTGTGAATACACACACACACACACACACCCCTTTTGCTTAGTTGTTGTTGGACATTTAGTTTGTTTCCATGTCTTGGCTATTGTGAATACACACACACACAGCCACACACCCCTTTTGCTTAGTTGTTGATGGACATTTAGGTTGTTTCCATGTCTTGGCTATTGTGAATACACACCCCCACACACACCCACACACCCCTTTTGTTTAGCTGTTGATGGACATTTAGTTTGTTTCCATGTCTTGGCTATTGTGAATACACACCCCCCCACACACCCACACACCCCTTTTGCTTAGCTGTTGATGGACATTTAGGTTGTTTCCATGTCTTGGCTATTGTGAATACACATACACACCCACACACCCCTTTTGCTTAGTTGTTGATGGACATTTAGGTTGTTTCCATGACTTGGCTATTGTGAATACACACACACACGCACACACCCCTTTTGCTTAGTTGTTGGTGGACATTTAGTTTGTTTCCATGTCTTGGCTATTGTGAATACACACCCCCACACACACCCTTTGCTTAGTTGTTGGTGGACATTTAGTTTGTTTCCATGTCTTGGCTATTGTGAATACACACACACACACACCCACACACACCCACACACCCCTTTTGCTTAATTGTTGGTGGACATTTAGTTTGTTTCCATGACTTGGCTGTTGTGAATACACACACACACACACACACACACACACACACCCACCCACCCCTTTTGCTTAGCTGTTGGTGGACATTTAGGTTGTTTCCATGACTAGGCTATTGTGAATACACACACACACACACACCCCTTTTGTTTAGCTGTTGATGGACATTTAGTTTGTTTCCATGTCTTGGCTATTGTGAATACACACACACACACACACACACCCCTTTTGTTTAGCTGTTGGTGGACATTTAGTTTGTTTCCATGTCTTGGCTATTGTGAATAGTGCCGCTGTGAACGTAGAGGTGCATGCATCTTCTTGAATTGCAGTTTTGTCCAGGTATATGCCCAGGGATGGGATTGCTGGATCATATGGTAGCTCTAATTTTAGTTTTCTGAGGAACCTCCATACTGTTTTCCATAGTGGCAACATCAACTTACATTCCTACTAACAGTGTAGGAGGGTTCCCCTTTCCCCACACCCTCTCCAGGATATGTTATTTGTAGACTTCAGTGATGGTCATTCTGACCGGTTTAAGGTGGGTGGTACCTCATTGTAGTTTTTATTTGCATTTCTTTGATAATTAGTGATGTTGAGCATCCTTTCATGTGCCTACTGGCCATTTGTATGTCTTCTTGAAGAAATGTCTATTAAGGTCTTCTGTCCATTTTTCATTTGGATTGTTTGATTTTTTTGCCTTTTCTTTTTGAATCATTTCTTAGCCATCCATAGTTTCTATTCATTTGAATGGTACATAGAGAGGATGATGCAAAATATTTTAAGAATTGTGATTTTAAACAGCAATAAATAAAAAAAAATAAACAGCAATAAATCATAATCAAAATTGGTTAAATCTTTATGATCTATTTTTTGGTATATGGTACAAATAGTGATTTTGATTTGCTTTTTCTAAAATGATTTATAAGTATATTTTATGAAAAAATCTTAGAGGTTGCATGGGATAACTTGAAACATATGTTTTTAATATGCATTTGTGCCTTGTAAAAAATTTTTTATCTGTTTATGACTCTGCTGGCTCTTTGTGCTGCGTAGGCTTTTCTCTAGTTGTGGCACGTGGGGGCTGCTTCCTGGTGGTTGCGTGCGGGCTTCTCAATGTCCAGCTTCTCTCGTTGCACAGCCCGTGTGCTCTGGAGTGCTTGAGCTTCAGTAATTGCCGCGTTTTGTCTCGGTGGTTGCGGCTCTCCGGCTCCAGAGCACAGGCTCAGCAGTTACGGCGCACGGGCTTAGCTGCTCTGCATCGTGTGGAATCCTCCCAGATCAGGGATCAAATCTGTGTCTCCTGCATTGGCAGTGGTATTCTTTACCACTGAGCCACCAGGGAAGCCCTGGTTTGTATTAATTAAAGAGTATCCTACTACTTTTTACCATATTTCCAGGTCACTGATCTTTCTGAAAACTACGGACAAAAAGAAATTAATTTTTTAGTTGCTGAGAACCATCCCTCAGTAAAAATTAATTAAAATATGTTAATTTGGCAGCTGGTATACTCCTTTGGGCTGGGAGGGAGGAGGAGGAAATGGGGGTGTGTTTAATAAAGACCATTATTAATTTGCTCACCTGAAAAACTCATTTATGGTTTTAAATTTTCATTGAAATATGACAACAGTATACCTGATATTTTCAGTTTCTCACATTCTAAATAATGTTTGCTGATTATTGTTTCTGAGGATATCTAGTTTTGTTAATTTGAGACAGTGTTTGCTTGATACCTGAGTCTCAAGAAATAAGGTTATTTATTAGCTTGAAGATAATGACAGGGATGTTACAATGAATATTTAGTTAGAAATAAACTCTAGAGATTTTGAATCAAGAAACTATGCAGTAAAACATTATGATTTACTTTCAGTGCTTAGAAGAAATGAAACGGGAAGCCAGAACTATAAAGATTGATAGAAGATTGACAGGTGCCAATATAATTGATGAACCTCTCCAGCAAGTGAGTTTCAGTATGTGGTATTTGAATTCCATATATTGTGTGCTGGGTGCATTTCTCTTGAAATACTAAGAAATAATTTTGCTGTTTATGTAATATGCTGGAAATTGGTTATAATGCTGTTCTTGGATTCTCTATGTAAACTTGCTGCCTTATTTATGAGCTTATTTATATGTGTTTGCTTTATATTAAAGCCTTTTGGTTGAATTTGCATTGAGAAAAAAAAATTTTACTGACATCTGATAGTGTTCCTAATTAAGAGTTAAAATGTTGCTCTTCAAAAATTTTTGCTCTTCAGCTGATGACTAAGCTAGTGGTTTGATAAGTCAGACGTTTTTCCTACTAATTTTGTTACTTTTTAAAATGGATATTACTGGCTTCATTCAAAAATATTTTAAGAATTGTAATTATTCTCTCCCAAAATATTTTCATTGATGTTCAGTTATATGACTATTGCAAATAATGTGTACCTTAAAATTATAAATATCATTTTATAGATAAACCCTTATTTAGTTTATCTGATTTGCAGAAAAATTACACATTACATTGTATTATTTGCCATTTAATGGGTAACAATGCTGTTGGCACTATCACTGGTATTAGAATTAAGTGAATTATGTCATTTTTGTCATTTGACTGCAGTGAATCTGATTATACTCTCAAAACGTTTTTTTCAAGATTATTAGGATCTCTTGATGTTATTTTGCATCTCATTCCATCAAACTAACTAAAACTTTTCATTGTATTTTAACATTGGAAATTAATGTTTCTGCAAGCTCCATCTTTAACCTGAATTTGGGCAGGGCTTCACCATTGATAATTCTTTAATTTAAAAAAAAGTTGGTCAGTGGATGAATTGGGCTACCAAAATAACTTAAAATTTTTTGAAATGCTTTTTAGCATATTGATGCTCTTGTAATGAAGACAGTTATTTACTACCACAATTTATTAGGTAGAGAATAAATGAAAATTTCAAATAATCCTTTTAGGTTTTAGTTTGCCACTGTTACTTTTTAAATCCTTAAACACTGTATTTTTTTCCTGTATTTTTGTTTTAGGTTATCCAGTTTTCCTTGAGGGATTATGTCCAGTATTGGTATTATACACTAAGTGATGATGAATCTTTTCTTCTTGAAATTAGGCAGACTCTTCAGAATGCACTCATTCAGTTTGCTACTAGGTAAGGTCACTGCATTGTATTTATGCAGGAAAATTTAAATATTGTTTGTATCAATAGGGAAAATACCTTTTAAATGGAAGGAGAAAATTGGTTACCCCAAGGTAAGTAGAGCAGTAGATTGTTATTGTGGGATAACTCTTAGTTTATGAAACTAGAGCCCTGAGAAACCTTTACTGTTTTACAACTGCAGAATGTTTATCTCGACTAATCCCTGTTTTCTAAGTCTGTATGTCAGTTTCTTCCTCAGGACCCAATTGTCCAATCATGTGACAGTTCAGAGTCTTTCATCCCATTTATTGATAATACTTTTCCCCCTCTTACCCAGATACTCCTTTTTTTTTTTAAATTGCAATATCATTCTTTATATTGTTCTGGAAATAAGATTTAGTATAGTTAAACTCAAAGTAAATACTGAGCCAGGGTGGCAGGGCCAGACTGTTGGAACATGATTCAGAAATCTGGCGGTGAAAGACACTCTTGGACATGATTAGGAGGTGTCTGATTGTCATAAAATAGTAAGGCAGGATCAGGTCCTGTACCTTAGACATTAAGGAGCTTGTCTCAGGTTGGTGTAAGGAATGATTTGTGTTCTGATGCCAACCGACCACTAGAAACGTCAGAGGGTTTTTGTTATTGTTGGCGTTTTTAATATTAATATGTATATAAATAATACATGAAATATATAAATATGTGCAAATACAGATGCAGTGTATGTGGGGGGTGTGTGTGTGTGTATATATTTGTATGTCTGTGTGTGTGGTAAAAGTAAATGTGAACACATAAACAGGATGGATCTCAATATTCTAGAGTCGTTTCCTCTGGAGTAACAGAGGGAATATTTGTTTGAACCCCATGCAGTTTACATTTGTCTTCTATGGAATAACTAGAGTCTCTTTGACAGTTACCTGGCCACAGAGTAGTATAGGACTAGCTTCTGGCAACACAAATAAGCTAGCTTGTTCCTTCTTATTGGTCACACCTTAGCATGGTTCCTGCCAATCTCCTACTCAAGCAGGGCCTTAGTAATAAACAAAGCACTAACAAAAAAATCCCAGAGTTACTGCGTTTCCACCCTCTTGAATAAGTCTTTCTTTGGCTTTGATTGAGAACCCATGCCCCATAGGTGCTGTTCTGACTAGACTGTATGAAATGAGTGGGAGCAAGAGACGAAATGGCTAGAGCAAATTTAGGAGCCACTGATCCACATCTGGAGATACAACTTTAGATGCCCACAGACTTGCAGGGAAGAGGTGCAGAGGGATGGAGTGGCAGGGCGCATGTCCTGGGGAAAGCAAGGTGTCCTTGTTTGGCTTCACTTAATCGGCCTTGCCCTGGGCAGCCACAGCCTCCGTGATGCCACACATGGGCTCTTCATTTCCCAGGAACTGCATGGGCTTGATGGGCTGCAAGTTCTTGTCCAGTGGGAATACCAGGAGGCAGGTGCAGCTCCACGATAGCCTCTTCAGAGAGCCCCTCCAGAGGGCTGACCATGCCCTGAAGCCTGATGCTAAGGGATGTATTCACTACCCTCTCCCCCTCCTCCCTCTGGGGAACTATTTTTTCATTCCAAAGGGGCAGTACTCTGGCAGTAGTGTCCTTCAGACTTTCACAGGAGGGTAGCTGATGGTTATTGAGGTCTGCATACCTGCAGTCTTACTAACGGGTGTTGCTGTTGAAGGGGGATGGTCAGGCTACACTGAGATGATAGAACATCACAGCACCTCCAGATCTTTACTTGGCTTCATCCTGCTTGGCAGCAACATCTGCCTTGTTGAGGCTAAGTCTGCACTACTGGCAGCCACAGTAGTGGCATCCAGTGTTGTCCAGAGAGTCCCCGTTGCTTGCTTCTGCACGTGGTGAAGCAGATGCCACGCTCGTAACCAGTACCTTGCAGCACCTGCCTGTTGTGCTTCACCTCCTGACGCCCACAGTGCTCATGTTGGCTTCTCACCAGCCAGTGAAGCCGTCCTCCAGGTCCGTGTACCCTTCCTGTGTGGGATCAGCACCACCTTGTAGCCGTCCGCGGCGGTGGTTCTGGGGGCAGTGTAGACCGGGGCTCCCTGAGGTTCCCGTTACCCGTGATAGTCTGCTTTATTCAGTGCTGTGAGAAGAGCTGAGTGCCACTGCCCGCTTATCTTAGGCGCACACATAATGGAGTCCTCTTCGAAGAACTCAGAGGAGCAGTCGGTGGAGAATATTCAGTTTATTTATTTACTTTCAGAAGAGAAGTATATTTGCATGAGATTCCTTTAAGAAACTTTTCTGAGATATACTAAAATTCTCAGTTTACAAACGCCCCCTTATATACTGCCTAAATATTTTGGTCTGTATCCTTGTATTTAAACGACTTGATTTTTAGAGAGGCCATTTCATTTGCAGAAATTATTTACGTTTGAAAGAAAGGATTTTATCTTT
Source organism: Cervus elaphus (assembly GCF_910594005.1). NCBI lineage: Eukaryota > Metazoa > Chordata > Mammalia > Artiodactyla > Cervidae > Cervus > Cervus elaphus. The sequence goes on along the minus strand of NC_057832.1, from coordinate 35,813,559 downwards.
GGGTAAGTTTGCTATCTTCTTCTCTTTTTTTTTAATAAAAGATTTTTCTACCCAGTACATGCAGTGATTTTCCTACAAGCCTGTGGCCTCAAGGCAGGAGGCTACATTGCTGTGTCACAAGTAGGTTCTCAAGTCTGAAGGTGTTATTCTCGAGCCAGCCCGTCTTCTTCCCCACTTAGGTTCTTGAAATGCACTTTTGTGCTTCTGAGAGTGTTGGAGAGTAGGGCTTTGCCCTAGGGCTCTTATTTTGTTTCTGTTTCTGTCTGAATAGATATTTCCAGCTCATGCTGCCCTGTCAAGACTTTTCTTTTATAATTAAGTTGATCTTAAGGTTTAGAGTGGGAGATGAATTCCTCTGCCTCCGGTCACTGAGGCAGGCTGCAGTAGGTTTCATAGTTTGAATTTTAACCTTAGATAAGATTGGAGCCCCTTCTCTTTTATGATTAATAGCAAGCATTTGGAAAGTAGCCAACCATAATTATGAGTGTAGACTCACTGTGGAATATAGAAAATATACTAACATATAATCAAAGAAGTCAGAAATTGGATTTTATGTCCTTTACTTCATATATGTAACATTATTGCATGTTAGGTATTGTTTAAGATCATTATTCTGAATCTGTTCGTCACTGCTTTTTATAGTAACACCTTTCTAATGACTTTTTTCCCCTTCTCTGCAAAGATGGGAATAAGAAGAGTTCATTATTCTTTTGTGTGACTGCTTGAGATTATATTAAAATATAAAAAATTTTAGACCCAGAAAGAATTTTGAACTAGTAATTGGAAGACTTGAGGGAGTTTGTATCTTCTTCTCTCATTTAGCTGTGGGACTGTGAGCAAGTATTCTAAATTTTTTGGATTTTGGTTTTTCTCATGTGTGAAATAAGCATAATAAATACCTGTCCTATACTGCATTCCTCACAGGGTTTTGGTCTGGAGCAAATTCATGTGTTCTGTTAACTCATATTTTGTGTCTACTTTGCCTCAGCCAGATGCTGCGGATACAGCAGTGAATGAAGCAAAAATCCCTGGTCGGTAGAGTGTAATGGAAATAGTTCATGCGAAAATGTTTTTTTTTTTTTTTTTTTTTTGAAAATGTTTTTAAAATTGTGAAGAAATTTAGAAATTTAAGTTTTTATGTCACCCATCATCCATAATTTCACAGATGAGGAAGCTAAATTCCAGAAAGATTAAACAGTTAGTCCAAGATTATCTGTTCACTTGGGGGCAGCGTAAGAATTAGAATCGTTCTTAACAGTCACTATTCTGTCCCCCAGTCCCTACCAGGTATATTGTGATCTAGATGATTCATCTTCATTTCTCCCACCTTTCTGTCATATCACTGCAGTGCTTTGCCTGGTCTTTGATCTTCTAACTACTTTTTCTTTAAACTTCCTGTCATAGTTTTTTTTCCCGCTTCTCTAGCATTCTATTATTGTTCAGTTGTTCAGTCATATCCAACTCTTTTGCGACCCCATGGACTGTAGCCCACCAGGCCCCTCTGTCCATGGGACTCTCCAGGCAAGAATACTGGAATGGGTTGCCATTTCCTTCTCTACTAACATTCTGTGCTTTCAAGCTAAATGTTGGGGGACTATAGGAAGAACCAAGTTTCTTCCATCCTAGACGGATCTGAATTATGCCTTTGCTTGGTTGTTGGCCTTAAGTTATGGGGCAAATTAATCAGCCTCTCGAGCTTTCGTTTCCTTATTCATAAAAAGCTGATAATGTTTCTTTTGAGACTGCTTTCAGGCTAAAAAGGATACGATATAAAGTCTGTAGCATATAGTGAGGCTCAGTTAATGTTTGTGCCTTCTCAATGAATGACTTTATTTTTGTCTTTCATTGGATTTTTCTAGTAAAGCCATACTAAAATATATGTCTTCACAGGGGCTCCTTGAGTATTTCCAATGAGAGTATCAAGAAAATTAAGTGCTTATAATCATTACTTGAATACTTCTTAAATTCTTATTATTGTCAGCTATGCACTGTGAAGCATACATTATATCTCTTCTCTCTTTCAAATTTCAATCTTGTATAGAGTTTTTAACCAGAGTCCCACGAAGCCCCAAAATTTTCTGTGCTTTTTTTTTTTTTTCCTTTTGAGTGGTTCCATAGATTTTATTTTCAAAAAGGGCCTGTGAACCCCAGAAAGATTTAGAACCACCAAATTCTAGTGTTCATATTTATTTGGTGCCTTGAGGAAACAATCACAGAATATCAGCATCAAACAAAATGCTAATTTTGTTAGAACAGGAGGGGAAGGATATATGTAGAGTCTGAAGTTCTGGTTTTGAGCTTTAGTTCTGTTATTTATTAAGCTCTATGGCATTGGTGGTGCAGCAGTAGAAAATCCACCTGCCAGTGTGGGAGATGGGGGTTTGATCCCTGGGTTGGGAAGATCCTCTGGAGAAGGAAAGGCAACCCGTTCTAGTACTCTTGCTTGGGAAATCCCATGGACAGAGGAACCTGGCGACATGGGTCACAAGAAGTCAGAGGTGACTTAGTGACTAAACAACATGACCTTGAATGGATAAGAAACATAAATTCTTACATGTATGACAAAACCCACTGGAAAAAAATAAATAAATAAAAATTAAAAAATAAATAAATAAAAAAAATTAAAAAAAAAAAAAAAAGAAACATAAATTCTTTGCATCTAGTGATAACCTGTATCTGCTTATCAGGTTTTTGTTAAGATTAAATGGCATCAGATATGAGAGAGTACATTGTAATGATAACACGTCATCCTAACCTTACTTAGTACCTGTTTCTAGTAGCAGTTTGGGGAAGGAAACCTTCTCAGGGAACTCTTTAGTTCTCTGTGGAACCTGGGCATTAGGCTGGAGCTTTAGGGGTTGAATCTGTGATATCCCACATATTTTTATTTTTCTCTCTTCAAATAAGATCGCATGACATTGGAGAGAAAGCCCTACAAGATCTGTATTGTAATTCTACCTGCACCATTAAGTTACAGTATACTTAGAAAATTTCCTAACTTATCTGTAAAATAGCGATACTGATACGTGTTTGTCGCAAACTCGTGAGTTGTGAGGGGCAAATGAGATGAGATGCATGAAATATTTCATAAAATATTTGTCAACCAATAAATGATTTTTTGAGCAAGTTATTTAGCTTTCTGTGCCTCAATCTCAGCATCAGTAAAATGAGGTAATTTTCTCATAGGGTTGTTGTAATAATTATATGAGAGAAAAGAACATGTAAAACACCATAGGAATCTGGCATATAATATGTATTCAGTGAATGTTAACTTCTTTCTTGTTGTTTTTGTTATTTCTTACATTCCTGGGAATATATGCACACAGATTCTCTTGTCTTCTTAGCTTCATTGTTTTTTGAGGGGGAAGGGCAGAGGAAACAAAATTAAAACACATGAAATGGAGAGAAAGTGGTTATTTGGGTGGTATTTAAAGGATTTGATCTAGAGATAGAATGGACCAGAGTACCTGACCAAAACCTGCTGTGGATTGAGGCCAAAACTGGACTTCAGGAATGGGTGGGTGGAGGTGGAGGTTAGCGGTTACCTGTACATTTTGTAGCTCATGTGCCATACTGTTCGCCCACTGTAAGTGTCGGCCCTCAGTGAGCTCAGAGCTGTGCAGCCTTTATCACAGTTAGTTTAGGAATGTTCTCATGCCCTTCCAAGAAACCTGGTATCCACTAATCAGTCTCTCCCCATATCCCCCACAAGGCTTCTACGTCTAGGTAGTCAACTATATATTTTTTCTGTGTCTTTATTGACATTTTACGTGAACGAAATAATATAATATATGATCTTTTGTGACTAGCTTCTTTCACTTGTAATGTTTTCAAGGTTCATCCTTGTTGTTCAGTTCAGTTCAGTCGCTCAGTTGTGTCCAACCCTTTGCGACCCCGTGGACCACAGCATGCCAGGCCTCCCTGTCCATCACCAACTCCTGGAGTTTGCTTAAACTCATCTCCACTGAGTCAGTGATACCATCCAACCATCTCATCCTCTGTCGTCCCCTTCTCCTCCTGCCCCTCAATCTTCATCCTTGTTGTAGCATATATTATTACTCATTCCTTTTCATTGCTGAATAATTTTCCATTGTATGGACACACCATGTTTTGTTTATCCATTCATCAGTTGGTAAACATTGGGGTTGTGTCTGTTTTTTGGTTTTTATAAAGCATGCTCCTATGAGCATTCATGTACATGTTTGTGTAGACTTGATGTTTTCGTTTCTCTTAGATGTATACCTTGGAATGAAATTTCTGGGTTGTATGGTAACTCTGTTTAATCTTTTGAGGAACTGCAAACTTTTAAGAGTGGCTGCCCATTCCTGCCAGCAATGTATGAGTGTTCCAGTTTCTCCGCCTCTTTGCCTGTACTTGTTATTGTCTGGCCTGTGATTAAAGTCATTCTCTTTGGTCTGAAGTGGTATTTCATTATGGTTTTGATTTACCTTTTCCTGATGGCTAATGATATTAAGCATCTTTTCTTGTGCTAATTAATTATTTGTATATCTTGCACAGAGACTGTCTTTCAGAGCTTTTCCCTGTGTTAAAACTAGGCTATTGTTGACTGTACTGTATTGCTTCCTGGTTTTAAATACAGTTTTATTGTTTTATTGGACAGTCATGCTCATTTGTTTGTATTTTGTCCATGGCTGCTTTTGTACTATAGTGGCAGAACTGACTGAGATGTTGTGGCCTGCAAAGCCCGAAACTGTTGCTGTTTGGCTCTTTAGAGAAAGAGTTTGCATCCATTAAAATACTCAGACGTATTATTCAAGAAATAGGAAAAATATTGGAATAAAACTCATACAAAGAAGTTGTATGATTTTAGGTGTGTTAAAAGTTGTAAATATGTGAGCATAGCAAATAGTAAGAAAAAAATAGTAAAATATTAACAGTGATCTTTGGATTGTGGATTTATGGCTAATTTATAGCTGATATAGAAAAATCTAAAGAAAGAAATGACATTTTACAAAACAGGCATGCATTATTCTTGTAGCCCAAGACAGGAACATTTGGTGCTCAGCACTAAAAAAAAATATATCTAGGATGACTTTTTTCAACTAAATTTATTTTCCTGTTTTTCTGTTTTTTATATTATTATGAGCACATAAATTTAAAAAATCCTTTTTTTCAGCTATATATGACATGTTTTGTACAGACAACCATTGTATCCTTACTTCCTTGGGAAGTTATCTTGAAATTAGTGCTTAAATATAGTTGTTTTTGTACATAATGGTGTAGTCAATACTCAATAGATTATTGTTAACCGAGTTTCCATTTATGACTTCTTGGTAAATTTTTCCCACAGAATTTAATATATTTCACTGTTTGTTAGGTCTACAAATGTTTCATTTATCAGATAAATTTTACTGAAAACCTTCTTTGTTAAAATACTTAATAACATGAATTTAATTTTTAGTACTTAACATTATGCTTAAGATGCACACTTAGCCCCAGGTTATTTGTTTTTTTCATGTAGTTTAAGGCTCCCAGCTCTGCGTTCTTTATGCTCAACCTCTAAAATAGGTGAGTGTGCTTTATGTGTGTTCTTCTAAGTTTTTCTTTATATTTGGAGATTGAAGTTCTTTAGAACTTCTGCATTGTTGACCTCTTTGAAGCATTGGCGCCCGAGATGTAGAACTGGATGGGTTTCTTACGTGGGATTGGAGTTCACTGAGCACCATTTCCACCCTATGGCTGTGTAAAACTGTAGGCCTGGGTTTTTCTCCATCTCTACCAATTCGTTTATAACTTTTATGAGTCCGAAGATTTTGTGTAGTTCAAGGTATAGCAGATAAACTGAATTGAAACTCAGGAATCCTGTTTTTGTTTTAACGAAACCTTTATCTCAGTAACTAATCTGGAATAAGTAATTTACGTTTTTGGCCCTGTGATTATAAGGGTTTGTGGTAATTCTTTCAGATCTCTTTCAGTTCTGAAATACTAAGATTCCCTGATATGGTTGGTACTAATCTTGATTTGTTTGCCTTCACTCATATCTCCTCTTCAAAACACTCACATTCTCTATCACACCCCCACATTTTGAATACCATTTGGAGAGTTATTTTTTTTAGATTTAATTTACTTTGGGATTAAAGTACTTCTATGGTCTGCTGTTTTACTGGTAGTAAATCTTAGACTAGGATGATGATAAACTATATTTAAACCTCTTATTACATTTCTGCATGGTCAGAAAGGATGCAAGACTTCAAACATTAAGATATTAGCTAGACCAATCTTTTCCCTATAGTTAAGCAGTTTTGCATCAATGAAACTTGACAGTTTTTTACTTGATTATCTAAACTACTGCTCTTCTCTGTAGAATACTCCCACCGTGGTTGATTTTAAGCTGTGAGCGTAAAGTCACTGCATGTGGGTTAGGAGAGAGATGTGCTCATTTGGCTCTCCCCCTGCAGCGCATGGGGCTTCCCAGGTGGAGCTAGAGGTAAAGAGCCCACCTGCTAATGCAGGAGGTGCCAGAGACATGGATTCGGTCCCTTGGTCAGGAAGCTCCCCTAGGGAAGCGAATCCCATGTACAGAAGAGCCTGGCGGGCTACAGTCCATAGGATAACAAAGAGTCGGACTTGACTGAAGCGACTTAGCACGCATGCCTGCTGCAGCACACGCGGGGAGGAGGTGCAGCTGAGGGAAGGGAGCAGACTAGTAACCACAGAGCAGTGAAACTTGTGTCCTCGTGGTGGCTGATTTAGCTCCTGTGAAAGAGTAATTCTCCATGTATTTTTGAGGATGATGGTAGAGAGTGATCATGAGTTAATGTAAATTTAGTAATGTTGTGAAAAAAATCACTTTAATTATTTTATACTCAGTCCTTATAACTAAATTCTTGAAGTAGTTTTTAAAAGGGAAGCAAAGATGCTCTAGGGAAGTGGTTATGGTAACTTGAAATATTTATGAGCAAATTGAGAAGGGAGAGTCTTTAAATGGGTTTAGAAGCAAGTTTACAATTCTTTGCTTTTAAAATATTGCTCAAATTCAATTTTAGGCTGAAGCTTTTGATGCTAACAAAGTACTCCCTCAAGAACTCTTAAGGATGGAAACATGTAAAGGTTTATGTATTTTAAAGAGTATATCCTTTATGATAGTGAATTCTGAGGGGGTTAACTGTCTGATTCAGTGACTCAAGGAAGGAATTTTTTTCTTTTACAGATAGGTCACTCACTTTCGGCAAAAGATGGCTGTGAGTCAGGTGATCAAAAAATCTAGTGGAATAGAACTTCTCAAAATGTCTTCAAAGATGCTTGTCAAAATCTACCCAGTAAAACTAGGAATTTTGATAGTGGTTTTTAAAAAAGTCTGATATTTCTTCTTTAGAAGGTAAAAGACTTCATTTAGGAGATTAATGCATATTATTGTATTTTATGCAGTTGGTTATTATATTACCCTTATTGATTAATATACACTTAAAAAGCCTTTATATGTGATAAGTGTGTATGACTTTTGATATATATTCACACATATACAAACACGAATACTATGCAGTGTATATACTATGCAATATACTGTGTCATTCTTAATGTTTTAAAATAATATCTTAGTAATCATTCCTGTGAAAAAATAATATAGCATCAGGAATGAAACATTAATCATAGGATTGTTTCTGTGGGAAGGTCAATTTTGACTGTTTTCATTTTGATATAAAGGACCTTTTCCAGGACAGTGTTCTGCCAAGTGTGTGAAGATTGCCTCTACTGCCCAGCAGTCACCCACTTCTTTAGTTAGGCAAGTCTGTGTGATGACTCTGGGGTTGATCATGCTCATTCCCTTCTTTTGCTTGTTCCTATATCCTTACTTTCCCTGTTAAATGGTACTCATTCATCAATGATAGTCCTCATTCATCAAATTTTTTAAATCTTTTTTGACTTATGACATAGCACTTACCTTCTGCTTATTTCTGTGTGTGTGAGTATTGTCAAAAAATTGTAAACTCTTTTTGGAATGGTACCAGTTCTGGACTACTGTAGTAGAAATTCTCTTTAGTTAGCCAGTCCATTCCCTTTGTACGACATACTGACTCAAGCCCGTTGCATTAAAGCTAGGCTAGTAGACTACTTTCTTGTACTTCTGCCCTTTTCTGTTCCCACTTTTTGAGATTTAAACTTATCAAAAGTCGCTTGTATTAATAGATTCTTGAGCAAAGAAAGTTTCATATAATAGTTCTGTGGTATAAGCTGAACATGGATGCTTTAGAGGAGCAAGACAATTGACTGTATTAAAAAAGGAAGTTGTATTTGTTTCTGAACCTGTGTACCCTGGTTATACTTTTTATTATAATCATATAATTTAATTTACTCCTACCTATTTTGAAGAAATATGAGTATGACAGGGTAGTTCCTGTGAAAATGAGGTCACTTGCTTTGGAATTTACTCAGAGCAAGTTGCTAAATAGATTGCAGTTGAATTAGGTGTGCAAAAGACAACTACAAAATACTGGTGAAGAGCCTTGAAAGACTCTTACTCTGCGTTCAGATTTGTTTATAAATGTCCTTAGCTGTTACGTCCTTTAAAAGAAACTGGAAACCATAACTTCTTCCGTGTGAGAATGATTTATTCAAGACAGTTCAGTTCAATTGCTCAGTCGTATCCAACTCTTTGTGACCCCATGAACTGCAGCACGCCAGGCCTCCTTGTCTATCACCAACTCCCGGAGTCCACCCAAACCCATGTCCGTTGAGTCGATGATGCCATCCAGTCATCTCATCCTCTGTCGTCCCCTTTTCCTCCTGCCCTCAATCTTTCCCAGCATCAGGGTCTTTTCCAGTGAGTCAGCTCTTCGCCTCAGGTGGCCAAAGTATTGGAGTTTCAGCTTCAACATCAGTCCTTCCAATGAACGCCCAGGAATGATCTCCTTCAGGATGGACTGGTTGAATCTCCTTGCAGTCCAAGGGACTCTCAAGAGTCTTCTCCAACATCACAGTTCAACAGCATCAATTCTTTGGTGCTCAGCTTTCTGTATAGTCCAACTCTCACATCCATACATGATCACTGGAAAAACCTTGACTAGACAGACCTTTGTTGGCAAAGTAATGTCTCTGCTTTTTAATATGCTATCTAGGTTGGTCATAATTTTCCTTCCAAGGAGTAAGCATCTTTTAATTTCATGGCTGCAATCACCATCTGCAGTGATTTTGGAGCCCGAAAAATAAAGTCAGCCACTGTTTCCACTGTTTCCCCATCTATCTGCCATGAAGTGATGGGACCGGATGCCATGATCTTAGTTTTCTGAATGTTGAGCTTTAAGCCAACTTTTTCACTCTCCTCTTTCACTTTCATCAAGAGGCTCTTTAGTTCTTCTTCACTTTCTGCCATAAGGGTGGTGTCATCTGCATATCTGAGGTTATTGTTAATTCTCCCAGCAGTCTTGATTCCAGCTTGTGCTTCCTCCAGCCCGGCATTTCTCATAATGTACTCTGCATATAAGTTAAATAAGCAGGGTGACAATGTACAACCTTGACGTACTCCTTTTCCTATTTGGAACCAGTCTGTTGTTCCATGTCCAGTTTTAACTGTTGCTCCCTGACCTGCATATAGGTTTCTCAAGAGGCAGGTCAGGTGGTCTGGTATTCCCATCTCTTTCAGAATTTTCCACAGTTTTTTGTGATCCACACAGTCAAAGACTTTGGCATAGTTAATAAAGCGGAAATAGATGTTTTTCTGGAACTCTCTTGCTTTTTTGATGATCCGGAGGATGTTGGCAATTTGATCTCTGGTTCCTCTGCCTTTTCTAAAACCAGTTTGAACATCTGGAAGTTTACAGTTCACATATTGCTGAAGCCTGGCTTGGAGAATATTGAGCATTACTTTACTAGCCTGTGAGATGAGTGCAATTGTGTCATAGTTTGAGCATTCTTTGTTATTGCCTTTCTCTGTAATTCGAATGAAAACTGACCGTTTCCAGTCCTGTTGCCAGGGCTGAGTTTTCCATATTTGCTGACATATTGAGTGCAGCACTTTCACAGCGTCATCTTTCAGGATTTGAAATAGCTCAGTTGGACAAAGGCTACATTAATAACTCTTAGCAAAACCTTAATCAAAAGGTCTTCCCTTGGTCTTATATTGAATGATTTATATGATTGAAGATAAAATGACATACATTCATGATTCCCTCCTTTGATCAGATATTTTGTTTACCCATTATCACTTTTCCATGTACTGTGTTCCTGTGTGCCTGTGTATGTGTGTGTTGCATTTGGTTAATCATAGATTCTTTAAGCTGTAAGTGTCCCTAGAGAAAAACCGTGGGATATGATATGACTTGCTGACTTTCCCAACTAATGAAATGGTGTATCTTTTACTTGGATCAAGGACATGTATGCCAGTTCAGGGCCTCTTTACAGAAGTCTTTAATTGATTTTGATGTGTGTTTTGTATTACTGATGATAAACTGTTTACTGCTTAGAATAGATGGAACCAGTGAAGGAATTTGTATAATCTCAGTCTCAGCCCCATATTTGGGACATTCATTGCCTTTTTTAGGCTTTAGCATTAAGTAGTTTTAGGTTTTCGAGAGGCAAAAAGAGCTTCTCAATCAATGTGTGTCCTACGTCAGAACTGTAAGGAGTAAAGAAGAAGCTGTTCTAGGGGGTTCATGTGGCCATTCCCCAGGCACCTGTTAACAGTGCTCTGACCCTGGAAGAGAAATCAGTAAATCAGTATGTATTGAGTGCCTCCAGGGTTTAACGTATTATTTAGCCATTGGGAACAACACTGGGAATAAAACAAACACAGTGAATAAAACATGAAATCCCTGATTTATCTCAGCAATTGAATTGTTTAACTGCAGATTCTAAGTGCTATAGAACTAAACGCTGTAACCAGAGACCTAGTGTGAAGGAGTAGGGTAGAGTGTGAGGGTCAATGCAGGGTGCTGTGTGTGGAACCGACATTTTAGATAAACTTGAAAGTATACATGGGAATTGTCAGGGGAATGTGGAGGAGAGAAGGTAAATTTGTAGGGAGTAGACAGGGTGAGCAAATTTGGCAGAGGAAATAGTCTGTCCAGAGGCACTGAGATAAGAACAGAACCAAAGAGGAAGGAAGAGATCGAAACAGACGATGAGGAAGTAAGCAGGGACCCAGATATGCATGGTCAGGAGTCATTCAAGTATTTTTAAAACCCTTGTTTTGTATTATCATATTTGTATTTTTATAAAGATCACTCTGGCTGCTCTATGGAAAATAGAATGAAGGGAGAGACAAGAAAGGACATGGGAGACCAATTAAAAGGCCAGGAATAAGATGCTGGTATTAGAGATGAAGATAAGGCATGCCTAATATATATTCAGAGAGGTACACTTTATAGTTTAACTGTAGCTTTTGTTCTTTGAGACTTCATTTCTTATTTGCATTCCTGGTTAACCGTTGTAATTCATGCAGTCATTCTATCAAGATATATAAGCTACAGGAACCTACTGTAAATTTTATTTTTGGGGGTAGGGTTGAATATATTCCTTATTCTCTTGGTCAATAGGAAGTATGCTCTCATTTTTAAATTCAAGAAATGAAAGCTTAGTAGTAATAAAATGAAAGTGTAGATAATAGGACTCATTGTACAATAATCTAGATGTTTTTACTGGAAGACATGTGGGGAAATATTTTAAACAAAGTGAAAAAGAGCCTTGACTGCAGTCATGATTTAAGAATAATAGCATTAAGAACTCAAATAGAAAGCTCTTTGTAAATCAATAGAAGGAAATGTGGCTATTACATAAATTGAATGATTTTTAAATTTATATTTACATTGCACTTATTATATATTAGTCATATACCATAATTTTAGGAAGTTCTTCGCTGTCAACAAAATGTTTTCAAATTATAAGGTAAATACTACTAGAAATTATTAGTAGAAATTTTCCTGATTTATAAGTGGGCAGTCATGTACTACTGTTGTTCCTATCTTCCTTACCTGGAATAGTTCCTTTGAATTGAGATTTACATTAAATTTGCATGTATTCAGTGAAAATGAGTCAAGCAGAGGGAAAATAATTACCTTGGACAGGGAATATGAAATATTCTGTTTCCTGTTTTCCTCACCTCCGTGTGTTTTATATTGAAAGTAGAAATCTGTGTTTAATAATTAAAATAATTTTTTATATTTGCATTACTGATTAACTTCCAGTCATGTTAAATATTACTTTTACATCCTTTTATATCCTCTTCAAATGTCTCATTTACATCTTCTAAGATGAATTGAGATAGGTTTTAGAATGCCTTCTAAAATTAATGAATTTATTTTGTTGGAATTTTAGTAAATTCTATAACAGCACTATACGTGAAACAGAACACATACAATTTGAAAGATTCTGCTTCTAAAGTTGTTAGAATGAACCTTTTATGGATTAAGTGAATTTATGGTCTACACCAAGTAAATTTTGTTCTTATACAAATTTTCAAGTTTGGATGATTTTGTAAAGATGCTTACACAGATAGTGCTTTTCTCTTTAAAATAAGAAACAAAGATTCTATAGACCTCCAAGTTTAAGTATTTAAGTTTTATTTTGAGACTGAATATTGCTATTTAGTGTATTCTTATATACATCGCTCATGTAGTTGAACGGTAATGCCTCTGCAAATCTCAGAACTCAGGTTACCTTTATTTTTATTAAGTTGATTTATATTTCATGTACTTATAATTTACTTTTTCCATGTGTATAATAGATTATAATTGCACATTAAAAAGTATATTAATGTTAACAATTTCTTATTTGAGAACAGCCATCTGTGATATTCCTCAGTGCTGTTACACATTTGTAAGGTTTTTCTCCAAAAACAGTAATGAAATTAGCTTACTCATTTGCTTTTTTATGTATGGTGAATTAGCATGACAACTTATGGTATACTTTTTTTTTGGTTCCTTTATTGCTCAGCATCGTTATGAATAGACTCTTTGTCTTCTATTTGGTATGTTCCTAAAGGGATGAATTAATTTTAGTGTTAATATAAGGAGAACAGCATTGAAAAAAATGCTTGTTTAATAATATCACTTAATCAAAAGAGATGTGTAATCTGTTTTGTATTTATCTATTTGTTACGTTTCACTGGTGTGCTGAATTAGCAGTGTTTGTTGAAGTCTTCTTTTATAAGAGTACTAGGTAGCTTAATAAAATTAGTTACCATCTTTTTCATGGGTAAGTGTGTTATTTTATACATTATTCTTTAAACCATTTCCAAGTGACTATAGTTATTTTGAATAGTTGAGTTTTTAGGTGTTTATATATGCAAACAGAAACCAATCAGGCTCACACCAAAGGTATTTGGTTCAAAACTTGAACTGTATAACTAAATGGAAGAATGTGGAGAATTCAGAAAGGGTTCAGAAAGAATCAAAAATCCCAAGTGCTCTTTTAAAAACAAGCAGAAGCATTCTCAGTTCTTAATGTGTTGTTATGTCTGGGGTGAGAAATTGCCTGTTGTCTTTCCTTTTTTTAATTTTAAGCACTTAGTACTTTTAAGCTTCGACACAAAATACTTCAAAGAATACTGTTCAAGAGTTTAAATAGATTTGATAAACTATGGGTCTTTTGAAAAGGAATGCTAAGGTGTAATACTAATTAAATGAACAAAATCTCAGTATAAATAAATTCAGTCTGTGATGATCATGTTGTTTTTCAATAGTCATTGAATAAATTTATTTTTTGACTTAAAAAAGTCATCCTTCTATGTAATGTGTTTGTTATAAGGTCTAAAGAAATAGACTGGCAACCTTATTTTACTACACGCCTTGTAGATGATTTTGGCACACACCTACGAGTATTCAGAAAGGCCCAACAAAAGATAACAGAGAAGGATGATCAAGTGAAAGGTAATAATATCTTTATCCCATTTGAAAATTAGGATTTTAGAATCTGTTTTTCTTTATTATTCTGTAATCTTGAATTGTTCCTTTTCTGTCCAGGTACAGCAGAAGATCTTGTAGATACCTTCTTTGAAGTTGAAGTTGAAATGGAAAAGGACGTTTGCCGTGACCTAGTGTGCACTTCTCCCAAAGATGAAGAAGGTTTTCTTTTTAATATAACTTTTTGAGCATATTAACTGTTCACAGTAGTAGAGGCAAGTTAGCAGAACCATTTAACAAATACCAGGGTAAAATCTAAGAGTGAAGTTATTCTTATGGGACAGGAAGCTTAGTAAAAACACTACTGCTCATTTTATCTTTTAACTCTTAAATTTCCAGATTCTTTTTTCTTTTAAAGAGAGCCTTTTCAATTAAAGAGAACTTCTTTTGTCGTCTTTTAAAATACAGCAAACACAAACATTTTATCCTTATGACTTTACTCTTTTTGATCTGTAGTAATTTTATCTTCACCTTGAGTTTACTATGTCTAACTCAAGGGTACACCTATTATCGTAAATATTTTCTAAGGGAATGATGATAATGTTTCAAATGAAATTTATAGAGTTTAATTGACTTTTCTTTTTGAGATATTAGACCAGATAAGTTTTAGCTGAGGATGTTGTCTTTTCCTAGTTTTACAATGACCTAGTCTGTGCTACTTGGCATATTGTTTTGATTATCAGGATCAGCTATATAATTACCTTCCCAGGAAGTGTCAGCATATGAACAACTCAGAAAAGCATTGCTAGTTGTGGAAATTGTTTTCTTAGATTTTTTAAATGTGCTCAGCTTTTCTATTTCTTTGCCTTCTTTTCTGCTTTTTTCCTTTTTTCTTCTTTCCTTTTTATATTTATTATGCAGTTCAGTTTTTAATTGCTACTTCATTAGCAGCAGCAGCATTAATAAAATAACTAAATGTAAGAAATAGTTAGAATGATGTATAGTTCTTTTATGTAAATCAAGCCCTCCTCAATCGGTAAAATAGAAGAGCATATTCTTCTTCTTATTACCTGCGAAGTTAGTGGAGGTTCTTTCTTGAAAAAGAATTGTAAGTATATTTTTAAATGTGCAGATAACTTAAGTATGTAGAGATGTGTGGTAGAAGAGTAGAATACTTGGTGCAACTAAAACTTCTGGGGGAAAACACTTTTGTAACTGAAGTTTCTCAACAACTCAAGATGTAGGGTAGAACTGGGCAAAGTAAAAAAGTGTATATTACTTTGATTAATGAATATTGGCTATTTGGAGAATAACAAAGATTTTTATTGAATACTGATTAATTATTAAGATAATAAGCTTGTATAATCAGCAAACTGCTTAATCCTGCTGCTTTATTTGTGTTTTATATCAAGAGTAGGTGGAGATTTTGTATTTTCTGTTATTATAGCTCCTTTTTTTTAATTTCTAGGATTCCTAAGGGATTTGTGTGAGGTCTTATTATATTTATTGCTACCTCCTGGAGATTTCCAGAACAAGATCATGCGATACTTTGTCAGGGTAAGCTTAAACTCGTACCAGATACATGGCTGTAAAGAAACTTAGAGTTGTAATTGCCAAATTTTTGGTCCCAGGACCCTGTTACACACTTAAAAATTATTAAGGACCCCAGCTAGCTTCTGTGTATGTGGGCTTTGTCTATCAATATTTATTGTATTGTAAATATTAAAGCTAAGGAATTTTGGAACACAGAAATACACAAGCACATTACATTCTGTTAACTATCATGCTCCATTCTGAAAATACCACTGTTTGCTTCCCTTTCCCTACACCCCAGAGGTTCCTGGACAATACCCCAAGAACTGCCTGAGTTAGAGTTAGGTTATGTTTTAAATTTTCTTTAACATTGTTGTTCAGTTGCTCAGTCGTGTCTGACTCTTTGCTACCCCATGGACTGCAGCACGCCAGACTTCCCTGTCCTTCACCATCTCTCCGAGCTTGCTCAAACTCGTGTTCATTGAGTTGGTGATGTTATCCAGTCATCTCGTCCTCTGTCATCCCCTTCTCCTCGTGCCTTCAATCTTTCCCAGCATCTGGGTCTTTTCTAATGAGTCAGCTCTTCGCATCAGGTGGCCAAAGTATTGGAGCTTCAGCATCAGTCCTTCCAATGAATTCTATAAGTTTACCTAAATTAGGCTAATTAAAATAACACATCTGGATAGAAACTTTGAAAAAAAAACCTGGGCAGCTAAGATTCTACTTCTTGGCATTGAAAAATAAATGTCAGATGAAAACAATAATCTTGGACTCATTTATTCCCTGAGTGTAATCCTTTAGAATAAAATTCTGTGTGCAAATGTAAAGGAATAACATTTTGACTTTGGTTACTGGTTATGACTGAGAAATGCTAGCTACGTTAGTCCTTATCCTGGCTGAATGGGTAAAATTAAAAGTTTCTGATTATACTGAAAATGAAAGTTTATGATCTTTTTCGTCTGCCATTCTGCAAAACAGATACACCAGTTCCTAAACTGTCTTTTTTGCTTATTATTATTTAAGCAGTATCAATTTAGCAGTATCCTAATAGCTCTCTAACTTTGGTTCAGTGCACTTTCAGGTAGGGTAGTGATACTGTGAAATGAATAGAAAATGCTTGATTTTGATGGGGAGAGTCTGATAGATTATATACATTGAAGACTTGGGCTGGTCATTATCAACATCTGGCATGTCTGTGTCTAGATTCACATCTACCACTGAAGGAAGATACTGCTAATCAGTCATCATATTCATTCATGTTGATTATTTGGAGCAGTCTTTGCCTGCCTGATACTCTGCTTAACTTTTAAATATC
This sequence comes from Cervus elaphus, assembly GCF_910594005.1. Classification (NCBI taxonomy): domain Eukaryota; kingdom Metazoa; phylum Chordata; class Mammalia; order Artiodactyla; family Cervidae; genus Cervus; species Cervus elaphus. Next base: position 35,796,915 of record NC_057832.1, on the reverse strand, counting down.
CAGATTGTGCAATTCTGTGCCTTCTTGCTCATCCATCCCTGTGACTTTAAACACCATCCAAATGCTAATAACTTTCAAATCTATATCTTTCTCTTCTGAACTGTCCACCAGCTGCCGACTAAAATCACTGTTTCATTGATGCAAAGCCCTTTTAAACTTTGCATGCACCAGATGGAAGTCTTACTCTTGCCTCCAAATCCTGTCTGCCTTTTATAAGTCTTTTCTTCAACCCAGTAATGACCACCAGCAAATGTTTTAAGTCTTAAGTCCTTTTAAAAGGCTTACAATAAGACTGTGGGTGACGTGGCTTTGTTTAACCTCTCTGGCCTTCATTCCATGCCGTCACTGTATTCCAACCACACAGGCTTTTCCAAAGTGCCATTTTTCTCCACTATAGGATTATCTCATACTCTTTTTCTCATCTGCTTAGAATGATTTGCCTTATTCTCTTGGCTAAATTATATTTGTCCCTCATCTCTCACTTCCTCAGAAATGCCTCCTTCTCTAAAAGCCCCCTCATAATTCCCTATTAGTGTAGGTAGGTACTGTATTCCTTCTTAACATTTACCATATTTTTTTTTTTTATTATTTTTTTTTCCAGTGGGTTTTGTCATACATTGATATGAATCAGCCATGGATTTACATATACATGAAAGTTTGATTGTTGGATTAACTTGCTTGATGCCTCTTTCCCCTAATGGAGTCCGAAGTCTTAGAGGACAGGGGCCATTTCTTCATTTCTGTATTCTATATCACTGTGTACTTACTGGTTTTCACAGTGCCTGCCACATAGCATATACCAATCAGATAATCAGTTTTAATGCATAGTTCAGTTGAGTTTAGTCGTTCAGTCGTGTGTGACTCTTTGCGACCTCATGGACTGCAGCATGCCAGGGCTCCCTGTCCATCACCAACTCCTGGGGTTTACTCAGACTCAGTGTCCATTGAGTTGGTGATGCCATCCAGCCATCTTATCCTCTGTCGTCCCCTTTTCCTCCTGCCTTCAATCTTTCCCAGCATTACAGTCTTTTCCAGTGAGTCAGTCCTTCACATCAGGTGGCCAAAAGATTGGAGTTTCAGCGTCAGGATCTGTCCTTCCAATGAATATTCAGGACTGATTTCCTTTAGGATGGACTGGTTTGATCTCCTTGCAGTCCAAGGAACTCTCAAGAGTCTTCTCCAACACCACAGTTCAAAAGCATCAATTCTTTTTTTTTTTTTTTTTTAAAGCATCAATTCTTTAGTGCTCAGCTTTCTTTATAGTCCAACTTTCACATCCATACATGACTACTGGAAAAACCATAGCTTTGAATAGATGGACCTTTTTTGGCAAAGTAATGTCTCTGCTTTTTAATATGCTGTCTAGATTGGTCATAACTTTTCTTCCAAGGAGTAATTGTCTTTTAATTTCATGACTGCAGTCACCATCTGCAGTGATTTTAGAGCCCCCAAAAGTGAAGTCTGCCACTATTTCCACAGTTTCCTCATCTTTTTGCCATGAAGTGATGGGACCAGGTGCCCTGATCTTAGTTTTCTGAATGTTGAGTTTTAAGCCAACTTTTTCACTCACCTCTTTCACCTTCATCAAGAGGCTCTTTAGTTCTTCTTCACTTTCTGCCTTAAGGGTGGTGTCATCTGCATATCTGAGGTTATTGATACTTTTCCCGGCAATCTTGATTCCAGCTTGTGCTTCATCCAGCCCAGTGTTTCTCATGGTGTACTCTGCATATAAGTTAAATAAGCAGGGTGACAATATACAGCCTTGATGTGCTCATTTCCTGATTTGGAACCAGTCTGTTGTTCCATGTCCAGTTCTAACTGTTGCTTCCTGACCTGCATACAGATTTCTCAAGACGCAGGTCAGATGGTCTGATATTCCTATCTTTAAGAATTTTCGACAGTTTGTCATGATCCACACAGTCAAATGCTTTGGCTAGTCAATAAAGCAGAAATAGATGTTTTTCTGGAACTCTCTTGCTTTATTGATGGTCCAGCGGATGTTGGCAATTTGATCTCTGATTCCTCTGCCTTTTCTAAATCCAGCCTGAACATCTTGAAGTTCATGGTTCTCATACTGTTGAAGCCTGGCTTGGAGAATTTTAAGCATTACTTGACTAGCATGTAAGATGAGTGCCATTGTGCATTAGTTGGAGCATTCTTTGGCATTGCCTTTTTTTGGGATTGGAAAGAAAAGTGACCTTTTCCAGTCCTATGGCCACTGCTGAGTTTTCCAAATTTGCTGGCATATTGAGTGCAGCACTTTCACAGCATCATCTTTGAGGATTTGAAAGAGCTCAACTGGAATTACATCACCTCCACTAGCTTTGTTCGTAGGGATGCTTCCTAAGGCCCACTTGAGTTTGCATTTGAGGATGTCTGATTCTAGGTGTGTGATCACACCATCGTGATTATCTGGGTCATGAAGATCTTTTTTGTATAGTTCTTCTGTGTATTCTTGCCACCTCTTCTTAATATCTTCTGCTTCTGTTAGGTCCCTACCATTTCTGTCCTTTTTGTGCCCATCTTTGCATGAAATGTTCCTTGGTATCTCTAATTTTCTTGAAGAGAATTCTAGTCTTTCCTGTTCTGTTTTCCTCTATTTCTTTGCAATGAGGAAGGCTTTCTTATCTCTCCTTGCTATTCTTTGGAACTCTGCATTCAAATAGGTATGTCTTTGCTTTTCTCCTTTGCTTTTCACTTGTCTTCTTCTCACAGCTATTTGTAAGGCCTCCTCAGACAGCCATTTTGCTTTTTTACATCTCTTTTTCTTGGGGATAGTCTTGATCCCTGACTCCTATACAGTGTCTTAAACCTCCATCCAGATTTCTTCAGACACTCTTTCAGATCTAATCCCTTGAATCTTTTTGTCACTTCCACTGTATAATTGTAAGGGATTTGATTTAGGTCATAGCTGAATGGCCTAGTGGTTTTCCCTACTTCAATTTAAGTCTGATTTTGACAATAAGGAGTTGGTGATCTGAGAGGAAACCTATTTGACCTTCTTGCTGGCTATGGGGCGCATGCTACTGCTACTCTTTAAAGATTAAACTGACTTTTAGGAGATGGGAATGACGATCAGTCTTGTTACATGGGTTTAAAATATGTTTAAAATAAGTAGGGTTCTTTAAAGAAAGAACAAATATGTTTTGCCATAGATTGCTCTTTTAGACCAATATTTCATTTCTTTTTGCTTGAGTCTAATTGAGTGAGTGTAATTGTAGAGCTCTGTGGTCAGTTTGTTTTTCTGTTAACTTAGTTCTTTATCAGCTTTCCTTTGTTGATGATTAAATCTAGGTTTTCCCAAAAGGCACTTTGTTCAGATTAAATAACAGATTAGAGAGTTCTTAGTTCTTTCCTTTATATGAATCCTTTGTATGAGTTGTACAAATCACAGCATTTGACTGAGATATTGCTATTTAATTGCCTCTGCTTTCTCCCATTACCATGTTTTATTGATTTAAAGATTCATGGCCTCAGTGACTCTGTAACTTTTAAATCTTCATATTTGACAGCTGATGCTTGTCTTAAAGTATATGAAAATTATGTGAAAATTGCAGCATATTTTATAATATTTGCAGTATTTTGCTCTCACTAAAACTGTATAGGAATTATTGAGTCATATGACTAACTAGGGGCTTCCCTGGTGGTTAAGATGGTAAAGAATCTGCCTGCAATGCAGGAGACCTGGGTTCAATCCCTGGGTCAGGAAGATCCCCTGTAGAAGAACATGGCTGTCCACTCCAGTGTTCTTGCCTGGAGAATCCCATGGACGGAGGAGCCTGGTGGTTATAGTCATTGAGGTTGCAGAGTCCATGACTGAGCAACTAAACACACAGACACACACACATACACATGACTAACCAAACTCTTTCATGAGGCAAATTAGGAGATCAGAGTAGTTTTCAGAGGCATAATGACTGTTTGCCTTAACTAATATGAAGCAGTAAATTTATTCAAAAAGGTTACCCATATGTTTTTTACTCACTTTGAAAATAAACTTTGAATAAAGCACTTTTTTGTTTGTGAATTTTATCATTACAGAATACATTTAAAAATTTGAGCATGTGTGGTCAGATACATAATTTGAGGGAAGAAATAGATAAATAAATATAATTTTTAAACGGTTAGAGATTAAAGCTAATCCAAAATAAAACAATTTTCTAATTTGAGACTGGAGGATGTCTTAAAAGACATTTCAAGAAGTTATTGGAGCCTCTATTAGTGCCTTTTAGAAATATTAATTGATCATGGGGTAAAAGTTGTCAAAGACTTGTAAAACTTATAGAAGTAGAATTTATATAAAATATTTCTCCAAAGGAAAACAGAGTGAAGGCTCTCTTCTGTGAACTTACACCAGAAAACGGCACAGATAAATTAGAAATCTAGAAAGGAATAAATAAATTGGTCCTTTACTTACAGAAGTGAAACATCCTATTAAACTTGTGGCTATTTAGCATTTCTAGTATTCGTAAGAAATGCTGTTTCATAAATTTAGACATCACAAGCATAGAGGACTAAAGAGTAAACAGGTAGAGTATTGTCTCAGTTTGAAAGTGAAAGTGAAGTCAGTCAGTCATGACCTACTCTTTGCGACCGCATGGACCATAGCCCGCCAGGCTGCTCTGTCCATGGGATTCTCCAGGCAAGAACACTGGGAGTGGGTTGCCATTTCCTTCTCCAGGAGATCTTCCCAACCCAGGGATTGAACCCAGGTCTCCCGCATTGTAGGCAGATGCTTTATCATCTGAGCCACTTAGTTTCTTGATTTGCATCCTTTAATGTTTATCAAAGTCATACCATATTTAAGATAGTGACCTTGAGAAGATAAGAGTATTTTTGAAGAGAGATAAGTCTTTTATCTCTTTTAACTAATCTCACTCACATACAAAAAGTTCCTAGAGAGCTGTAGTGTATTAAGAGAAGTGGAAGACACAGAATTACTTAAAGAATGGTATGTGATAAATACCATAAATAGAAAGCATGAGTGTATTTTAAACATATAAGTGAATAGTGTTCATCAGGACAATCAGAGTTTATTTAATTGGAAAATTAATTCTGTAGTCAGTCCTAGGAGGAGAGCCAGAATCTTGATAGAAGTGTAAACAGCTGCAGAGAATGGGAAGGTATAGTCAAAGAATATTAAGTAATTGTATTACCATAAATGTTATTTTATTATCTTGTATTAGACAAATTTCAGACCAACAGGTATAGAGGGTTAATGCAATAGACATTTATGCACCAACACACCAGATTTAAGCAGTGTTAACATTTTGCTGTAGTTGCTCTATCCCTCCCTTGAAAGCAGTCACTGTTCTGATTGGTATCTTATCTTTTTTTGTTTTTATACTTTTAATATAGAAGTAGGAGTCCATAAATACATATAGTGCCATGTTTTGCCCTTTAAAAATGGACATAAATGCTAACTTCTTAGAGGTATCCTTTTGCTTTTTTTCACTCAGCTGTACTTACTATTGTGGCCATGTATCTAAGTTGATATAGATGGTTTCATCTTACTCAACTTGTGTATGCTAGCTCATCTTTTTGTAAGTCATGTCATTTACCAAGTTTACTTTTTTATCTATACCTTACTTTTCTTCAGTAACAGCATTGAGATAGGAAATTTACACTGTGCTATTGATTTGAGAAGTGTATGAGGTTAAATTTGTTTTTGTGTTTTAAAATTTTTGTCTAGGAAATCCTTGCACGTGGAGTTCTTCTTCCATTGATAAATCAACTCAGTGATCCTGATTATATTAATCAATATATCATATGGATGGTATGTACTTTCTAAAATGCAGCTCTTGTTTTTAAAACAGTTTTTTAAAAGGTATAAATATGATTTGAAAGTCAGGATGATTTAAGCAATAATTTATTAAAGAAATTAAGTAAAAATATATCTCAAGGTAATCTTTTATATTTTCAATATTTCTGTTTGCTTATGTGTTGAATGTACTAGCCAGATTTTCCTTAAGGAAGTAGGTTGATAAGATAATCTTCCTTAACAGTGTTCCTGCTGTTTCTACTTATTTAAATATAAAAAAGGATGTTTTCTTATCTGTGTGTATAGATGATAAGTACTTCTTAAAACTGCTATTTGATTTTAAATTAATCTGAAATACTTAAATAGCATGCAATTTAAATTTTATGCTAAATAGTAGAGAGAAATATGGAGGAAAGAACATTAGATTGAGAAGAAGATCTAAGTTCCAGATACGTTTCTGTAGGTTGCGTAGTGTGTCAGTGAGTTAGATAACTCATAGTTTTCTCATTCATCAGATATATCAAAGGGTTAGTGGTTATTAAGTTTGCTAGTTCTAATTTTTTTTCTGATTGTATATGCTTTTCCTCAGCAAATTAATGGTTGAGGCAGAGTGTGTAATTGGGCTATTGCTGGGAATTACTTTGATGGTTACCTAAGTCTTTGATTCCTTTTTGTGAATCTGAAATTTCTCTCCCACATTGTCTTCTTTTACTGTCTAGCTTTTCTAGGAAGGAAGTATTTGATTGTTCTTTGTTTAATCATATCCATTATCAGACTTGCCATTTTTCATTGTCGTTGCTATTACAATATTTGTCTCTCCCATCAGCTTATGGGTTACCTGTAGGCAGAAATTGTCTTCCTAGCTTTGTGTTCCTAGAATCTTTCATGGAGTTCACAGAACTTAATTTTTCATTTCCTTTGTCAGCTTATTTAGAGTCCTGCTAGGCTGTACCTAGAGCTTTAAAAATTTACATAATCCCCATAGCTAAAAAATAAACCTTTGGTTAGGAATTCTGCTCCTGAAATTTATCCTAAAGTGCTAATAAATAAGGTTATAACAATCTGATTTAAGACTACTAATGGCAATCTTGCTAATAATACTAAAAAAAAGAAAGCAATTTAAGTGTTCAGCATAGAGGCACAGATGCACTCATTTCACATGCTAGCAAGGTAATGCTCAAAATCCTTCAGGCTAGGCCTCAACAGTACATGAACCAAGAACCTCCAGATGTACGAGGAGGATTTAGGACAGGCAGAGGAACCAGAGATCAAATTGCCAACTTCCTTTGGATCATAGAAAAAGCAAGGGAATTCTAGAAAAACATCTACTTCTGCTTCATTGACTATGCTGAAACCTCTGTATGTGGATCACAACAAACTGTTGAAAATTCTTCAAGAGTTGGGAATACCAGACCACCTTACCTGCCTCCTGAGAGACCTGTATGCAGGTCAAGAAGCAATGGTTAGAACCGATTATGGTTCAAAATTGGGAAAGGAGTGTATCAAGGCTGTACATTGTCACTTGCTTATTTAATGTACATGCAAAGTACATCATGCAAAATGCTGGGCTGGATGAAGCTCAGGCTGGAATCTAGACTGCCTCAAGAAATATCAGTAACCTCAGATATGCAGATGACACCACCCTTATGGCAGAAAGTGAAGAGGAACTGAAGAACCTCTTGATGAAAGTGAAAGAGGAGAGTGCAAAAGCTGGCTTGAAACTCAACATTCAAAAAACTAAGATCATGGCATCCGGTCCCATCACTTCATGGCAGATAGATGGGGAAACAATGGAAACAGTGACAGACTTTATTTTCTTGGGCTCCAAAAATCACTGTGGATGGTCACTGCAACCATGAAATTAAAAGACACTTGCTTCTTGGAAGAAAAGCTGTGACAAATCTAGACAGCATATTAAAAAGTAGAAATATCAATTTGTTAACAAAAGTCTGTCTACTCAAAGCTGGTTTTTCCGGTAGTCATGTACAGATGTGCGAATTGGACTGTAAAGAAAGCTGAGAGCCAAATAATTCACGCTTTTGAACTGTGGTGTAGGAGAAGACTTTTGAGAGTTCCCTTGGACAGTAAGGACAGTCAATCCTAAAGGAAATCAGTCCTGAATATTCATTAGAAGGACTGATACTGAAGCTGAAGCTGAAGCTCCAATACTTGGGCCACCTGCGAAGAGCTGACTCACTGGAAAAGACCCCGATGCTGGGAAAGATTGAGGGCAGGAGGATAAGAGGGTGACAGAGGATGAGATGGTTGGATGGCGTCACCAACTCAGTGGACATGAGTTTGAGCAAACTCTGGGAGATAGTAACAGACACGGAAGCCTATTGTGCTACAGTCCATGGAGTCGCAGAGTCAGACAGGACTGAACAACTGAACAACAAAATAGAGGAATAGTTTAGGAATATTGATGCAATAAATACTATTTATACTATGATGATAGTATGTCTTTATGAATATGAAAAGATGTGTTTATTTTTTATGTGAAAAGGACAACTAAAAATGATGTGTGTGTAGATATCTATTCCTTTAAAAATAAATATATAAGTAATTATATGTTTATGAATGACTGTGATTCTGATAAGTTGTATACTGACTGAAATGTTAATAGAGAGGTCAGTCAGTTCAGTGGCTGAGTCCTGTCTGACTCTTTGCGACCCCATGAACTGCAGCACGCCAGGCTTCCCTGTCCATTACCAACTCGCAGAGCTTGCCCAAACTCATGTACATTGAAATGGTGATGCCATCCAACCATCTCATCCTCTGTTGTAATAGAGAGGTAGTATCCTGAAAATTTTAAGTTTTCTCTTTTGTTTGTTTCACTTTACTACAAGTATTGGTTATGTCATAAGTGATTTTTTAAGAAGTAGGATAAAGGTAAAATTTTAAAACGTTTAAGTAGTAAAGTAAGAGTAAATATCTTAAAAAAATTTTTTTTTGTAACACAAAAAATGAATATCATATACTAACCTTAAAAATCAGTTTATAGTACTATATAACCTTACCTATAGTACAGAACAGGATGCAAGTTTATGAGAATATTATGGTTATCTCTCACTCATGGGGTTAGGAATTATTTTTATTTCTATTTTTCTTTAGTTTTCAATTTTTATTTTGCTGAGCTTATATTAATTGTATAATTAGTTACATGGTAAAAACATTTTTGAGGGACTTAACACATATTCAGAACAGAATTCAAGCCACCAGATTTTTACTTGTTCTCTGCATAGTTGGACTGGTACTATTATTATGTATGATGGTTGGGGTCTTTTTTATTTAAAACAGTGATTGATCACTATTGTGCTTTGCTGTAAAATATCAGAAAATATATTTAAAAGTGAAAAATATATCAATAAAGGATCTTTAGCTTGCTTTGTTGTCTGGTTTATTCTCTTGACATTATTTATGTGGAAAACCCTTTGCACATAGGTATTATAAAATTGGCTCAGTTCTTACTCTTTCTGCCAGGTAAATTTCATATTAATGATATCTAATTGTATAGTTTATTTTTATTTGAAAGGAAAAGTTTAGAGCAGTGTAGTAGTAACATATATCCTCCAAATGAAATGTTCATATTACCTAACAGAAGTTTTAAGTTTTTAAGTTGTTTCTAAAGATAGTATGGGCCAATTTGGATTATTTATCTCAAAATATATATTTTATATCTTTTGGGGACAAACTAGTTAATGGTAAACTGTTCTCTCTGACTGTGGAATAGTTTACTTAATTGGTTTATATTATTATCCCCTACTAGAGCAGATTAGTGAGCAGCTGTTTACTTGTTTCTTAATGTATTAGAAAAATCAGGTCTTTAATAATTACTTCTTTTATTATTGAAGTAAAATTTATACAAAGTGAGAGACATCGCCAAGTAGTTATCTGAAGTTGTGTTATAATTTTGTACTTCTACTTGCACTATTTGAGAATGTGAAGACCAAATTTGGTCTCTGCACATTCTGATAGATATTTGGCATTTTCATTTTGTTATGGTTAACTTGCACATCCTTGATGACGAATGATTTTGAACATTTTTTCATGTGCTTATTGCCCCCCCACCCCCGCCAACTTCTTTTCGCCACAGTTCTCAACTTTGGCAATCACCAGTACTTGGACTGCTGTTTAGAATGGACAACCAAGTTGGCTACCTTTTCATAGTTCCCTTTACTGTTTTATTTGGCTTAAATTTATTGAAAGTCAGAGTCATTAGTTCCTTTACAACATTCTCAACTACCTTTCCTCTCTCTCTCAGTTTATTATTTGCTTGGTGAAATCACATTCTGGTTAAATCCAACTTAATGTTCTACTCCATTCTTAATCTTAAATAGCAAGTGTCTGGAGAAGGATGAAATAACAGTTATTCATGTCATTACAGTGGTTCTGTTAAATTTATGTCAGAGAATGCCACTCTTAATGTTTAAAATCCAATAACTTTTCATTCCATTCACAGTGAAAGCCAAGCCATTTTCTAAACCCTGTCCTGCCTGCTTTTCCATTAGCACTCATCTCCCGTGCTCTTCGGCATTTCTTTGGTTTAGCTCTAGTCACCATGGCTGCCTTGCTGTCATCAGACATTCTGAGTGTGCTCTTTACTTTACAGTGTGCTAAATATCTTACTTATTTTGTTAATAGTCTGTGACCCAGAAGAATGTAAGTACCATGAGGAGAGATTTTCATTTTGTTTGAGGACAGTTGTGCCTGGCCCACGGTAGGTATTCAAGATTATGTTTTCACTTACGTGAATCTCCCTCCCATCTGTGTTTTAAATTTTATTTTCAGATCCGTGATTCTAATTGCAACTATGAGGCCTTTATGAACATTATTAAATTGAGTGACAATATTGGAGAGCTCGAAGCAGTCAGAGATAAAGCAGCAGAAGAATTACAGTATCTTCGATCTCTAGATACAGCTGGTGATGGTAAGTAGTTTATTTAAGAATGTTTTACTTCTTTAACAATTACTGTGTATTCAAACAAAACTTTAATTTACCTAAATGTCATTTTATGTTATTAGTTGTTTTCACCTTAACTGAATCTGACTTTTATTATGCTAATATGTTCTGAGAATAAAGCACAATAGTTTTCTGAATGAGACTCTTATTATTGCAGTTATCGCTAAAGATAATTGACATAGTTTAATTTTAATTAAATAATCTCACTATAAAATTTCCAGTTATTTCTTTTTTAAATAAAATGATTGCTGTATTCATTGGTTATTATGTTAAATTACAGTAAGTGTATGTTTAAAGTATTTCACAAGTAACACTGTCACTTTACCTCATAATCAATTTATTTTTAGATATCAACACCATCAAAAATCAAATAAATAGCTTATTATTTGTGAAGAAAGTATGTGACTCAAGAATACAACGGTTGCAGTCAGGCAAAGTGAGTAAAATACTCTTGAATTAATATTTAACTATAGATAATTTCTTTTCATTCAAATATCCAGAAAATAACAAAAGGTCGAGTATTAACCAGTGTGGCATTTTACAGAAGAACTAAAAAGTTAGAGAAAATTTATATTATACAATGTAGTAAGTATTTATTAAAACAAGCTAATGAGATTAAAATACTGCATGAAAAGTAAATTCTTTTTCTTGATTTATGCATTTATCTACTCATGTGTCATTTATTCAAAATTCAGCATTTATTGAATTTTGTACATTGGACACCATTTTAGATGGATCTAACAGATGGAAATCTCTCTCATGAAGCTTACATTTTCGTTGCAGAATCAGAAAATAAACCAATATATAAATTGATATATTATGTAAAAAATGGAAAAGTAAGTGAAATGTGAAAAAATAAAATGTAAAAAAAAAAAAACCTAAAATGTGAAAGAAAATAAGTAAAGCAAAGTAGGGTGGTAGAGAATGTCAGAGTGGCTTAGATAGGTGCTCAGAGATCTGGTGACATTTGAGCATAGAGAGATCTGAATAATATGAGAGACTCCTGTGGAATTTTTTTTTTCTTTTTTAAATCTTTCATGCAAAGGTGAGAGCAAATGTGAAGTCCCTGGAATAGGAACGTGCCTGGTCTTCCCTGGTAGCTCAGACGGTAAAGTGTCTGCCTACAATGTGGGAGACCCGGATTCAACCCCTGGGTCGGGAGGATCCCCTGGAGAAGGAAATGGCAACCCACTCCAGTATTCTTGCCTGGAAAATCCCTTGGACTAAGGATCCTGGTAGGCTACAGTCCATGGGGTCCTGAAGAGTCGGACACGACTGAGCGACTTCACTCATTGTGACTGGTATGGAATGTATGATAGGATTTGTAGTAGGAATGAATTTAGAGAGGAACCTTAGGGGTTAGATCATACGTGGTTTTACCTTCCACAGTAAGATTTTTAAAAATCTGGCTGTGATAGAAATCCATTGGACATTCGCCCTGGCAAGTGACATAATCAGACTTATGAGGTAAAATGATTACTTGGGCTCTTTGTGATGAGTAGATTGTGGTGGAGTGGTGGAGACAAGAATGGAAACTAACAGATCATTTACACGACTCTTGTTTTTGTTTAGTAAGAGATGTCTGGGGGGGTTCATGTGAGAAGTTAATTGGAGACAGTATTTGCTAATGTGTTAAATGTGGGTTTAGAGAGAAAAAAGAATTCAAGGATGATTCCGAAGTTTTTTGGACTGAGCACCTGCATGAATAGTGTTGTTATTCACTAAAATGAGTAAAACTGAGGGAGGAGGAAGTTTGGAAGAGAGAATCAAGTTTTGAATGTTTTAGCTTGAGATCCCTGTTTGATGTTAAAGTAGACATTCTAATTGGTAAATTCAACTTCAAGGGAAATTTTGTGAATGAAATAAACTTTGAGAATCCTCAGGATTATCAGCTGCTTGTTTAAAGTTGAGAGATTGGATGAGATTACTTAAAAGAATGAGTTTAAGAAAGAAGATATCAAAGACTTTGTCCTGAGGCACTTCAGTTACTAGTGTTTAAGACGAAGTGAAAGATCTAGTCAAACAAACTGTAAATGACTGTTGAGATTGAAGGAAAGGAGTGTGATATCCTAGAAGCAAAGTATAGAAAATGCTGAAAAAAGTCAGAGATCAGGTGTATCACAGACTACTAATAAGTTGAGTAAAATGAAGATTTAGAATTGACTGTTGGGTTTGCCACAGGGGCATTATTGGTGATCCATGAGAGCATTTTGGTTGAATAGTGGAGAAAAACCCTGATGGGAGTCAGTCAGGAGAAAATGGGAAGAAATGAATTAGAAACAGTGATTATAGGTAGCTGTTTGGATGAGTTTCATTGTAAAAGAGAGCAGAGATTTGGGGCTTTGAAACAAATTTTTTACTACCTTTAGTTTTTAGTGTAATCACCTTTTTTATGCCTGTTTTCTATTGGAAATTGATTTGTGACTCTTTGGTCTTGTAATTTTGCAGTGTACTTAAATTCCTTAAGGAATAGAAGACTTATTTTTAAATTTTGAGTTTAGTTTGCTAGTTTAATTATAACTTACACATTATTTGAGGCCTATATTTGTCATAAATGTGTGTGCAGATGTATGTATGTCTGTCTTTGTTCAGTTAACTATATTTTAAAATGAATTTATATACGCATGTAAATTCAGAATAGAAGAATAATATGGTTTCACTTGTGATTGTTGTTTCTTTATCTAGTTACCCTACCTAGATCTTAAAGTTAGTGATGCTTGTGTCCAACTCTTTGCGAACCTATGGACCGTAGCCTGTCAGGCTCCTCTGTCCATGGGATTCTCAAGGCAAGAATACTGGAGTAGGTTTCCATGCCCTCCTCCAGGGGATCTTCCCCACCCAGGGAATGAACCCTCCTCTCTTATGTCTCTTGCAGTGGCAGGCAGATTCCTTACTGCTGAGCCACCAGGGAAGCCCTTGGTGATCCTTAAGCATCATTATTTAAGTCTGTTTGCCTAAATAATTTTTGATACTGAATTCCTTTTAAAATTTAGAAATCTTGTTTGGAAGCTTGTCAATTCTGATTTGAATATGAAGCTTTACCTTTTTTAATAGCTCAAGACATAGCATGTATTCCTTTGGATGAAAATTCAGAATCTTCAGAGATAGAGGTTTTTTAACCATACTGCTCATCTTAAAATCTTAGAGATGCTTTATTCTTTTTATTACAAATAAAGTGATAGTGAATACTCTTCTCCATCCCATATCTATAGAGCTGCTGCTGGACAGAACCAAGAAGTGATAAAATCTGAGGAAGGAAGACTGAGATAGGGGAAGTCATGTGCTGGTGCTAGATTGCTTTGTTGTTGTTCAGTCGCTCAGTCGTGTCCAACTCTGTGACCCCATGGCCTGCAGCATGCCAGGTTTCCCTGTCCTTCACCATCTCCTGGAGTTTGCTCAAACTCATGTCCATCGAGTCAGTGATGCCATCCAGCCATCTCATCCTCTGTTGTCCCCTTCTCTTCCTGCCTTCTATCTTTCTCAGCATCAGGATCTTTTCCAGTTAGTTGACTCTTCCCATCAGATGGCCAAAGTATTGGAGCTTCAGCTTCAACATCAGTCCTTCTAATGAATATTCAGGATTGATTTCCTTTAGGATTGACTGATTTGATCTCCTTGCAGTCCAAGGGACTTTCAAGAGTCTTCTCCAACACCACAGTTTGAAAGCATCAGTTTTTTGGTGTTCAGCCTTTTTTATAGTCCAACTTTCACTACTGGAAAAACCATAGCTTTGACAATGTGGACCTTTGTCGACAGGGTGATGTCTCCGCTTTTTAATAGGCTGTCTAGGTTTATCATAGCTTTTCTTTCAAAAAAATTAAATTCTTTTAATTTCATGGCTGCAGTTACCTTCCACGGTGATTTTGGAGCACAAGAAAATAGTCTGTCAGTTTCCATTGCTTTCCCTTCTACTTGCCATGAAGTGATAGGACCGGATGCCATGATGTTAGTTTTTTGAATGTTGAGTTTTTAAGCCAGTTTTTTTACTCTCTTTCACCTTCATCAAGAGGCTCTGTAGTTCCTCTTCACTTTCTGCCATTAGGGTGGTGTCATCTGCATGTCTGAGATTACTTATATTTCTCCAGGAAGTCTTGATTTCAGCTTGAGCTTCATCCAGCCTAGCATTTTGCATGATGTCATCTGCATATAAGTTAAATAAGCAAGGTGACGGTGTACAGCCTTGATATACTCCTTTCCCAATTTTGAACCAGTCTGTTGTCCCATGACTGATGCTCACTGTTACTTCTTGACTACATACAGGTTTCTCAGGAGACAGGAAGGTGGTCTGATATTCCCATCTCTTGAAGAATTTTCCAGTTTGTTGTGATCCACACAGTCAGAGGCTTTAGCATAGTCGGTGAAGCAGAAGTAGATGTTTTTCTGGAATTTGCTCTTTTTCGATGATCCAGTGGATGTTGGCCATTTGATCTGCTTCCTCTGCCTTTTCTAAATCCAGCTTATACATCTGGAAATTCTTGTTTCACATACTGTTGAAGTCCAGCTTGAAGGATTTTAGCATTACTTTGCTAGTATGTGAAATGAGTGCAATTTGCAGTAGATTGCTTTACCCCAATAATTTCAAATCAGTAATCTCTTGTTGTTCTTATGTTCTTATATGAAGAGGAGATACTAATTACAAGAGAAGTTTTTTTCTCCTCTTTTCAAATCATCTTCCTTTTCCTTTATGTATCACCTATGCCTAATTTAGTATCTGCCCCTGAATAAGGCAGCCTTATCTAACTTTCAGAAAACCTGTGCATCTTTTTTTGAAAATAGAGGTTTGTGAGTATGGATTTGGAAATGCAGAGAAGCTGGTGGAAATCATTTGCAGAAACATTGTTGGTTTTTGTGGAAAGGGCATCAGACTTTGAGGACACTGATTCATTCTGACCAGCTTTGCTATCATAGGCAACTTTTCTGATCATCAATTTTCTTATCTGTTGAGTGGGATTGGTGATGTTTATCCAATAGGATTGCTGTGGAGATTTAATGAAGTAATATGTGTAATGCATCTAGCACAGTGCTGGATGTGTAGATTCTCTAAATTTTGAACCTGTTAAAAACTTTTTTCTCTATATATAGGTAGTTTCCTTGCTTTGAAGTTTATATAATTTACCATTTAGGTAGACTGAAAAGAAACACATTTTATACAAAGATTCAGAATTTTTACCCAATTAGCAAATCTACTAGTTAGGAATATTTTATTTTTTTCTAGTAGGTAGACTTCATCATGTACTTGAAAATATTGGGATTTGTTTATTCTTCAACATAATATCCCCTTTAGTCCCTATCATGTTCATTTTTGTTTGGAATGGGTAAAAATAGAGAATACATGAAAATACATTTAGGTTTATTTTTTGTTAGAAGAAATGAGTGCTTATTGTACGTTTAGTGTACGTTTAATAAGCAGCTCTTAAAATAACTCCAGGAAATTCAGTCAGCTGATACTTTTTATTGGTAACCCACCTGTACAAGAAAAGAAGACTTTATTCCATTTTAACTTAATTTTTTACGTCTATGTAAGGATCTTTAATGTAGTGAGTGGATAGATGAGATGTTAATCTGAAAAACTTTTATTTGTAGGAAATAAATACTGTGAAACTGGCAGCAAACTTTGGGAAGCTTTGCACAGTCCCCCTGGACAGCATTCTTGTAGACAATGTCGCACTGCAGTTTTTTATGGGTAGGTAAATCCATTTTATAAAAATAACATAACCCTCAAGTTTTTTATAATTGTATATATTGTTAAATTTTAAATACTTGATATTAGGCATGCCATATGTATCTCTCTTCCACTCCTCATTTTCCGAAATATCCCGCACTTTTTTTGGAAACCATAGGGATAGAGATTTGTTTGGTTTTAAGGAAATAAATGCTTACTGTAGTTCCAGTGTGCATTTGCTAATCTGCTTTTAAATAAACCCCAAGAGATTCTAGTATGAATTTTAATTATTTGAGAAAGAGACTTTGTCAGGAAAGCATGGTATATATAACCTGCTTGTATCAATTTTGTGCATGAACAGGGGAAGGGTCTTATTTTCATACCATTTTATATATAAATGTTTACTGATTTTATTAATGTTACATCAGAATTGCTTTTATCTAGGGGATATTTCCAGCAAAGCTCCCTGAGACTTCATATTCATGAACAAAAAGAAATGCATGGCTTGTTGAAGAGCCCAATCTTTATTTTTAATACATGTGGTATAATAGTAATACTATGACTAATAATTTTTATTGAGAATGGAAGCTGAATGTTGGTGAAGTAGTTTATTTCTGATGAAGCCTTCCCTGGCAGCTTTATTCCCAAGAGGTGTTTTCATGAAAAATCAGATGTTTTTTAAAATGTACTTCCATTTCTTTTTTCTGCATAATTGGTCTCTTCAGCTTAACCAATTTATGATATGACGTTTTTTTAACCTCCAATATTTTCTAAACATGTTCAAAATGCAGAGTTTTAAGTATTTAAAACTTTCAAATACTATCTTTCTTAACTTGTCTTACAGCTGTATGCACTCAAAACTCTGTGACTTTAATATCTCTGTTGTTATGGATTTTGTTTGGTAGACTACATGCAGCAAACTGGAGGTCAGGCACATCTCTTCTTTTGGATGACAGTGGAAGGATACCGTGTCACAGCCCAACAGCAGCTAGAAGTTTTATCAAGTCGTCAGAAAGATGGAAAACATCAAACCAACCAAACCAAAGGTCTTTTAAGAGCAGCTGCTGTTGGAATTTATGAACAGTATTTATCAGAAAAGGTGAGGATATACTTTGATTTATTTGAGAATACATTTTGTTTTCTTCCTTGACAGTGTCATTAATAATGGTAGATTATTAATAATTGAAATTAATAATGATGCTGCCAAAGAAGATGATAATGATTTGTAGTACTTGTAAATATCCATTGTTCATGCTGCTATGCACAACTGCCTTACATTGCCTTGTTTTATACTGATAATAGCTTTTGTATATTATTCTCATTGTATAGGTGAAGAAATTGATTAAATTAGAAAATTGAATTAACTTGTCCAGGGTCATGTGGATACTAAATAACAGAGTTAAGATTCAGTGTCACACAACTTTAGATAATAGGAAGTAAGAGGTAAACCTTGAAAACAGTAAAACAGAGCTGGAGTGGTTATACTAATATTAGATCATAGATTTTAAGACAGAAAATGTTACTAGAGAAACAAGGGACATTTTATAGTAGAAGGGTCAGTTGATCAGGATGATAAAACAGCAGAGCCCACACATACATGAAGCACAAACTGACAGAACTGAGGGAGAAATAGACAATTCAGCAGTAACAGTTAGAGACTTCAGTCCTCTCAAAACTGGTAAAACAGTTAGATAGAAAATGACCAAGGAGGTACAAGAATTGAACAATACTTTAGACCAATTAGACCAAATACATCTGTAGAATACTTCTCCTAACAACAGTGTTATTTTCAAGCATACACATGGAGCATTCTCCAGGATAGGTCATGCTGCTGCTTCTGCTAAGTCACTTCAGTCGTGTCTGACTCTGTGCAACCCAGTGGATGGCAGCCCACCAGGCTCCTCTGTCCACAGGATTCTTCAGACAAGAATACTGGAGTGGGTTGCCATTTCCTTTTCCAGGAAAGATCATAAGTTAGGCCATAAAACAACTCATTTTAGAGGCATTAAAATTACATATAAATATGTTAGTTTCTCATAGTAGAATTAATTAGAAATCAAGAACAAAAGGGATTTGAGGAAATTTTGAAAATCAAGCAACATATTTCTAAATAGTATCTGTGTCAAAAACTTCAGAAAGAAATTAGAAAATATTTTCAATTGAATGAAAATGAAAAAAACAATGCATCAAAATTTATGGGATGCGGTTAAAGAAGTGTGTAGAGGGAAATGTGTAGCTTTAAATGCCTGATTAGAAAGAAAGAAAGATGTCACATCAGCAATATACATTTCCCTCTTAAAAATCTAGAAAAAGAAAAGCACAACAAATCTAAGCAAACAGAAGGAAGGAAATAGTAAAGATTAAAATGGAAATCAGTGAAATAGGAAACAGAAAGACAATAGTGAAAAATCAGTAGTACAATCAAAAGTTGTAAAATGAACGATGAAATTTAGAAACCTTTAGCTCGGTTGGCCAGTAAAAAAAGATACAGATCACCAGAATCATAAATGAAGGAGGAAGCATCACCACTGACTATAGAAATTAAAAGGACTACAGGGAAATACTATTGTTGTTCAGTCGCTAAGTTGTATCCAACTCTGTTACGACCCCATAGACTGTAGCCGGCCAGGCTCCTCTGTCCATGGGATTTCCCAGGCAAGAATACTGGAATGAGTTGTGATTTCCTTCTCCAGGGGATCTTCCCAACCCAGGTGTCGAACCCTGTATTGACAGGTGGATTCTTCACCACTGAGCCACCCGGGATGCCCCGTAAGGAAGTATTACGAACAACTATATGACAACAGATTAGACGATTTAGATGAAATGGACACATTTCTGGGGATACACTGATTGTCAGACTGACTCAGGAAGAATAGGAAATAGAGTAAATAAATTTAATTAATAATTAAAAATCATCTTTCAAAGAAAAGCCCAGGCCTAAATGGCTTTACTAGTGAATTCTGTCATATATTTCAAGAAGAAATAATACCAGTATTTCACAAACTCTTCCAGAAAACAGAGAAAAAGGAAACACTTTACAACTCATTTTATGAATTTAGTGTTATTCTCACATCAAAGACAAAGACATCATTTAGAAAACTACAGACTGATGTACCTCATGAATATGGACAAAAGTCCTCAAGATTCACACTCCAGTATTTTTAATGACTATATGCTATAATACCTTTTAATTCATACTTATTAGCACAGAATTGTATTTTAATTTTAAGTATATATATTATTTGGAAACCACTCATTTGTGCATTTGCTTACATTTTTGCCTTATGAAATATATTGTATTTAAAAGAGTACGCAGTTTTAAGAATAATAGTATAACAAATGCCTTTATACACTCCATTCAGCTTTAGAAGTAGAACGTCCGGTATATTTTAAATTGCTTCCCTTGTGGTGCAGCTGGTAAAGAATCCACCTGCAATGCGGGACACCTGGGTTGGAAACATTCCCTGGAGGCTACCCACTCCAGGATTCGGATCTGCAGAACTCCATGGACTGTATAGTCCGTGGGGTCGCAAAGGGTCGGACACGACTGAACTACTTATCTGTATTTTAAAAGATCCCTATGTTATCCTTTGCCTGGCCTTACTTTCTTGCTTTCTGATGAAGCCAGTTTTCTCTAATTATTCACTTACTTTCACATACAGTTTTCCTGTACCTGTATGTTCTGAATAATACTACTGTTTCAGCTTTATGAGATTTTGACATTACAAAAATGTCAGGAGAGATAGCTTTAGACATTTGCCTTCCAGATGGCTGTCATTGTTGCCAGCAGTAGAAAAGATGCCATTGTTGGCAGTAATCATATTTTTTAAAGCATGGGACAAGAATAATATCCATCTTTCATTTGAAAATATATCAAGAATGTGTGTGGCGAAAAGAATTAAGTAAACAAATTTATATGATTTTTCTCTAAAACTATTGAATGATTTTTGAAGGGACTAAAATTAACCTTGAAATAGACGTATGGAACTGAGTACGTGTAGGCTATAGCAAGAACTCATACAATGAAGAAAATAACTCATTTTTTGGAAATAAAGCTATTGAGAACTCAAATATCACCAGAAAGGAACAGCCAGCTTAAACACAGTTTTCTCACTTTCTTTAATAAAACTATAATTTCTTTGGAATGCTCCTTTATTCTCACACGTTTAAATGATCTATGCGTTTTAGAACCATTTTCCTTGAAAAGGAGAGGTTGTTAACTTATGACATCCATTATGCTTTGAAGTACTTAAAAAATAGGCATTTTAGACATGGGCAACTTGTATGATGAATTCATAGATGCAGAGAACCTGATTGACAAACAGCTGGTCTACCAAACAAACCTGGAGATACGAAGTTGATAGACGCTTTTTTGGGAAAGCTGGAAACAAATCCCTGTAGATTAAAATCCCGTTATTCTTTGCCTAAATAATTTTATTGAAAGGATATTTCACCTGGTGTCATGACATTGCAGTGGTAAGATAAATAAATATGATAAAGGCTCAAGAGCAGAGCCGAAAGTCATAGTGAATTTTATTTTATAGTTGATTGTATTTAGTTATACCACTGTATAAAATAAAGGATTGTCCTGAAAGCTGCAGGCAGATCAGAAAAGTATTGTTTAAAAAGGCACACAAAAATTCCCTACAAGATCATAGAATAAAAGGTAAATGTAATTGTTTATTTTTTATTAAATATAGATATATCTATTTATTAGTCCTATTATGTGTATAATCTTTTAAAAAGTCTTAGATTTATGTATTTTAAGAATAAACAGTGGTACTGCCTACCAATTTTAAATTTAGATTAAAAGTTTAAAAAATGTTAAAATAAGTTTCTGTATCAGAGAACAGGAATATTATTAAGTATATTGTTTTGTTTTCTCAAACATATTTTTTGATCAGTCCTGTTAATTTTCAATTGCCACTGTTAACTAGTCATTTTGTTTAAATAACTACATTTGTGTAATATGGAAGTAAACAATACAGACTAATAGATAATTTTGGAAAAAACATGCAATTTTTGTATTTTTATGTTAAAGTAATAGCATATGTGCAAATATTTCTCCTGTATTACCGTTCTTTTTTTTAAAAGGGACTTGGTTAGTTATGCCCAACGTTAGCTCTCTGAAAGTATTGCTTACCGTATTCCAAGGATAAGGCTTAATCTAATTCTGTGTACCTGAGATTATAGAAAAAATTAAGCTAGATAAATTGCAAATGTTATTTTCAAATTTGTCTCTTATTTCCTAGAAACTGAGTGTAGTGAGCTCAGAGGGCACATGAAAGGACAGAAACTACCTTAAATCATGTTCCTCTCTGATCTTTGTCGAATAGTTGAAGCTGTTGAGTTCTTCTGTTGTTACTTCAGGGTGAGAGGGGTGGGGGGGAAGGGAACACCACACCCATACACAAACAAGTAATAGGTAAGTGTCCTTTTCTTCTTCTTCCAAAAACCCCCTCACAAGAACCAAAAAAGTACCACCACACTACCTCCCTGAGTTTACTTCTAAGAGTGTTGAATTAACAAGGGGACATTAGAAGTTGTATAGCCCTTATGCTGCACATTCATACCCTCCTGTTTACTTACTTAAAAAAATTTTTTTTTAAATTTTGTTCAAGAATGGTTGGTACGTAGTATTGTGTTAATTTCTGCTGTATAGCGAAGTGATTCATTTACACATGCACACATTCCTTTTCATATTTTTCTCCATTATGGTTTTTCACAGAGTATCGAGTGTGGTTCCTGGGCTATACAGTAGGACCTCGTTGTTTATCATTGTATATATACTAGTGTGCATCTGTTAATCCCAAGCTTCCATTCCATCCCTCCTGCATCCTCTCTCCCCCTTGGCAGTCTCCGGTCTCTTCTCTGTGTTTATGAGTCTGTTTCTCTTCTGTGAAGTGAGGTCGCTCAGTTGTGTCCAACTCTTTGCAACTCTGTAGCCTACCAGGCTCCTTGATCCATGGGATTTTCCAGGCAAGATTACTGGAGTGGGTTGCCATTTCATTCTCCAGGGGATCTTCCCGACCCAGGGATCAAACCCGGACCTCCCGCATTATAGGCAGACGCTTTACCATTTGAGCCACCAGGGAATAAGTTCATTTGTGTCGTGTTTTACATTGTGCGTATAAGTGATACGGTAATTTGTCTTTCTCTTTCTTACTTACTTCGCTTAGTATGATAATCTCTAGGTCTATCCATGCTGCTGCATATGACTTTATTTCATTCCTTTTTATGGCTGAGAAATACTCCATTGTGTATGTACCACGTCTTTATCCTTTCCTCTCTCGTTGAACGTGAGGTTGTTTCTATGCCTTGGGTGTTGTGAATAGTTCTACTTTGAACATGAGAGTGCATTTATCTTTAAATTACAGTTTTGTCTGGATGTATGCCCAGAATACTTACATACTTTTTCTTCTCTTGATTTATATATTTCTGTTCCTTAGATAGTCTAATAGGTAGCATAGAGAAATTGCTTAAACAATGCATTCTTTTGGTACTGTCTCTAAAAGTTACCATCATTTAATCACTCATTTATTCTCCATAGCCTTCAGACTTAAAAATACAAAGGTTAACATGCTGAAGAATGTCTGTAGTATCTGTCACATTATGCACCTTGAGATGAAAGTTATTGAAACAAAATAACTTTTCAAATATTTTTCTGTCCCTTATCATGCTGATACTTTGCTGCAGTATTATAAAACTGAATTAGGATAAAGACAGTCGCTTTTAAGTGCCATTCAGAAGGATTGTTTCTGGTGTTAAATGATAAGTAGCAACGTGGCATACTCTTGACATTTCATTAAGTGCGCATCTAGGACTCCTGAGCGCTCAGCAGTGATGCGTGGTGAGCTGGACACACACGCCTTACGCAGCTCTCTCTTCTCCTCACAGTAATCACATGCAGTGTTTATCTCCATCTTACAGCGTGAGTAAGTTAAGCCTTGTGACAGGAAACTTGCTCAGCAAAAGTTAGGATTTAAATCCACGTTTGTCTAACAAGTCTACCGTGTAGTAAGTACCTCATGGCCAGAAAAATACTAGCTCTGATTTCAGCCTTTAAACATCAAGGTGTCATATACAAACCAAGGATTTTTTTTGCAGTTACTTTTAGTACTATGATTCCATTATTTAATTGTCCTACTTCGGCTCCCTGATGCAAAGAGCCAACTCAGCGGAAAAGACCCTGATGCTGGGAAAGATTTGAGGGTAGGAGGAGAAGGGAGCGACAGGATGAGATGGTTGGATGGCATCACTGACTCAGTAGACATGACTTTGAGCAAACTTAGGGAGATAGTGAAGGACAGGGAAGCCTACCATGCTGCAGTCCATGGGGTTGCAGAGTCGGACATGACTGGGTGACTGAACAACAAATTATTTAATTCTCCTACTATGATGGCTTAACTTGTATTTAGAAATTTCAAAGATCAGTGCTACTTGTGTTTTTCTCTGTCAGGCATCTCCAAGAGTTACTGTTGATGATTATTTGGTAGCAAAATTAGCAGATACTTTGAATCATGAAGATCCAACCCCTGAAATCTTTGATGACATTCAAAGGAAGGTATTATGTACAACATTTATCATTATATCTTTTTTGAAAACAATATATATGTCTATATGCTTGTAATTTGTCTGTAAAAGGTTATTGAAGTGTTATGAAAGTACAGTGTGATAACTAAAAAGATGTGTTATGGTAATAATGTTTCACAAAGTAGCCAGTTTTTCTTTGCTTATTTACTGTAAAAATGCGGAAAATCCCTATGCTGGGTTGTTTACTTTGAATCTGGCTAAAGTGACAGATACAGATTCTAGAATTTTATGAATAGATGATGTATAAATAACAGATTCACTATTTTAATATGTGCTTTGAGCCTTTGTGTATTTGGATTTGTTTCTTAGAGGACACGACTTTGTAGAGCACTATATATAACTGCTGTCCTGTGACTTGTTTTGCAGTAGGACCCTTTTCAGTATAATTTAGATTCTAGAGGGGCCAGAAAAATATCTCTAGTTGTGACATAGTCTTATTACTGACATCTTATAAATATGGAGCCTATAATTCATTGGAGTAATACCTTTGTCTAGCTTTTGTTGAAATCTCTTTTTTTTTTTTGGTGGAGATTACTACATTATTTGTATTAATGATTGAATATCTTGATTTATTTCAATAAGGTGTATGAATTGATGCTTCGAGATGAAAGATTTTATCCTTCCTTCAGACAGAATGCACTTTATGTGCGCATGTTAGCTGAACTGGATATGTTAAAAGATCCTAGTTTCAGAGGATCAGATGATGGTGATGGAGGTAAGGTAGCATACATTGTACATTTATCCGTGTATATATGTATATTCCTGTGTATATTCTGCTTACCAAAGGAAATCCTTTAAAATAGCATAAAAATGTTCTTAAAGCTGAAATATAAATTGTAATATATTTTTAAGTCCATGAATAAATGATGAAGTTTACTTACTATACTAAATTAAAATGTTAAAATCTGATAACAAATTAGAACATAACTGTTAAGCCTAGAATTCCTTTTTTATGTATTTATTTATTTTTCAGTCGAAGGATAATTCCTTTATAGAATTTTGTTGTTTTCCACCAGACATCAACAAGAATCAGCTGTAGGTGCACCTGTGTCCCCTCCCTCCCAAACTCCCTCTCATCTCCTTCCTCATCCCACCCTTCCAGATTGTTACAGAGCCCCTGTTTGTGAGTTTTACAGAAAATTCCCATTGGCCCTCTTATTTTACATGTGGTATTGTAAGTTTCCATGTTACTCTCTCCATACGCCTCACCCTCTCTCTCCTCCCCTCCCCCTGTGTTTCTAAGTCTGTTCTCTATGTCTGTTTCTCCGTTGCTGCCCTGAAAATAAATTCACTGGTACCATCTTTCTAGATTCCATATATATGTGTTAGTATATGATATTTATATTTCTCTTTCTGACTTACTTGACTCTGTATAATAAGCTCTAGGTTTGTCCACCTCATTAGAACTGACTCAAATGCATTCTTTTTCATGTCTGAGTAATATTGCATTGTATTCATGTACCACAGTGTCTGTATCAGTTCATCTGTCGATGGACATCTAGGTTGCTTCCATCTTCTAGCTATTGTAAATAGTGCTCCAGTGAACCTTGAGTTCCGTGTATCTTTTTCAGTTTTGGTTTCCTCAGGGTGTACGCCTAGTAGTGGGATTGCTGGGTCACATGGTGGTTTTATTCCTAGTTTTTAAAGGAATCTCCATACCGTCTTCCATACTGGCTGTGTCAGTTTACATTCCCACCAGCAGTACAAGGATTCCCTTTTCTCCACATCCTCTACAACATTTATTGTTTGTAGACTTTTTGATGATGACCATTCTGACTGGTGTGAGGTGATATCTCATTGTAGTTTTGATTTGCATTTCTCTAATAATGAGTGGAGTTGAGCATCTTTTCATGTGTTTGTTAGTCATCGGTATGTCTTCTTTGGAGAGATGTCTGTTTAGGTCTTTTCCCCACTTTTTGATTGGGTTTTGTTTTTCTGGCATTGAGTTGTATGAACTGCTTGTATATTTTGGAAATTAATCCTTTGTCAGTTGGTTTCTTTGCTATTATTTTCTCCCACTCTGAGGGTTGTCTTTTCATCTTGTTTGTCATTTCCTTTGCTGTGCAAAAACTTTTAAGTTTAATTAGGTCTCACTTGTTTATTTTTATTTTGTTTCCATTGCTCTAGGAAGTGGGTCATAGAGGATTTTGCTTTGATTTATGTCATTGAATGTTCTGTTATGTTTTCCTCTGAAAGTTTTGTAGTTTCTGGTCTTACATTTAGGTCTTTAATCCATTTTGAATTTATCTTTGTGTATGGCATTAGGAAGTGTTCTAATTTCACTCTTTTACACGTAGCTGTCCAGTTTTCCCAGCACCACTATTGAAGAGGTTATCTTTGCCCCATTGTATATTCTTGCCTTCTTAGTCAAAAATAAGGTGCCCGTATGTGCATGGGTTTATCTCTGGGCTCTCTGTCATGTTCCATTGGTCTGTATTTCTTTTTGTGCCAGCACCATACTGTCTTGATGACTGTAGCTTTGTAGTATAGACTGAAGTCAGGAAGGTTGATTCCTCCAGCTCCATTCTTCTTTCTCAAGACTGCTTTGGCTATTTGGGGTCTTTTGTGTTTCCATATTAATTGTGAAATTTTTTGTTTTAATTCTGTGAAAGATGTTGTTGGTAATTTGATAGGGATCTCTGTGAATCGGTAGATTGCATTTGGTAGTATAGTCATTTTCACAATATTTATTCTTCCAACCCAGGAACTTGGTATATCTCTCCTTCTGTTTAATGTTGTCTTTGATTTCTTTCATCATTATAATTTTCCATATACAGTTCTTTTGTCTCCTTAGGTAGGCTTATTCCCAGAAATTTCATTCTTTTTGTTGCAGTGGTAAATGGGATTGATCCCTTAATTTCTCTTTCTAATTTTTCATTATTAGTATATAGAAATGCAAATGATTTCTGTGTATTGACCTTCCTTCCCATGACTTTGCTAAATTCACTGATTAGCTCTAGTAATTTTCTGATAGTTTCTTTTGGGTTTTCTATGTATAGTATCATGTCATCTGCAAGTAGTGAGTTTTATTTCTTCTTTTTCCAATCTGGATTTCTTTATTTCTTTTTCTTCTCTAATTGCCATACCTAGGACTTCCAAACCTATGTTGAATAATAGTGATAAGAGAGGATACAGTTGTCTTGTTCCTGATCATAGAGGGAATGCTTTCAGTTTTTCACCATTGAGAATAATGTTTGCTGTGGGCTTATCATATATTACCTTTACTGTGTTGAGGTAGGTTCCATCTGTGCCCATTTTTTGAAGTGTTTTTATCATAGATGGGTGCTGAATTTTGTCAAAGGATTTTTCTGCATCTGTTGAGTTGGTCATGGTTTTTATCTTTCAGTTTTTTTAATATGATGTATTCATTGATTGATTTGTGTATATTGAAGAATTCTTGCATCCATGGAATAAACCCAACATGATCATGGTATATGAGCTTTTTAATGTGTTGTTGAATTCCCTTTGCTAGAATTTTGTTGAAAACTTTGGCATCTGTGTTCCTCAGTGATATTGGCCTGTAATTTTCTTTTGTGTGTGTTGTCTTTGCCTGGTTTTGATATCAGAGTGATTGTGGCCTTGTAGAATGAGTTTGGAAGTGTTCCTTCCTCAGAAGGTTTTTTGAAGATTTTCAGAAAAATAAGCATTAGCTCTTCTCTAAATGTTTGATAGAATTCCCCTGTGAAGCCATCTGGCCCTGGGCTTTTGTTTTTTGGGAAATTTTGGATCATAGTTTTGATTTCATTGTTTCCAGTTGGCTTGTTCATAATTTCTTTTTTTTTTTCCCTGATTCCTTCTTGGGCGGTAGAACTTTTCTAAGAATCTGTCCATTTCCTCTAGGTTGTCCATTTTATTAGCCATATAGTTGCTCATAATCTCATATGATCCTTTATGTTGTCATCACTTCTACTTTTTCATTTCTAATTTTGTTGATTTTTCTTCCTTTTTTTCTTGATGAGTCTGGCTCTTGGGTTGTCAATTTTATCTTCTCAAAGAACCAGCTTTTAGTTTTATTAATCTTTGCTATTGTTTCCTTCACTTCTTTTTTATTTGTTTCTCCTCTGATCTTTATGATTTCTTTCCTTCAACTGACTTTGGGGTTTTTTGTTCTTTTTCCAGCTGCTCGGGATGTAGACTTAGGTGCTCTCTTCGATGCTTTTCTTTCTTCTTGAGGTAGAATTATATTGCTAAAAACTTCCCTTCTTAGAACTCTTTGCTGAATCCCGTAGGTTTGGGGTTGTCGTGTCTTTGTTGTCGTTTGATTTTAAGAATCTTTAAGAAATCTTAATCTTTAAGAATTATTTCTTCAGTAACCTCTTTGCTGTTTAGTAATGTATTATTTAATCTCCATGAGTTTGTGTTTTTTGCAGTTGTTTTTTTTCCTGTAGTTGATACCTAGTCTCATAACATGGTGGTCAGAGAAGATACTTGATAAAATTTCAGTTTTCTTAAATTTACTGAGGCTTGATTTGTGACCCAAGATGTGGTCTGTCCTGAAGAATGTTCCATGTGCCCTTGAGAAGAAAGTGTATTTTTCTGCATTTGGTGGAAAGTCCTGAAGATATCAGTGAAGTTCATTTGGTCTAATGTTTCATTTAAGGTTTGTGTTTCCTTACTGAGTCTCTGTTTTGATGATCTGTCCATCAGTGTCAGTGGGATGTTCAAGTCCCCTACTATTATTGTATTACTGTTGATTTCCCCTCCTATGCTTGTTAGTGTTCTCCTTATGTATTGAGATGCTCCTATGTTGGGTGCATAAATATTTATAATTGTATGTCTTCTTCTTGGATTAATCCCTTGAACATTGTGTAGTGTCTTTCCTTATCTCTTATAATATTCTTTATTTTAAAGTCTATTTTGTCTGAAATAAGGATTGCCACTCTGGTTTTCTTTAGGTTTCCATTTGCATGGACTATCTTTTTCCATCCTTTTACTTTCAGTCTATGTTTCTGTAGGTCTGAAGTGGGTCTCTTGTGTGCAGCATATATATGGGTCTTATTTTTGTATCCATTTAATCAGTCTATATCTTTTGGTTGGTGCATTTAACCTGTTTACATTTAAAGTAATTATTGAGATATATGTTCCTGTTGGCATTTTCTTAATTGTTTTGGGTTCGTTTTTGTAGGTCTTTCTTTTCTCTTGTGTTTACTGGCTATGTAAGTCCATTTAGTATTTGTTTTAAGACTGGTTTGGTGGTGCTAAATTCTCTTAACTTTTGCTTGTCTGTGAAGCTTTTGATTTCTCCAATTTTGAATGAGATCTTTGCTGGGTAAAGTAATCTCGGTTATAGATTTTTTTCTTTCAGTACTTTAAATATATCCTGCCATTCCCTCTGGCCTCCAGAGTTTCTGCTGAAAGATCTGCTGTTAAGCATATGGGTTTTCCCTTGCTCCTTTTAATATTCTTTCTTTGTATTTAATCTCTGTTAGCTTTATTATTGTGTGTCTTGATGTGTTTTTCCTTGGGTTTGTCCTGTAAGGGACTCTGTGCCTCTTGAACTTGATTGACTATTTCCTTTCCCATGTTGGGGAAGTTTTCAACGATAATTTCTTCAAAAATTTTCTCAGTGCCTTTATTTTTTTTCTTACTCCTCTGGGATTCCTTATAACTCCAATGTTGGTGTGTTTAATATTGTCCCAAAGGCCTCTGAGACTATCCTCAATTTTTTTCATTCTTTTTCCTTTATTCTGCTCTTCAGCAGTTATTTTCACCATTCTCTTTCAGCTCACTTATCTGTTCTTCTGCCTCAGTTATTCTGCTATTGGTTCCTTCTAGAGTATTTTTAATTTCAGTAATTGTGTTATTTATACCTGTTTGATTATTCTTTATTTCTTCTATGCCCTTGGTGATTGTATTAACTGTGTTAATTATTTCTTGCATCTTTTCCATTCTATTTCAAAGACTTTAGAGTATCTTTACTGTCATTCTGAATTCTGTCTCAGGTAGATTGCTTATTTCATCTTTGTTTATTTGGTCTTACGACTTTCTGTCTTGTTCTTTCATTTGTGCTGTATTTCTCTCTCTCTTTTTTTTTCTTTTTTCTAACTTGCTCCACTTTCCCAGGCTTTAGGATTGTATTCCTTCTTCATTTTGGTTTTGGCCCTTGGAGGGAAAGGCTGTTGGTCTGAGTGGCTTGTATTGACTTCTTATTAGGGATGACTAGTACCTATGTTCTAGTGGGAGGAAATCAAGCAGGTAGGTAATTACAGAAATAATGGAACATATACGTTCACTTCCATACATACAGTCATAACCAAAGTATTCTAAAGAAAAGAGTATAGGAGATAGACTTGGTGAACAAGGGAAACCAAACGTGATATCGATCAATTAAAAGCAGAGCTAACTAACACTCAATCTGGAAAACTGAGCCTAAGCAGATTGCCAACTGGGGAATATAGCAAAGAGAGCACAACAATTTAACTTACATAGTGAAAAAAAAAAGAGTGAAGGAAAAAAGGGAAAAAGAAAAGAAAAACAAAGAGAAGGGAGAGATAAGAGAATTTTTCTTAAAATTCTTGAAGCATGTTTTCAAAGGGATTGTCACCCCAATATTTTTATGGTAGTTTCTTTTTTGCTTATAAGTAATAATTGTCATGATTCATGATAGGATTATTGAGAAGGTTAAATGAGATAACAAGTGATGATTCTGAGAATGTCCCATAAACTATAAAACATTGTAAAAACATTTTTTTTCTGTTTTTAATTGGACTCTGCTCCAAATCCTGTATAATATAAGCCAGAAGAAGCTACAAGGATCATTTATTCCAATCTTTCCATTTTCTTCTGGTCACATTGTATAGTGAAGAAAACAAAAAAAAAAAAGAGAAAAAAAAAACAGACTTTAAGAGTGATAACACTTTGATTTTACTCCTTTTCTACTACTTATTACCTATGTGATGTTGGCCAAACATTTAGTTTCTTTAGGCCTTATTTTTCTCAGTTATAAACTGAGATTATAAACTGATATTACTACAATCTTCTTGTAGTAATATCCTACCTCAGAGTTGTCATATCTTAATGGAATTCTGTATGTAAAAATGATATATAAACTAAAACACAAATATCAGTTTTTCTTCACAGTAAATAATTAGCTATTTAAGAATAGTGTGAGAGGCAGCCCTTAGTTTGCAGACTTTAGGCTGATGACCATTTTTACTAGTAATTCAATGCAGAAGTACTTATTAAATTCTAATGAAGTATCTAGGATTTGGTAAACTTCCTAGCAAATATGCAATGTAAATACAAAGTAAATGGGAAAGACTTTACTAAGTATTTAAGAGAGTGCTTTAATTATGCTCATTTACTTATAAATAGAGTTAATGGACAGGACCACTTAAAGTTGGAGATATAATAGATGTATTAAGTGGTTAGCACTGCTCTAGCAAATGCCTCTATTTTGGAAGCTTTCTAGCCTCCCCTCTTTTCTACCCATCCTCCCCACTCCTTATTCTATATTAGTGAGACTTTACTTTTTAAATAATATAAGAAATATAGTTATAAAAATTTGTATGTTACAATAGCTTTTATATTGATTATTGATCTAGTATCTTGGTTATTTGTAAAACTGGGATAGTACTCTGTTAACTGTATTTGATTGCTTAATGGAGGGAGTTTTCTATTTTTAACAGCACTTCTCTGTGAGCTCAATAGTAAAATTCAATGTACTTAGAGTTTATTATATATTGTATCTGTTTACTATCTCTGTTGAAAAATCTTTTACAGAGCTGATATGAAATTTGTAGTAGAAACTCTCCTTCCTTAAAGGTCTATTATAAATATTTCATTGTATATTTTAATTTTGTCTACTTTAGAAATTTGCTTAGTGTTATGAAATGGAGTTGCTATCTGACCCAGAAAGAAAGAAGATAAATCATAAGCAGCTAATTTATAAGCATCTATGTATTATATAATGATCATAGTAGCAATATATTCTGTGGGAGTAGTTTTTGATCCTATAGTGTAAAAACTCTTCCAGAATCTTCTAAACTGACTTTTAGCTTCCATTTATATTTGTCTTGTATGTGAGTGATGGAAGCAAATTATTTATGTGACCTCAAACTTCCCAAAACATCATCCTTATTTAAAACACAAAGTAGATTAAGAGGTTTTTTTTTCTGCAGCTGATTTTGATCTGAATCAAATGAACTTCTCTTTTATGTCAGTCATTGAGTAGTCCCTCACATTGGAATCACTGATTTTAGTTTGGAATTAATATATACACATACATCTTTTGTCTGTCTGGGACATTGCTTTTTAACATTCCGTGTCCTAATTAATGAGCTCTTACATGTTTTATAACTGAGAAATTACCTAATACTTTTTTGAAACCATGTTAAGAAAATATATGGAATAATGGGTATAATTTGAAACATTTTTATTAAAAATGGGTGTTATGTGTATTTGTCAGTGTTTAGGTTTTAGGCATTTGCTACAACTTTTCTAGTAGTAATGCTTATAATTTTCTTGTTTGTATAGGGTTAATTAAAATAGACCTTGTATTTTCTGGTTATAAATTCATTTTCTAACTTTTAAAAATTAAGCTTCCTGATACTTTGTGTATTTTTTAAAGTCCTGAAATTCTGGCTGCTTTTTAGACATTTTGAAATAATCATCCAATCTAGTGTTCAATGTACAGCTGCCCCCCCCCCCCCTTTTCTTTATGTAGGTTAATTGAGCACAAAGTTAGAGGGTAAAGTCTTAACCATGTATAATAGTATCCTTGGTAATTTTTCTTTGTTTTGGAAGAAATTTCATTCCTGTTTAATTAAACGTCATTCTTATTTAACTAAACTTCTGTAGATAGGTAGGTAGCTGGATGGCTTGCTTACCCATGCTCTCTCTCCTCCGTCATCCTTGTCTTTGTCTGTGAGATTGCCTTCTTTAGTTAGTTTAGCTTTAAGTTATTTTAAGGGTAGATATTTTTTCCTTTATTAAAACAAATTCACAGCCTTTTAAATATTTAAATTATGCTTTCCCTTTTAAATTTTAATTTCAATCACATTTTTCTCATCATGTCAAACAATGGCTTCTTTTGTTTTCTAATATTTTTAAGCAGTTGTTAAAGTCTTGATTAAATATAGATCTCCATTGGCTTTAGACAATCTAAATTTCTGAATCTTACTGTTAAGCAAGAAAGTAAACCATGCCTTGTTTTGCTCCTTTGTTCTTTTTGTTTAGTTGGTAAGTTCTGACTTTTTTGCAACTACATGGGCTGTATCCCATTAGGCTCCTCTGTCCATGGGATTTCCCAAACAAGAATACTGGAGTGGGTTGCCATTTCCTTCTCCAGGGAATCTTCCCAGTCCAGGGATCAAACCCATGTCTCCTGCATTTCCAGGTGGGTTCTTTACCACTGAGCCACCAGGGAAGCCCCTGTTTTGCTACTAGTTTTTCTTTTAATTTGACATGTCTTTGGTGGGAAGACTTCAGAGGTGGGCAGAACAAAGAAGGTAAGAGGCATATAATTGAATATGGAGGATAGAGAACTATTTTTTTATCCACTTTAATTATTCTAGGTGGAATTTCCTATTTTTGTGTCCAGAGGTTTGAGGAACTGAGAAATGTTCTTGGGCATTTAGAGGTGTTGAAGTTGGAAGGCAATGCCAGCTGCCTCTGTCAGTAGTAATAGAAATTTCCTTTGAAGATGCATCTAGAGAGCCAAACTATAAATAACATCTAATATGCTACAAGCCATATAGTAACTTTAAACTGTTTATGAATATTGCTTTACCATATATTCCTTTGTGTTTTTAACAGAGTGATAACTTAATTGGTAACTTAATTTGATCAGATATATACTAAAATTCTGAGGGAAAAGGTATTAATTTTAATAATTACTCTCTAACATTTTAAAAAATAATTTCTAGTTGCTTTTTAATTAAATGGCATTACTCATGGAATTTTATGTGTCTTTTGTTCTACTAATTGTATATTGATTTAAGAATCTAGACTTCAGCATTTTTGATACAGATCAACCGTGAATAAGTGGACTTTATAGGTTTAATAAACAACTTTTTATCGTTCATATTAAAGAATAATTTTATTTGTAATATTAATCCAGTGAGGCAGAAGTAACAAAATACCTCTGACATTTCCTGGTGTGAAATGTCATTCATTTCAAATGACAATTTCAAATGTCATTCTGCAGTGTTTACCTCATGTTTACATTTATATTAGACAACTTAATATGATACTATGAGAATAAAATATGTAAAAATGCTTTTTTTTTGTACATAAATGCCTTTTTGAGGGGGAGGGGAACAACTTAGGTACGTAACTGTTTGCACTGAAATAACCTGGCTTAGAAAACCATGAAAACAGGTGTTTGGGAGTAGTGTACCACAATTTTCTTTATTGTTCTTTCTTGGCTTCTGTGGCTTTCATTCTTGGGGTTTGAACCTTAGATAGCTAAAGCACTGTTTGAAGAGTTTTTGACTGTATACTAAATTGAATTTTCCTTCTCACAGAATCTTTTAATGGGTCTCCTACAGGAAGCATAAATTTGGTAAGTACTGTTACGACTACTTTAATTCTTAAACTGGTCTGAGAATAATATGAAAAACTGAGCCTTAACATATGTAAATAAATGCTATATTAGGACCCTCAAATCATCCTTTATAAGAAGCTGTTGCACTTTTATAGAAATATTAAATTCATATATAAGGGATCTGTGGATTAGAACTTAATGAAATGAAGTTTATTTTCTTTTTAAAAAATGGGTTTAAATCACCTGTCTGATTTAGTTGCAAGTGATAAAAATTATTTCATCATTTTCAACCTCAGTATTTAATATTTCACTCTGATCAGTGCTATGATGGGCAGTAAATTTATGACACATAAATGTTTACATTGGATTTAGTTTTTTCTTCTTGTTAATTAGAAAAGAAATATAACACTGGTTGGGATGCCTGAAAACCTAAAGATATTTCTTAAGGTCCACACTAACAAGTTCAGGTTATTGGGAAAAAAAACCAAACATTTTTTAAGCTTAGAGGGTTTTACAAGAATTGAGCAACTGTATTCTGTGATTACAGGTTTAAGAATCACACATTTTTAGCACATAAACTGTTCACTGGCATTTCATATGTTCAAGGTGAAATGTGAAATAATGAACATTTCAGTTCTCTTATATATCCATGCTTGTCATTGAATACCTTGTTTCATAAAATGCTACTAGAGAGAAATATTAGTGTTGTGTGCAAGTTTCAGTCCAGAATTTGTTGAGGATGGGGAGATTGCTTGCTTTGTTTTTCCTTCTCCTATCTACATGACTTTTTCTTTTGAACTTTTTGTAATAGATAAGTGGTTGAGAGGTCCATTGTCTTGTGTTCCTTAGCATGACATTTATTTCTAAAATGACCTTATTGTATAAATGTTCCATTATTGTACAACGTATAAGCTTTAACAAAACACTAAAGCAAATCAGCCATAATGTTATGTCAGATATTTTGTAATGTTTTAAGTGTTTTCCTAAATTATCTGGTATCATTACCATTTGCTTCTAATTTTCCATAGAGTTGTGATAAAAAGAAATACCTCCTAGAGACTGAACAGTGTTAGCAATATAATGCCCATTAGGAAGAAAAAGTTTCCAAATATGATGAAACTTTTCCTTGGATTGAAATTTTTTAGTATTCATATTTGTAGTTCTTGTACAAGTGTTTGAACACTATTAAAAAATATTTTTTTCTTCATTCCCTATCTGGAATAAATGCTTTTTCAAATAAAAGAGATTCTTTTTATCATATAGTGATATAAAGCAGAACAGTCTGTGATTTGAAAAAGGTGACACTTGACTCAGTGACTTACAGTATGTTGGTTTTTCACACAAATCTGTTAAATCCGAGCTTTTAAGTAGCTGGTCTTTTGGATTTGTTTTTTAAAATACATAGACAAATTTGAATAAACAGTTGAATTTTTACAATAGTTTGATTACAAAAAATTGTTCTTAAGACTGTCAAGTTTTTTTTCATATTTAATGAAGATAATATTTATTAATTGTATTAAAATTATAAACTGGATCGTTATAGTTTATTCCAGCAAACTAAACAAAGAAAATATTTAATGTGATGGTTTACTCATTTTGTGACTGAGATTAGCACATAGATTATAAGCATTTTCAAGTGCCATTGTAGTTCTGTTTGCTGAATTGATTATCATAGTAAATTTCAAGTTTTGGTTTTTATCCTAGCATAATGTTACAAAAAACACTTCTTTTTTTTTTGCAAGAATTTCAAGAATCGTAACCCATGGTCACTTTGCAAACTGTATTTTATTTCAGGACAGCATTAATGTACTTGTTTTGAAATCACAGTTTTCTTTGATTAATCAGTACTTGTACTTCTAAATCACAGTGTAGTTCCCATGGTTATAATGTCATCAGTTGTAACTTTATATAGTCTAGTTGATATTTACACATGCATTATAAGTGTGACT
The DNA here is from genome assembly GCF_910594005.1 of Cervus elaphus. Lineage (NCBI taxonomy): Eukaryota > Metazoa > Chordata > Mammalia > Artiodactyla > Cervidae > Cervus > Cervus elaphus. The sequence goes on along the minus strand of NC_057832.1, from coordinate 35,760,504 downwards.
AATGGTTAAGAGACATTTCATTGAATTTTCTTCATCATACTTAATGCAAATATTAATTGCATATTTTACATGCGCTAGAAAAGGCGTTTATATACAGAGATTTTCAGCAGCTTCTGGCTTGCATAGTGTAAGATGCTAGCATGGTTAAAGTGGTGAGAAAGCAGCATACAACTTTCTACATGTTTACCTACAAGGGAAGGCTCCCGGTAATAATAATGCTTTTTTGAAAAAGGTGATCGTTTTATATTCCCTGTGCTAGCTTATAGTTAGAAGAAGATTACAGTAGATAACAATTTTAAATTCTGTAGAATATTCCACTTCCTTTGGGGTTCTATCTTTCGTGTAAAAATAATTCTAAAACAAAGGTTTTGCTATTTGTCAAAATGTTTTGTTGTAGGTCAGTTAAAAAATTAAGTGCATTCTAATTCTTTTCAAAGTATTTTCATTCACATTGTATCCTGTTAGAGTTGTAGAACAGATATTACACCATTACCACTGGGAAAACTGAAATACAGAAAAGACTTACTGATATGGCTAAAGTCTGTTAAGGTTATCAGTGGTGAAGTCTGGACTAAATCTAATTTAATTGAATGGTTCTCCCGCTTGACTTGTGGATCATCTGTATGGAGTTACCAAATTTTGTTTCTTCTGATGATCAGTCTTTAGTAGATAGAATTTTGGCTTTCTTCTTAGGATGCAGTTGCTTAATTTTAAATGGCTTTATGTCATATGCATGGCTGCATTAAGGTCATTTAGATGATTCATTAATAACTGGTAATACCACATTAGGAATCCAAAGTTCATTCAGATCCCATGGTTTTTCCAAGTGTAAAATATGTCTGAATCATATACTGTCTGTGTGTTATAGGTCTCTAAGGCCACTTCTGTGTTCACTGATTTACTAAGAGGATTCACAGGCCCCAGCATAGTCATACTCACAGCTAAAATTTATTATAGCGGAAGGATATAAAGCAGAATCAGCAAAGGGAAAAGGTGGATTGGGCAAAGTCCAGATGATACCAGGCCCAAGTTTCCGCAAATCTTCTCCCATGGAAGTCACATAGCAAGACCTAATTGCGCTGGCAGTGAATATGGCAACATGTGTGAAATGCTGCTACCAGGAAAGCTTATCTGAGACTTAAGTGCCCAGGGTTTTTATTGGAGGTAGATCACACAAGGGACCATTTGTCTAGCATATATTAAACTGACTCCCAAAAGAAAGCCGGTGTTTGGTGTAAACCACATTGTCTATACAGATAGTTTAGGTAGAGTAAGCCACTTTAGCAGTTAGGAATGATGGGAACTTTTTCTAAATCTAACTTCCCAGATATTGTCCCAGGGCGTCCTTTCTAAGGAGAGCAACTTAAGGTCTGTTGTGTTAACTCTTTTCCATACAGTCTCGCCTTCATTATATGCTTATGTTCCCTTCTGTGTACGTGTGGGTGTATGGATATGGAGCAAAAAAGTTTTGAGCCAAAGTTTATAGTTATAAAATTTATTCTGAATCAATTAGTAATACTTTTTGTTTATGGAATTATTTTTAAAAAATAACTCAATCTTAACTGTAGATTCACTTCATTTAGTAAATAATCATAATATTAGCTAACATTTTTTGTGTTAGGCAGTCTTCTAAATGTTTTACATGTCTTCACTTAGTCCTGACATACCCTTTGATGTAGGTACGATTATTCTCACTTTATAGATGAGGAGTCTAACTAAAATTATTTCTAAGTTAACAAAAGTGTTAAGTTAATACAAAGTTGGCTCTAATATATTTCAACATTAAAAAAGTGAAATGTTGATTTTAGAATATGTCTACTTATTTTTATCCACATTTTTTTCTTGCCATATGTTGAATATAATTGAGGAGAAGCAAATTAAGTATGTGGACAGGTAATGAAGGAAGAAATAATCTGATGTATTTATTAAGTTGATTATTAAAATACTTTGTTTTACAGTTTCTTCATCTTATCTCCTCTTTCTCCTATTAGTATAAACAAAGAGAATTATTGTTTGTGAGAGGGAGGTACAGATAAGGACCTAGAGCAAAAATGAGTAATATATATGATACAGAAATCTTTAACATTTTCTTTCCTACAGAATTTAAAATTTTTGTTTTCTGATTTTTTTTCTCTCATCAGTCTTTAGATGACCTTTCAAATGTATCTTCTGATGACTCAGTACAACTTCACGCTTACATTTCAGACACTGGTAAGAGACTTTGTGGTTTAATTATTACTTAAAAACTATTGAGTATCATTACCCCTACCTTATCTTCCACATTTATTTTTACAAATCACTTTTCTATTCTTTAGTCATATTTTCATGTTACTTTTTTTCTGTAGCATATTCTTCATTAAATTCTACAATGTTTATTATTATATGTGTATTTCCTTTCTTTAAGGTTGTTACTGTTATCATTTGAAAAAGGGTAAATTCTGAACATTTTGTCATTGCTGATAAACTTTGAAACCAATCTTTTCTTTGAGTCCAGCTGATAATTGTCTGCATAATTGTAATTAAATTGTTTTGGGGCAGATTTTAGTTTAGTATTTGTTTTCATACATGCAGAAGTTAGTAGATTTCTGGATAAATGAAGGTTTTGTAAAGGAGTTTATGAAAACAAGAAATGCTTGGATGAGGTGAGATTCATGACTGAATCAGCATGTGTGCAAAATGGCTAGTGAACTGAGGAAAAAAATAATTTCATCATTGGTATTGAGTTATTAGATAATGTCAGTGATGGTTTTCTTATCTGGCTTCTCATGATTCTTATGTGGATCTCTCTTTTGAGGATTCTGATTTTCTAGCTGTTTTGTCCATTCATTCAAGAAGTATTTATCAGCTTCTTAAAGGATATGGAAGCATAATGCTAAGTGTTTTTAATAAGTTATTTCTGTCAGACAAAATTACGTATAAACACTAAAGAGGCAGTATACTAGAGTGGTTTAAGAGCACAACTTTTTATTCAAATTGCTTGGGTTTAAACCCCGGCTTTGCCACAAGTTGGGTGAACTTGGATGATTCTTAACTTCTCTGTATCTTAATTTCCTCATCTGTGTAATGGGATAATAGTAATACTTGCCTCATAGAACGAATAAACTAATTGTATTAGTAGTTATGTGGTGGGCATCATATATTAGTGTCTGTTTGATAAATATTTACTTTACTAGTTGGGCTCCAGAGTCTCTTGGAGTCTGGGTCCCGTGTCCTTAACCTTACGACAGGAAGTAGAACTAGTGCAGTGCGCTTATGGAATGATTCTTGCACTAGTGGACTGGCCCTTCATTGAAGAATCTTGTTTTAAAAAATAGTGGCTAGGTTAGACAATATGCTTAGTGATGAGATTTATTTATATTCTGGTCCTGGTTCCTTATCTGGTTATAGATTAGTAACAAAGAGGTTGCATAGCACCTGCTATGAGTAGTAACATTGTCCTAATGAAAACACAACCTATTATTTACACTGTAATATCTCGCCATCATCTTAAAAGGTATGTAGCCTCATTATCTTTTAAAATCAAATTACCTTTCTATCTTAAGGCTTGTTTTATAATATCCCCATATTCTTCCTTTTGTGCACCCATCCTAGTCTGGTCTCCCTGCCTATCAAATTTGTAAGAAATCTGACTATTATTTTTTTTTTCTGACTATTATTTTTTAAAAAGCTTTCTGACATCCTTCTTTCCTTTTCTACTTCTTGCTAGTTTCCTTGTTCTTATTAACTCCTAATTGGTTATGGTTTGCTGCCTAAGTGGCCCCTGATTTCTGTTATCCTTTCCCAAACCTTTCTTGAACACAGCATGTAAAGCCATTCCTTTGTTGGCATGCTGACACTGTTGAGTGATGGTGGTTTTTTAATGTGATGAAAGTGTTGTACAGTTTGTTCTGCATAGGTCTCCGAGTAAAGGATAATTGAAAGAGGTGAACAGTGAATAATATAGTCTCTGACAGCAAGATGACCAGGTCTATCCCCAGTCTTATATTTTGTCAAATCAGGAACACTGATTGATATTAGATGGAAAGGGAATGAAGGACAATTCTGAATACAAAGTGCAAATCTTAGAAAAACTTTCATGAAAACCTGGGAAAGATTTCTGTCGAACTGCTTTTGCCAGTATAGATTTGTAGCTGTTTTGTGATTAAAATAATTTACTAAGAAGCTGCTCAAACCTTTCTTTGCCTAAGTATATACAAAATACAAAATATTTAGTCAACTCCAAAGCTTGGCCACTTTTTTTTACAATCATGGATCAATATCATCTACTATTAGAAGAGCAATTTATACTTCTGGTCAACATGATAGTCTAAACTGCTATGCAATATCTTGCTTCCTACACATAGAAAAACTGAAAACAGTTGAATAAAAATTTCCTAAAAGGGGAAATCTACAGGTGGAATAGACTATGAGGAAAAGCAAATATAGGGAGATGAAGAGGAGTTGAAGCCAAAGAGCTTATAGGAGTGCAAAGACTGCTCTTTTGATTTTGATAGCATTTTCATGCCCTCAGATTTAAAAGAGGCACAAGTGGGCTAAGGCAGAGGAAAGCCTGGAACCACAGGCCTTTGCATAAAGCCCAGATCCACAGAGGGTGACTTGATGTGGAAGAGGAGCTAGAAGAACTTAGCTACTGTCAGAGGAAAGCGCAAAGAATGTCAAGGTCATGATTGGGAATGGTATCGCTCATATGAAATTGAAAGACTGTCTTATATCACATGTGGGTGATACAAGATTCAGCCATCCTCAAGTGGTTGTGTACCACAGGGAGTATGATAAAAATAATTGTAGAGGAGGGAGGAGCCAAGATGGAGGAGGAGTAGGACGGGGACACCACTCTCTCTCCTACAAATTCATCAAAAGAATATCTGAACACAGAGCAAACTTCACAGAACAACTTCTGATCGCTAGCTGAGGTCATCAGGCGCCCAGAAAAGCAGCCCATTGTCTTCGAAAGGAGAGAGAAGAAATCAAGTTCCACGCACCAGAACACCGACGCAAACTTTCCTAACCAGGAAACCTTGACAAGCCAATCGTCTAACCCCACCCACTGGGTAAATCCTCCACAATAAAAAGGAACCACAGACCTCCAGAGTACAGAAAGCCCAGTCCAGACACAGCAATCTAAACAAGATGAAAAGGCAGAGAAATACCCAACAGGTAAAGGAACATGAAAAATGCCCACCAAGTCAAGCAAAAGAGGAGGAGATAGGGAATCTACCTGAAAAAGAATTTAGAATAATGATAATAAAAATGATCCAAAACCTTGAAAACAAAATGGAGTTACAGATAAATAGCCTGGAGACAAAGATTGAAAAGATGCAAGAAATGTTTAATAAAGACCTAGAAGAAATAAAAAAGAGTCAATTAAAAATGAATAATGCAATGAGTGAGATCAAAAACACTCTGGAGGGAACCAAGAGTAGAATAACGGAGACAGAAGATAGGATAAGTGAGGTAGAAGATAAAATGGTGGAAATAAATGAAGCAGAGAGGAAAAAAGAAAAAAGGATCAAAAGAAATGAGGACAACCTCAGGGACCTCTGGGACAATGTGAAACGCCCCAACATTCGAATCATAGGAATCCCAGAAGAAGAAGACAAAAAGAAAGGCCATGAGAAAATACTCGAGGAGATAATAGCTGAAAACTTCCCTAAAATGGGGAAGGAAATAGCCACCCAAGTCCAAGAAACCCAGAGAGTCCCAAACAGGATAAACCCAAGGCGAAACACCCCAAGACACATATTAATCAAATTAACAAAGATCAAACACAAAGAACAAATACTAAAAGCATCAAGGGAGAAACAACAAATAACACACAAAGGGATTCCCATAAGGATAACAGCTGATCTATCAATAGAAACCCTCCAGGCCAGAAGGGAATGGCAGGACGTACTGAAAGTAATGAAAGAGAATAACCTACAACCTAGATTACTGTACCCAGCAAGGATCTCATTCAGATATGAAGGAGAATTCAAAAGCTTTACAGATAAGCAAAAGCTGAGAGAATTCAGCACCACCAAACCAGCTCTTCAACAAATGCTAAAGGATCTTCTCTAGACAGGAAATGCAGAAAGGCTGTATAAAAGTGAACCCAAAAAAACAAAGTAAATGGCAATGGGACCACACCTATCAATAATTACCTTAAATGTAAATGGGTTGAATGCCCCAACCAAAAGACAAAGATTGGCTGAATGGATACAAAAACAAGACCCCTATATATGCTGTCTACAAGAGACCCACCTCAAAGCAAGAGACACATACAGACTGAAAGTGAAGGGCTGGAAAAAAATATTTCACGCAAACGGAGACGAAAAGAAAGCAGGAGTCTCAATACTCATATCAGATAAAATAGACTTTCAAATAAAGGATGTGAAAAGAGACAAAGAAGGACACTACATAATGATCAAAGGATTAATGCAAGAAGAAGATATAACAATTATAAATATATATATGCACCCAACATAGGAGCACCGCAATATGTATGGCAAACGCTAACGAGTATGAAAGAGGAAATTAATAGTAACACAATAATAGTGGGAGACTTTAATACCCCACTCACAACTATGGATAGATCAACTAAACAGAAAATTAACAAGGAAACACAAACCTTGAATGACACAATGGGCCAGCTAGACCTATTTGATATCTATAGGACATTTCACCCCAAAACAATCAACTTCACCTTTTTCTCAAGTGCACACGGAACCTTCTCCAGAATAGATCACATCCTGGGCCATAAATCTGGTCTTGGAAAATTCAAAAAAATTGAAATCATTCCAGTCATCTTTTCTGACCACAGTGCAGTAAGATTAGATCTCAATTACAGGAAAAAAATTGTTAAAAATTCAAACACATGGAGGCTAAATAACACGCTTCTGAATAACCAACAAATCATAGATGAAATCAAAAAAGAAATCAAAATATGCATAGAAATGAATGAAAATGAAAACACAACAACCCAAAACCTATGGGACACTGTAAAAGCAGTGCTAAGGGGAAGGTGCATAGCATTACAGGCTTACATAAAGAAACAAGAAAAAAGCCAAATAAATAACCTAACTCTACACCTAAAGCAATTAGAGAAGGAAGAAATGAAGAACCCCAGGGTTAGCAGAAGGAAAGAAATCTTAAAAATTTGGGCAGAAATAAATTCAAAAGAAACTAAAGAGACCATAGCAAAAATCAACAAAGCTAAAAGCTGGTTTTTTGAAAAAATAAAATTGACAAACCATTAGCAAGACTCATTAAGAAGCAAAGAGAGAAGAACCAAATTAACAAAATTAGAAATGAAAATGGAGAGATCACAACAGACAACACTGAAATACAAAAGATCATAAGAGACTACTACCAGCAGCTCTATGCCAATAAAATGGACAACGTGGATGAAATGGACAAATTCTTAGAAAAGTATAACCTTCCAAAACTGAACCAGGAAGAAATAGAAGATCTTAACAGACCCATCACAAGCAAGGAAATCGAAACTGTAATCAAAAATCTTCCAGCAAACAAAAGCCCAGGACCAGATGGCTTCACAGCTGAATTCTACCAAAAATTTAGAGAAGAGCTAACACCTATCTTACTCAAACTCTTCCAGAAAATTGCAGAGGAAGGTAAACTTCCAGACTCATTCTATGAGGCCACCATCACCCTAATTCCAAAACCAGACAAAGATGCCACAAAAAAAGAAAACTATAGGCCAATATCACTGATGAACATAGATGCAAAAATCCTTAACAAAATTCTAGCAAACAGAATCCAACAACATATTAAAAAAATCATACACCACGACCAAGTGGGCTTTATCCCAGGAATGCAAGGATTCTTCAATATCCGCAAATCAATCAATGTAATACACCACGTTAACAAATTGAAAGATAAAAACCATATGATTATCTCAATAGATGCAGAGAAAGCCTTTGACAAAATTCAACACCCATTCATGATTAAAACTCTCCAGAAAGCAGGAATAGAAGGAACATACCTCAACATAATAAAAGCTATATATGACAAACCCACAGCAAGTATCACCCTCAATGGTGAAAAATTGAAAGCATTCCCCCTGAAATCAGGAACAAGACAAGGATGCCCACTCTCACCACTACTATTCAACATAGTTTTGGAAGTTTTGGCCACAGCAATCAGAGCAGAAAAAGAAGTAAAAGGAATCCAGATAGGAAAAGAAGAAGTGAAACTCTCACTGTTTGCAGATGACATGATCCTCTACATAGAAAACCCTAAAGACTCTTCCAGAAAATTACTAGAGCTAATCAATGAATATAGTAAAGTTGCAGGATATAAAATTAACACACAGAAATCCCTTGCATTCCTATATACTAACAATGAAAAAACAGAAAGAGAAATTAAGGAAACAATACCATTCACCATTGCAACAAAAAGAATAAAATACTTAGGAGTATATCTACCTAAAGAAACAAAAGACCTATACATAGAAAACTATAAAACACTGATGAAAGAAATCAAAGAGGACACAAACAGATGGAGAAACATACTGTGTTCATGGATTGGAAGAATCAATATTGTCAAAATGGCTATTCTACCCAAAGCAATCTATAGATTCAATGCAATCCCTATCAAGCTACCAACGGTATTTTTCACAGAACTAGACCAAAGAATTTCACAATTTGTATGGAAATACAAAAAACCTCGAATAGCCAAAGTAATCTTGAGAAAGAAGAATGGAACTGGAGGAATCAACCTGCCTGACTTCTGACTCTACTACAAAGCCACAGTCATCAAGACAGTGTGGTACTGGCACAAAGACAGAAATATAGATCAATGGAACAGAATAGAAAGCCCAGAGATAAATCCACGAACTTATGGACACCTTATCTTTGACAAAGGAGGCAAGGATATACAATGGAAAAAAGACAACCTCTTTAACAAGTGGTGCTGGGAAAACTGGTCAACCACTTGTAAAAGAATGAAACTAGAACACTTTCTAACACCATACACAAAAATAAACTCAAAATGGATTAAAGATCTAAATGTAAGACCAGAAACTATAAAACTCCTAGAGGAGAACATAGGCGAAACACTCTCCGACATAAACCACAGCAAGATCCTCTATGACCCACCTCCCAGAATATTGGAAATAAAAGCAAAACTAAACAAATGGGACCTAATGAAACTTAAAAGCTTTTGCACTACAAAGGAAACTATAAGTAAGGTGAAAAGACAGCCCTCAGATTGGGAGAAAATAATAGCAAATGAAGAAACAGACAAAGGATTAATCTCAAAAATATACAAGCAACTGCTGAAGCTCAATTCCAGAAAAATAAATGACCCAATCAAAAAATGGGCCAAAGAACTAAACAGACGTTTCTCCAAAGAAGACATACAGATGGCTAACAAACACATGAAAAGATGCTCAACATCACTCATTATCAGAGAAATGCAAATCAAAACCACAATGAGGTACCATTACACGCCAGTCAGGATGGCTGCTATCCAAAAGTCTACCAAGCAATAAATGCTGGAGAGGGTGTGGAGAAAAGGGAACCCTCTTACACTGTTGGTGGGAATGCAAACTAGTACAGCCGCTATGGAGAACAGTGTGGAGATTTCTTAAAAAACTGGAAATAGAACTGCCATATGACCCAGCAATCCCACTTCTGGGCATACACACTGAGGAAACCAGATCTGAAAGAGACACGTGCACCCCAATGTTCATTGCAGCACAGTTTATAATAGCCAGGACATGGAAGCAACCTAGATGCCCATCAGCAGATGAAATGGATAAGGAAGGTGTGGTACATATACACCATGGAATATTACTCAGCCGTTAAAAAGAATTCATTTGAATCAGTTCTAATGAGATGGATGAAACTGGAGCCCATTATACAGAGTGAAGTAAGCCAGAAAGATAAAGAACATTACAGCATACTAACACATATATATGGAATTTAGAAAGATGGTAACGACAACCCTATATGCAAAACAGAAAAAGAGACACAGAAGTACAGAACAGACTTTTGAACTCTGTGGGAGAAGGTGAGGGTGGGATGTTTCAAAAGAACAGCATGTATACTATCTATGGTGAAACAGATCCCCAGCCCAGGTGGGATGCATAAGACAAGTGCTCGGGCCTGGTGCACTGGGAAGACCCAGAGGAATCGGGTGGAGAGGGAGGTGGGAGGGGGGATCGGGATGGGGAACACGTGTAAATCTATTGCTGATTCATGTCAATGTATGACAAAACCCAATGCAAAAAAAAAAAAAAAGAAATATATGTGGTTCAAAAAGAAAAAAAAAAAAAAACTGAATAGAAAACCAAAATATTTAAAACTCACAAATATCCAAAGTCTGATTCATGGATAGGAAAAACAGATGAAACCTTAGTAAATAATAAAGGAAATAAGGAAAGAAAGCTTGAATGTACAAAATAAGAAATTATAATATGTAATTACCAAAGATGCAGCAGAAATTAAACACCTTTAGGGACAATTTTCTTAACTTTATATAAATCTGGATAAAATATATGATTTTCATGGAAATAGGAATTACCAAAATTTACCCTATAGGAGGTAAAAATTCTAAAGTAATCAATATTTACCAAAGAAGAAATAGAAAAGAAATAAAATTCCCATAATTCTTGAGTAAATTCCAAGAATTTTCATCACAAAGAATTTTTTTTTCTTTTTCTTTTCTTTGTATCTATATGAAATGATGGATGTTTACTAAACTTACTGGGGTAATCATTTCATAGAATACATGTCAAATCATTACACTGTACACCTTTAACTTACGTAGTGCTTATTTCAATTATAGCTCAATAAAACTGGAAGAAAAAAAAATAATCATAGAGATAAAACAAGGCAAGAATACCACATTGTAAAAAAGAACCACATCTGGTTATAGAAATCAAAAAGTAGTTACTGAAATTAAGGTGAGTGAATGAATTAAAAAGCAGACCAGGTACAGATGAGTGGAGACTTAGTAAACTGTTGGAGACCTGAAAAGGTGATCTTGAGTAGAATACAACATGGCTTCAGAGTGGGAAAATGGAAAATGAGAAAGAATTATTCAACGTACATCTCTTCACTTAAGATCTATACAAAATAGGAATAGGTTTTGATTTTCAAGACTGCCTGACTTGGATGGTTTGTGTCAATTCAATAGAAAAAAATGACTTCTTAGAAAAGTCTTCAGAATAAATTACATTTGTAAATTGCTGTATATTTTGAATGAGAAAGATTTGCCAAAAGATGATAGATCTTGTTTGTTTTAGTTGCTCGGTCTTGTCATTGGCTGTAGCCCACCAGGCTCATCCGTCCATGGGATTCTCCAGGCAAGAATACTGAATGGGTTGCCATTTCCTCCTGTAGGGGATCTTCCCAACCCAGAGATCAAACCTGCATCTCCTTCATTGGCAGGCAGATTCTTTACCACAGAGCCACCTGGGAAGTCCAGATAGATCTTACCCTGTAGCTTTTGCTTGCAGGTTAGTTTCAGAGCTATCAATATTGAGTTATGGCTGAACAGTGACGGCTAATACAGAAGGTATTATTTTGTTTCTGTTAAAAGCTCTTTGGAAAGAGAATCCAAAGTGGACTTCACTGTCTAGTTGGTAGTATCATGATAGCCTTGTAGGTCATTTTGTAATGTAACCAACACATATAACACCTTATGGATGTGAGTACAAATGATAGGAATCTATTTTATCCTGGTGATATCCTTTTGTCTTAGTCTGTCATTTCAAATTCTCCATTTCATGTTGTCCTTTTTGTTTTCGTTCTTCATCTTCCTCCTTTTTGTGTCTTTTGTTCCTCTTCGTTTTGTCTTAAATGACTAGTATATGCTCACTGTGACCCATATGCTGTGGCAGGCGTTTGTAATGATCATGGAAAGACATACGCATTGTATGCCATCACTGTACACCGGCGCAGTGTGAACACTGAGGAGATGTGGAAAACCTACCGTCGTTATAGTGACTTCCATGACTTCCACATGAGGATCACCGAACAGGTAGTGAGGTTTTTAAAGTTTGTGTACTTGATATTGTTTCCTGATTCCATGTTTGATTCTAAATGGTTGTGAGTGACGCTAAGGTACTTACCAAAGCTAAGAAAATAAGGTAACAAGTTTTTATAATCAACAATGAATGTTAGAATGATTTTGTCCATTTAACTAATAAATTTTAAACAGTCCTAGTCATTGTGGACTGGTGACAAAATATCAATGATATACCTTGGAAAATTAGAATAAATGTGTATGTCTGAATTTAAGAGAGTGTATATATGTCTTATCCTTTGCAGAGGTATTCGGGTTTATTTAACATATAGAGATCATTGTAAGACATTTTGTGGTTATGTGTGTTTGATAATATAATTTAAAGCTGTGGCTATTTTAAATGTCATCCTTTCCCAACTACTAACAGGTAAATTCTTGATCCACTAAGTTGTATGAAGAACTGAAACCTAAATTATATTTAAAATTAACCACATAATGGTTTTAATTCTTAGCAAATATAGCTCTCTTGTTTCATAGAAGTATGAGGACTCTTAAATGTAACAAATGTAAACAGATTTTTATTTTCCTCTTTCTTTTATTAAATATTTTTTCTTCTTTTTGCTTAGAACAAAATAAATTACCAGTGGATAAATTGGAATAGGTAATCTATGAAATTTTAAGTCACGATACTCTTTCATACAGTGTTTTAAAATATACAATTATTATTAAGCCAATAAAATAATAATAATGGTGACATTTGATTGGGTGAACTAAAGCTTTGAAATGACATTTTACTACATAAATAATCAGAAAATATATCTTTCACTTAGGATGTAGAAAATGTATGGTTGGCACCATAATTATCTCATTAAAATATTTTGTAAATAGAGTGAGATAACCTACTAATAAAGCTTAAAAGTGTTTAGAAACCAGGTTATTGTTGACTCCACAAGCCTATATTAAAAGGATTGTTTTTAATTATATTCATAAGGAAATTAATAACTCTGGGCATATCTCTTCTATTGTTCTTGTTAAATAGATCTCCATGTTTAGCTTGATTTGTTTGCAGAGGTGAAAGAATTTTCTGCCCCCAAAAATTCCTGTTTGATATTTTTTTAAAATCACATAGTTCATATCTCTCTTCTTTTCATCCCCACACTTTGACCTAACATGGCAAATTTTATGACAAGTAATGTGAATTACTGAGAGTAGTTTTAGTTACTTGCAAATTTATGGGAATTTGGTATAATATGAAATTTTCTTTGTGTGAATAGTTATAATTTTTTTCGTACTGTTCAGAGGAATAATCATTGCTTAAAGATTCTAGGATAGGACTGTAAATACTGTGTTTACAGTTTGACAAATATAGATAAAGAATATACTTTTAAAAAACTCTATTAACAGAACAATTCATGTAGAAAATTTACTTTTCAGGACAGCAACAAAATTAAATGCAACTAACTGATAAAGCGCAGTTCAGGTTTGGAAGTGCTCAGTGCAGACGGGCGAAGTGGATGTGTTCAAGCTCACAGTAGTGTGTGTTTGCTAAGGCATGTGGGTTGATTTTGAAGCTTAAGAAATTAAAACCTAAGCTTGTTAAGTGAAAATTTAGGTTTAAGGAAAGGACTAAGCACTTGTAAATAAGAGCCATACTGTTTGCCTTTTAGCTTTGCCTTAGTTATATTTTTAGTTTTCTTTTATATTTATATTTTTAAAAGAAATCCCATAAGAAAATGCAGTGAGCTTTTAGTTCACTGGTGGCAACAGTACAACCAGTGGACGTAAACAAATTTTAACTCCATAGAGCTCTTTAGCTGTTAAAATTATTTTAGAACAGATTTCATTTTGTTTCTTTAATTTTGTGACATAAATTTTTTCCCCATTCTAAACATATGAACTTATTATTTTTTTAATGTTTTATAATTTTTATAGTCTTAATTTGATGCTTTATGGATAAAGATTTATAGGATTAAAAGAAAATAATTGAGGGATGGGATGGAGAGGGAAGTAGGAGGGGGTTCAGGATGAAAAGTTTTTTTTAAGTTAAAAAAAAAAAAAATTGAAATGTTAAATGTCAAATTATTTTAGAAATGATACCAACTCTACCAATTCATTATTCAACATATGACCATGAACAAGACAAACCAAGTCCTTGCCTCTAGGAGCTTGCATTCCAGTGGATAACTCTGTGCCTTTCAGTTTTATTGGATGAATTATTCCTAAATATGCAGCTTATATTTATAAATAAAATACCAATGATTTAAAAATATTAAGTATGCATTAAGATAACTGGGTAAAATGTATTTATGTGTTTGGATATAAATGAACTTTGAATCTTTCTAATAAAAAATTCTAAATGTTTTTCACATTTTCTAGACCTGACATATTCAGTGTGGAAAGATAAAATCTTTGGGTTTGGAATGTCTGTGATTTATGTATAGTATTTGAGTTCTTTGTGAATATTGAAATACATTTTAATTTATGTTAGTTCTTTAGATAGATTTCTTTTTTTTTTTATTTTTGCATTCATTTAAAAATAGTTTTGTGACTTTTTGGCAGAGGAAATTCTATTACTTTGCAGGGAATGGACTACTTTGTACTTGTAAATAATCTCTTAAATATCAAACTAATTATGAATTAATATAGAGTATTAAATTTTTTCCATTTTTCTCCCTTTAAAAATAACAGTATTTGAGAAAAACTGTTAGTCATGGTGCTTCTGGTACAGACAGATAATTTTAAAATCAGCTTGATAATTTAGACTTTAAGAAAATAACTGTTACATTTAATTTTTTTATTAATAAGGTTTAATGTTTCAAAATTTTGGAAATTGTTGTTTTGAGGAGTGCTGTTATATTCCCTTGGTTTATTAGAATGGCCATAACAAAATACCCAGCTTAAACCACAGAAATCCGTTTTCTCATAGTTCTGGAAGCTAGAAGTCCGAGATCAAGGTGTTGGCAAGTTTGATTTCTCTTGAGTCAGCTCTCCTTGGCTTTCAGATGATGCTGAATATGGCCTCACATGACTTTTTCATTGTATGCTCCCATTCCTGATGGCTCTTTGTATCCCTCTGATAAGGGCTTTGTTTTTATTTTATTCCCTCTCTGAAGGCCTTGTCTCCAAATACAGCCACTTCTGAAGTACTGGAAGTTAAGGTTTCAACATGTGATGTGAGAGAATAAAATATATTGGTAATGCCTAAATAAACTATGCATTCTGTAAAATTCAATCAATAGTTTAAGATACCATTGACAAGTCATATTCCAGGAAACTAAGTATCTTTTAGGACACCTTGAAAAATGTAGATTTACTTCTATAAAATGTGGTTAAAAAAATTAAAACCAGGATGTTATACATTCATATTCAATAATGACCAATTCTTACACTTTTGTGAACCACCAATTTTGTGACTACAGCATAACGTTTTCCCTGAAAATTACTGCCCCCACTTTTTTTTCCTTGGCTAGGGCAAAAGAACTACTTTTAACTTTCATGCATAACATGTGATGAACTTGTCACATTATAGCTCCAAGCAACCATCTGATTTGCCATTCCATTTAATAATTTATCAGATCTTCCAGTTTCGGGATGAAAATTATCCTACACCTTTTCATTTCCTCTTTTCTTTAATCTCTGCACCAGGAATGAGTTTTCTTTACAGACTCATTGTTGTCTGTTGTTATTTAAACCAAGAATGGTTTTAGAAAGCTTATTGCATCCTGGATATGTATCGCACAGGAAAAGCAATGAAGCTCCTCATTGACGTTTTAAATACTAGATATTGCTGGCCAAGCACAATAACTTGCTGAATGACGTTGTTCTTCCACTTTGTTAGCAGCTAGTATGGTTAAAATCTGTGCTTTTTAACAAGGCATGGTGGATTGCTACCTATCTGGACTTTTGAAAGTGAAGTCTATAGATGCTAAACTTCAGATGTGTACACTTGTTTTTGTTATTGGCTTTACAAATATAAGATATATGCTATATAGCTCTTTTATTTTCTTAGTTATTATGAATTTATTTTTCATGTAGTTTCATGCAGGGGAAAAGTATCAGTGTTATACTGTATGTCATTATGCAGAGAGAGTTATAGCTATAATCTACATTTTGAAGTTTGCCGCTTCTGCTTTTAATAGTTAGCTATTACAGTGATTAACTGATTTGCAGTTGTCAATATAAAAATATTTCTTTGAGTTTTTTTCAAGAAATCAGAAACTCAAAACTTTGATTATTAATAGTTAAAAGTTAAAAGTATTATTTGCTAATACTTTATTCTTATCAAAAGGTTTTTAAACAAAATGTTTTTTAAAACCTTATGTTATGAAAATGTTGAATGATCTTAAAATCAGAGAGATTATTAAAATGAAAAACCATGTGGTTCATCAGTTATCCATGTTTGTCATTCTTTGAAAATAACTTCTTTGTAATAACATTAGGACTGTGGTTTGAATATATTTGCATGGTACTTTATATTTTCTGATTTTGGCTTAATAAGATAAAATATATTGCAAAATCTGTTTAAGATACTTCTGATACACAGAGAAATTGTCAGTTGGAAAATACTTTTCTCTTTTTGTAAAAAAATCTAAGATTATTGAATGTATTTTGTTTTGTAGTTTGAAAATCTGTCAAGCATATTAAAGCTTCCTGGTAAGAAGACTTTTAATAATATGGATAGAGATTTTTTAGAAAAGAGAAAAAAAGATCTAAATGCATATTTGCAGGTAAGTTCAAGTTTATTATTACTTGTAGGTTTTCATTTTAATAGAGCACACAAATACAGCTGATTTCTTTGGTAGAGAATGTTTTTACTGTAATAGTGAGATAGCAGCCACTTTCGAGGTGCTGAGATGTGACTTGCAATCTGATCAGTAATTTATGAATATTATTTCTCTGTTTATTAATTTAGAAGTTTTCTGGACACTCAGTGCTAGAAATTTTACCTTCAGGTTTGACTGAATACATAGCCACACCCACACCCACACCTACACAGCCACACCTGTACACACACACGCACACTCAGTGCTAGAAATTTTACCTTCAGGTTTGACTGAATACATATAGCCACACCCACACCCACACCCCCCCACACACCTACACAGCCACACCTGTACACACACACACACACTCAGTGCTAGAAATCTTTACCTTCAGATTTGGATGAGTGCACACCCACACACACACCCACACCTACACACACACACAGATATACACACACAACCGGCAGATTTCTCTTCTGAAATAATAAAATGTGTCTCATAAGTTATTTCCTACATAAGGACTGTCAGAAATAACTTTGTTTTAGAAAGTAGTACCCAAATACCAGATTTTAATAATATCACTTTATGGTTTTTTATACTAATGAATGATTTATAAAGATGTCTCATCTGTTAATATTAGCTCCCCACTTCACTCTTGAGGAGTCAGCAAATTCCAGCCTGCAGACCATATCCAGCCTGCCACCTGTTTTATTAGAGTTTATTAGAATTTATTATATTATTAGAACACAGCCACCCATTTCTACTACATTGGAGTTGAATAGTTGCAGCAGACTATGGATCACAGAACATAAAATAATTATTATATGAACTGTACATAAAAAATTTGCTGACCGTGTCCTAGTATTTAGTGAAACTTAGCCAATACTATACTTGATATTTTGGGGGAAGTTTTCTCTCTCTCAAACATTTATAAGTTTAATTGAGTTTGCTTATAACTATTCCATAGCACTACAGTTTACGGAAAGGATAGGAAAAACATATAAATCTGCTGTTATTCACCTTTGTCTTCTGGCTTAAGGCTAAATGATATTATTTATATGACTTGTCAAACATTTTGATTTTTTAGAATGTATTTACTTTAGTTGCATTAAAATCTGTATCAGCTATTTATAAAATTTAGAAAATAAGCACCTTTTTCAAAATCTGGTGCCATAAATGTATGTTTTAGTTGTGGCTATACTGTCTCTGTCTTAGCTAATGATCTCAATATGTCAAAACATGTTTCATTGAAGGAATTAAGCTATAATATTAGACTATATCATGTTGTAAAGGCAACATTTTGTTTTGGGCCCTCTTTATAATGCTTAAAAGTTTTAACTTTAATTGTTTTATGTACTTTCCATTAATGGTAACTTTAAAATTAGAATGTGAATAACATAGCAGTTTACTACTCTGGATCTTATTAGTTGTAAGCTATAAAACCTGAAAATGGAATAGTAAATAACATTTTGGGAAATTCCCTGGTAATCCAGTGGTTAGGACTTCACACTTCCACTGCAGGGGGATCTAAGAGCCCACATGCTACGTGGAGAGGCTAAAGTAGATAGATAGATAATAGATAAATGTGTTAATATTTTAAAAAATAGCAGCATTTTTACTATAGATTCTTACCTTTCTAGCAGATGACATTGTAAGCAGTAGCTATTTCCAGTACCCTATCAGTATAAGCTGCCTCTTTATTTTTCCTGTTAGTTACTGCTGACTCCTGAAATGATGAAGGCGTCCCCAGCCCTGGCTCACTGTGTGTGTGATTTCCTTGAGAACAAAGCCTACAGTAAAGGGAAGGGGGACTTCGCTCGCAAGGTGAGCAGACCATCACGCTGGCTTTCCTCATGGGTCTGGTTTCTTCCTTTGTTCTCAGTAAAAGAAGATGATTTATACCTATGTGTATGTTTTAAAAGTATAAATTTTATTAAATGTTCTTTGGCATCTTCTGTGCTTTATCAAAGAATCAGACATGTCTGAGTGACTGAGCTGATGCTTTATCAAACCTACTATATCTAGGCATATCTAATAAACTCCTGTATTTACATGTAGGTTAAAATCCAGCAGTAGCTGGAAAGGGGAGGGGAAAAATAAAAGCTTTGTTTCTGAAATGATGCTTTAAGGAAAGTTGGCCTAAGACAAGCCACAGGCTTTCATTAGTTTAAGAAGGAGCTGTTAATACTTCTCATTGGGAGGAAATGTCTTTTAATTGGAGTAAGGATAGTAAAAATGTTAAGTAGACTCTGTCACTGAAAGTATTTATGCCTTTTGAGTGAAATAGTTATTATCTAAATTTATAAGGACACAGGCCTATTCTGGAAATAATATGCTAGGTTAAGACAATAAATTGGTTTGAGTAATAAATTGGTCAAGTTGGGTGAGAAAGCTCACTGGGTGAGAAGGCAAACAGTGGAATCAGGCAGCCTCTGGTTCAAATTCCTGTTCTGCCATTTACTAGTTGTGGCCTGCAAAATGTTACTTGGCCTCTGGGCCTTTAGTTTCCTCAAGATTGAAGGTGTTAATCCTCAATTTAGAGCATGTGTGAATCAAACAAAATAATCTATATATGACAGTGCCTGTCTGAATCAGTGTTGGCTCTTAGAAGTAGTAACAATAGTAACAGGAGCTGCAGCATTAGTTGGGGAAACTGTATGTAGGAATTCTGTTTATTATTTTTGCAACTTTTTAAAAGTCTGAAGTTTTTTCAAAATGAAAATTAAAAGGCTTCCCCACCTCTCATCCCCTATAAAAAGACTAACTTGTTTAAAAAAGATTAAGGAATTGGTACAACTAAGTAAGAATTAACAACTGTAAGAACTTCAGATGATCTCTCAAGGATACCATGGTTTAATATCCAAGTGAATGTTAACATTTCTAAATGGAATGTTTTATCTTAATAAGAAATTCTAGGTTATGTATTTTATAATGGTGGGGGGGAAATATGGTGATCTTATCTTTGTATTTCATGATTGAAGTGATTGAGTTTTAATTCCAACTCTAGAATGGCTTTATTGTCAATAGAGATGCATGGCAATATTCCATCTTTTTTATGTTTGCCTTAGTTTATCTCTTAAGATTGCATCTATTTGAGATAAATTATAAATTAATAATAGCCTTTTGAGATAAAAGAAGCATTGTATTGTTTAGTCACTAAGTTTTGTCCAACTCTGTGACTCCATGGACTGTAGCATGCCAGGCTTCCCAGTCCTTCACTATCTCCCGGAGTTTGCTCAGACTCATGTCCATTGAGTCAGTGATACCATCCAACCATTTCATTCTCTGTAGCCCTTTTTTGCCTCCTGCCCTCAATGTTTCCCAGCATCAGGGTCTTTTCCAGTCAGTCAGTTCTTCCCATCAGGTGGCCAAAGTATTGGAGTTTCGGCTTTAGCATCAGTCCTTCCAGTGATATTCAGGGTTGATTTCCTCCAGGATTGACTGGTTTGAGCATTATATTACACATAGGCAATTTCTTTTTTACCACCCTACAGTAGCGTGTGTATGTGTTTGTATGTATGTGTTTATCTCCAAATAGTTACATGTCACTCTTTAAAAAAATTACTACTAGAATCTAAAAATCCTTTTGAGTCACTTCTGGGAATCCAAAGTAACATACATTTTCATAATTAATATGATTAATAATCATATTAATAATTACTAAGTTCATCTTGACCTCTTTCAGATTATTGGGATAATTTTCATGAATATCAAGAGGAGTTTTCAGCTACATTTCCTTTTTGGATAAATTATAGTTTAATATTTTCCTTAATTATATTTCACTGGAAATTAAATAGCTATTGGAGAAAATAATCTACAAACATTTTATCAGTGGCTAAACAGAGCTTGAAAAATAATACTTTATAACACATTATCTTGATCACACACAATTTGCCTAGCTTTGCAAAATTTATGGGCCTAGTTCCTGGAAGGAGTAATAGACAAGTAGTCTTCTCTATGCACACAGTATCTTTCCAGTTTTTTTTTTTCTTTATCATAGTGTGATGGCATTTTTAAGCTGTAAGTAGGGACCTAAATTTAAATTAAAATTCCCTTGTTTGCGTTTTTAACCGATACAAATAACTGAGGTGACAATTGAATGAATAGCTAACATATATTTAAGTCTGGCTAAGTGTACACTTTTGCAGGCAATCAATAATTTACTAGTCTGCTTGGCAATTTGCAATTGTCGTTTTTTTTTTTTTGCTTTAAACATCTGTTTTTAGACAAATCTTGCTTCTGGAAATGTTATCTTGTGATAGACTGATTTTATGCTTCTAAAATTCTACTTTTTTCAGGGTTGAGAGACATAATCATGTGTAGAGGTTTTTACATGCTCCTTTGCTCCCTCCACTCTCCACCACCAATACAGATGTTTAAGCTTTACCCTCAGAAATTGGAGGGTGAAAAAACAGGAACGAAAAGGGAAATGGATTCTGAAGGTCTAGTATTGGTGTTCAGACAACTATTTTTAATTATTATGTAACTCATGGTATAGATTTAAGTTCTCTTATTTTGAAAGAGTATTAGTGGTAGTTAGCGTCATGCCTGGGCTTCCCAGGAGGCGCTCGTGGTAAAGAACCTGCCTGCCAATGTAGCAGGCATAAGAAATGTGGATTCGATCCCTGGTGGGGGAAGATCCCCTGAAGGAGGACATGGCAACCCACTCCAGTATTCTTGCCTGGAGAATCCCATGGACAGAGAAGCCTGGTGGGCTACAGTCCATGGGGTCACAAAGAGTCGGACAGGACTGAAGCAAATTAGCGTAGCATAGCCTCAGGCCTGGATAGCAGTTGAGGTTGTATTCATTTAACCAACTTAAGGTTGTACTAGCTGAACGCATGTTTCCACTGTGAAGTGTGAGATATATAAAATTCTAAAACACTTTTGATGGTGTTCAAACAATGTTTAATGTAGGTTATAGATTCAAGTGAAATTCATGCCTTTTTTGCTTCTGAAATTCTACCTTATCTGTGAACATTAAAACTTAGTAGAATGGTGGCCACTTTCCCTAACGTTGTGCATTTTAAGTGTGGTGTTCTCGTGTTTATCTCTCTTAAGAATTCTTGTGTTCTAAAACACGTGGCAGTGGTGTCAGTATAGAAGTGATGTCCTGACTAATTTGAACACACTATTCTGGTTAACTGAAAATTACTATTGTATGTAGAATTAGAATTACACACATACATATATATTATAATTTTACACCCAAATATGTATATGTATATATAATTTTACACACAAGCGCACATGCACACATGATGGTTAACTTCTTCTTTTTATCCTTTTTAATCTCTGTATCTCTTCATCAGTGGTAGCTGTTTTCAGGCCTTTCTTCCTCATTTCTCACCTTTGGTTCTACTGTGAATTTGTGGTACTGTGACAGTGTCCCTCCTAAAGGTTGTATTTTCCAGCAAGCAAATCTATAGGACTGTTGTCCCTGCTTAAGCCAAGGAATTATTAAAACTTTTACACTTATCTTGAAATTCACTTTTTGTTGTTATTGTTTATTACAGTACCTATTTCACCTTTTCTGGTTTTCTTGTTCGAAATCATGAAAGCATATTAAATAATTTTATTAATATCTATTAACATGTTTCTTAAACAGTGGGGTTCAGTGTTTTTTGCTATGATTGCTATTATGTTTCTTTTCTTCTTGCATGGAACATAATTTGTTTCTGTGGTAGTTTTTATAAAATTCAACACTTTATGGAAAATATTCTTAGGGTTGTTTGACTTTGGTTTTGTGTCTGGTTTTTATTTTCTCTTTTCCTTCCTTTCCTCCTCCTCTCCCTCCCTCCTTCTCTATTTCTTTCATTTGTTTTGTTTGTTTTTATCTGTTAAAAATCAAGATCCATATGCATCTACTTTGGGTTCTCTATTAGATGGCTCTCGCTTTCTTAATTGAAACTATCTGGCATCTATTACAGTCAGAATGTCAATTTTAAAGCTTCCTATCCCTCTGAGATTATTTCTTTATATATCTCTTAGCATATTTTCTTTATGGTTTTTCTATTCTGCCTTAGTAAAATATGGCTTGCATGTCTGATTTGCAGCTTCTCTTTTTCCTAATAGAGTCCAGATTCCTTCCATAGATTCTAATTGAGCATGAAACCTATCCTAAAAACTACTTTGTTAAATAAACCTTAGTTATTTGAGCTTTCTGTTTGCTTATTGTATCTGCTCATTTACTTTTCAGTATTGCTCAGAATATCTATGTGATTGTCACCTTGAATCATGGCAGAAGTATGTTGTGGCTGTTTATACTTGGTTAAGTTTCTGTTTGGGAAAACTCTTCAATTTTTTCAAAGCTTTTCTTAGTAAGAAGGCAACCCAAGGTTTATACTCATTTTCTTCCAGTAAATATATCACTTGTATATTTGTGTCTGAAAATACATTTTAAAGACACTGAAGACAACAGTGCGGTACTTTTAAAAGGCAAAGAGTTATTATAGACTGGAAAGTTATTACACCTTTCGTGTGTTGCACTTGGTTTTCTGAGGCTTCTGAGTTGAATAATAAACCTGATACAGTGAAGTCATGATATAATATCTTTTTCCCTTTAGATGGACACATTTGTAAATCCACTTCGAAATTCTATGAGGAATGTTTCAAATGCAGTCAAATCCCTTCCTGATAGCTTGGCGGAGGGAATGACTAAAATGTCAGACAACATGGGCAAAATGTCAGAAAGATTAGGTCAAGATATAAGGCAATCATTTTTCAAGGTAAGAAGATGTTTTCTGTAATGTCTGAAAGAAATGATTTTTAGGTCAACTAAGATTTACTGAGCTCCTGCTTAGGTTTACCTTATTTCTCTTTGTAAGTCCAAAGCTCTCTAGACACATAGTCTCATAAAGAATTAAAAAGCTAAAGAGAATTAATTATCAGAAGTGGATACTGTAAAATGTGCTCACTTTTCAGTCCCTAGTGCAATACAATTTAAAAATTCATTTAAAGCACATTTAAAGTTAGTGAAATTAACATTCTTTGTACTGTTTTATTCCATTATACCATATTCATTCTATAATGTTAAAATTTATAGCAAAACAGGTATGTGCTATTGTGTAAATCATACTAGTATTCATCAGCAAACATAAAATTTCTCCTGAGTCACACGATTAAGATTCACAAGATGAAAGGCAGGAAGAGTCTTTCAACATCATCAGTCCTTAGTGTGTAGATGCCTGTGAGAGGAACAGAGGAGTTTGCTTGGAAGCATTTTCATTACGCTAGTAGTAGATCCTGGTGAATCAAGTAGTTTTTTGCTTCCTAATGTACATTTTTAAAAATAATTTCAACCTAGTTGTTTAAAGTTATAATCAAGACTATGAAAGAAATCATGTAGGTATTAGAACTTTCTATTTGTTAGATCATGTTTCAGTGAAGAGGAAATATATATAAACACAGATGGAATTTATTTATTGTAAGAGACAATTCCTAAAATATACTGTGTGTAAATCATACTCTGCCATCAACTCTCATGTCTTCTTGATGCTCCATCTGAATTTCTAATCGTGGGGCAATGCCCCAACACTGAAGTGAGGGTTGTCTGGTGCCGCTTCTGCCGGTAACTACCCTATGACTTCGTACAGAAGTCACTGAACTGTTGCAGGCTTCTTTTTCCTGACCAGTGATGTGCAGGGTTATAACAGGTGATCTTGGTGTCTTTCCTATACTGAGAAATGATTACCAGCTGGCACTGGTCTTTCTGTCCCTTTTCTCAATAACTTACATTATGTGACAATTACTTACTTAGTTTCTTTCAGCCTGTTAACATACTGCAAGGGCTCTTTATGATAGAAGAAAAAAGATTGTAGTTCTGTTCTCTGACTGTGCTATTCACTTTTGTCTTGAAATCATTTAATGTTTCTTAGCTTTAAATTCTAAAAAGTATAGAGGTTTCAATGAGTAATATCTCCTTCCAACTCAAAATGAATCCTTTTTTTTTTAAAGGAAAAAAAATCTGTTGATAATGAAATAATTACTCTTTTATATTTGGTCTTTAATTTTGGATTGTTAATACCTTGTTAATGCTCTATAAATTTTGTTTATATATTGTCCCCAGAATCAAATCTAGTGTTCTTTATTATATTTGACACTCGTTTCAGTTTATTATCTTGTGTTCTTTTATTTTCTGCGTTAGTGTGTTTACTTTGTTCTTCTTTTTTTTTAATACCAGGTTCCTCCTTTAATTCCAAAGACTGATTCAGATCCTGAACATTGTCGAGTTTCAGCTCAACTTGATGATACTGTGAGTTAATTTTTGTTTTGGTAGCAGTCAATTGGAATTCCAGTCATACTTTGCAGATCTTTTTAACTTTCTAATGAAGTATAATATGTATATGTCATTAATGTACTCATATTTTAAACATTAAGTTTGATGAATTCTTACCAACTGAACATCCCCAGTACCCAGCACTATAAACAGGAAGCAGAAGGTCGCCAGTACCCCAGAGAGCCCCTGATGCTCTCCTGCTGTCATTGTCCTCTCCCCTGCCAAGGGTAGCCACTACCCCAACTTCTGCCCTGCTTTCATACTTTATGTAGATGAAACTGTAAGCTGTGTACTCCTTTCAGTCTGGCTTTTTGTTCAACGTTGTGGTAGTCTTCCATGTTCTGTGTGATTGTGGTTTCTTCATTCTTGTGGCCTTACAGTACCACATTTTGTAAATATAATGCAGTTTATTTGCTATGTTATGAACAGTACTCCTATAAACATTTGGGTACGTATCTTTTGATAAAATAAATATGTACACGTTTCTCTCTGTACTCAGAAATGGAATTGCTTGGCCAGAGGTTATAAATATATTCAGTTTTAATAGATACTCTCAAGTAGTTTTCCACACTGTTTACCACTTACATTACCATCAGCAATGCATGAGAATTTCAATGGTTCACAGCCTGCCAAAATTCAATATGTTTATGTTACACCTTTTTAATTTTAGCCATTCTGGTTGTCATATCTCATATGGATTTACATTTCTCTGATGACTGTTAAAATTGTGAACCTCTTTTCGTAAGTCTGTTGTCCACTTGAGTGTCCTGTCTTATATGTCTAGTCCTTTCCCCCATTTTTCTGTTGGCTTGGCTGTCTGTCTTTGTCTTTGATTAGTAAGAGTATGTTGTATAATCTGAGTATTGGTTATTTGTCAGATACAAGCATTTGTATACTGTAAATATCTTCCACTTTGTGTGCTTTTATTCTCTGTGTATAATCTGTGTCTACTGCAAGGTCACATAGATGTTCTCCTATGCTTTTCTTCAAGCATCATTTTTCTTTACCATGCCAAAACTTAGGTTTGCCATTCATCTAGAATTGATTGTTGCGTGTAGAATGATGTAGGAGTCCAGCTAACCTAAGCACTATTCACTGAGAAGGCCTGCTTTCCCAGTGTGTGTTTCTCCCTTGTTACAAGTTAGATTATTTTATGTATTTGAGCGTATGCTTTATATTCTGTCCTATTATGCAGATTTATTTTAAAGTTATAATTATCCCCCTTCAGTTTCTCATTGGATTTCTTTACAGTAAACTGTCTTAAACAAAGATGATATTTTTGTTTTTTCAAGAACATTTTAGAATGTTTATTATGTGTTGTACTGTTATAATATCATAACATTATACCTTTCATTAAGTGTTTATAATTTATTAGAATTGTTATGTGGCACTAAACTCATGAATATACTTGATCAGAAAATAAAGCAGTATTGAGAGTAGATAAGCCGTGAACTTTTGATATGTAAAGAGAAGGCACACTTGATGCATGAGACAAGTGCTCGGGGCTGGTGCACTGGGAAGACCCAGAGGGATCGGGTGGGGAGGGAGGGGGGAGGGGGGTCGGGATGGGGAACACATGTAAATCCATGGCTGATTCATGTCAGTGTATGGCAAAAACCACCACAATATTGTAAAGTAACTAGCCTCCGACTAATAAAAATAAATGGAAAAAAAAAATGTTTACAACACAGTGAAAAATGAATGACTCATGCTGTTTTCTCAGTATTCAAATTACAACATTGATGAGGAAATAGAAAAGAGTAGCTTAGTGATCAAAGAATTATACAATTACTAGCAGTTTTGTTACAGTTCTAGATCTGTACCTTTCTTGTTTTATCTATATATTTCCACATCAAAGCATTCTCTTTGTCTTTCTTTACTTTTTATATCTTTAATTGAATATGCCAATGATAAAAGTGTACAAATTTTTACTTGTTAAAAATTAAAAGAAAATTCTAGTAATTTAGCTGCCTTTTGTAATGTTAGCTGTGTACTGGATTTTATTTCAGGTTCTTTATTGTGAGAATACCTAATATGTACAACTCACTAACGAAGCAAAGCAAAATGTGCTGTGTAGATTTTATTTTGTTCCACTGAATAAAAAGAAATGTTGAGAATATCTTGTCCTTTTGAAAAAGCTGCTCCAGAGAATAGGCAGAGGGGCTAGCTAGCATGTATTATAAACTAGCAGAGAGTCTACTAAAAGATCCCAAATCCTAAGGTCATCATGAATCCACTTTGAGAAGTTTTTTCAGTGCAGCTTTGGAGTTTACTCATCATTGTAGATTTGTCAAATTCTGTTTTCTGTCAAAACAGATGTTAAAAGTATTTTTTGCTAAATTAGAATAAAAAGTCAGTTATAAAGGCTATAGTATAACTTGCTCTCCAGCCTGTAAATAGTAGTAGTAATCATTTGGTAAAAGCAACAAAATTAGCCATTCACAAGAGAGAGATAACTCAAATAAATGTATCTTATTTCTTCCCATTATTTTCTCAGGTGGATGATAATATTCCTCTTAGGGTAATGCTGCTTCTCATGGATGAAGTGTTCGACTTAAAAGAGAGAAATCAGTGGTTGCGAAGGAATATCAAAAACCTACTTCAACAACTTATAAGAGCTACATATGGTGATACTATTAATAGGTACCACTTTTTAAAACAAAAACCAAAAAACTACTTAGAGCTGATCTTACTTAGCTTTTAAAGTTTTACTTTTAGAAGTAGACTGCCCAAACTTTTGTAGCAGAATTTCTTTCTGTGGGCCTTTGAAAAAGGTTATTGAAGCATTCTGTTGCTCTCAGAGATAATCTACACACAAATTAAGTTGCTTACTCCATGAAAGAAGTAATGTTTCTTTATTTGATTCACCTTCTAAAATCTTGACCTTACTCGTTTAAATTTCTTTACTTTCAGAAAAATAGTTGACCATGTTGATTGGATGACCTCACCGGAGCAAGTAGCCGACTTAGTGAAACGTTTCAGGTATATCTTAAGACACAATCACTTCCTGCAGGTAGCACAGAGTTGAGCATTGTTATCACTAACTTTTATCATGTTCCTTTTCTTTCTGGCCATCACATTGGTTTTAGTCATCACTGATGAGCAAAAAGACTTGTAAAAATTATAATAAACACTTATCCCTTGGACCTATTAATCTTTGTTTTCTTTAGAACCAGAATAGAAAAAAATTGTAAATGAAAAAGCTTTTAGGTCTTAGGCTACATTTTATCACAGTAATGTGGCTTTAAAATAATTGAAATATTGGTATAGACATGGCATGGTCATATAATCAGATTACCTAGTTTTGGAGATTAATTTTTCTCTGTTGTATTTGCTAACTTTGATTTTAAGTGAGATATTTTAGAAATTTGTCTCTGACCATGGTCTAAATTTTTATTTAGACCCTTTTATTTATTTTATTTTTATTTAGACTCTTTTATTTAGAACCTCTGAAAAGGTTAAAATTAAGAGCAGTGATACTCCAGTTCATATGTCAATTCTCCAAGAATATTCTCAGCCCTCTTAACTGGGGACTGAGAAGTAAGATTCAGTCCCTTCAAGGAATGCATGGCACGGCAGAGAAATAAACATCTTTTCTAACAGTGAGAGATAAGCAGAACACAAATATACCTGGCATCATGTCCTTTGAAGTAACAGAAACAAGAAGGCAACTATTGATATTGTACAATATTTATTTGGCACTGTCCAACTACTTTACTATGGCCACTTTCTGATTTTATCCTCCTTTACGAGATAGGGATTTTGGTTTCCATTTTGTTACAAGGAAACTGAGAATTTGAGAAGTTCAGCAGCTTGCCCAAAGGCTCACGTGCTAGAAAGTTGGGGAAACAAATTTCTCTAATCTGAAGCTGAGTTTCTCATCACTGTACCATATTGTTTCTAAAAGCTGGACTGCCTTCCCAGGCATGTTCTTTCTGTTTCAGGGTGGGTAAATGTTGTTCCTCTGGAGCACTGATTCTCAACCTTGCCTTGCACTTTGGAATCACTTGAACAGCTTTAAAAAGTACTGATCCTTAGGTCCTATTTGCAAAGAGTCTGACTTAATGCATCTGGTGGAAGGCCTGGACATTGAGTGTTTAAAGCTCCCAGGTGTTCCTAATGTGCAGTCAGTTAAGAACTGTTCTGCACAGGCTCTCTCTGAGACCAGATCCCCAGGTAGAAGCTTAGTTATTGTGCTTTAATTCCTCTCTTTGGCTTGAAGAACTAGGGAACAGTGATCAGCACACTGTAAAGTAAAAAAGAATGGGTTATATAGGTGAATTATATGGATTATATGGATTAATAGATTATATAGGTGTGTTGTTGTAATCAACACAGCTATAAGATGTGGGTGCAGTTACTCCAGGGCATACTTTTGTTATTTTTTTCTTGTGTATATCCTTTTACACATAAAATTAAACCCTGCAGTTAGTTACTATCTGTTGAATATCACACCTATATAGAATTTCAGAAATGTTTCCATTTTCTGTTTGCATTTGTGTTTTCTGTAGAAAATTGGAATAATTTTACCAACTTGTATCATTAGAAAATGAAAATGTTTACAAAATTTATTTAATCTTCTTAAATAGAGATGCCTTTTGGCCAAATGGCATTTTAGCTGAGACTATCCCGTGCAGAGATAAAGGTATTCGAATGAGAACAAGAGTTGCAGGAAAAACTAAATTACTTTCAATTATGCCAGGTAAGTGAACATTTTTAGCATAAATCTCAATTTGTACTTCCAAATTTATGGCATGCATTGAGCATGCCAAATTTAGCTGCCTTTTGACTATAATAATTTACCATTTGATGGCTTATATACTAGGAGGCATTGTGCTAGTCATTTCTCATATATGTTTAACTAATCCTTATAACAATATTGGAGAAGAAAATGGCAACCCACTCCAGTACTCTTGCCTGGAAAATTCCCTGGATGGAGGAGCCTGGTAGGCTACAGTCCATGGGGTCACAAAGAGTCAGACACAACTGAGTGACTTCACTTTCTTTCTTTCTGTAGTTCCTTTTCGAGAAGGAAATGGCAGCCCACTCCAGTGTTCTTGCCTGGAGAATCCCATGGACAGAGGGGCCTGCTGTGCTGCGGTCTATGGGGTTGCAGAGTCAGACACGACTAGGCAACTAACACACACACACACACAATATTATAAAGTTAGGAAGCTGTTAACATCACAGCTTTAAATATGAGGGAAAAAATCAGCTCAAAGGGGTTAAGTGTAAATACCAAATAGATGGTAAAGAATCTGCCTGCAATGCAGGAGACTGGGGTTCGATCCCTGAATTGGGCAGATCCCTTGGAGAAGCCAGTGGCCACCTACTCCAGTATTCTTGCCTGGAGAATTCCATAGACAGAGGAGCCTGGTGGGCTACAGTCCACAGGGTCACAAAGAGTTGGACACGGCTGAGCAACTAAAACACACACACCGAGGTTTAAAGAGTGAGTATTGGAGCTCTGAGTTAGCTTTGAGTTCCTTGAAACCACTGTATTCAATAAAAATTATACTTTTAACCACTTTACTTTGCTGTCTTGAAACATTTTAAGAAGTTGATGATAAAATCTGTGACAGATGAAAGTGAAAGTCACTCAATCGTGTCTTGATTCTTTGTGACCCTGTAGACTATACAGTCCCTGGAATTCTCCAGGCCAGAATACTGGAATGGGTAGCCTTTCCATTCTCCAGGGGATGTCCACAACCCAGGGATCGAATCCAGCTCTCCTGCATTGCAGGCGAATTCTTTACCAGCTGAGCCACAAGGGAAGCCCAAGAATTACGGGAGTGGGTAGCCTCTCCCTTCTCCAGGGGATCTCGGCAACCCAGGAATCAAACAAGGGTCTCCTGAATTGCAGGCAGATTCTTTACCAACTGAGCTATCAGGGAAGCCCATGACAGATGAAAGGGCTAATAAGGTATAATGAAGTATGAGGTTTTCAGAAAGAATATTTGTTCTGTTTAGGAGAACAAACATTTCTTCAAAGAATCCCTTTGAAACAACTGATTGGTCCATGCTTAATCTCCGCCAAAATGTGATCCTAAAGAAAGTATACATAGTGGCATTCTTTTGGTGTAATTTGAATTATTTTAGAACTCTGCTGTCTCACTAACTTAGATATTTACTTTGTCCATTTGTCGTCTCTCAGTAAGAGAAGTTTTGTTTGGTTGGGTGGTTGATTTCTCCTATGGTGATAAATGTCTTTTAAAATACCTAGATATCTCTTCTCCACGTTTTAATTATGGATGTAGGAAATACAAAAGTATTTAAGTTCTCAATATCTTATTTCTTTTCCTATAATTTTGTTTTTCTTTAAACCTAATTTTCATTATAGATTTTAATCAACTTTCTCTTCTGTCCATTAAATTGGATATTTGCCACATGGATATTTATTTCACCCTATAGACTATACTGTTGCATTTGGAGATAAAAAGCAAGTTATAGAAATAACATTTTAGAAAAATAAAGAGAAACAGTAGCCTAGGATATTAATATACTTTTAGAATAAACCAGATGGTGCTTTAGGTGGACTCAGTTATGGAGTAGAAAGAAATCTTAATGCATTTATACAATAAATATTTACTGAGAGCATTTCATGAGCCAGACACTATTCTTCACACTGATCTTTGCCTCCTTAGAGTTTACACTCTACTGGGGGACACAGGTGACACACAAAAGGAATAGATGAAGCACAGCACATTGGATAGCGCTAAGGAGCCGAGGAGACAGGCAGTGCAGGGAAGTGGGAGTGGCAGGTGAATTGCAGTTGTGAGTGAATGACACTTACATGAAGACTTGAAGGAAGTGAAGAAAGATATAAAAGTAGGTATTTTTATATATACAGAATTCTTCACCTGTTTTTTAGTGAATTTAAAAACTAATTGCTTAAAATTATATTGTACCCTAGTTAGAAACATACTTTTTGGGAGTTGCATGTTACTTTTGAAAGCAATAAAGTATTGTTTTGGGGGCCCTGTTTATAAATTAATTAAGAATGATCCTACTTAATTATAAGTAATTAAGACTGATGTTCCCACACTCAGGTGTCTCTGGTAACTTCATGTTGCCTGTGAGTAAACTCCAGACGTGCTCACCCTGCCAGCTGCAGCACTGCCAGTTTTCCATTCTTTTCACCACTTTCTCTTACAGGAATCCTAAAATTGAGCCAAACCGTACTACCCCATTTCTTGAGCCTGTCTTGTTTGTTTGTTTGTTTTCCCCACTTAGTGCTCATTTCCTTATTCATGTTCTTAAATCCTTTATCTGTTTGTACCAATCAGATCCTGCCAATGCACTGTTAGTGTGTTGTGAGTTTTTTTAAATCAGAGATCAAGTTTCCACATTTCTTTGTAGTATTTCTCATTGTGCATTAGATGGAGAATATTTGTATAGTGTTTTAGAGTTTATAGATCGCTTTTCACTTTATCTCATCAAAGCTTTTAAATTCTCACAATAATAATGATATTGGTTATTATAAATTCTCATTTTACAGATGAGGAAAGAAACTCAGGGTGGGTGAGTTATATAGGTATTAAGGGACAGGGCTTCCCAGATGGCTCAGTGGTAAATAATCGGCCTGCCAACGCAGGAGACGCAGGAGACGTGGGTTCCATCCCTGTATCAGGAATATCCCAAAGAGGTGGAAATGGCAACCCACTCAAGTATTCTTGCCTAGAAAATCCCACAGACAGAGGAGCCTGGTGGTCTGCCGTCCATGGGGTCATAAAGAGTCGGACACAGCTGAGTGACATTAAGGGACAAGATTATAACACTTAATTTTGGGT
The DNA here is from genome assembly GCF_910594005.1 of Cervus elaphus. Classification (NCBI taxonomy): domain Eukaryota; kingdom Metazoa; phylum Chordata; class Mammalia; order Artiodactyla; family Cervidae; genus Cervus; species Cervus elaphus. The sequence continues at coordinate 35,727,703 of NC_057832.1, read as the reverse complement.
TTCTGAGTCTGGGTCCTGCTTTCTCTATTGTTGTATTGTCTCCCAGTACCACACAAGTGCGTGCATACTTGTGACGTGTATAAGTTTTAAGTCAGTTATTAAACTTATATTAAGGTCATTCACTGAATACTGGCTATTTGTCAGTTACTCACATGTGTACTTTACATGTTTTAACTTGGAATACTTTTGGTCTTGTACTTCCTTTGAATAATGAATTGTGTTTATTTCCCCTCTGCTTATTTAGATGAACTGAAGCACATTATTGGAGCTGAGACAACTCGGAAAGGTATTCTTCGTGTTTTTGAAATGTTTCAGCACAACCAGTTAAATAGGAGAATGGTTTATGTCTTTTTGGAAGGCTTTTTGGAAACCTTATTTCCACAGTATAAATTCCGTGAACTTTTCAACAAACTGCATTCACGGTCAAAGCAGATGCAAAAATATAAACAGAAACTTCAAACTACTCAAGCGCCTTCTTTACAGAAAAGGTGACACTCCAATCTCTGAAACTGGTGTTCATTTTGTCCAGGACTAATGGTATGGACGGATCTTCTGGGGCTTAGCTCATATACTGTGTGTCTGCACCAGTCTCTTAGTGTCTCAGAACAGATTATTAATACATCCATGTGACTGCCATTCTCCTCCTCATTGTCTGTAACCCAGCCACTTGTACCAAGAGAGGTTTCTGTGTCTTGAATGATTCGGTGCATATTTTTGCAACACTGAGAGGATGCTGCCTACAGCTCAAGCAAGAAGGACGTTGGTTTCTTCCGTTTCAGAGTAATCAGCATTCTCCAGCAATGACAGAGTGCCAGAGTGTATATGTAAGAGCTAAGGAAAGCACAAAACAATGGTTCACAGATAAATTGGCTAACTTGTTTAACAGTGGGAAACTGTGCAATGTACTGTTGGGAGGGGTTTGTTTTGCATAATGGTTTTGTATATCTTTGTCGGAATTTTGATATAGTGTAGATTAGCCAGGTGAATGATCTTTGAAACATCTGTTTCAGGTCTAGGGAAAATGACAGAATGCCCTTAAAGTATGAAGTGACATTATATCCAAATTATACTTTTGTTTTCATGACATAGAAACCTAGTGTAAAATAAAACCAGTCACAACCAAAGTTTGATTGGATTTGTTATTCATTGGCAGAAAACAGATTTTAAGTAATTCTTCTATGTCTTAAGGGCTCTATTTTGCTCTTATGGTACTCATAATTAAGTTTTATTTTGGCATTCTGTGTGCAAAAAGAAGCATATGGTGGCTCTTAAGTTTTGAAGTTATTACAGCTTTCTTTAAGAGATTACTGATTATATAATAGGGGCTAGAATTTGTTGAAAGAACTGCCAAATACTTCTTAAAATACAGAAATTTAAAAAATAAAAAGTACTCTGTTGAAAGTTACTCTATGATAATTTTAAATTGTGTGATCTAGACATACGTTAGGTGATTGCAAAAGTAGCAAATCAAAGGATTAAATGAGCTTATAAGTCATATGTAAACGTACAAATTCCTAACTCTATTACAGTGTACATATATGAAAATAAATAATGAAAACAGAACTATAATATTTTTTAAAATATGCTTTTATTTATATTTTGCATAATGTAAAATTCTACTAAATAAAGCAAGTTGGCAAAACCCCTCGGTGTATACATTTAAGACCCTAAAATAATTTTATACCAACAACAAAATACCTTTTCCAGTTTTGGAGCTTCTGCATTTCCTATAGTTTTCTCAGTCTCCATTTGTCCATCTTGGAAGTCTTCATATGTTTTATATGCAGGATTTCTGCATAGTTTAACTTCCACTGGCTAAGTGTTTCGGTATCTCAGCGTTTTTTGTTTTAAAAATATTTAACACTAAAACCTTATAATAGTGAAGCTATTTGTCAGACCACTGAGCCAAGATGCTGGTGTTAAAAGAACTTCCGGGTGCTTAAGATAAAGGGACAGAGTATTGGTATCCCAGTTGTTTGGGAGTTTTAAGATTGGAACAAGATGTTATTGTCTTGTTCTTGCTGAGATCCTACTTACGAAGCAAAGCCTGATAGAATAAAGCCTTCCTTTAAAGCTTTATGATAATAATCATATTTATTAATAATGCTGTTATGCATACTTACAGTTTGCATATATTCAGCCTGTGTTGCATGTCTTCAGGATTACATACATTAAATCCCTTTCATTTAAACTTCCAAATGAGAAAAGATCTTTATTGACTCTGGTGGAAGAAATAATATTTCTTCTCAATGTATCTTCCTGCCCCAGGCTTTAGAAGAAACATGTGAAACATGTCTGTAGGAAGCATCAGCATGGCCGTAAGTGCAATGATTTTCAGATACACCCCTGCCCATTCCCAGTCTATTTTTGACATAAGTAAATATTAAGAGTGAACAGAAGGATTCATGTAAGAGTCTACTGTGTACGTGTGAAAAAGCATTTCTAGATAATGTGAGGAGCACTGGCCACCAACCAGGGAAAGGTCATGCAGGATCGCAGATTTTCATGAAGCCCTGCAAGATAACTGCAGTCATACCAAAAACTATTAGAGTAAATGGGTTTTTAAAATAACTTTTGTTTAAAAGAGTTTATATTTCAAAAGCAGAAATATCAAATGGTAGTCTATGTAAACGGTTGTGCATCTTCTCTTTGCACATCTATGTTTTACATCAGAGAAAGCCGTGGTCATGCTAAAATTAGAGATACTTTTTGAGTGATTTGGTCGAGCTGTGTGTAAAATATTTAACCCAGAAGTCAAGTACAGTGTACTATGTTTAATAAAGTTACTACATTTAATGCATTTATTGCATATATGAATATATACAGGAAAAGGCTTTATGTCTTCTGATATTTGATTTTTGAATGTGTTTTTAAGTCAGTGGTGCCTTTAGGCAAGAACCTTCAAAATTAATCATTATTTGAGTTTTTCTGATTTTTCAGGTAACATAAACTATTTAGAAACCTTCACTACTAACTTACAGTTCATTCCTCTAAAAAACTGATTGTATGATTTAAATATAATACTTAGATGGGCATTTCCTGTGATTAGGGTTTTCTGAATAGTTGCTGAAAACAATTGTGCCATTGACCAATGGATGCACTTGGTTAGCCTTAATTTTTATTTTAAGAAACATTTAAAACTTTCTTGAATATAGTAGTTCCTTCATTTTAAGTTTGTGCTGCAGGTGTTTGGAAAAAAATCAAACAGTTAAGCGCTACTAGAAAGTGTACCAATTTTTAAAAAATTAAGAACAATATAAAATTTCACAATCTAAAATTTTAATTTGTGCAATATTTTCATTTAATGCATGTGTATTTGAGTAATTGTAAAATAAATGAATTTTTAATGTTTTGAGATCTAGTTAAACTGTCTTCTTAACCCAACAACTTACATTCCGTTGTTGCTGCATCCTTTTATTTAAGGACTTGTTTTAAAAGTCGTTTTGTCACTCCTTGTAAAATTATTTTGTTATTAGTAAATTTTGCTTATAGGAGCATGGCTCCTGTATTACAAGGGAAAAATATAAAGAGCACATTTTAGGATTACAGTTGTTTAAAGATAACTTGTGCATATCATTGTACAATAAGTGTCAACTGTGTGCCTAACTATTCTATCAATACTTCTTTAACAAAGAAGAAACAGCAATCAGAATGTCAGTTATTTTTATTGAACTAAAAAGACTTAAAATTTTATTTGGTTTGCATTATGTTTTGTCCATTAGAAAATACTAATAAAGTATTAACAAACCTTTTTGTTGAATTTTATTTCATAGTGATGTATTTTTATTACTTTTAAAAAGTGCTTGTTCAGTTGTCTTACCTTTAGTATCTGTGTGTATTTTCCTTTCTTTTCAATTTGGAAATCAAGCAACTCAAGTTCCAGGTTGATGGATAAACTACTGGGTGATTACTGACTTACTACAACAAACTAAATTTACTTTTTCCTTTCATGGGGCAAGTAATTTACTACCTCAATGTTAAAGAAACTTCATTCTTCCCTACATACAAAATTATAATTTTCCCATAAAGGGAAAGATCTATAAGTAATCCATTAACAATTTTTGTTTGAGCTCATTTTACATTCATAATAGGCCTGCTATTATGAGGTTTCAGTTTTAAAGGCAGTAGATTCAGTACTGTGCAATGTAGCTCGGCCTCATGGGTCGTAGTATTTGCAGCCATCTTGGATCTAGATCCACAGACTTCTCAGACATCAGTGTGATTACTCCTCCTCTAACAGGGGCAGTCATATTGTTTTTTGAAATACTTACTGTAAAATATTGACCCCTTTAAGATGTTCCTAAAGAAATAGTTTTATACTTCTGTGTAACTTATGCAAATCTATATATTATCCAAAACCCTGAAATCTTCCTTCACAATTCAAATGATTGTATCAAAAGTTCTAAAAAGTTATATAATAAAGAACCCTGTTTAACTTTGTTTTTCAAACTTCCCAAACTTAGTTAACTATAGAATCTTTTCTTATAACTGTCTATGAATGGGTTTCCCAGGTGGCTCAGATGGTAAAGAATCTGCCTGCAATGCAGGAGACCCGGGTTCGATCCTTGGGTTGGGAAGATCCCTTGGAGAAGGGAATAGCTACCCACCCCAGTATTCTTGCCTGGAGAATTCCATGGACAGAGAAGCCTGGTGGGCTATAGTCCATGGGGTTTCAGAGAGTCGGACATGACTGGGCAACTAAGACTTCCTCTTCACCTCAGGGGAGAAGAAAGCAAAGTGAAGCCTTTTTAAATTAGGAAATAGAAAGGAGACAAGAAAACCAATGGATTTAGGACACAGTGTTGTGGGGGGTTTTGTTTTCGTTTTTCTGGCTTTTTTTAAACTTATCATTCCAATGCAGAGTTCAGTGTTTGAAAGAAAGAAGAATTTGAAAAATTTACGGCACATATTGAAGTTGAATTTGCCTCTGGATACCAGAATAATGAATTCAGTGAGGGATAATAGAGTATTGTCTCATGAGGAGGAGGAAAGGTACTTGCCCAAGGATCTTCCTGATATGATCAAAAAGTGAAGTGTTAGTTGTTGAGTCACATCCAACTCTTTGCAACCCAGTGGACTCTTTATAAGCCGTCCAGGCTCCTCTGTCCGTGGAATTGTCCAGGCAAGGACATTGGAGTGGGCAGCCAGAGGATCTTCCCAACCCAGGGGTTGAACCCAGGTTTCCTGCATTGCCGGCAGATTCTTTACCATTTGAGCCACCTGGGAAGCCTGATCAAGGAGTTGTTCAGTCATGTCTGACTCTGCAACCCCATGGACTGCAGCATGCCAGGCTTCCCTGTCCTTTAGCATCTCTCAGAAGTTGCTCAAACTCACGTGCATCGAGTCGGTGATGCCATCCAACCATCTCATCCTCTGCTTCCAACCTTCTCCTCCTGCTTTCAATCTTTCCCAGCATTAGGGTCTTTTCAAATGACCTTTTTGCATGAGGTGGCCAAAGTATTGGAGCTTCAGCATCAGTCCTTTCGATGAATATTCAGGATTGATTTCCTTTAGGATTGACAGGTTTGATCTTGCAGTCCAAGGTAGTAGGAAATGCAAAGGAGAGAGAAATGTAATACAGGTCGGCTTTTAAAATGTGTGTGAGACATTGATCCATGTATAATAGGGAGGTGCTATGTTTGATCTAGGAACAAAGGCAGCAGCCAACAACTTGGTATTTCACATACACGAAAAATTAATGGAATGAAAATTATACTTACTTTATCTGTTTACCAGTGCACAGTGTATGAGAATTGTATGAAATGTGACATTTTAATTAAGATGGTAAACATGAACTATTACATGTCATTGAGTGGAATAAAACAATAGGTCTACTTGTTTGTTGGAAAGCTCCAAGACCACCCCTTGATGATTCACTAGGAGGGCTCACAGGACTGTGCCTTTATTCATAGAGTAAAGACTTCTTGCAGCAGAGCGATACAGAAAAAGACCAACAGGAAAGGATGCACGTGACTAAGTTTGAGGGAAGCTGGCCACCAGCTTACAAAGTTCTCTCCCAATGCAGTCTTGCAGGATATACTTAATTTCCCCCTAGCAATGACTTGTGACAATAGGTGTGAAACGTGGTTGGTCAAGGAAGCTCATTCAAGACTGCCTGACACACACCAAAATGCTGGAAAGCGCATGTTCCACACACAAACCATGTGTTATGTACAAACAGATTGCACATGGTGAGCCACTTGTATCAGTTTTGGGAATGGTAGGAATAGCCCTAAAATCTAAGTTCTCAAATACCTGAGAACAAAGGCCAGCGTCACAAGCAGACCTTTCAAAGGACGAGTCATACCTGCTATGTTGACTCTCTTCTGCACAGCCGTATACCATGATCCAAAGAAGTGGCTAGTAGAAGGTGATGAGTTGCACTGAAGATCTTTACGATTTATCCTTGTGTAGAAGCCTAGAAGTGAAAACATGGCAGGATTTAGATTCAGGTGAAAGGGTTATGCCAATCTAATCACAAACTAGCCAATCTAATCACACAGACCACAGTCTTGTCTAACTCAATGAAACTAAGCCAGGCCGTGTGGGGCCACCCAAGACGGACAGGTCATGGTGGAGAGGTCACACAGAATGGTCCACTGGAGAAGGGAATGGCAAACCACTTCAGTCTTCTTGCCTTGAGAACCCCATGAACAGTATGAAAAGGCAAAATGATAGGATACTGAAAGAGGAACTCCCCAGGTCGGTAGGTGCCCAATATGCTACTGGAGATCAGTGGAGATATAACTCCAGAAAGAATGAAGGGATGGAGCCAAAGCAAAAACAATACCCAGTTGTGGATGTGACTGGTGATAGAAGCAAGGTCTGATGCTGTAAAGAGCAATATTGCATAGGAACCTGGAATGTTAGGTCCATGAATCAAGGCAAGTTGGAAGTGGTCAAGCAGGAGATGGCAAGAGTGAATGTTGACATCTAGGAATCAGCGAACTGAAATGGCCTAGAATGGGTGAGTTTAACTCAGATGACCATTATATCTACTACTGTGGGCAGGAATCCCATACAAGAAATGGAGTAGCCATCATGGTCAACAAAAGAGTCCGAAATGCAGTACTTCCATGCAGTCTCAAAAATGACAGAATGATCTCTGTTCGTTTCCAAGGCAAACCATTCAGTATCACGGTAATCCAAATCTATGCCCCAACCAGTAATGCTGAAGAAGCTGAAGTTGAACGGTTCTATGAAGACCTACAAGACCTTTTAGAACTAACACCGAAAAAAAGACGTCCTTTTCATTATAGGGCACTGGAATGCAAAAGTAGGAAGTCAAGAAACACCTGGAGTAACAGGCAAATTTGGCCTTGGAGTACAGAATGAAGCAGGGCAAAGGCTAATAGAGTTTTGCCAAGAGAAGGCACTGGTCATAGCAAACACCCTCTTCCAACAACACAAGAGAAGACTCTGCACATGGACATCACCAGATGGTCAACACCGAAATCAAACTGATTATATTCTTTGCAGCCAAAGATGGAGAAGCTCAATACAGTCAGCAAAACAAGACCAGGAGCTGACTGTGGCTCAGATCATGAATTCCTTACTGCCAAATTCAGATGTAAATTGAAGAAAGTAGGGAAAACCACTAGACTCTTCAGGTATGACCTAAATCAAATCCCTTATGACTATACAGTGGAAGTAAGACATAGATTTAAGGGACTAGATCTGATAGAGTGCCTGATGAACTATGGACGGAGCTTCATGACATTGTACAGGAGACAGAAATCAAGACCATCCCCATGGAGAAGAAATGCAAAAAGGCAAAATGGCTGTCTGAGGAGGCCTTACAAACAGCTGTGAAAAAAAGAGAAGCGAAAAGCAAAGGAGAAAAGGAAAGTTATTCCCATTTGAATGCAGAGTTCCAAAGAATAGCAAGGAGAGATAAGAAAGCCTTCCTCAGTGATCAATGCAAAGAAATAGAGGAAAACAACAGAATGGGAAAGACTAGAGATCTCTTCAAGAAAATTAGAGATACCAAGGGAACATTTCATGCAAAGATGGGCACAATAAATGACAGAAATGGTATGGACCTAACAGAAGCAGAAGATATTAAGAAGAGGTGGCAAGAATACACAAAAGAACTGTACAAAAAAGATCTACATGACCCTGATAATCACGATGGTGTGATCACTCACCTAGAGCCAGACATCCTGGAATGTGAGGTCAGGTGGGCCTTAGAAAGCATCACTATGAACAAAGCAAGTGGAGGTGATGGAATTCCAGCCAAGCTATTTCAAATCCTGAAAGATGATGCTGTGAAAGTGCTGCATTCAATATGCCAGCAAATTTGGAAAACTCAGCAGTGGCCACAGGACTGGAAAAGGTCAGTTCATTCCAATCCCAAAGAAAGGCAATCCCAAAGAATGTTCAAACCACACAATTGCAGTCATCTCACACACTAGTAAAGTAATGCTCAAAATTTTCCAAGCCAGGCTTCAGCAATATGTGAACTCTGAACTTCCAGATGTTCAAGCTGGTTTTAGAAAAGGCAGAGGAACCAGAGATCAAATTGCCAACATTCACTGGGTCATCGAAAAAGCAAGAGAGTTCCAAAAATACATCTATTTTTGCTTTATTGACTATGCCAAAGCCTTTGACTGTGTGGATCACAATAAACTGTGGAAAATTCTGAAAGAGATGGGCATACCAGACCACCTGACCTGTTTCTTGAGAAACCTGTATACAGGTCAGGAAGCAACAGTTAGAACTGGACATGGACAAACAGACTGGTTCCAAATAGGAAAAGGAGCACATCAAGGCTGTATATTGTCACCCTGCTTATTTAACATATGCAGAGTACATCATGAGAAACACTGGGCTGGAAGAAGCACAAGCTGGAATCAAAATTGCTGGGAGAAATATCAATAACCTCAGATATGCAGATGACACCACCCTTATGGCAGAAAATGAAGAGGAACTAAAGAGCCTCTTGATGAAAGTGAAAGAAGAGAGTGAAAACGTTGGCTTAAAGCTCCACTTTCAGAAAACTAAGATCATGGCATCTGGTCCCATCACTTTATGGGAAATAGATGGGGAAACAGTGGCTGACTTTATTTTTTGGGGGCCTCCAAAATCACTGCAGATGGTGATTGCAGCCATGAAATTAAAAGACACTTACTCCTTGGAAGGAAAGTTATGACCAACCTAAACTGCATATTAAAAAGCAGAGACATTACTTTGCCAACAAAGGTCCGTCTAGTCAAGGCTATGGTTTTTCCAGTGGTCATGTATGGATGTGAGAGTTGGACTCTAAAGAAAGCTGAGTGCCAAAAAATTGATGCTTTTGAACTGTGGTGTTGGAGAAGACTCTTGAGAGTCCCTTGGACTGCAAGGAGATCCAACTAGTCCATCCTAAAGGAGATCAGTCCTGGGCGTTCATTGGAAGGACTGATGTTGAAGCTGAAAACTTTGGCCACTCCAATACTTTGGCCACCTCATGTGAAGAGTTCACTCATTGGAAAAGACCCTGATGCTGGGAGGGATTGGGGGCAGGAGGAGAAGGGGACAACAGAGGATGAGATGGCTGGATGGCTTCACGGACTCTATGGACATGAGTTTGAGTAATCTCTGGGAGTTAGTGATGGACAGGGAGGCCTGGCGTGCTGTGATTCATGGTTCGCAAAGATTCGGACACGACTGAGCGACTGAACTATACTGAAAGGGTTATGCAGGTGAAATAAAATGACTGTGATAATGTTATATGTTCCAATCCTAGAAGCTGCAGGAACGTATTTGTGTATTTCCAATAAGATTCCAACAGCAAGCAGTTGTATAGCACTTACTAATCACAGTTTTTTGAGTTGTAGATACTAGTGATACTTTTCAGTTTATAGATGAGGAAGCTGAAGCATACCAAAGTTTTAGACCTTACAAGTGATCAGGCTGAAATTTCAACTCAGGTGATCTAGTCTTTAACAGCATCATCTTTTGAATCTGAAATTGGCTCAACTGGAATTCCATCACCTCCACTAGCTTTGTTTGTAGTGATGCTTCATAAGGTCCACTTGACTTCACATTCCAGGATGTCTGGCTCTAGGTGAGTGATCACACCTTCGTGGTTGTCTGGGTCATGAAGATCTTTTTTGTATAGTTCTGTGTATTCTTGCCACCTCTTCTTAATATCTTTTGCTTCTGTTGTTAGGCCCATACCATTTCTGTCCTTTATTGTGCCCGTCTTTGTATGAAATGTCTCTTATCTTTTTGAGATCTCCAGTCTTTCCCATTCTATTATTTTCCTCTATTTCTTTGCATTGATCACTGAGGAATGCTTTTTTTTTTAATTTTTTTATTGAAGAATAATTGCTTTACAGAATTTTGTTGTTTTCTTTCAAACCTCAACATGAATCAGGCATAGGTATACATATATCCCCTCCCCTTTGAACCTCTCCCCCATCTCCCTCCCCATCCCATCCCTCTAGGTTGATACAGAGCCCCTGTTTGAGTTTCCTCAGCCACACAGCAAATTCCCACTGGCTATCTATTTTACACATGGTAATGTAAGTTTTCATGTTACTCTTTCCATACATCTCATCCTCTCCTCCCCTCTCCCCATGTCAGTAAGTCTACTCTGTGTCTGTTTCTCCATTGCTGCCCTGTAAATAAATTCTTAAGAACCATTTTTCTATATTCCGTATATGTGCATTAGAATATGATATTTATCTTTCTCTTTCTGACTCACTTTACTCTGTATTATAGGTTCTAGGTTCATGCACCTCATCAGAACTGACTCAAATACATTCCTTTTTATGGCTGAGTAATATTCCATTGTGTATATGTACCACTACTTCTTTATCCATTCATCTGTCAAAAGGCATCTCTGTTGCTTCCATGTTCTAACTATTGTAAATATGCTGCAATGAACAATGGGATACATGTCTTTTTCAATTTTGGTTTCCTTTGGGTATATGTGTAGGAGTGGGATTGCTGGGTCATATGGTGGTTTTATTCCTAGATTTTTAAGGAATCACCATACTGTCTTCCATAGTCGCTGTATCAATTTACATTCCCACCAACAGTGCAAGAGCATTCCCTTTTCTCCACACCCTCTCCAGCATTTATTGTTTTAGACTTCTTGATGGTGGCCATTCTGACCTGTTTGAGGTGATATCTTATTGTGGTTTTGATGTGCATTTCTCTAATGAGCAATGTTGAGCATCTTTTCATGTGTTTGTTAGACATCTTTATGTCTTCTTGGAGAAATGTCTGTTTAGGTCTTTTTCCCACTTTTTGATTGGGTTGTTTGTTTTCCTGGTATTGAGTTGTGTGAGCTGTTTGTATATTTTGAAAATTAATCCTTTGTCAGTTGTTTCATTTGCTAATATTTTCTCCCTTTCCAAGGTCTTTTTACCTTGCTTATAGTTTCCTTTGCTGTGCAAAAACTTTTAAGTTTAATCAGATCCCACTTATTTACTTTTGTTTTTATTTCCTTACTCTAGGAGGTGGGTCATGGAGGATCTTGCTTTGACTTATGTCATTGACTGTTCTGCCTATGTTTTTCTCTAAAAGTTTTATAGTTGCTGGTCTTACATTTAGGTCTTTAATCCATTTTGAATTTACCTTTGTGTATCGTGTTAGGAGGTGTTCTAATTTCTTCTTTTACATGTAGCTGTCCAGTTTTCCCAGCATCATTTATTGAAGAGGCTGTCTTTGCCTCATTGTATATTCTTGCTTCCTTTGTCAGAAATAAGTTACCCATAGGTACATGGGTTTATTTCTGAGGTTTCCATCTTGTTTCATTGGTCTATATTTCTGTTTTTATGCCAGTACCATACTGTCTTGATGACTGTAGCTTTGTAGTATAATCTCAAGTCAGGAAGGTTGATTCCTCCAGCTCCATTCTTCTTTCTCAAGACTGCTTTGGCTATTTGGGGTCTTTTATGTTTCCATATGAATTGTGAAAATTTTTGTTCTAATTCTGTGAAAAAATGCCATTGGTAATTTGATAGGGATCACATTGAATCTGTAGATTATGAGGAACGCTTTCTTAACTCTTCTTGCTATTCTTTGGAACTCTGCATTCAAATGAGTATGTCTTTCCTTTCCTCCTTTGCCTTTAGCTTCTCTTCTTTTCTCAGCTATTTGTAAGGCCTCCTCAGACATCCGTTTATTCTTCTTGGGGATGGTCTTGATCACTGCCTCCTGTACAGTGTCACGAACCTCTGTCCATAGTTCTTCAGACACTCTGTCTATCAAATCTAATCCCTTGAATCTATTTGTCACTTCTACTACTGTTAAAGTAGTAGAAATATACCAGAAAATTTACAAAACTCAGCAGTGGCCACAAAACTGGAAAACGTCCATTTTCATTCCAATCCCAAAAAGGCAATGCCAAAAAATGTTCAAACTACCACACCATTGCACTCATCTCACATGCTAGCAAAGTTATGCTCAAAATTCTCCAAGCCAGGCTTCAATCATAGGTGAACTGTGAACATCCAGATATTCAAGCTGGATCTATAAAGGGTAGAGGAACCAGAGATCAAATGGCCAGCATCCATTGGATCATTGAAAAAGCAAGAGAGTTCCAGAAAAACATTTTCTTTATTGACTACACCAAAACTTTGACTGTGTGGATCACAACAAACTGTGGAAAATTCTTCCAAGAGATGGGAATATCAGACCACCTTACCTGCCTCCTGAGAAATCTGTATGCAGGTCAAGAAGCAACAGTTAGAACTGGGTGTGGAACAACAGACTGGTTCCAAGTCAGGAAAGAAGTATGTCAAGGTTGTATATGTCACCCTGCTTATTTAATTTACATGCAGCATACATCATGTGAAATGCCAGCATGATGAAGCACATGGATGCTTCATCCATGGATGAAGCACAAGCTGGAATCAAGATTGCTGGGAGAAATATCAATAACATCAGATATGCAGATGACACCACCCTTATGGCAGAAAGTGAAGAACTAAAGAACCTCTTGATGAAAGTGAAAGAGCAGAGTGAAAAAGTTGGCTTAAAACTCAACATTCATAAAAGTAAGATCATGGCATCTGGTCCCATCACTTCATGGCAAATAGATGGGGAAACAGTGGAAACAGTGACAGACTTAATTTTTTCGGGTTGCAGATGGGGACTGCAGCTGTGAAATTAAAAGACGCCTGCTCCTTGGAGGAAAAGTTATAACCAACCTAGACAGCATATTAAAAAGCAGAGACATTACCTTGCCAACAAAGGTCCATGTAGTCAAAGCTATGGTTTTTCCAGTAGTTATGCATGGATATTAGAGTTGGACTATAAAGAAACCTGGGCACTGAAGAATGAATGCTTTTGAACTGTGGTGTTGGAGAAGACTCTTGAGAGTCCCTTGAACTGCAAGGCAACCCAACCTGTCCATCCTAAAGGAAATCAGTCCTGAATATTCATTGGAAGGACTGATGCTGAAGGTCCAATACTTTGGTCACCTGATAGGAAGAGCCAACTCATTTGAAAAGACCCTGATGCTGGGAAAGATTGAAGGTGGGAGGAGAAGGGGACAACAGAGGATGAGATGGTAGGATGGCATCACTGACTTGATGGACATGAGTTTGAGTAAGCTTTGGGAGTTGGTGATGGACAGGGAAGCCCAGCGTGCTGCAGTCCTTGGGGTTGCAAAGAGTTGGACACGACTGAGCGACTGAATGAACTGATCTGAGTCTAGAGTCTGTGCCACAGTTTCTCAACAGTAGTGTTATTGATAGTAATACTTTGGGCCGCCTAATCCTTTTGGAGCTGTCCTGTGCATTAAAGATGTTCAATAGCTAGATAGTACCAATAGCACCTCCCCCACTCTGAGTTTTGACAAACAAAGATGTCTCCAGACCTCGCCAAATGATGTCTGGGGGCAAAATTGCCACCAGTTGAGAACTACTGATCTGTGCTCTCATGTACAAAATGCAGTAGGAACTGAAGACTTTGATTCTGGGTATTGTCTTTTGTCTGCAAGCAACACCTGCTAAGTTTGTGTCTGGTCGTGTAGGGAGAATGTAAGTGGGCCCCTAACCCTACTTTAAGAGGAGACGGCTGGAGGCAGCAAAACCAAGTATTCTCACTTGTCTTGATGTAAGTAGGCATAGTTTTCCTAGCTGCAAAGAAAGAGATTTTGCAACTGAGATAAACAAGAAAAACCTGGTTTTTCTTGGTGTTTAAAGATGTGAGATGAAAGATTACATAAGAAAATTGCTGTTTCACTCCCATGCCCAGGCTATTAACTCAGTAACATTGATGCTTCTGGAATATTTTTTCTCTCAAATAACTGTTGTTCTTTTTATTTTGTGAGCCAGTCCTTCTAGAGTCTAAAAATTCCCTCACAGTTTTCTTTACAAGCAATAGCCTTTCCTAAAATCCCCTTGTGTCTGTTTTCCTTTGACAATTAAAGGGCTCGGAGATGCACAGGTGACTCGCCTTCTGCCCTGAGTTTGCCTCTTCAGATGAACCTCGGTCAACAATTAGAGCTTTCACCCTTGCTGACTGTTTGCTACTTTGCCCCTCTGGTTCTTTCTCTGAGCCTTGGTCATTCTGGTTCTGATTTTGATTAGTGCATAGCTGTTTCATTTCTCGATTGGTGGAAGCAATGTTGAGAAGCTGATTTTCCAGTGGTCTGACCTTCTGATTCTCTCTCAAGCAGCCATCTGTGTTTTGGTTTGCCTGCCTTGAGGCGTGTTAAGAATGCTTACTGGCATTTCAGAGCTGGGTTTACTCAAGCCAATACCTGGTCTTGCCTTGAGATTAAGAAGTTCACATTGCCGCCTACACCCACTAATGGTGTTTCTTCTGCCAGAGGTAGAATCCTCCGTGTTGTTTTATTTACACAGCGTTTAAATAAGCTTAAAAAGACATTCAAGGAAAAAGGTTTTTGTGTCTGCTTGAAAGATAGTGGCTCCCTTCCATCCTTTGTGTTCTAACCGCTCTCCTTCCAAAGCTGCTACGACAAATTGGTGAGTTTTGTTCTTTATTTTTGATTCATGGATGAACTTGTATAAGTGAGCCTGCTTCTTGTGTGTGTGTGTGTGTGTAAGTGCATAAATGGGGAAACTTTTTTGTCCTTGTAAAAGAAGTAAATAGCCTTTTATAAATAGTCTGTATATAATACTATATTTGTGGCTGGCATTCACCCACGTTATTCTCTCTCAACTTCTGGGAATTATATGCAGTACTAAGGATATCTAATTCAGATATACAGATTAACCATCAAGTAGAATTCATGCAAAACTTCTTTTTAAAAATTGAAACTGGTTTCATGTGGTTGTAGAGTAGGAGTGATTGAAATTAAGAACTGTCCTTGGTTCTTATAACAGTTTTATAGAAGAGTCTGTATGTATGGTGGAATGGAACTGCAGATTAAATAGAAAAGATTCCTCCTGGTTTGTCACAAACTTCTTGACTTCCTATGCAATCTGAAAGGTGCTGAGTAGCCCGATTTTTCTTTCTCATTTCTTAAAAACAAAACTCCATGGTAAGGCAGGTGAAAATAGGAAAAGGAGCTTTAGGTTAAAGACAAAATATAAATACTGAAATAGCAAGAAATCCAAAACTCAACTCCTCCAGGGTTCCTTTACACTGCTCAGGAGTTGGGTAAAATTCTTTTATCAAAGTATGAAGTATTTTCTAAATGTATTTATTGATAGACATATGCCTTTGCTTATGTCCCTACAAAATTAATAAGTTAGATTACAAAGACTAAGTAGGACTTAAATACATTTAAAATGAAAGGACAAAATAATTTTCAGAGAGAAAGTTAAAATAAGTCCAGTGGATTAGTTCATTTGCTCTTTAATGAAACTCAAACACTTGCTGAAAGATGCGGGTGAAAAAATTAGTCATTCTTTAAATTAATGGCCTGATTACCTGGGATATAACATGAGAAACAAAGGTTGTATGTGTACAACAAGAAGAAATAACAAAAAATGCTAGTCCTTGTTTTAATAATTAGATGTGTAAATGCAGAAAAATCTAGATATTATTACTAAACAAAGGGAATACTTGGACAAATGACAGCTTTAATAATTTTGGTTTAAAACAACTATCCATTTCTACCTGGTATGAAAAGTAATAATACTCTAAAGTTTCTAACTCATACAAAAATTTGGATGAGCTTTCCTATGGAAAGCATAATTTGAATGCTGCAAATTTCCTGCACTGATTTAAGTAATGTTTGTCTCCACAACATAGTTAATATTATGAAAACTGTAAAAATTGTGTTTGACTGCATTAGCAATTTTAGACTGGGGATAAGTTACCTCTCTCAGAACATTTGAGAATGTCTGGACATTTTTGACTGTCAGGACTGGATAAATTGCTGCCAGCATCTTAATGAGTAGGGCCAGGGATTCTGCTAAATACCCTATATATAAGATAGAATATATATCTTATGCTATAATATATATATAGCATAATAATAGTATAATATAATATTATATATGACACATATATAGCACCCCACAACAAAGAATTGTTTGCTCCAGAATGTCAGTAGCACTGAGGTTGCAAAACCCTGAACTAAATGTAATTATAAAAAAAGGATTTATTCCTCTGATGCTACAGATCATAAGCCAATGCTATGTAGATAATTATTGCATTTACAATGCTTATGTAAAAAAAAAACCTGCCATAATTGTTTTTGAACTTCATGTATGTTGTTACGTATATCAGTAACTCATCCTTTTTATCTTTAACACTAATCCAGGGTATGAATATACTACAATTACTTTATCCACTCAACAGCTGAAAGGACATTTGGGTTGTTTCAAGATTTTGGTAATGAAGAATAAAGCTGCTATAAACATTGTTGTATAATAAGGAATTTGGTTCCTAGGAGGTAGACTTTAAATCCATGGACTTGTGTGAGCATTAGGATTGTCTTTGCTCTTAATGAGTTCCTTCAATCATTTTTTGAGTTTTTACTAAGGAGGTAGTTGACTTAGGATGGGGTTTGTCACCCCAGAAATCAATCTGTATGATTAAAGGTTTGGGGCTTTGAGCCTGCTGGCCTCTGGGGAGAAGAGGAGGGCTGGAGCTTGAATTCAGCCAATGGCCAGTGATTTCAGTCATGTCTCTCTGTGCTGAAAGCTCAATAAGAACTCTAGACCTCGAAGCTCCGTGGAGCATCCTGGCTGGAGAGCTCTGCCACTGTGCGGCAGTAAGTGTGACCACCCACCCCGATTCTAAGGGCGGGGAAGAGAGCATGGAAGCTCCGTGTTGTGGGACCTCCCAGACCTTACTCTGTGTCTCATTGCTTGCCTGGCCCTGATTTTCATCTTTTATAATAAAGCCATAATCATGATTTATTGCTTTTCTGAATTCTGTGAGCATATGCAGTGAATTACCAATCCTGAGGGAATCGTGGTGACTCCTAGTTAATCACAAGAGCCAGTGGCCTGGGCACCCCCAAGTGCGGCTGGCATCAGGGGTAAGGGCAGTCTTGCTGGAGACTGTGCTGTTAAACCTGTGCATTGTGATATTAACTCCTGGTGGTTAACACCAAAATTGTATTTCAGTACACCGGCTGGTGTCAGAGTAAGCTCTCAGTACAGGTCTGTGTGCAGATATATGCTTTCATCGTCTCAGCTGAACTTCTCTGAGAGGGACGGGTAGGTTATATAATAAGTATGTATTTTATTGAATCTTTCAGTCCATGAGTTGGTACGCCTTCTCAGTTGTCTAGTTTAATTGAACAAGTTTTTTACATTTTTTTAGATTTAATAGTGTTTCATTTTTTATATTATTGCAAAGGTACTATAATTTAACTTCCAAATGTTCATTGCTGATATGGAGAAATGCAATGTTTTATATTGACCGTCTACTCTCTGACCTTGCTAAACCCACTTAAAGATTCCTTGAGTTTTTCTATATAGATAATCATGTCATCTGTTAATAAAGGCAGTTTTAAATCTTCATTTCCAGTATGAATGCCCCCCTCCCCGTCTCCCTCCCTCACCCCTCCACTCCTGGTTTACTTCATTGACAAAGAACTCTAGTCTCTTGCGGAATAGGAATGATGAGAGTGGTATCCCTGCCTTGGTCTTCCACCATTAAATCTGGAGGTGGACTGTAGGCTTTTTGTAAATACCCTTCATCAGACTGAGGGAGTTCCCCTCACTCCTCTTTACTGACAGCTTTGATCACAAATGGATGTTGAAGGTTTTCAAATACTTTGCCTGCATCATTTTCAGTGATCATATGGTTATTTTTCAGTCTGTTGATGTGGTGATGTGGTGAAATGCATTAATGATTTTCCAATATTGAATATACTTTGCATTTCTGAAATTAATCCCAGTTGCTCATGATTTATTATCCTTTTTACAAATTGTTGGATTTGAACCACTATTATTAAACTTTTTAGAGCCTGTAATCATGAAAGATATTAGACGTTAGTTTTCCTGTAATGTCTGGCTTTGATAACAGGGTAATGGTTCCATAAAAGGAGTTGGAAAGTGTTCTCTCTTCTATATTCTGAAAGAATGTATAAAAAATTGGTATTGTTTCTTCCAAATTGTTAGAGTTCACCTGTGAGGCCACAAGGGCCTAGAGTTTTCTGGGGTTCTTTTGGTTTTTTGGGTGGAAAATATTGAACTGTGAATTCAGTGTCTTTCATAGAATTATTCAGGTTGTTCTTCTCTTGAGAAAACTCTGTTACTAGATGTCTTCCAAGGAATTTGTCCATTTCATTTAAGTGAGGGTTTCTCAACCAAGGTGATGTTTGGGCAGGATGATTCTTTGTTGTGGGAAAGTATCCCATGCATGATGGATGTTTAGCTGCATCCCAGACCTCTACTCACTAGACACCAGGGGCAGGTCCCCCACTTGTGTCTTCAGATATTTTGCCAAGGGTGTGCTATTGGTTGGGAAGTGCAGATGTACGTTATCAGGTCCATTGGCATAGTTTCTCATAGTACTCCCCTCCTATCTTTTGATGTATGTAAGATCCATGTGATCCATTTCCTCTTTTATCTATGATATTGTTAATCTGTGTCTTTTCCTTTTCTCCATCCTCCTCTGCTTTGCCTCCTCTCTCTTTCATCAGATTAGCTAGAGTTTAATTCATTTTATTAATATTTGCAAAGAACTACTTTTTATTTCATTGATTTTCATTCATTTTATGCTTTTAGTTTGGTTTATTTCTGCTCTAATCTTTCTTTTTTTGTGCTTGAATTTGCTTTTTTTCATAGTTATTTAAGGTGAAAACTTGAATTACTAATTTGAGAACTTTGTTTTCAAATATATTTATTTAAAACTGTGAATTTCCCTCTAGGTATGATTTAGTTACATCCCATAAAATTGGAATTGTTTTTTATTCATTTTCATGTAATTAGAAAGATATTTCTGCCTGACTCCTTCTTTGACCTGTGAGTTATTTAGCAGTATGTTTAGTTTCTAAACATTTTTGGATATTTCCATATATCTGCTATTGATTTCTCCTTTATTGATGTTTTGATTAGAGAACATACTTGCTATTCTTTTAACTTTGGTGAGGTTTGTTTTGTGGCCCAGAAGTGATCTATCTTGGTGAATCTTTGATGTGCACTTGAAAAGAATGTGTATTTGGGTAGAGTATTCAATGATTATTGGCTAGGTCAAATTGTTTGGTTGTAATGTTCAGGCCTATATCTTTACCTTTTTTCCCCCTGCTTTTATCTTTCAGTTACTGGAAGAGGAGTGTTGATACTGAAGTCTCGACTGCAATTGTGATTCTATATTTTGTTTTAGTTCTGTCAGGTTGCTTCAATTTGTGAGCCTTTGTTCATACCCATATTTAAGATATTTATGTCTGTATAATGATGTATTTATCATTGCCTAATGTTCTTCTTTATCCTGCTAATATTCTCTGTTCTTATGCCTACTTTGTCTAATATTAATAAAGGCCTTAAAAAAAATACCTCAAGCTAGACTTACCCATGGGCTATCATGTGTTGACCCCTGTGTTAAGAAGTTTCTCACTGATAAGCCACAGTTGACAGTTTTTGTTGTTATTGGTTTGTTTGTTTTGTATTCTTATCTCTGGCTTTTAAGTATTTAAACATTTATTTAATTATTATTTATTTAATTTAATTTTTTATTTAATTATTTTATTTAATTATTTATAATTATCTTTATTTAATTATTAAATGGTTGAATTTATATAGCCCATGGGTAAGTCTAGCCTGAAGTATTTTTTTAAGAACTTTATTAATATTAGACAAAGTAGACATAAGAACAAAGAATATTAACAGGGATAAAGAGGAACATTAAGCAATGATAAATACATCATTATGCACACAAAAATCTTAAATATGGGTATGAACAAAGGCTCCCAAATGAAGCGACCTGACAATAAAAACTTGCTATAGTTTCTATCTTTCCCTTTTGTTCTTTATTCCCTTTTCCTCTTCTTTCAGAATGAGTATTTTTTATTAATCCATTTTATCTTTTCTTGTGGCTTTTAGCTTTTCTTCTTTAAAGAAAATTAATGATTCCTCTAAGGTTTAAAATGTACAACTGCAACTTATCACAGCTTCCTTAAAATAATATTATACTGCTTTATATGTGATGTGAGAATTATACAACAGTGTATTTTCAATTCCTCCTGCCTTTATTATTGTTTTATTGTTGTTGTACATTTTATTTTCACATATAAGCCCTACAGTAGACTGCTAACTATTTTATGTTAGTCAAATATTTGTTAAAGTAATTGAAAAGAAGAAAATGTTTTTATTTACCATTGATGGTATGTTTCAATTCTTCGTGCAAATTCAAGTTTCCACTTGGTAGCAGTACTCTTGCCTGAAAATTTTTAATTAACACTGCTGTGGTACATATTGGCTGTCACTGAGGTGTCTATGAAAGTTTTTACTTCATCTTAATTTTTGGACAATATTTTCACTGTGCATAAAATTCTGTCTTGATCATATTTTTTCCCCATTAGTAGTTTAAATATGCCACTCTGTGAGTGTTGAAAGATCAGTGGTTGCCAGGAGTTTGGGAGGAGGGAAGGGAGAGATAAAGTAGAGGGGTGATTTTTCAGTTGGGAAAATATGTTTTGTAAATCAAATGGTGATACATGTTATTAAGCATGTGTCAAAACCCACAGAACTACAAGTAAGGGTAAAACTTAGTATAAACCATAGTTAATGTAGTCCATAGTTTCCATTGTTAAAATTGTACATTACTAATGTACATTACACAATTACTTTAACTACATTATTATATTGCAGTAAGGAATTGTAATGAGTATACAGTACTAATGTAATATGTTAATAGTAGGGAAAAGTATGTGCAGAGTTGGAGGGTAAAGCAGGTGAGGGACTGGGTCTATGGAACTCTATGTACAATCTCTTGCATTTGTAAATCTAAAACTACTAACAAAGATAAAGTCTATTCATGTTTCTTTAAAACATCACTTTATTGCCATTCTTGCATGGTTTAGGATGAGAAGTGTAATGTGATTCTTGTTTGTTTCTTTATGTACATTGTATCCTTTTTTAAAAAAATGCTAGAAGCTTTCAGGATTATTTTCTTTATCTTTGCTTCATAACATTTGACTATAATGTATCTAGATTTCTGTGTGTTTCTGCATGTGTCTATGTCCACAGGTGTTCTTTTCATCGTGCTGGGAACAATAACTTGAGCTTCTTGTGATTTTGTGTATTTCATTATTTCTGTAAAATTAGTGAAAGTGAAAAGTGAACATTGCTCAATCGTGTCCGACTCTTTGTGACCCCATGAATCGCAGCACGCCAGGCCTCCTAACCATCATCAACTCCTGGAGTTTACTCAAACTCATGTCCATAGAGTCGGTGATGCCATCCAGCCATCTCATCCTCTGCATCCCCTTCTCCTCCTGCTCTCAATCTTTCCCAGCATCAGGGTCTTTTCCAATGAGTCAACTCTTCACATGAGGTAGCCAAAGTATTGGAGTTTCAGCTTCAACATCAGTCCTTCCAATGAATACCCAGGACTAATATCCTTTAGGATGGACTGGTTGGATCTCCTTGCAGTCCAAGGGACTCTCAAGAGTCTTCTCCAACACCACAGTTCAACAGCATCAGTTCTTTGGTGCTCAGCTTTCTTCACAGTCCAACTCTCACATCCATACATGACCACTGGAAAAACCATAGCCTTGACTAGATGGACTTTTGTTGGCAAAGTAATGTCTCTGGTTTTTAATATGCTATCTAGGTTGGTCATAACTTTTCTTCCAAGGAGTAAGCATCTTTTAATTTCATGGCTTCAGTCACCATCTGCAGTGATTTTGGAGCCCAAATAAATAAAGTCTGCCACTGTTTCCACTGTTTCCCCATCTATTTCCCATAAAGAGATGGGACCAGTTGCCATGATCTTAGTTTTCTGAATGTTGAGCTTTAAGCCAAATTTTTCACTCTCCTCTTTCACTTTCATCAAGAGGCTCTTTAGTTCCTCTTCATTTTCTGCCATAAGGGTGGTGTCATCTGCATATCTGAGGTTATTGATATTTCTCCCAGCAATTTTGATTCCAGCTTGAGCTTCTTCCAGCCCAGCGTTTCTCATGACGTACTCTGCATATGTTAAATAAGCAGGGTGACAATATACAGCCTTGATGTGCTCCTTTTCCTATGTGGAACCAGTCTGTTTGTCCATGTCCAGTTCTAACTGTTGATTCCTGACCTGCATACAGATTTCTCAAGAGGCAGGTCAGGTGGTCTGGTATTCCCATCTCTTGAAGAATTTTCCACGGTTTATTGTGATCCATATAGTCAAAGGCTTTGGCATAGTCAATAAAGCAGAAATAGATGTTTTTCTGGAACTCTCTCGCTTTTTCGATGATCCAGCGGATATTGGCAATTTGATCTCTGGTTCCTCTGCCTTTTCAAAAACCAGCTTGAACATCTGGAAGTTCATGGTTTGCATATTTCTGAAGCCTGGCTTGGAGAATTTTGAGCATTACTTTACTAGTGTGTGAGATGACTGCAATTGTCTGGTAGTTTGAGCATTCTTTGGGATTGCCTTTCTTAGGGATTGGAATGAAAATTGACCTTTTCCAGTCCTGTGGCCACTGCTGAGTTTTCCAAAATTGCTGACATATTGAGTGCAGCACTTTCACAGCATCATCTTTCAGGATTTGAAATAGCTTGCCTGGAATTCCATCACCTGCACTTGCTTTGTTCGTAGTGATGTAGTCAGGCCCACCTGACCTCACATTCCAGGATGTCTGGCTCTAGGTGAGTGATCACACCATCGTGATTATCTGCGTCGTGAAGATCTTTTTTGTATAGTCCTTCTGTGTATTCTTGCCACCTCTTCTTAATATCTTCTGCTTCTGTTAGGTCCATACCATTTCTGTCCTTTATTGAGTCCATCTTTGCATGAAATGTTCCCTTGGTATCTCTAATTTTCTTGAAGAGATCTCTAGTCTTTCCCATTCTGTTGTTTTCCTCTATTTCTTTGCATTGATCGCTGAGGAAGGCTTTCTTATCTCTCCTTGCTATTCTTTGGAACTCTGCATTCAAATGGGAATAACTTTCCTTTTCTCCTTTGCTTTTCACTTCTCTTCTTTTCACAGCTATTTGTAAGGCCTCCTCAGACAACCATTTTGCCTTTTTGCATTTCTTTTCTTTAGAGTCCATGGAATTCTCCAGGCCAGAATACTGGAGTGGTTAGCCTTTCTCTTCTCCAGGGGATCTTCCCAACCCAGGGATTGAACCCAGGTCTCCTGCATTGCAGGCAGATTCTTTACCAGCTGAGCCACAAGGGAAGCCCCCCAAATTATCTTCATTCATTTCTTATTTCTTCTTCTCTTACTTTTTCTGGGATTCCACCTATTCATTTGTTAGTTCTGTGGAGGGCATCACTACATTTTTGTGATTTGTTTCCATTTTTTTGTCTCTTTGTGTTCAGTTCAGAAGAGATGATTTGATTGATTCATCCAATCAGCATCCAGTTTAGGGCATTCCTGTTGGGTGGAGATTTCATGATGGACCACCTCAGAAGTCCACCTTGGATCAGGAGCCATTCTCTGTCTGGTTGTCTACGGCAGTGCATTATGGTATAGAGCATGGTTGCCTACAGCTGATTCTCTCAGCAGGCACTGGAGGCAAGGAGCTTTCTGATAGAAGGCATGGACATGGCCAGCATCCCAAGTATGGCAATTTTCTATCCAGTAAAGCTTACAAGGGAGAGAAATTAGGAAAAGCAGAGTCACTTTTTGGGAGAGGAAAATCAAGATCATTTTCATACTCCTGTTATGTGTTTTTTCATGGAGTGAGGCAGCCTACTGTGAGGGAAAATAGAGAAAGGACACTAGGATAAGACTCTCAGTTATCGTTCTGTGACCCACTGGCTCTGTACCCTGGTCACTGACAAAATCCTTCTGGGTCTGGGGACAGCTTGAGCCTCAGCTATGCTCGTCTGACACTTGAAGAGAATAACTCCTAGAAACTTGGGCTGCACACAGGATATGTGGAACATATTTAATGCTGTGTATCAGCTAGTGGTCCTGTTTCTGTGCAGTGAAAGTCATGGTTGCAGACCATTTCTTTTGAGTTACTGACTCTTGCTGCTGTCCGGTGATTTGGAAGGAAATAAAACTATTGTTCTGTATCCATAAGGTTATATATTTAGAATGCCAATTCCAAGAAAGCATTTTAACCAAGAAGAAATAACATTTTCAAAGTTGTATCATGTTGGTATTGCTTTTAATCCCATAGCAGAAGGTCTATCCAGGGACTTGGACATGTCTGAAGGAATGGGAGCAGGCTGGCTAGGGCTCCCTTGGCATGAAGGACTGAGAAGACTTTTGAGATGGAAGAAGCTTCTTAGAACCTCTTCTAAGGGCAGAGTTCAAGAATAGTAGGCCTCAAGGGAAGAGTAGGATGTCTATTACTCATTTAAATGGCCCTCAAGTCCTATTTCCACTTTGAGTCTGAAGGATAAAAGTATAAAGGAAGATTGGTCAGAAATGAATAAAGCTAGGATCCTGAGGGCGTGAAGTGTCAGGAACTTGGGTGTTAGCACCCAGAGATAATCCCTCACTATGGAGCTCATTGGTTTGCATCTGGACACAGAAGTGACAATGAGGACCTCGGTAGCCATGGTGATGCCCTCTACAGGCGTTAATTAGCACAACACAGTGACCCCAAGTGGACAAGGAAGCAAAGGCTGAGAGCCAAAGGGTAGCCAAGAAGACCAGGAGAAGGAACACTGAGATGCCTCCTAGGGCAATTTGAGGGAAACTTCAAGTATGTGTGGGGTCCCCAGCAAGGGTGAGTGGAGCCAGATACTCACAAGTGGCTATCTTACAACCCCATGTTTACTTGCAGGCTGTGCTGGCAAAGCTCATTGGCCAATGTCTAGACATGCTGCACTTTGGGTCTCCTGCTTGGAGTTCATGAAGCATCAGGGGCACGTAAGGGCTGCTTTAGACTATGACAAACCCATCAGTTGTCTTGTGATATAAGCTTGAAACTTTCTAAAGTCTTTCCAATAAAAAGTTCAGGCTTAAGAATAGGTAATCCTTAGAATGCCAAAGAATGCTCAAACTATCACAAAATTGCACTCATCTCACACACTAGTAAAGTAATGCTTAAAATTCTCCAAACAAGGCTTCAACAATATGTGAACCGTGAACTTCCAGATGGTCAAGCTGGTTGTAGCAAAGGCAGAGGAACCAAAGATCAAATTGCCAACATTCACTGGGTCATCGGAAAAGCAAGAGAGTTCCAAAAAAAATCTACTTCTGCTTTATTGACTATGCCAAAGCCTTTGACTGTGTAGATCACAATAAGCTGTGGAAAATTCTTCAAGAGATGGGAATACCAGACCACCTGACCTGTTTCTTGAGAAACCTGTATGCAGGTCAGGAAGCAACAGTTAGAACTGGACATGGAACAACAGACTGGTTCCAAATAGGAAAAGGAGTATGTCAAGGCTGTATATTGTCACCCTGGTTGTTTAACTTATATGTAGAGTACATCATGAGAAACACTGGGCTGGAAGAAGCACAAGCTGGAATCAAGATTGCCGGGAGAAATATCAATAACCTCAGATATGCAGATAACACCACCCTTATGGTAGAAAGTGAAGAAGAACTAAAAAGCCTCTTGATGAAAGTGAAAGAGGAGAGTGAAAAAGTTGGCTTAAACCTCAACATTCAGAAAACTAAGATCATGGCATCTGGTCCCATCACTTTATGGGAAATAGATGGGGAAACAGTGGAAACAGTGGCAGACTTTATTTTTGGGGGCTCCAAAATCACTGCAGATGGTGATTGAAGCCATGAAATTAAAAGATGCTTACTCCTTGGAAGAAAAGTTATGACCAACCTAGACAGCATATTAAAAAGCAGAGACATTACTTTGCCAACAAAGGTCCATCTAGTCAAGGCTATGGTTTTTCCAGTGGTCATGTAAGGATGTGAGAGTTGGACTCTAAAGAAAGCTGAGTGCAGAAGAATTGATGCTTTTGAACTGTGGTGTTGGAGAAGACTCTTGAGAGTCCCTTGGACTGCAAGGAGATCCAACCAGTCCATCCTAAAAGAAATCAGTCCTGAATATTCACTGGAAGGACTGATGTTGAAGCTGAAACTCTAATACTTTGGCTACCTAATAAGAAGAGCTGATTCATTTGCAAAACCCTGATGCTGGGAAAGATTGAAGGCGGGAGGAGAATGGGATGACAGGATGAGATGGTTCAATGGCATCACTGACTCAATGGACATGAGTCTGAGTAAACTCCGGGAGTTGGTGATGGACAGGGAGGCCTGGCGTGCTGCAGTCCATGGGATCGCAAAGAGTTGGACACGACTGAGCGACTGAACTGAACTGAACTGAATCCTTAGACTATTGAAAAACTGTAATAAAGGGACAGTTGTACTGTTCAGCTAGTGCTTGAAAAGGTTGGTTTCTAAAAGACACATCTTTATTTTTTAGTTTTTAAATGGAGGATAATTGTTTTACAACGTTGTGTTGGTTTCTTCTACACAACAACATGAATCAACTGTTAAGTATACATATATCCCCTACTTCTTGAGCCTCCCTACCACCCACACCCCCAAACTCCCCCCTCCAGGTTATCACAGAGCGCTAGACTGAACCCCTGTGCTATACAGCCACTTCCCACCAGCTGTCATACACATGGTAAATATGTGTGTACATATACACATACATAGTGTACACAAATATATGCGCACATATGTGGTATACATATATATACACACACACACACATTTATGTGTATGTGTGTGTGTGTTTAGTCGCTCAGTCGTCTGACTCTTTGTGACCCCATTGACTGTAGCCCACCTGGCTATGTCCATGGGATTTCCCAGGCAAGAATACTGGAGTGGGTTGCCATTTCCTTCTCCAAATATATGTGTATACATATATACAAATATATACATCTATGTGATAGTGTATATATTTCAATGCCTCTCTCGCAATTGCGGTACCGTCTCCTTCCCCACTGTGTCCACAAGTCTGTTCTCTACAGATGTAAAAGACACATCTTTAAATTCATATGCAATGTGAAATAATTGAGTGCTTGAGATTGCTGGGGAACAGAGTCTACTACTGAGCAACAGGTGTTATTTCTTTTTCTCTTCGGTAAATCAAAAGGTCAAAGAAGCATGAAATTTTCTGTAACGCAGCTTAGCTGCTTATCATACACAAAGAAATGAAATTGTGATGAAATTGTGAAAAGATGCCCTTTGGCACCTGTTTCTGCCATCTTGGTTTGTTTTCCTTCCCACGGCATTTCACACCTCCTAATTTAATTTGTGACTGACCCCCTTCTTCCCAGCTGTTCGGGTGTAAAGAGTACACCCACATTCATCTGTAGTCATTGGAACTTAACACGGGGCAGGGGTTGAACCAAGAGCATTGGCCCCATCACACGCAGGTCTTGTGGCTCCGCGCTTTTCACTGCCTTATCCCACTATCCGTGGGTAACTTGAGACTCATGGGTCTGATATGGGGTCTGCAGAGTTTAAAAACTGTTTGAAAGTCTGTCCCATTCAAACAGGCTTTCCAGAGGATTAAAGGGACTTTGGGTCACAAAGTGGCCCATGCTGGAGCTTTGTGATATGAAAAGCGACTTTAGGTAGAGCAACCCATATGGCATTCTCTCCACATTCTTGAGTCAAGCTGCCATTTTCTTGTGGTTTGAGGGGAATATGGGCAGATCCCAAAAGCCAACAGCAGACACACATTCCAAATTAAGAGTCTGGAAAGTTGAAAAATTTGATTTTGTTTCTGCACTTTCACACAATGCCAAGGGCATGTGAATGGATAGAGGTAGTATGTTTTCTCTTCAGGGTCACAGACGATGTGAAATTAATTCCAGTCCCCAATGGCTGCTATTTTCCTAAAGATACCTGCAGAGTTGAGTGGACAATCTCATCTGAATTAGAAAGTCTCATCGGGGGAGTGGCACAGTAATCTTCACCAACCAGGACAGTGTTTCCCTAGATCTGTTTGCTTCTGAAGCTGCCACTGTGCAACCACTGTTCCTTACTTCTGTAGCTTCCCCAGGGGATATTCGCCATAACATGGTACATTACATAGGCCATAAATGTATCTGCAGGACTGAAATAATATTTGGGTATAACAGCAAAAATATACACTATCATGTGTAACATAGATAGACAGTGGGAATTTTCTGTATGACACAGAGAGGTTCAAGAAGGAGGGGGCATATGTATACCTATGACTGATCTGATTCATGTTGATATATAACAGAAACCCAACACAATATTGTAAAGCTCCCTTCTCCAGGGGATCTCCCCAACCCAGGGATCAAACCCACATCTCCCACATTGCAGGTGGATTCTTTACCAGCTGAGCCACAAGGGAAGCGAAAGAATACTGCATTGGGTAGCCTATCTCTTCTCCAGTGGATCTCCCCAACCCAGGAATCGAACCAGGGTCTCCTGCATCGAAGGTGGATTCTTTACCAACTGAGCTACCAGGGAAGCCCTAATATTGTAAAACAATTATCCTCCAATTAAATATTAATTTTTTTAAAAACCACACACAAAATAAGGCAAAGGCTTCTGGCTGCCTTGTAAATCAAAAACATGGTCCCCAAAAGAACAAAATAAATCCACAAAAAAATCCAAAATACATGAGAGAATTTGCTTTATGATAAGCAGGGCATCACATATCAGTGGGGCAAAGAAGGCGATTTAATAGTGTTGTGAAAATATCTTGTTCATTCCTCACCTGTATATCATGATAAACTTAAAATACATTAACAATTCCAGATGTAAAAAGAAACCATAAAAGCATTAAGGAGATATTGGGAGGATTTCATTGTATCCTTGAAGTGAGGAAGGTCTTTCTGGTGATGACTCCAAATCCAGAAGATATGAAAGGAAAAATTAATTCAAGTACATAAAAGAAAAATAACTTTTCATGGCAAATTACACCATAACCATATCAAAAATCAAATGATCAACTGGGAAGAAAGTTGTTACAACAAAGGCTGAATGCCCAGCACACAAGATCCTTCAAAAGTCATTTTGAAAAATATTTATTCTACACATAAAGGCAGTACATTATACACAGGCTTTTAGCTCAGTGATAGCTTCTTCATATTTTTTCATCTGTTCTTCATTATTTGGGGAATATGTGATTTCTTAACCCAGTCCCCTATTGATAGACATACGGATTTGTGTTTTCTAATCTTTTGCTTTAAATCATTTTTTAAAGAAAAACAATGGTGATGTTCAAGAGCTTAAACTGCCTGTGGGTTCCAATTTGGGCTATTTTCAATTTTAAGCTGCTTAACCTTGACCTTGGGCCTCTCTGTTCCTGTACCAGCATTGTGGGTTGTAAGGTAACAGTATCAATAAGATGAGATGTTTGTGAGGATTCCGTGTGTTAATATCTAGGTGAAGGACTTAGAAGAGTTCCTGGCCAATGATCCTTTCTGTTAGTTATTACTTGTTATTACTATTATTCTCACTGTGTGTCGAACAGTATATGCTTTGTGAGTGTGTGCACACGCGCACTCAGTCACTCAGTTGTGTCCGACTCTTTGCAACCCCATGGACTGTAGCCCACCAGGCTCCTACATCCATGGGATTTCCCCGGCAAGAAAACTGGAGTGGGTTACCATTTCCTTCTTGAGAGGATCTTCCTGACCCAGTAATCAAACCTGGGTCTCTTGTATTGCTCCAATATGCTTTTTATTGGCTTTAAATAAACCTGTGTTTTTGTAATGTTTAGAACCCATAGTAAAAGAGAACTTCAGGAGGAGATGCTATTTCTTAAAGGCAAAAAGTGGGATCCAGCAATGAGGAAGTAACTCTCTTACTTGCTGTTTCTGGCTTTTTAGTGAAGAGCTGCTTAGAAATGCAGCCTGACACGCAGGAGGCTGTTAGTCAGAAAATGTGGGGACCAGCTCTGGAATCTGAATGTTAATAGGCATCCCAAGGGATTCTGCCGCAGGTGGTCCCAGACAAAAATGTGAGAAAGTACTGCTCACTGTCCCCTGGGTGGGTATTTGAATTGTAAGCATAGTAACTTAGAGAAATTGGTCAGGTTCAAGTTTCTTAAAAGTTAAGTCAGTGTTTTAAGTATAGCAAACATCCTAAACCAGTCCAGAAGAGAAAATGTTGCGTTTATTGAGGCAGGATGCTTTTGTAACTGCCTTCGGGGTAAGCTGCTTGTTTGTGTTTTGTATTCTAATTTATATTGAAGGTCCTTGAGTTCCATAAAGTTGGTTTCCAGTTTCTTCAATGCCCTCCAAGTCCAGAACATAGTCTCTGAGGTTATTCTTGTTTATATTTTAATACATTTTAGAGCTTCTAAAGAAAGAAGTTCTAATGCTGCTTCAAGACTTCTTGCTACTCTGTAACAGCAAGTCTTGATGGCATACAAGAAAGACCACAGGCTTCATATTCAGTCAAACCTCAGGGCATCAATTCCTAAGAAATGTTGGGAAATTTATTACACTTGCCTGGAAATCAACTGGCTCATTGACAGCTTTGAAGTGATAATTCTTAAAGGCTACAGTTATTCCAGTGAGTTAATATTTGTAAAGAGTATGCCATACAGCAAGTGTCCAGTGAATAGTAGGTATTACTTGATTAGAGCTGATTTTTCCAGGTGATTCTCTTCTGGCTGTCTGATGCCCCCTCCTGGACAGTCCAGAGCCTGGATTAAGCAAGGGTCAGCTCACCTGCTTCAAATTAAAAGTCATGCAGTTTCCAGAGGCAATGTATCAGCAAGAGTCTGAAATCAAAGCTAGACAGTCAGTCCAACCAAGAAGAAATTCCTAGAGAAAAGCACTGGGTGGAAACCAAAGAAACCAGATAAGGATGGAAGGCAGAAGCCAGAGTTATCTGAATAATAATATTAAATGTGATAATTACTTTCTGCTTGTATTTACAGGTCTAGAATTCACATACATTATCCCAGTTAATCTGAACCAAAATTCTACAGGACAGCTGCTGCTGTTTAATTGCTAAGTTGTATCTGAATCTTTGTGACCCCGTGGACTGTAGCCCAGTGGACTCCTCTGTCCATGGGATTTCCCAGGCAAGAATACTGGAGTGGGTTGCCATTTCCTTCTCCAGGGGATCTTTCCAACCCAGGGATCAAACCCGCATCTCTTGCTTGGCAAGCATCTCTTGTTTGGTAGGCAGATTCTTTACCACTGAGCCACCTGGGAAGCCAGAAACAGAGGAGTAAATAAATCTTCATTACTTTGGATTAGGCAACAGTACCAAAAACACAAACCAAAGGAAAACATAGATAAACTGAGCTTCATCCATCTGACAGTTTTATTTCAAAGAGCACTATCAAGAAAGTGAAAAGGCCACCCACAAAGAGAAAATACTTGCAAATCATGTACTTGATAAGAGACTTGTGTACAACTCACTGAACAAAAGGACAAATTACCCAATTAAAAAATGGGCAGAGGATCTGAGCAGACCTTTTTCTGAAGAAGATACACAAATAGCTGGTAGCATGTGAAAAGATGGCAACATCATTAGTCTTTGTAAATCAAAATCACAAGGAGATATCGCTTCATATTCACTTGTAAGATGGCTTTAATCAAAAATACAACAAAGATGTGGAGATAATAGAAACCTCACACAATGCTGGTGAGAATGTAAAATAGTGCAACCACTTTGGACAACAGTTTCTTAGTTCCTCAAATTGTTTAACACAGGGTTACCATATGACCCAGGAGTTCTACTCCTAACCATATTCTCAAGAGAATTGAAAATGAATGTCCACACAAAATCTTACATGAATGTTCATAGCAGCATTTTTCCTAATAGCCCAAAGTAGGAAACAGCACAGATGTCCATCAACTGATGAATGGATACACAAAATGTGGTGGCAATAATAAGGGATACGTATTGTATGTGCTACAACATGGATAAAACTTGAAAACATACAAAAGAAAGTAGTCACAAAAGGCCACATAATGTGTGATTCCATTTATATGAAATGCCCCAAATAGGGAAATGCCCCAAATAGGGAAATCTATAGAGATAGAAAGTAGATTAGTGGTTACCGGGAGCTGGGGGAGGAAAGGATGATGTAGGATGACTGCTCATTAGGGTATGCAGTTCCTTTTTAGGTGATGAAAATGTTCTGGAATTAGTGCTGGTAGTTGTATGACTGTGAATTGACTTAAATCAACAACAACAACAATGAATTGTTTTCTTTAAATGTGTGAATTCTGTGGCATGCAAATTACATCTCAGTAAAGCTGTTAATAAATGAAAATTCAAAACATCTTATGAAGTAAATATTACTTTCATTACTTTCATCTTTCATTACTGAATAGATACAGTAACAGCTGCTTCTTGAAGGCCAAACGAACTAATGATGGAGCCAGAATTCAAAACCAGTCTGTCATATCCAAAGTCTGGATTCTTGATCAGAATGGACTAATGCTAGAAGGCCTTCCTGAGCTAGAGAGAGAAGCTGAGGTAACCTTCACTAGACACCTGTGGTCATAGACCTGCTAAAGAGGGAGCTCTTTCTTAGTGATCAGGCCTGGCTGCTAAGCCAGATTTGCTCTGACACTGCTTTGGTTCACCACGTCATTGAGGAGTCACCTCAGGAGTCATTCACTGGTGGCTAAGACTTTGACCAAATGGGTTAATGTGGGAGCACAAAAGACTCTGTCCCATGGCAAAGAACGTTCAATGGGAAACGCTGAGTCCAGATGCTCCAGACTTTGCTGTGTTTCAGCATCACCTGCTAATCTGTTGAAAAAATACAGATATCCAGGTCCCATTCCAGACAGACTGGGTTAAAAACTGAACGTCCTTGCCTGGTGAGTGTTGTCAGCTGAGTGGGATAAGGGCAGAGAATGTGGTGATAACTGGTAGGTTCCTGCAAATAGGTGTTGCTAATAACTAAGAAGCTCCCGGGAAGTTATTCCAGTTCCAGCCCTGGTGGTGCTCTTAGAGAGCCTCTGTCTGCAAGAAGCTGCCCCCTACCTGTGGTCTGAGGAGGCCAGAAGGCCTTGCTTCCAGCTGGAAACCACAAAAATGGCCCAAGGAACAAAACTTTCATTTGGGGGCATCCAATACATGATTTCATGGTTCATGTATGCTGAGCACCTGAAAAATTGATGCTTTTGAACTGTGGTGTTGGAGAAGACTCTTGAGAGTCCCTTGGACTGCAAGGAGATCCAACCAGTCCATCCTAAAGGAGATCAGGCCTGGGTGTTCATTGGAAGGACTGATGCTGAAGCTGAAACTCCAATACTTTGGCCACCTCATGTGAAGAGTTGACTCATTGGAAAAGACCCTGATGCTGGGAGGGATTGGGGGCAGGAGGAGAAGGGGACGACAGAGGATGAGATGGCTGGATGGCATCAGCGACTCGATGGGCATGAGCTTGAGTAAACTCCGGGAGCTGGTGATGGACCGGGGGGTCTGGCGTGCTGCGATTCATGGGGTCACAGAGTCAGACACGACTGAGCGACTGAACTGAATACATGATTTGACCATACCCATAAAAATCATGTCTTCTTTTGAAAACTAATCAAATAATCAAGAAAAATATGAAATTTTAAGTAGAATTCATCTTAAGTCTTTCCATCAGAGAAAAATATTGTTTTATACTTTGGTGAATGCACCCCCAGGTATGCCTCTGAGCCCATGTACATGTAGAGAAAATCTTATACAAATTTACATACACGAGAAAATGCAACCCATACAGGATACCTTGTAAACTTGCTATCAGTATCTTCAAGATCCCCATGTTTTAGGGAGAAAGTACTTTTTTTGTTTGTTTGTTTTGGTTGTGTGGGGTCTTTGTTGCTGCATGCGGGCTTTTTCTAGTTGCAGAAAGAGGGAGTCACTTTGTTGAGGCTCCTGGGCTTCTCACTTCGGTGGTTCCTCTTGCTGTGGAGAACAGGCTGTGGGCACACGGCTTCAGTAACTGCGGCCGGCGGGCTCCAGCGTGCAGGCTCGTAGTTGGGTGTGGGGCGTGGGCTTCGTTGCCCCACAGTATGTGGTGTCTTCCCAGACCAGGGGTCGCATGTGCGTCCCCTGCATTAGCAGCAGATTCTTATCCACTGTACCACCAGGGAAGTCCAGAAATCCTTCATTTTTCATGAAAGAAAAACAACTAAGGTTGAAGTTTTCTGTGGTTTCATAACAGGCACCATTATATTAATATATGAAGCATGAAAACAATTATAGTCAGTGTACGTATCCCAAACCAACAGATCCCCAAATTTTCATGGATATTTGTTCTTTTTCATGGATATTGTTCTTTTCTCCTGTGTTACAAAGCTAATAAAAAGTAGATTAAGGTAAACAGCTAATTTTTACCATAATTTTTAGCAGTGCAGAGAATAATATGGTTGGCAAAAATTTTGAGTGCTCTCTAGATGCATGAATGTGTGAAAGCTCTTAAACATAAGTATCATGGTGTTTGAGAGTTTATAAATTTTAGGTTAATTTTTTCTAGGTAGGATAGACTATTAGGGATTGTTTTTTCATTCTGAATTTCTCTGCAATTCTAAATTTGTACTGGGGCAAGAATAGATTTACAAGCTATTCTATAAACCTCATTGTACTTTGTAATAAGTATACATTAAAATGTCCCAATAAACTATAAATTTCTGTTCACTGAAATTCTAGAATTTTTTGAAGCCAGGCTTTATGTCCCAATAATCATTCTTCTTATCTTCAGGGAATTCAACAGAATACTTTCCACTTTTACACTGAGGGATGCACTTGAGATTGGAGTTCTTGATTCTAATCGAGAGTGAGAGGTAAATTCATACAAAAAAAATTAGGTGGAAGAAACTTTGTTTTGAAACATACTGCTTTTTATTTCCCATGAAGTGAGAGCTGGTCCTAACAACATTGAGTTGTTGCTCAAGAGAAGTGCTCAACTTGATCTGCAGAACTAATGAGAAAGAGCAAATCCTTTTTATTCACAGATAAATGAACTACTAGTGAGGTTTAAGGAAACATCTGGAACAAACTGACAGAAATCTCTCATGCTACATTGTAGCACATTTAAATATAAAGACATGAATTTGACACTTTTCTCTCCATATATAACTGCCTTTTCCCACTGTTGGTATGAATCCATTTTCTTTTTTTAGAGGTTAAGTTCTTCCCTCTAGAAAGTACTAAAATTCTCTTGGGATATCCATAAATAAGCAAAAGAAAATTAATTTTTTAATTTCAAGGGATTTTGCATATATATAACTTTTCTGCTTGTTATCACCTCCATCCTTGTAACTGGGCAGCTTGACAAAAGTGAAAATTAAACTTTCTTAAAAAAGCATAGAAATACCAGCCACTTATTAAACATTTTCCTTTTTATACGTCCCAAGGGACCATGCAGGCTCACAGAGTCTGCTAATCCAGACCATATAGGATCCGTCTTTTTTTTTTTTTCCCCTATCTGAACCTGATGGCAGTGCCTGGGGGTGCAAATAAATAAAAACAGTTCCTGGCTTTTGAAGGGTTAATGTTAGAGTTCAACTCTATTTGATCATTTGCTTTTAGCAGTTCTAGTCACTGACTAACCAAATATCATCACATGGTGGTGATGATAGAGCCAAGAAACCAAACAGAAAATATTAAAAAAGAAAATTATCAGTTGGTATTAACAGTACTGGGTATATCCAACTTTCCTTCCAAAGAACAGTATTAGAATGAACCTGATATGTTCACACTGCTGTGTTTAAAATGAATGATCAACAAGGACCGACTGTGTAGCACAGGGAACTCTGCTCAATATTCTGTAATCATCCAAATGGGAAAAGAACTTGAAAAAGAATAGATACATGTATATGTATAACTGAATCACTTTGCTATATGCCTGTTAATCAACTATACTCCCATATAAAATAAACATTTTTTAAAAAGATCCCTAAAAAGAATGAACTTGAGGCCCTTTTCATACACGTGGACACCCCAATTGGACAGAAAGTCCCGCTTATGCAGAAAAGATTCTGAAGATAATCCTTTGAATGTTGTACCTCTGTGTCGCCAAACACCAAACCTAGATTGAGAGCTCACAGCTTGATTACTCTTTGCATAGATGTGAATGTTGGGGCTGCTGAACTGGAAGCCCAAGTTGGAGTGTTCAGTCCTAATGAATGCTCACTTGTTTAGACAGAGATTATTTTTCAGGAAAATGCCAGGTTAAATTTATACGATCGTGGAAGTGAGGCAAGGGTGTCAGCTTGGGCCACTGAAAGGCATTCAGGAGGAGCAGGGAGCACAAAGCCTGGTTCATATGGCCCTGCTGGGATTTTGCTGCTATTTTGAGGTCATGAGCAAGGCAGAGAAATTACTCAAGGAAGTGTGGGGCATTATTGAGACAACCAGAAAACCTTCGGAGACAGCGTGAGAGATTGAAACTTCATAGAGGGGATTCACCGCTCTGCACTGCTGGGACAGCAAGAACATCGGAGCTGTAGAAGCCTAACCAGGAGTCCTGGGAGAAATTACAAAGGGAAGGGATGCTCAAGTCTGAGAAGCACCAGGCCACTGTGTAGACGAGGCCTCCTGCAGCGACCACCATTTAGATAACAAACATCACAGTCCTCTCACATAGATTTACTGAATAGAAGCAGAAAAAAAAATAGAGTGTAGTCGAATATGGCAAAAATAGTCTATATATTAAAATAAATGAATTGCAGTTTTAGCTAGTCTTTGGATCAGAAAATTTAAGCCTTGTGTGTCTCATTTGCCTTATAAGAAATTAATGTAGAAGTAGATGAGAATGCAATTTCAAACTATAAATACAGTAGCATCATTAACATCATGACTATTCTGTGAATCTGAGTAGAATCTTTGCTAGTCTTCAGGCTTATTCCACAGTATGATTTATTATTAAATCTTTATATCAAGTGGCAAGATGTGATCTTGAATTAGGCCCTGAATGGAAACACCTTTATACCATGAAAAGCTTGGCTTACTGAGCATCAGTCCAAAAGATGAGAGTCAAAAAGATGCTCTAGGCACTGAGATAAACAGGCAGAGCTGAGGAAATTCCTGCCTGGTGCATGTTATTGTTGGACATGGTAGACAAATCATGACTCTAGCCTGAAGCTTTGAAGTGAAACAGTAGGGTCCAAAGCAGCAGGACTGATCTTTGGCTCCTGGCAATAACAGAGTAGTTAGTTGAAGACAAACTCTCCAGCGAGCACATCTAGAAACCCTCAGTTCAGTTGCTTAGTCATCTCCTACTCTTTGCAACCCCATGGACTGAAGCATTTCAGGCTTCCCTGTCCATCACCAACTCCCAGAGCTTGCTCAAACTCATGTCCATTGAGTCAGTGATGCCATCCAACCATCTCATCCTCTGTTGTCCCCTTCTTCCTGCCTTCAATCTTTCCCAGCATCAGGGTCTTTTTTAATGAGTCAGCTTTTCACATCAGGTGACAAAAGAATTGGAGCTTCAGCTTCAGCATCAGTTCTTCCAATGAGTATTCAGGACTTATTTCCTTTAGGATTGAAAGGTTTGCTCTCCTTGCTGTCCAAGTGACTCTCAAGAGTCTTCTCCAACAAAAGCATCAGCTCTCTGGTACTCAGCTGTCGTTATGGTCCAACTCTCACATCCATACATGACTACTGGAAAAACCATAGCCTTAACTAGATGGACCTTCATTGGCAAAGTAATATCTCTGCTTTTTAATATGCTGTTTAGGTTTGTCATAGCTTTTCTTCCAAGGAGCAAGTGTCTTTTAAGCATCTTTTTAAACCTAGACAAAGGAAACAAGCATTGGTTTTTTTTCTTTCAGAATATAAATACTTTAATCATTCAAATAGCAAGCTCAATATGTTTCAAATTCTTTATTATACATCATGGTTGCACAATTTGAGACTGGTTAAATACTGTTGGCTTTCAATTTTTCTTTGAATGTTTTCCAGATTACTACATGCAAATGACCATGAAAATATTTGGCATTTAAAAAATTTGAAGCTCTGAACAGACACTTACATGAAGGAAAACATCATTCACGGATATCCACATTTACAACTGGTGCTCCAGCACATAGTACATGGAACTTTTTGCCAGTTAAAAAGTTGGTTACAGTCTTCCACGCAGTCTCCAAAAACGTTCCAATAAAAATAACGAGAATAAAAAGATAACATATGGTGAAATCAGTAACTAGGTGGATGGACTACGCGCCCGGTCTTGAACTGTCCAGTGGAGTTAAAACTGGAAAATGCCTAAATGAAAATTACAGCTTCTTGACAAAGGGGGGATAAAAAAAAAAAAAAAAAAAAAGTTGGTTACTCACCATTTTTCAAAGAGCCACCGTAGTAAAATAGGCTTAAAGAAATGTAATTTGGGTTACTTAGCTTACTCTTAAAGTAAGGTTAACTGACAAGACTCAGGCACTGGTTTTAAGAGGTTAGATTACCTACCAAGGCATTCAAAAATAGAAGCACCAAGGTCCCTGGGAGAAGGGAAGTGCCCTGAGGGGTGTACCTTAACCCTCAAAACATTAGTGCATTTGTAAGTGACACCAAACCAAGTTGCTTAGAAATCAATCAGCTGCTGCTAAGAGGCTAGAAAACTGAGTAGAGCTTTGAGCTATCTCACCAGGGTGCAGAGATGAAAATGAGGATTTCAGAGTCCACCATGAGTAGGAAAACTGGAAACACCCACACTTCCAGTAAGGATGTTAAAAGGGACTACACCCAGGAGTAAAGGTATTTGGAAAAATATCAGCACTCATAAAGACTGAAACCCACCTTTGAAATGATTAAAGCCCATATTGGATTAAGATGATCTGCCAATGGTGAAATGGTGAAAAGTCCCTCACTTGTGTCCGACTCTTTGCGACCTCATGGACTGTAGCCTACCAGGCTCTTCCTCCATGGGATTTTCCAGGCAAGAATACTGGAGTGGAAAAAAAAAAAAATACTGGAGTGGGTTGCCATTTCCTTCTCCAGGAGATCTTCCCAACCCAGGGATTGAACCCAGGTCTCCCACATTGCAGGCTTTACCGCTTTACCACCTGAGCCACCAGGGAAGTCGATCTGCCAGTACTATTGTCTATCTCCATGCGCTCTCCTCCAAAAAATAAAATAGATCTTCTCTGAAAGAATATAACATCAACCAGAGACTCAGATTATCTCTGGGATTCATCATCACATTCGTTCATTTTATTGTGCAAGAAAATATAAATGGCTAAAAACACACAGGGACTTCGCTGGTCGCTCAGTGGTAAAGAATCCGCCTGCCAAAGCAGGAGATGCAGGTTCAATCCCTGGGTCAGGATGCTCCCCTGGTGGAGGAAATGGCAACCCACTCCAGTATTCTTGCCTGTAAAGTTCCATGGACAGAAGAGACTGGTTGGTTACAGTCTATGGGGTCACAAAAGAGTCAGCTGTGACTTAGTGACTAAACAATAACAAAAAACAGACAAGAAAAATATATTGGAAATCAATAGGTAATTCAATTATTGGAGTTTTCCAACACAGATTTTAAAATGACTTTAAGTAGTATTTCAACAAAGTAAATATGAGTATTTCATCAAAAACTGAAATTTATACAAAGTAAAATAGAATTCAAGTACTGAAAAATAATTTTATTGCTGAGTTTAAAGAATGAAATATCTTAGGATTAGTGAACAGAAAGATAAATTATGAGAAAACATACAGATGAGGAGCAAAAAGAAGATACAAAGCACTGAAAAGTTCTGAAATACAGACTCTTAACAGTAGTCTCTAAAACAGACAACAAAATGGGACAAAAGCAATATTTGAAAAGATACTGAGAATTCTCTGAAACAGATGCAAGATACCAAGCTACAGATTGAAAAAGCTCTATTAACCTCAAGTAGAATAAATACAAAGACAGTGCACTTCAGCATATCCTAGTAAACCTGTTAAATACCAAAGACTAAGAGAAAATATTAAGGGAAGCCAAAAGAAAAAAAAAAATTACCTTTGCAGAAGAAACAACAAGCTGGGTTCTCCACAAAAGTGGTAAAAACCAGGACTTCCTGATGGTCCAGTAATGGATACTCCATGTTTTCACTGCAGGGAATGCAGTTTCCACCCCTGCCTGGGAAACTAAGATCCCACAAGTCACGTGGAATGGCCAAAAAATAAATGAAAAAAAAAAAAAGAAATGGTAAAAGCCAGAAACAATGTAATAACACCTTTTAAAGTCCTAAAAGAAGTAGATGCCAATCTAGACTAATATATTCAATGAAGAGGTCTTTCAAAAATGAAGCAAAATAAATATATTTGCAAATAAAGAGAATTTTGCCATTACCACTAGACTCACATTAAAAGAAACATCTAAAGTGAGTTTTCAGAGAGAGGTGAGAGGATGGAACTACAAAAGGAATCAAAGAGTAATGAAAAGGCTAAATCCATGGGTAGATCTAAATAGTTTGTTACAACATTTAAGAATAATGCTTTATGTGCTTAAAATTGGAAGAATGGAAATATGTCATAGCACAGAAGACAGGAACATGAATAATAGAATCACAGGGTTATAAGAGTCTTGAACTATCTGGGAATGGGAACTGACAAAAGTTAAGAAGTCAGAGATGCCTGTTATAATCTCTAATAACTAAAATAATATATAGCTAGCAAGCTAACACAGGAGGGATAATGATAAACGATAAAAATAGTTGAGGGATAGAAACGAAGGCAAAAAAGGGAAGAAAAGGTAACATGAAACAAGTGAGCCAAATAGAAACAAAAAGATAAGGTGTTCAACTCAAACCCAAATACACATATTATATAATACATTAAATATAAATAGAATTCAATAAAAAGTCAAGGATTATCAGACTAGATTAAAACATAAAAATGACATTCAAGAAATACAACTTATATACGAAAAAATGAATGAAAATAAATGGATGAAAAGATATGCATGCAAATTTTAACCAAAAATAGAGAGGGGTTAGTGTAGCTATACTTGCATCAGATAAGCTTATCTGCTGAAGCTTCTTTACTTTTAGTAAAGAGATAGAGAGGGACACCTCCTAATGATAAAAGGATCAGT
Source organism: Cervus elaphus (assembly GCF_910594005.1). Lineage (NCBI taxonomy): Eukaryota > Metazoa > Chordata > Mammalia > Artiodactyla > Cervidae > Cervus > Cervus elaphus. Next base: position 35,686,280 of record NC_057832.1, on the reverse strand, counting down.
AGATCAGGAAGTTGTTTATTTTTTTGTTTGTATGCATCTACTAAGATAGTCTCAGCTTCAAAATATATAAAACCAACTTGACAGGATAAATGAAAAAGTAGACAAATCTATAGTTATGGTGGGAGAATGTAACACACCTCTCTCAGTAACTAATAGAACAAATGTACAAAATAAACCCTTAGTCACAGGATATCTGAGTAATGAAATTTTCAAATTTGACCAAATAATATATGGTCATAGTTTTAGATGTGATAATGGAATGTTGATTGTATTGTATTTTTAAAAATGCATTTGTCAGTAAGAGAAACATACTGAAATATTTAAAAGTGAAAAAAGAAAAAGGTGCGAGGACCATAATCTTAGAAAAGTGAGGGGAACAGAAACTGGACAGGAAAAGTAAATGGAAGCACAAATAGAAAAGTTGTCTGGTCTGAACTCTGTCCACAATATTGGAGCAACACTGGAAAAGAATAGGTCACACAAATAATTTCAAAATATAATTTTTACAACTTAGGTGGCTTATCATTATGCTCCAAAAAATAAAATTTATTGAAGTATAATTGATTTACAATGTTGTGTTAAATACTAGTGTACAGAAAAGTGACTCAGTTCTATATATATATGTATGTACATATGCTCAGTCTCTAAGGCATATCTGACTCTTTGTGACCCCATGGATTGCAGGACGCCAGGCTTCCCTGTCCTTCACCATCTTTTTGAGTTTGCTCAAACTCATGTCTACTGAGTCAGTGATGTCATCCAACCATCTGATCCTCTGTTGCCCCCTTCTCTTCCTGTCCTTAGTTTTCCCCAGCATCAGGGTATATTTATGGGTATTTGGTGACTCAGGAGTAAAGACTGCACCTGTCAGTGCAGAAGACTTGGGTTCAATCCCTGGGTCGAGAAAGACCATCTGGAAGATGGCACGGCAACCTGATCTAGTATTCTTGCCTGGGAGATCCCATGTAGCCTTGAGGGCTACAGTCCATGGTGTCACAAAGAGTCAGACACAACTTAGAGACTAAACAACAACAAAATCTATCTAACGATATACATTCTTTGTAATGTTCTGTTCTATTATGGTTTATCACAGGATATTGAATTTAGTTCCATGTGTTATACAGTAGGACTAAGTTGTTTATCCTTTCTATATGTACTAGTTTGCATCTGCGAATCCAAAACTACTGATTTATCCCTCCCCCTTCCACACCCCACCCCACTGGCAACCACAGTCTGTTCTCTATGCTGTGAGTCTGTTTCTGTTTCATAGGTAAGCTCATCTGTGTCATGTTTTAGATTCCACATACAAGTGATATTTTATGGTATTTGTTTTTCTCTTTCTGATTTACTTCACTTAGTGTGATAATCTCTAGGTATATCTATGTTACTGCAAACAGCATTATTTCATTCTTTTTTATGGCTGAGTAATATTCCATATATATATACATATATATGTGTATATATATAAATATAGACACACCACATCTTCTCTATCCATTCATCTGTTTATGGACATAAGTTGTTTCCATGTCTTCAATATTATGAACAGTGCTGCTATGAAAACAGGGGTGCAGGTATCTTTTTGCATTATAGTCTTGTCTGTATATATGCCTAGCAGTGGGATTGCTGGATCATATGGTAGCTCTGCTTTAAGTTTTTTTGAGGAACCTCCGTACTGTTCTCCATAGTGGTTGTACCAATTTATATTCCTGCCAACAGTGTAAAGAGGGTTCCCCTTTCTCCACACCCTGTTTGCCTCAAAAAATTTCTAAGTGTGACAATGATGTGAAATATTTAAAAAGCATTCTTACCAATATAACTCAATGATTTAGCAGAATTTTATGTATATATGCTAACTGGATAATACTTTGTTTTAAATCTGTAAAAAGGAGTCTCTCATCTCTTCTGTCACAGTGTGCTGTTTATTTGACATTTTGCAACAATTTCACTTTTTCAGTGAAATTGTTTCAACAAAATGCATGAATAGAAATGCTACAATAAATACCAGATTCTTCCAAAGAAGAATATAGAAGTCCTAATGGATGCACTCGTCTCACACACTAGTAAAGTAATGCTCAAAATTCTCCAAGCCAGGCTTCAACAGTATGTGAACTATGAACTTCCAGATGTTCAAGCTGGTTTTAGAAAATGCAGAGATCAAATTGCCAACATCCGCTGGATCATCGAAAAAGAAAGAGAGTTCCAAAAAAACATCTATTTCTGCTTTATTGACTATGTCAAAGCCTTTGACTGTGTGGATCACCACAAACTGTGGAAAATTCTTCAAGTGATGGGAATACCAGAGCACCTGACCTGTTTCTTGAGGAACCTGTATGCAGGTCAGGAATCAACAGTTAGAACTGTACATGAAACAGCAGACTGGTTCCAAATCAGGAAAGGAGTATGTCAAGGCTGTATATTGTCACCCTGCTTATTTAACTTATATGCAGTGTACATCATGAGAAATGCTGGGCTGGATGAAGCCCAAGCTGAAATCAAGATTCCCAGGAGAAATATCAATAACCTCAGATATGCAGATGACACCACCCTTATGGTAGAAAGTGAAGAGGAACTAAAAAGCCTCTTGATGAAAGTGAAAGAGGAGAATGAAAAAGTTGGCTTAAAGCTCAACATTCAGAAAACTAAGATCATGGCATCTGGTCCCATCACTTTATGGGAAATAGATGGGGAAACAGTGGAAACAGTGGCAGACTTCACTTTTGGGGGGCTCCAAAATCACTGTAGATGGTGACTGCAGCCATGAAATTAAAAGACACTTACTCCTTGGAAGAAAAGTTATGACCAATCTAGACAGCATATTAAAAATCAGAGACATTACTTTGCCAACAAAATCTATCTAGTCAAAGCTATGGTTTTTCCAGTAATCATGTAAGGATGTGAGAGTTGGACTATAAAGAAAGCTGAGCACCAAAGAATTGATGCTTTTGAACTGTGGTGTTGGAGAAGACTCTTGAGAGTCCTTTGGACTGCAAGGAGATCCAACCAGTCCATCCTAAAAGAAATTAGTCCTGAATATTCATTGGAAGGACTGATGTTGAAGCTGAAACTCCAATACTTTGGCCATCTGATGCGAAGAACTGACTCATTAGAGAAGACTCTGATGGTGGGAAAGATTGAAGGTGAGAGGAGAATGGCATGACAGAGGATGAGATGGTTAGATGGCATCACCTACTCAATTGGCGTGAGTTTGAGTAAAGTCTAGGAGTTGGTGATGGGCAGGGAGGCCTGGTGTGCTGCAGTCCATTGGGTCACAAAGAGTAGGACACGACTGAGCAACTGAACTGAACTGAACTGAATGGATCCACTTCTTTTTTACCCTAGTTAAATTATGATTTACTCATAAAGTCAATTTTCTTTTTAGTTAAATCTTCCTAGAAATACTAGCTAATATATTCTATTTCTTTTAAAAAATAGATAAATCACAGAAAATGGTATCATAAAGGACACATGAATCTTTAAATGTTATCATCAAATGCTTTAAAGAGCTTTTAATTGGATTGTATTTTCAAATTATTAGTTTAAGCTAATCATTTTCTAATTACTGCAAAAACAGAAGATCTGGAAATTCTGTGGGCAAGCTTATTTTAAAATTATGTAAAACTGTCTAATAGCTCTCATTAAGCTTCCTTTTACTTTAGTAAACTCATTTCTTTACAGCTTAAGAAGGATTTCAGTTAAACTTTAAAATACATTTTAGAGGAGTTCATGTAATTTAACAATATTTAAATTTTTCCTTAATTTTTCACTTGATATATAAAAAATCAGCAATAGTTTTCAACATAGTATTAAGCATGAAAACAAGCTCAAATAATTTCCTTTGGATAGTCAACTTACTTCTTTTTTGAAGGATAAGATACACAAACTCTTCTCGTATCTTTGTGCATTTTACAAAATCATCTATCATTTAAGAAATTACTCTTAATTTTATGAATAGAACTAACAGCATATGTTGATTTATTGAGTTTCTCACCACAATTCTTAGCAATGAATTGTCAAGGAATAATTAGTTACTAAAGTGCTTGATTCTACTTTTAAAAGCTGCTGTAAACCATGTAGATAAACAGAGTTGCAACTTTAACCTGTTGCTTAAATGACAACTTTGGCAAAGGTAATATTAATACTTTCCCTGTTAACTAATTGTAAGTGTTTCAGACATTGATAGCTCTTTTATATTTTAAGTCATTTCTTATATTACTTTTTCTTTCTAAAACTGTTGTATGTCCTCATTGTTACAAGTAGACTTGTTCATTTCACTGCTATTAATTAGACAGCTGATTGCCGTCTTTCACCAACTTATTGGTTATTCTTGTTGTTCAGTTTCTCAGTTCTGTCTGACTCTCTGTGACCCCATGGACTGCAGCACGCTAGGCTTCTCTGTCCTTCACTATCTCCTGGAGTTTACTCAAGTTCAGGTCCAGTGAGTTAATGATGCCATCCTACCATCTCATCCTCTGTTGCCACCTTTCCTCCTGCCCTCAATATTTCATTAATGGAAGACAATACATTATTTCATTTAGATTTGTTTTCCTTCCTCACACTGAGAAGCCTGTCATACAGGCTGTAAGATCACCTTTTCTCCAACATTGGATGCCGTATTCCATCTCTGATTATTTGTACTATTCGATGAGCCTTCTGGTTAGAAGACTTTTTAAAACTTTCAATGGCAGTATTTATAGTTTTAAAACTTTATAGTCTTACAAAGATGATAACTCCTTTTTGCCAACTTTATTAATATATTTATTGTGAAATGTCCAGTTCACCTAGGCAGGTTCATTTCTTCAGTTAAAAAAAAAACACTAACACATTTGCTGGGCTGAGAGCTGGTTTATTCCGATATGGACAGAAAGTGAAAGTGAAAGTCGCTCCATCACGTATGACTCTTTGTGACCCCATGGACTAGAGTCCATGGAATTCTCCAGGCAAGAATACTGGAGTGAGTAGCCTTTCTCTTCTCCAGGGGATCTTCCCAACCCAGGGATCGGACCCAGGTCTCCCACATTGCAGGTGGATTCTTTACCAGCTGAGGCACCAGGGAGGCCCAGAGGAGTTGTTAAATATTGAAATATTTCCATTCCAGTTGGTAAATAACCTCCTTTCCGGGTCTCAGAGATTTTAAAGCAATGTGTATAGATATACTTTGTGTTTATGTGTAAAACAGCAATAGAGTCTAGGCTCAGATGTTTTTGGACAGGTATTATGTTTTCTTTTTTTCTTATCCAGATGACTATCTGGGAAAATATATGAACATTCATAGGAATGTGGGATAATTTTTTGTAGTGCTGGATTATCTGGTCTCACATTAATATCAACCGTGTTTCTTAGGCATTGGGACAGTCAAAAGTGTGCCTAGACGTTTCCAAAACTTTCTGTGAGAAGCAACTGTTCCTGTTGAGAAACCTTGGATTAACTTTTATTATATGTTGTTGTTCAGTCACTCATTTGTGTCCGAATCTTTGTGAACCTATGGACTACAGCACACCAGCCTCCCTTGGCCTCCACAATCTCCTGGAGTTTGTTCAAACTCATGTCCATTGAGTCGGTGATGCTATCCAACCATCTCTTCCTCTGCCCCTCATACAAGAAGGGAATCTTTTTGCCAACGCTGGGTGCCTTATTCTGACTGTTATCATTTGTGCTACTTCATGATCCTTCTGATTAGTAGATTTTTAAAAACTTCAGTGGCAATATTCACTGTTTTCAATACTAGTATATCTCCCTGCTTTGGCCCATAAAGAAACTTGAGTCAAAACACTGAGCTTTAGTTGTTCTCTTTGAAAAGCCATAATAGAATGATCTGTTTTATTTCCGTATCAACTGAGAACACGGGGCAAATGAGACCAAAACTGCAGGGAAGAGGATTTAGCAATAAGGAAATTATTTGAAATAAGAAACATCCTGAGCACATGTGATTTTCCCATAAGCTTAACAATAATGAAATAATTGCAGTTTAGTGAAGAATTGCTTTGTGCCGGGCTCTGTGATTATTGCTTTACATTTTAAAATTATATTTGATACTCTCAACAGCCTAGTCAGGAATGGGTATTGCTATCTATCCTTGGTGGCTCAGACAGTAAAGAATCTGCTTGCAGTGCAGGAGACCTGGTTCTATCCCTGGGTCGGGAAGATCCCCTGGAGGAGGGCAAGGCAACCCGCTCCAGTACTCTTGCCTGGAGAATTCCACGGACAGAGGAGCCTGGCGGGCTACAGTCCATGGGGTTGCAAAGAGTTGGACACGACTGAGTGGCTAACGCGTTTACTTAGAGGAAAGGTATATTCTCAGGAAAACTGCCAGCAGTGTGCTCTTAGCCTCATGACTGGTTTCCAAGCAGGCAGGCTCTCTGAGGATGGGGGTTTGGATCTGATTGTTGCTTCCCAGGGCGTATAAAATGTGAGTGGTTGAGAGTACAGCCAATGTTATCTATTGTGGTTTTCTGAGCCATTATATCCTAGGACCTTGATTTTTGTTTTTAAAGATTTTATGTGTATTTTCTGTTTTATAAGAGTCTCTTCCCCTCAATCTCCAAAACTGAGCTATTAACTTGAGCCAACCATTTATTATCTTTTAGCATTTTGTCATGCCACTCCTTGAATTCTTGGACTGATTACCAGAGTTTTGTTTTTATATAGGAGTAATTAAGCTCTTTCAGTATCTGATTATTTCTGTAAATAGATACAAATTGCTATTTGGAGATAAATGATTTCTAGCAGAAACTTGGAGCATCAATGTATCAGATAGAAAGAAGCCATTTAGTCTAAATATTTGTTGGAGAAAACAATGTCTTTGTTAATCTCTGTCATTTGGAAGTGGAATATTGATTCTTGCTTGAGATTCTGATCTGTTGATATGTTATTGATGGTGATATTTGGACTCAGCAGTGAGATGAGGCAAAAAGAGAAGGCTATTTGGACTTCAGGCAAATGTATTATAATTGTGTGATGACATTAAAAAATAACTACAGAAGTACTGTTACTGCCTCAGTAAAGGAAGTTTTGGTGAGGATAGCCAGGCCCACATTAAATGGTATAGAAATATGAAGCAGTTTTTAGCTTACCTCTAACTTTACCTCTCCTACGACAGTAGAAGTGCATGCTGAAGTGTGTCCAACTCTGTGACCCCATGGACTGTAGCCTGCCAGCTTCCTCTGTTCACAGAATTTTCAGACAAGAATGCTGGAGTAAGTTGCCATTTACTTCTTCAGGAAATCTTCCCAACACAGGGATCAAACACATGTCTCTTTTGTCTCCTGCTCTGGCAGGTGGATTCTTTACCACCAGCTCCATCTGTGACAGGAGGTGTTCATACAAATTTAGTCATTTTATTATTTCTTACCAGTATTCTCAGGAAAACAGAAGTTAATGAAAAGAGGAAGTGCAGGCGTTACATGTATTCACAGATTTGTTTTCTGAACTGCTGGAAAATATTAAGAGGTTGTGTCATCATCGTGTCTTCTGGTGATGAAATCTCTTACTCTAAACCCAGTTCAGACTAATATTTAATGAATAAAGACAAGATGGTCAGGATGTGGGTTTCAAAGGTAATGTAATTCCGAAGGTCAGAGTCTGCCTCTGAGGGGTAGGGAGCTGTCAGGAACCCTGAGAAGAATTAGTCGAAATACACATGTGTGCAAGACTAGAGAGTGTTCTGTATAGTAACGAGTGTTCCAAGAATTGGGAACATGTATACAAAAGCTGTGTGTGGAGTGTGTGGCACAGTCTGACCATGGAGATAAGTAACCCAGGACGGTAGATGGGTAATGTTGGCACCATCTTGTGACCTCTTTTGGGATCTGGTCTCAAAAAATACCACTTTGGTTCCCAGCATGCATGAGTGCTTAGTCATGTCCAATTCTTTTGTGACCTCATGGATTGTAGCCCACCAGGCTCCTCTGTCCATGGAATTTTCCAGGCAAGAATACTGGAGTGGGTTGCCATTTCCTTCTCCAGGGGATCCTCCCAACCCAGGGATCGAACCCATGCATCCTGCATTGGCAGGCAGATTCTTTACCAACTCTGCCACTTGGGAAGTTTCCCAGACTGTGCCCTAAATTATTTGACCACAACAATAAAGAATCTGCCTGCAATGCAGGAGAATCAGATTCGATCCCTGGGTCGGGATCCCCTGGAGGAGGAAATGGCAACCCACTCCAGTATTCTTACTTGGGAAATCCCATGGACAGAGGAGCCTGGCAGGCTTCAGTCCATGGGGTCACAAAGAGTCAGAGATGACTGAATGACTAACACACATACTTCATTTGATAATATAAGGCTGACAAATCCAACTTGATTATATATTTTCAACTACAGGGGCAAATTAGGTGCTAAGACTGAGACTTTATACCATGAGTGGAGATATGCAACCTAGTTTTAAATATCTGGGGGGTATTTTGGTAGAAAACAGAGTAAGGAAAAGCTTTTATGTTTAGATACAAGCTGTCCCTCAATATTCTCAGGGCACTGGCTCGAGGACCCCTGTGGATACCCAGCTCTGGGGATGCTCAAGTCTCTTCTATGAAATGGCCTTTCCTAGTTGGTCCTCTGCGTCTCCCACGGGTCCTGCACCCACAAAACGGTGGGCTAGTGGGCTGACTACTCATCCTTAGACAGTGCAATTCCATGGAAGAAGGAGAGAGGGAAATAGAAAATGAAGCAGAGGAGTGGAGAGGGCGAGTCATTTGTAGAGATGTGGATGGACCAGGAAGCCAGGAAGTGCTTTTCGGAGCTGGTCACGTTTGCTACCGAGAGCAACCTACTACTTTACTTCGCAGGGGCATTTTCTGAGAGGCTACATGAACAGCTGTTGTTTAGAAAAGAGTTTATCTGATAAGCCCCACTTCCCACTGGTCAGAGATTTACCCCATAGGGTACTAAGCCTTCCCAGAGTGTTAACTCCACACACACCTCCAGGGTGTACACACTTAATCATTTTTTTGTTTTGGAGTATAATTACTTCACAATGTTACATTAGTTTCTGCTGATACAATGAAGTGAATCAGCCATATGTATACGTATATCCTCTCCCTCCTCCTTGCCCCCATCCCACCCATCAAAGTGCTCCCTGCACTGTAAAGCAGCCTCCCACTTGCTGTCTGTTTTATGCATGGTAGTGTATACATGTCAATCTAATCTCACAGTGTGTACCCCCCACCCCCATGTCTACATGTCCATTCTCTACGTCTCCATTTTTATTCCTGTCAGGCAGAGAGTTTCATCTGTCCTATTTTTCTAGATTCCACATATATGTGTTACATACAACATTTGTTTTCCTCTTTCTGACTGATTTCACTCTGTATGACAGATTCTGGGTCCATCCACATCTCTACAAATGACCCAGTTTCACTCCTTTTAGTGGCTGAGTAATATTCCTTTGTATATATGTACCACATCTTTATCCATTCAGCTGTTGATGGGCATTTTGGTTGCTTCCATGTCCTGGCCATTGTACACACCTGACCTTTAAGAGAGCCCCTGGCTTCTCAGGATTCAGCAGCAATGGCGAAGATGGAGAGAAGGGAAGAGGCATGCTGCTGCTGCTGCTACTGCTAGGTCGCTTCAGTCATATCCGACTCTGCAACCCCATAGACGGCAGCTCACCAGGCTCCGCTGTCCCTGGGATTCTCCAGGCAAGAGTCCTGGAGTGGGTTGCCATTGCCTTCTCCAGGAAGAGGCATGGGCTGTGGGCATAAGGCAATGCTTTTGGGCCTGTGGCAGGGATCCTCAAGCAATGCAAGTGGCCACGAGGCCTGGAGGTAGGTACTGCCCAGAGGACCAGAGGTAGCAGTGAATCCCGATGACTTGTGCTGGGCAGTCCCGCCCTTGAATATCTGGCCTTCCACATGAATCAAGATAAAATTCAGTTAACCCTCTGTATCCAGAGAGACCCATAATGAGAGAGGCTCTCTTTGGTCCCACTACGGCAACAGGACACACAGCAGCTGGTCCTCAATCTTCTACTGAGGAGATGAGAACTCAGTTTTTTTTAGTACGCATTTAAGATAGATGATGGAAAATAGCTGAAAACATAAGCTGGTATAATGTTAAGGACGAGTGTTAGCTCAGGTAAGAGCAAGTCCAGAAGTTGGTGGATTTAGCAGCTGAATCATGTTCAAGCCCTCTGCTTTCAAATAGGTTACCATCTGCACAGATTCCTTCCTTCCTTTTAATTTTTTTTTTGAGAAATAGTCATATGTTCCAACATCACAAAATTTTCCCATTTCCCTTTGTACAGCAGCCTCATCACTCCAAGAAACAAAATTCAAATGTTTTGTCAGCTGTGTCACAACTTCATAAGAAAAGTTGCAAGTTTCTCAGCTAGAAAAATTAGTTGGGTTCTCATTTCCTTCTTCCTTATATTTTCCACTCAAGTAAATTCACATCCTGCATTCCTTTATTCACCATATCTCCTCTTCCTATAGCAAATTTTGTACATGTAAGACTCTTTGTTTGCAAACAGTGGTAAAAATGTGGCTAACTTATGCAAAAATTGAATTTATTAAAACTTTATCTATGCTGGTAGAATCTACAGGAATCAACTCAGGAAAAAAACATGACAGGTAAATCACAGCCAAAATTCTGCCATTGAATGGTCTACCTAGGATATCACTGCTGGTAGCTTTGTCACCTTATGAAACCTGTCCGCAGCCAAATGGATCCACTGTCCCTGCCAAGCCCCTCCCATGTCTAACTGCTTCACCCTTCCATTGGAGAATGATTTCTCATCATTATGCTTTGTTGAAAATCATGAAAGGTTAATAATACATGTATTTCAAGAGTGGAGACGATTATAATTGAATTGATTTTTTTTAGTCCCTGTTTGTCTCCAAAGACCTGAACTTTCAAACAATGAATCTTAAACATTATCCATTAGCAAACTTAATTATTATGTGAGTTGTTTTCCCATTGGGGTTTCACTATGAACGACTGATGTTGTCTCCCCATTGATTTTACTTCAGTTTTAATAAAATATAATCAGATAATTTAAATTTTCTCCAAAGTATTTGGCATGTTTTCTGGCAACTAAATGAATACATTTATTGAGTGTTCATAGCTTGAAATTTTCTGTTGATAGTGTTTATTGGTTTGCTCTTTTGTAATTAAATCAAATAAGCTAAAATTCCTAGGTACCCAAGCAGAGAGAACATGACTTAAACGTTTATTAGACTGGAGTTGTTATTTTGTGAAACTGTGCTGATGGACACGCTGAACCATGCAAGATGAGATATGAAATGTAATAAACTCCACATATTAGCCACAGAGCAAAGTCTACTTTTATCTAAGTTGTCCAGAGTTTTCAGCACCAGCTGAGGAGGAAAAGGCCTGGGTAACGCTGGCTTATATTACTTGTCCAAGTGGGATTACAGCTAGGAAAAAAAAAAAAAAAATGGATTTTTTTCAACCAAAGGGGTTTTTCTCCAAGGAACCTCAAGACTGTGACTACATTTTGCAGATGTTTTCAATGTATTTAGTTAAAGAAAACAGTAGAAGTCAATAAAAAAATTTAATTTTAGAAATGGGATCTACAAGGCATACATGAATAAAATGTTGAACTGACTCTTTAATCCTTAAGATAGCATTTAAGATGCTATGTTGAACTAGGCAAAATGTTTCATAAATACCTATATTGAGACTGAGTAAATGGCTCTCAAAAGGAAGAAACCAGAACACAGAGGGCTATGAAGAGTTCCTTCTATTTATAAAGTTAATTAACAACATCAATGACTAGATTATTTTGTTTTTCATACTGCACAAGAAAACAGTCCCATTCAGGCCCTTTGCTGTAACCACAGACTGGCATAAGATGGGCTGTTCATGGATCTGATTCTGCTAAAATTGCATACGGGAAATTCTATCTACATAAACCTAGAAACATAGTGTCTTTTTTTTTTTCCTAGCCAACAAAAAAGATCAGTGTCTAAAAGAGTAGTATATTGATATCAGATGTCACTTATACAGGAAATATTTATAAGTGGCCTCACTGCACGATCAGTGACCTTGTTTTAGGGCAAACCGGCAGGAAGCTGTCCTCTTTCTACCTGGATGACAGCACTGGATGAGCAAAATGGGGCCAACTGGGAGAGCATCCATCACTCTTTACGAGCACGGCCTTCTGGAAAGGCTGTTTAGCTCCTGGAGATACTTCAAAAGAGCCCTTGGAAGCCTGTGGAATGCAGGTTTCCTCCACGAACTTTAAAAGGCTTCGGGAACTACCTGATTTCTCAGGCCAGAATGGATTCTGTACTTGGCAGAAATGAAACGCGCTGAATCAGATCCATTACAGACTCAACCAGAGTCTGTGGCTCTTGACCTTGTAAAGATCGGGCACTCCCTTTCAAATTCCTGGCACTGTAATCCTAGTTGGGAGGTACAGATTGGGGCTGACCTGTGATTTTCAGGTTTCCTTTTGATCTTCCAGCCCTCCTCATTTGCTGCCTGGCCACATGTGCGTTCCTGTGCATAACTGTCCCTGCACCCTCCCCAGAGAGCCGCCCACCTGCTCTCTGCCAGCCGCCCCTTTGAAGTGATGAGCTTCATTTCACAGGGCGCCCCATCCCTCCCCTGCCCCTCCTCCAACCCCTCCCTGTCCTCTTAAACATACACGCGCCCCTCAAACTGGGCTCCTAGTTCAAACCAGAGGTGCTGATGTGGTCTCTTTACATCTTGACTTCCCAGGGAAATGTATACCACGATCTTCAGTGATTTTATAACCAATAAGACTGACACCATTATGCAAACATTACTCAGTGTCCTTATTAAATTGGGCCTCTTTCTGTGGGTAACTAACAATTTCCACATTATAATCCAGCACAGAAATATCTTGGCACTCTCCTTTAAGTTTTATGCCGTAAGAACACAGCTGTGAAGTTCATATGGACTCACTCATAATTTTCAAGTTATTTTAATCATTTATCAAACCATTTAATCATTTATCAAATGGCAAGCAGTGCACCTATTATTCTGAGTCTTTTTAGCACAATGATTAACAACAAACAGTTATTTGATCTATGTATTATTCATTAGCAATTATTTAGAGGCAAAACAAACAAAATCTTGATTTTTCTACTTCTTAGAGGCAACTGGAAAATAAGATCAGCTGCTTCTTCTTTCTTTTTTTTTTTTCTTTTTTAACTGTGCCATGTGACTTGTGGGATCTTGGTTCATCAACCAGGGACTAAACCCAGGCCCACAGCAGTGAAAGCAACAAGTCCTAACCACTAGATGGCCAGGGAATTCCCAAGATCAACTTCTTTAAAAAGAAACATCTTAATTTAATCAGTATCATTACAGAATGCAGAGCCTAGAATAATGCTCATGATCTTCTCATCTTGGAGCTTTCAATATTACATTTTAAAGGATTTTCTGATCCAGGGGATGACGGGATAGAGTTCTGCTTCGTTTTGTTAGCTTAGGATGGGTTTCTTAAGTTCTAGGAGGCTCGAGTTCCTCATCTATAAAGTGAGGGTAATAATTATTCCCTCACAGGTTCAATGAGAATATGCATGTGTGTGCTCAGTCATGTCCAGCTCTTTGAGAACCCGTGGACTGTAGTCCTCCAGGCTCCTCTGTCCATAGGATTCTCCAGCCAGAATACTGGAGTGGGTTACCATGCTCTATTCCAGGGGATCTTCCTGACCCAGGGATTGAACCCATGTCTCTTGTGTCTCCTGTATTGCAGGTGGATTCTTTACCACTGCACCACCTGGGAACTGTGCTGGAGAAGTACTGCCACCTGCCTCACAAGCAGGATGCCTGACACTGTGTATGTGGGAGAACTGATGGAACCCACTTCCTTCTCCTGGGGGACTAAGTGGGCGTCTGCAACTCAGGTCTTTTTCTCTAGCTCTTTCAGGTGCGACACATGCTCTTGGTCCCCTCTGCCTTCTTCCGAGTGACTTCTTACTCATTACCAATCTCATTACCTAGTGGCCTCATCTAGCAATTCTGGCTCCTGAGCGGCCGGTTTTTAAAAGGTAGCATGTGCTACCTTCCCAGGGCAAGTCTACGGGCTTCCCAGGTGGTGCTACGGTAAAGAAGCCACTTGCCAATGCAGAAGACCTAAGAGCTGTGGGTTTGATCCCTGGGTTGGGAAGATGCCTTGGAGGAGGGCCTTGAAACCCACTCCAGCATTCTTGCCTGGGGAATCCCACCGACAGAGGAGCCAGGAGGGCTACAGTTAGTTCACAGGGTGCAAAAAGTTGGATACCACTGAAGCGACTTGGCATGCAGGGCAAATTTATAATATTTTTTCCTACCAGCTATTTTAATCAAAGTCATACACACTCATGTTTTGAGTCCCTCAGTTTGACAATGAAAAAGTTTTAAGAAGTGGTTGATGAATTGTTTTAAATGGAAATGTACTGACATTGAAGACTTCATAAACTTCTTTAACTCAGTGTAATTACTTGGTCAAATTTTTATATAGCTAACTTAAACCTGTTTCTATTTTTATTACTGTTTCAAAAAAATATATTTTACAGAATCTTCTTCTATGGAAAGTTTACAACAAAAATTGGTTTATTGATTTTTTTACTCATTGTCATTATAGGACTTTTAGGGGGCATTATTTAATTTTTTAATTTATGAAACTGTTCTAACCCTCAGAAAAATTGAATGAAGAGTAAAACAATGTTCCTATGCTCCATTCATAAATTTATTAAATCTTGCCACAAATGCTCCAGCTCTTTCACAAACTTCTCTTTCCCAAAATCATTGAGAATAGGATGCAGAATCATGGTACTTTACCCCTGAACACTTCAGCATGTCTATCCCAAGAACAAGTAAACTGTACTTCCACAATCAGCTTCTTCATTGTCTTGGGTTCATAGTCAAGAAGGGGAAAAGGATTTGAAGCACACTGGTAGAATTAATTAACACAAAGTCCATATTGAGTTGTCTCAGATTGTCCCCAAACTATCCTTGGTAGTTTTTTGTTTGTTTTTCTTTTTTGATTTAAGGTCCAATCAGCTTCATGCCTTACCAGTGTGCATACTAAGTCGCTTCCATTGTGTCTGACTCTTTTCAACCCTATGGACTGTAGCCTGCCAGGCTCCTCTGTCCATGGGATTCTCCCGGCAAGAATACTGGAGTGGGTTGCCATGCCCTCCTCCAGGGGATCTTCCTGACCCAGGGATTGAAGCTGTGTCTCTTACATCTCCTGCATTGGCAGATGTATTCTTTACCACTAGTGACACCTGAGAAGCCCTTCACGCCTTACATAGGCTCTTAATTCTCCTGTGGGAGCCAAACTGATGCTTTCTCATTGTTATGTTTATATAGGCCATCACTATCAAGAGAAAAAGCACTTTACACTTTGAGACAGGAAAAAGTAACTAGGTCACTCTAAAAGTTTTGATCCTAAAACGCACACACATACAAGGTAAATCTGAAAACTTACCGTAAATCTGTAGTCCCTAGCAAAAGCAAACATATCCTGAAGTTTTACAGTACTAATACTAGAATATATTTCACAATCTTTGTTGGTATGTTAATCATAAGAGAAAGTTGCCATATTTCCAATGAGCAGGCTAATATGAACTTGGTAACCTTGAGAAATTTTGAGTTTTTTCCTCTAAATGCATGTATGATTTTTTATGATAGGTGACCACATGGCTCGCTAAGCAAAGAATAGTGGCAAGATTAAAACTGGCTGAAGTTCCATGGTTTAAAATGGCCAAGTTAAACAGTGGGGGCCAAGTTAAACTGATCTGACTTTCCTTCAGTTCAGCTGCAGGGAGAGTCTGTTTGGCTTCATGAAACAGATTATTCTTTCCTGATCTGTAGTGTAGAAGATGCACCCAAGGTGGCTTTTGACATTTTATTGAATGTAAGAGCCTCTATTTTCACTGCAAATCGGTATTTTCTAGTAAATTGTCAGAAAGAGAAAACCGTCAGAAGAACTTGGTGACATGGTAGATGTGTTGCTCAAACCTAAACATGTCAAAACCAATCTCACTGACGATGTTGTTTGTGTTTGTGCCAGTTACAATGTGGGCCTGTACCTGCCAGTTGGTTTAAGTCTAAAACAAGCTGTTCTTAGGCAATGAGGTCTAACCTGCCAGATGCTAGTGGTTTCTTAAGGAAAACGCATACCTTTGTTGCAGTCTTTTTCTGTGATACTCATACCTTCAGTCTCGCTTCTATAAATCTCAGTTGGTCCGAACTTAAGAATTGTTGAGAATGGGTGGGAAATGAATGGAGAGATTGATAAAATAATTTGGGGCCAATTTTCCTGTCTTTAAGTTTCACATTGAGGCATTACCATATGTTTTTACAGAGGTTAAGAGATTGCCATTCTCCTAGCTCAGCTGCTAATCAGCTATTTTATGTTTGATTTTTTTGCACAACAGCTCTTCACCTATAAAATGGGAGCAATGATATTTCCCCTCTCTAGTTGACAAGGGTGCTGTAAGCATCTAAATTAAACTGTGCCTATCCATAGACAAGCCATAGTGGTACTTTAAAAGCTAAAAAAATAAATGTAAGGCATTTCTGTTATTTCTGTAGCTATAGAACAGTATGAAACAATTGTACATTTTCTGTATCTACTCCATCATACTATTTTTACTTTAGTGACTATGGGAATAACACTTAAGGAATGAGTGTGAGCTTCTGCCTTTGAGATGATATAATACGGTGACTCTTTCAAGTCATTGTATATTTAAAAACTGGAAAATGTCCAAGGACTTGCTGTCTTTCTTCCCTTAGCAAATAAGTTATAATGAATATCAATCTGTGTTGACAATGGGCTTTTAATATAAAAGGACTGCTGGAAGCACACATCTCTGGGTCAGCAGCCACTAGCCTGCCGGTGAGCAGACTAGAGATCAGCTTGGAGCCTAGGTGGGCTCCCCTGGTTCCGAAATGTCCAGCAATGCCCAGGCTGTGGCAGCGGCTTCTGAAGTGAGGAGAGGTTGCAGAAGAGGAAAGGAGCTCAGCCTGAGCAATGAGATTCTTAGAGGACACAGACCTGTTCTAGTGAGAAGGTTCTGGTTGGGGAGTGGAGGGTGGAACTGAGAATAACATGACACCTGTCATTTGGGGTCTCTTCTGACCCAGCAGTGGCTCAGATGGTAAAGAATCTGTTTGCAATGCAGGATACCTGGGTTCGATCCCTGAGTCAGGAAGATCCCCCAGAGAAGGGAATGGCAACCTACTCTAGTATTCTTGCCTGGAGAATCCCATGGAGAGAGGAGCCTGGTGGGCTACAGCCCATGGGGTCACAGAGAGCTGGACATGACTAACACACACACTGACCCAACCCATAAAATAGGTTTCACAGGAAAAGACTGTGAGCAGAGCAGAAAGAGAGAGGTTCACAGAGAAACCTGCTGAGCCATGAGGGGCCTGAGATGCCTGGGTTTGAGGTGCTGTGTCATCAGAAGAGATTTGCCGCCTTGCATTGGCAGATGGGGAACTCTGTTGCCACTAGCTCTGAAAGTGACAGAACCGGGACAAGTGGCATCCCCATCATCTGATACTCCCCTGGACTCTAGGAATCATTATGCAGTAGGGTGTGTGTGTGTGTGTGTGTTGGGGAGGGTCTCTGGGAGAAATCACTTAAAATTGTCTATGATCAAAGTGGAGACAGAGCCTGAGACACCATTTCACACTGTTATTGGTGGTGGTGATTTAGTCGCTATGTCATGTCCAACTCTTGTGACCCCATGGACTGTAGCCCGCCAGCCCTCTGACCATGAGAATTCTCCAGGCAAGAACACTGGTGTGGGTTGCCATTTCCTGCTCCAGGGGATCTTCCTGACCCAGGAATCGAACCTGGGTCTCCTGCATTGCAGGCAAATTCTTCACCAACTGAGCTACAAGGGAAGCCCTCCAACTATTTTTGGAACCCTCTATTTAGTCCTAGCTCAGTGCAGCAGTTGGTTTAATAATTTAAAAATAAATGGTGGAGGGTGAGGTACAGTAATGTGACTGCACTCAAGGCCTGTGAACTGCACACTTAACAATGATTAAGATGGTGAATTTTACATTATGTGTATTTAACCACAATTAAAAATAATTGGAGAAGGGTTGGTTACAGGTGACTTTTCCTTTTCAGGAAAAAAGAAGAAACTTAATTTAATAAATGGAACAATGTGGAACACAGGATAGCCTCACAGGGACTTCTGCCAGCCAGGCTGAATAATCACCCACTCTGGTCGGGTCATTCGCTCTCCTATCTGCTCATTAATCCCTGTGCCTTGAACAGAGATGGGCGCCAACTGCAATCCTTCAATCCGCTTTCCAATAGGATATCCGAATTACATTCCCTGCACTGAACTTTTCCAGAGCAGATGTTTGAAGACTTCTCAGTCCTCTGGATAAAAATTGTCCTTTATCTTCTTGATTGATGGCAGCCTTTTGTTTGATGATCAAACGAAGCCACTCATAATTCTGTTAGAGATGTCTTAGGCGGTCCTTCGGAGAATATTTATACCCCGCGGGCTCTTGGCCTTCAGTCCTGCTTCGCTTTGTCAGCAGCACGGCTGTTAGTGCGCGGCGTATGCACTTTCTTCCACTATTTAAATTGTCGTCCTTTTCCCTTAGCGCTTTTAAGATCAGGCCTCTGTTGGGTGATGCTTGAAATGGCAGTCACTCGAGGGAAAAGCCTCAAGTACTCGACAAGCCACTCGTGAAACCTGATCCTGTCAAGTTCTGAAATTCTCCTATTGTCACACTCACTGCGGCTATTAAGAAAGGTTTTGTCTGATCCACTCAACCTAGTAAGGGGGTTGGGGAAATGTAATTCTTGTGTGGTGAGAAAGAAAATAACTCTGTATTATTTTAAAATCTGTATTTTCTTTTAGAAACTAGAAAATGAAAGGAACATCTTTTCTTTAGAATGAGGAAAACTGTTAGAGGACTCAATAACAAAATTGGAAGTGGCTGAAACATTCAGAGAAATACACATTTGGACATGTAATTTGCTCTGCCTACTGGAGTTCCCTTCTGGCTGTAAGAATAGCTCCTCACAAAGCAAGTGAGAGATTCATTTATTTGAGTTTTCTTAGACACTAAATCACATAACCAGCACAGAGATGGATTGGCGAACACTGACCAGTGACTGCGTATTCTTGGCTCTAAGATAAAACAGTGGTAACAGTGCTGATGAGCATAAATAAAAGAATCTTCAGTTCTGAGGGCATAAGGAAGCCTACACTCTCCCCAGAAAAGTGCTCTTTCTTTTTTTAAAAATCAGAATATAATTGCTTTACAATGTTGGGTTATTTTCCACTGTACAGCAACATGAACCAGCTGTGTGTGTGCTATACACAGTTGTGTTCGACTCTTTGTGACCCCATGGACTGCAGCCTGCCAGGCTTCTCTGTCCATGGAATTTTCCAGGCAAGAATACTGGGGCAGGTTGCCATTTCCTTCTTCAGGGGATCTTCCCAACCCAGGGATCGAACCAGCATCTGTTGCATTGGTAGGCAGATTCTTTACCACTAGCGCCACCTGGAACGTGAATCAGCTATAAGTATACATATATATTCCTTGCCTCTCAGACCTCCCTCCCACCTCACCCCTCATCGCATCCTTCTAGGTCATCATAGAACATTGAGCTGAGCTTCCTGTGCAGGAAAACATGCTTATTCATTGTCAGGTGCTTGAAATGATGTTATTACTTTTCTATAGTTTAAGGTCTTATGTATACATGTACCTGGGAAGAGGTAAGCCACTTTATCAAAGTGAGGGACTAGCTATTTTAAAATCACCTGGGATACTTGTTAAAATAAAGATTTGGTACCAAAACCCTCTGAACAAGAAATTTGGAAATCTACATTTTAACAAGGCCCCAGGGGAGTTTTTCCCTAGCAAGATCAATATCACTGCTTTAATCCTTTAGTAGTCATTTTGCATTATTCAGCTACTGTAATGGGGTGAAAGTTGGGTGGAGATGAGATCTAGAGAGCATTCAGGAGAGAGCAGGGAGGATAGGGCAGCACCCAAAGAGGAAAAAAGGGAGGGAAAAACTGACTGGTTATAGTCTGGTAGGAGAGAATTTGACATTGGAATTTGATATTTGGGGGGATCTTGAGGGTGTTTCAGAACATGCAGCATGTGGGGATCAAAGAAGATAAAAATTCAAACCACAGACAGACTGGAAGGAATGGAGCAGAAATACTATTCTATGGTGGAGGAATGCTCGCTTGTAACTCTTAGAAACAACACAAGAAGTCACACAGTGAAAGATGACTTGCAATTTCATAAAAACATGACATTTTAACATCCCTAAACAGAAGAACAGGAATGCATATGACAAAAGGATCAAAGTATAAACACAAATTTACCAAAAATACAACTAAAAAATTATGGAAGTATTCTAATATGTATTATACATGTATATATGAAAATGACATGTATGTACATGTGTGTAATATATATATGCATGTGTATTATAGGCCAGGAATTTGCACATATTTATCTAATTGAGTCCTTAACAATTGCCCTGTATGCATGCATGTATGCTAAGTCGCTTCAGTCATGTTCAACTCTGCAATCCCATGGATTGCAGCCCGCCAGGCTCCTCTCCACGGGATTCTCCAGGCAAAAGTACTAGAATGGGGTGCCATGCCCTCCTCCAGGAGATTTTCCTGACTCAGGGTTTGAACCCGAGTCTCTTATGCCTCCTGCATTGGCAGGCAGGTTCTTTACCACTAGTGCTACCTGAGAGGCCCTACAGTTGTCCTACAAGGTCCCTATTTTTATGGCCCAATTGGAAAAATAACTCAGGACCCCAAAGTTTAAGTTTCGGTTGATACGATAGTCAGATGGGTGTATCTGACTGCAGAGTTCACATTCTTACCACTGAGCGCAGAGGCCCCACACTGGTTCCGACCGTCAGCTGCTCACAGGGCCACGTTGTCCTCTTCTTCTAAGGATGCAGGTGGACTGTGTTGCCCAGAACCTCTGTATGACGGAGTGTATTGAATGGATTTATAGCGGAAAGAAGTGTTCCATATGCAGGCCTGGCCTAATCCTATGAACGTTCATCTTTTTCCTTTCCCTTTTCTGGCTAACTGGAATGGAGATGCATTGCAAGGCAACTTTGGAGCTGAGAGTTTAAGATGGTACAGCCTTCACTTCCTGGGGTCCCGGTCATTACACAGAGGGTGACCTGCATAAGCAGTGAACAAATTTCTTGTGTGCTTGAACCATGACACACTTAGACCTATTGCTTACAAGGATTATTCTGTTGTAGCTAATATTCCTGTGAAGAAATCATAGCACCTCTAAAACTCCAGGGACAAATGACCAAATGATAAGTAAACAAGCGTTTATATAATAGGAAACATACCCAATAAGTACATGCTCAGAGCCATTTTCTACCTAGAGAACACTTAAAGAATTGTAAACTAAAATAGGAAAGGTGCTGACAAGACTGTGGGGAACAACATACATTCACACAACAATGATACATTATATGTTGGTGCAATCTTTTTTGGAGGGAAATTAGGGAATATTCATTAAGAGGCATTGTAATATTTATCCTTTTAAAATTGAAGCCTATTCCTAAATTATTACTTGAGATAAAATCACCAGTATAAAATTGTACTTATGTTAGCAAACCAATCGACCAACCAACCTAAAATATAAAAACTAGCGTATTAATCAGGGTTCTGCAGAGAAACAGAACCAACAAGATGTGTGTGTGTGTATACACATACACATACATATATATGAGGGAGAGATATTAATGGATTGATTTTAGGAAATTGGCCCTTGTGATTATGGAAGCTTAGCAAGTCCAAAATCTGCAGGGTCGTTCATCAAGCGAGAGACCCAGGGAAGACTTGCAATTTGAGTTCCGAGAGAGTCTGCTGGCAGAATCCCCTCCTTTTGTGAAGAGGTTAGTTTTTTTCTATTAAGGCCTTCCACTTACTGGGGGAGGCCCACCCACACATGGAGAGTAATATCCTTTCCTCAGGGATTGGTGGTCCACTGGTTGGGACTGCACATCTCCAATGCAGGAGGCATGGGTTTTATCCCTGATTGGGGAACTAAGATCCCACATGTTGTGTGATGCAGTCAAAAAAGTCTTTAAAAAAAGATTAAATATACTTTCCTCAAAGTTTATTAAGTGCTTGGCCTGGCGTGCTGCGATTCATGGGGTCACAAAGAGTCGGATACGACTGAGCGACTGAACTGAACTGAACTGAATCTTATATAAAAAATATCTTCACAGAAATGCCTATAATAATATGTGACCAAATATTTGGGTACTGTGACCTAGCCATGTTAATACTTAATCATCACAGCTAGTATAATTAAATATCCAAAAACTGAGAAATGATTTATCAATCTATGGCCACTGATTTAGTGAAATATCATAGTTATTCAAAATTATGAATAGGAAAATGAGATATGAATAGAAACAGGGAAAACGACATTTTTTCTCACTTCATGGATGCTTACTGATGCCCTGACTGCTGAGCTGTGTATGTGCTGACCCTCATCTCAAGAAGTCCATAGCCCAGGGAGACAGCAGTCGCGGAAGATGCTGTGTGTGGTGCGGCGGGCAGGCTGCACTGGTGGAAGGTGGGGATTAGTGACTTACAAAGCTGAAGCAGTGGGCCAAGTTCAGTCCATGGGACCCTGGGAGATGAATGTGACATGGAAGATTTGGGTTTTGCCCTATAGCCATGGGGAGACTCTGGAGTATTTTAAAGAGAATAGCTTTGTTCTTGTAGGACATTGTTTTGTGTTAAAATAGGGATCGGTATATTGTGAGGCCTAAGACCAAGAGACCAATTAACTAGGCCTGGTGAGAAATGACTTGCGCCTTAATTAAACTGATGACAACAGAAATGAACAGAGGGAAGAGAGTCCAGGGAAACACACAAGAGGCAGAATCAATGGCATCTGACGACACTGGGTATAGAGACTGGAGGGGAGGAAAAATGTGAGGAAAAACTCCCAGATTTTTGGCTTGAATGCTTCCCAACAGAGATACATAACAGAGCAGGAGAAGTAATTAGGAGGGAGAGGAAAATGAGATTTTGAGTCCACTTCTGAATACGCTTCACTTCGTTTCATGTACTTCATAGACAACTGCAGTGAGGGCCCAGTTA
This sequence comes from Cervus elaphus, assembly GCF_910594005.1. Taxonomy (NCBI): domain Eukaryota; kingdom Metazoa; phylum Chordata; class Mammalia; order Artiodactyla; family Cervidae; genus Cervus; species Cervus elaphus. Next base: position 35,663,196 of record NC_057832.1, on the reverse strand, counting down.
GGAAACAAGAAGCAAAGCAATTATTTGAAGAGAAAGAAATTAATAGAAGGGATTAGTCAAGGAGAAACTAATAGGGGACACTTATGTGACACAGAGTTCTTCCCTGGTGGTGCTAGCGGTAAAGAACCTGCCCGCCAGCACAGGAGATGTAAGAGATGTGGGTTTGATCCCTGAGTTAGGAAGATCCCTTGAAGTAGGGCATGGCAACCCACTCCAGTATTCTTGCCTGGAGAATGCCCATGGGCAGAGGAGCCTGGCAGGCTACAGTCCATAGCATCACAAAGAGTCGGACGTGACTCAAGAGACTCAGCACGCACGCCGGTGACACAGAGTTACCTATGGCAGGGAGCATCTCCCATCCCAGGGCTGGGGAAACAAAGGGAAGAAATCAGAGACTTTAGATCAAAGAAGAGATGCTGTATTGAATCAGGATAGATGGCTGAGGAAAGATCATGAGGCTGGACCAGGAGGACTGAAAATAAGCAGGTGACTAGAACCAATAGCTGCTGGGGGATGGGAGGTCATTGTTGTCAATGAGGCTCACACAGTAGGAAGGGGACTGACCAGAAGGACTGGTATTCTATCTTCCTCCATCTCCCATTGTATGCAGAGTGTAACCCATTGGGGGAAGGGAAATGTCATTTGCATAGTACAAGTTTCAGTATCACAGAGAACAGTTGGAAGATGGAAAAAAAACCCCAAATTTAATTTAGAAAACTTAATATTAGAAACAAGAAAGTCTGAGAAATCAGTGATATCCATCATTCCTAACTTTTGAGTTTCCATCTCAAAAGTTAGGAAAGACACCAAATTAAAGAAAGAAGAAAACATATTAAAGATAAGAGCATTAATTAAGGACAATGGAAATCAATGTATCATAGAGAAAATCAAAAGAAGCAAAAGTTGTTTCCAAAAAAATAGTAGAACTGATAAACTATTAGTAAGACTGATCATGATAAATTAGAGAAGGCAAAATTCACCAATTCACAAATTCTTAGCCGAAGAGAGCATATTACTACATAGGCATTAAACAGAGAGAGAGAGGATATTAAGAACAACTTGACTCAATGCATTTGAAATCCTTTGAAACTAAAAAATGAAAGGAAATGTTTCTTTGATATTCCAGCCCTGGAGGCCCAAAGCTGCTAAATCAGGGCTGCTCTGTCATTACAGAAGAAACCCTCTGATTTTAGAAAATCTAGGGTGGCAGCACCTTTGGTTCTTCTGAGATGAGCAAATGCTTGTCGACAGGACTAGGAAGATATTCACTGTGGCTTATTCACACAATGACCAGGCTTGCCACACACTCGCATTACGTCAAGAAAGAAGCCTGACACAGAAGACTGCCCTGTGTCTTTGAAGTTCAAAGGAAGGTGAAACTGATTGATGATGGTGGAAACCAGAAACATGGTTGTCTTTGCAGGAGGATAAGAGACTGGGATGAGACATGAAAGAGGCATCTGAAGAGCTAGATTACAGACGGTCATGGTGAATATTTGAGAAAATTCATTAAGTTGTCCTGGTATCATTTATGTAATTTTCTATATGCATGTTTTCTGTATGCATATTTCACTTAATGAAAATTATACTTTAAAAACTCCACTGGGTATGACTCGGGGAGCTCAAATGGGGCCCTCCGTGACGACCTAGAGGGGTGGGATGGGGTGAGAGATGGGGGGGGAGACTCGAGAGGGAGGGGACATGTGTACACCTATGACTGAACCATGTCGATGTATGGCAGAAACCAACACAATATTGTAATGATCCTTAAATTAAAAATAAATAAAAAAATTCCACCGGGCCAGAGACTGAGACAGGGATTCTATCGCGTTAGTCTCATTTCTCTCCTCCTCTTTCTTGACCCTGTTGTCTTCTAATCTGCGTCCATCCTTCCCTTGCAACCAGGTCAGCAAGCTCTTTAATCAGAAAGGACTGGAGGTCTGGTTCCTAATTGCTGGAGATGTTGAAATACCTTTTGGTTTTCATTAGGGAGACATCATCGGCCGGATTTCATCTGTACTGGCTGTTTGCGCTGATGGTGGTTACTCTGCAAAGCTGTCAACAGGAGCCCGAGGGAAGAGGGGCTGTTCCCTAATGCCACTCTCCTCAACTGAGGCCTTGGAGAAAAATGCTCGTTCAAAATGCTGGGCGGATGGAAATTTTATAAATCACTCTAGCTTTACACAAGGAAAAGGATACCTCTGGGAGTTTTTTCTGCAATGATTGTCTTGTCACTAACAAATATGCCCCTGACAGTCAAGGCTATTGGCTTGCTATTACCCTGGTATTTTCGCTGTTTAACTTTTTCGTGGCTACTCGCTTCTAGGTGGCTACTTACATAGTAATAGCTGGAATGGATTGAATTTAAAAAGTATACATTAGAGAACAGTCATACAGAAATAGTAAAAAAAAGATACACATTAACATTCACAAGAGACATGCACAGACACACATTAATACTTTTGTATACATCCCCAAGTACTTAAATTTGTTCAATTTGGAGAAAAAAAAATCATGTGAGCAGTTAGGTAAATTGTCATAGAAGCTAAGATGGTAGCCCCCTGGCTTTTTTTGTGTGTGTGTCAATTTTGTGAATTGGTTTCATGTAGCCAGTTTGTGCACACATGGCTTTCATATATTTGCAGACACTTAGATTAACAACAATCTTTTCATCACTTGATCGAAGGTTTGAATGCTTTCTGGCTCAGTCCTCTAAGTAGCTGCAGACAGGTGTGGGGCTGAGTGAGCTGCGGAAGTCAGACATGGCCCCAGAGGACTGGAGCGAATCCAGTCACAGGCAGGAGATCTGACTACGGCCTTGATGATCTTGGGGTACCAGCTCTTTATTGGTTGTCATACACTAAGAAGTATTTTCTGCAGATGACAGTGGAAACAGAACCCTTGACAGCCTACCTCTTGGTTTCTTGCTTTCATTTAAAAAATATTTTAAAGCTTTACTACTTGCCCCTGGACAATTGCTAAGTATTTCTGAGATGCTCTTAGTGCTTCCTCTCTGTAGTACAATGGCTGTGATTTTAAGGCAAGCAATAAAGTCCATATGATAATTATTTGTTTAAATGTTTAAATGTTTATTCTACAAAGTTTCTGACAGACCCAAAACATAAGGAATTAAAGAATATACACTCACGTGCCTTCAACAGATTAAGGAAAGCAATATTATTGATGAGTTTGAAATGGTCCTGTGTGTGCTACTCCTTTTTCTCATAATCCTCCTCTACCCTCCAAGAGCATTCATTTCTTCAATCAGATGGTTATCACTGCACAAACTCCTTAATGCTTTTTATATATTTCTAATGTTTAACATTTATTATGTATTATATACAATCCTTAATACACATGAATCGGCCATAGGCACACATGTGTCCCCTACCTCCTGAATCCCCCTTCCATCTCCCTGCCCACACCTGAGTCCTGAGTCCCTCCAGGTTGTCACAGAGCACTGGCTTTGGGTACCCTGCATCATACATCAAACTCCCACTGGCCATCTATTTTATGTATGGTTATGTATATGTTTCAATGCTGTTTTCTCAAGTCATCCCACCCTCTCCTTCCCCCTCTGCGGTCAAAAATCTGTTCTTTATGTCTGTGTCTCCTTTGGTGCCCTGAACGTAGGGTCATTGGCACTCTTTCTAGATTCCATACATGTGTGTTAATATATGATACTTGTTTTTCTCTTTCTGATTTACTTCACTCTGTATAATAGGTTCTAGGTTCATCTACCTCATTAGAACTGACTCAAATACATTCCTTTTCAATGGCTGAGTAATATTCCATTGTGTATAGACACCGCAACTTCCTTATCCATTCATTTGTCGATGGACATCTAGATTGCTGCCATGTCCTAGCTATTGTAAATACTGCTGCGATGAGCATTGGGGTACATGTGTTATTTTAAATTCTGGTTTCCTCAAGACATATGCCCAGCAGTGGGTTTGCTGGGTTGTACAATAGTTTTATTTGTGGTTTTTAAAGGAATCTCCATACTTTTCTCCATTGTGGTTGTATCAGTTTGCATTCCCACCAACAGTGTAAGGGGGAATCCCCTTTTGTCCACACTCTCTCCAGCATTTATTATTTGCAGGCTTTTTGATGATGCCCATTCTGACTGGTGAACACTTCATGCTTTTTAATGGATGAATACTATTCCATTGTATGAGTATACATACTATATTTAGCTATTTGTCCAGTTGACAGACTTTTGGGTTATTTTCACCTTTTGACCACTACAAATAATGTTGCCATGAACATTTGCATACAAGTGTTAGATTTTCAATTATCTTGGGTATACACCTAGGAAATGGGATTGCTGGGTTCACATTTTGAGGACTTGTCAAACTATTAATATTTTTTAAAGTGTCTGTACCATTTTACATTCCCATCAGCAATATGAGGGTTCCAATTTCCCTTGTTGTCTACATTTGTTATTATCTTCTTAAAAATTATTATTATAGCCATTCTAGTGGGTGTGAAGTAGTATCTCACTGTGCTATTATTTTTAATTTCCCTCATAACAAGTAGTGATGTTGGGTATCTTATTGTGTACTTATGGGTCATTTGCATACCTTCTTTGGAGGAATCTCTAGTCAAAATTTTTTCCTATTTTAAAATTGGGTTGTGTGTCCTTTAACTGTTGAGGTCTAGAAGTGCTTTATATATTCTGGACATTAGATCCTCATCAGATATATGATTTGCGATTATTTTCTCTCACACTCTGGCTTGTCTTCTCACTTTCTGGATAGTGTCCTTTTGAAGTACTAATCTTTTTAATTTTGATGAAGTCAATTTATGTACTTTTTTCTTTATGTATCTTGTACTTTGATGTCCTATCTTAGAAATCATTGCCAAATTCAAGGTCACAAAAATTCATACTATGTTTTCTTCTAAGAATTTTACAGTTCTAGCTCTTACATTTTGATCAATGCTAAGTTAATTTTTGTACATGGTGTGAAACAGGGTTCAAATTTATTCTTTGCATGTGGATAACAGTTATCTCAGCACTATTTGTTGGAAACACTTTTCTTCCCTCACTGAACTATCTTGGCACCCTTGTCAAAATCAATTGACCGTAGATGTATGAGTTTATTTCTGGATTCTCAATTCTATACCATTAATCTATGTTTGGGCTTCCCAGGTGGCACTAGTGGTAAAAAAAATCCACCTGCCATTGCAGGAGACATAAGAGACATAGGTTCGATCCCTGTGTTGGGAAGCTTCCCTGGAGGAGGCCATGGTAACCCACTCCAGTATTCTTGCTTGGAAAATCCCATGGACAGAGGAGCCTGGCAGGCTATAGTTCATAGAGTAGCAAAGAGTTAGACACAACTGAAGTGACTTAGCATGCACTCGCACAACTGTGTTTACACTTAAATCAATACACAGTCTTGACTTTGACAGTTTTGTAGTAAGTTTTAAAATCAAGAAGGGGGACCTCCAGCTGTGTTCTTTTTCAAGATTGCTTTGGCTATTCTGGATCCCTTGAGTGTCTGTATGGATTTTAGGAACAGTTTGTCTTGCGAAAAATGCAGCTAAATTTTTTTCTAGGAATTGTGTTGATTCTGTTTTGTGAAGTATTACCATCTGAAGAAGTTTGGAAGATCTTAACAATATCTTGTAGTCCATGAACTTGGGGGTATTTTTCTATTTAGTAAGGTCTTCAATGTTACAATGGTATTTTCTAGTTTTCAGTGTTCAAGTCTAGCAATTATTTTGTTAAATTTATTTCTAAATTTCTAAACTTTATTGTTTTTGATTCTATTATAAATGGACTAGTTTTCTTAATTTTTGGATTGTTCATTGCTAGTGAACACATTGTATTTTGCACAAGAATGACCTTTACAAATAGCCGTTAGAAATGGCTTAACAGAAAACATGACTATTGTGACATGAAGAATTTAGAGGGAACATTAAGGCCACATATGTAATTTTTAGTAAGTGCTCACAGTTTATACTTATAAATTTGAGTTTAGTCTCCTAAGAGAAGATTGAGATTATATATTCATCCTTGTAACAAATAAGTTGTCAGTGAGTTATTCACGGCTAGTGCACATTAAGAGAGGCACACAAAAAGCATTCACTTCTAAAAGGAGTATTTGCGAAATTCTCTTTTTCTTTTGACTTCAGGCACTGTAATTCTGAAGTTTGATTAGTAACTTTCCTTTTGTTCACATAGTCAGAATGTTATAAAGTTTATAGTGTTCTATAAAATAGACTTCTGTAAAACGTATTTAGCTATCCCCTGAGGATAGAGTCAAGTCTCAGAGATACTGTACGAAGCACTATTGTGTCTCTCCTGAATTTTTACAGTCTCCAAAAGTGCCTATAAAGTGCATTAGATCATCAAAAAGGATTTTGGTAACTCAGCTTATCCTGTCGCTAACCAAATGATACTCTTTCAATTCCCTTCATTTCCAGGGTTGAAGCAAGAGAATGTGCAGCTATTTATGAAGCCAGTATCACTCTGTCAATTTCTGAGCAGACAAAAGGTAACCTTTGTTAAGATTTTCCTTTTCAACATGACCATGGACAAAAGTCTTCAGTTTTACTGAGTTATTGGCTCAGTCGAGTTGGACCCTTTGCGACCCCATAGATTATGTTGGCCTAAAGAGCTGAGGGACCCTGGGGAGCCAGCCCAACTGTTACATAGCACTGCCCTCTTGTGGGAAAACTCAAAAAATGATCGACTTCAAAAGTACCCTCAGGGCAACTGCTGCCCGTCTGTTTATAATAAAACTGTATAATCTAACAGGAACTTAAATTTTGTAAATCACCTGTTTTTACCACAGATTTCTGTCACAGGTTCACAAAACCTCAAATATTGAATTTTTATCTTAAAAGAACATTTACAGTGTTTTAATAATCCTGACCTGCCTTGCCCCTGCCTCCCCACCCCCAAGTTAATTTCAAGTTTCTCGGATTTCTAAAACCTCAAAGCATTTCAACCACTGAGTGTTGTGAAACGACATCAAGTGTGGTTGTTCCTCAGTAGTGAGTGCCTCATTCAGAACAGCAGGAAATGGGCTAGATGGAGGAAAGCCGGAAAATCACAGCAGGTTGTCAGTTTATTTTCAGAGCTACTGCCCCTCCTTTTTTTGCTGAGGAGAAACCAGACCAGAGAAACGCGGGAATTTCCAAAGCACAGGATTCGGAGGCTGCGTCTCCTGTGGTTTGGTTTAGCCCTGTTACTGCTACAGGGCGAGATAGGATGTAATTCCTTCAAGGAAGCAGCCACTTACGTAGCATTTCTGTCAAACTGATCGGCAGGCATCGTGGTGAACACGGAACAGGGAGAGCGTCTCACCCATCAAAGTTCATTCTCGTTTTCAGTCTTTATTCCCTGATCCTTGTCCTTCTCACCCTTGAAAAAATGTCGATTTTTGAAAGAATGAAGATGTGGAAAGGCAGGAAGAGTTAGGCAAGGAATCAGTGAGAGGGGCGTTCTGTGGCGGTTTGTGCCTTGCTAAGTCACCTCAGTCAGTGTCTGACTCTGTGATCTGACGGACGGTAGCCCACCAGGCTCCTCCGTCCGTTGGATTCTCCAGGCAAGAATACTGGAGTGTGTTGCCTTGCCCTCCTCTAGGGGACCTTCCTGACCCAGGGATCGAACCTGTGCCTCTCACATCCCCAGCATTGGCAGGCAGGTTCTTTACCGCTAGCGCCACCTGGTTTGTGCCTTACGCAAGTGGAAAAGGGGGATTAAAACTATGAACAGAGAGAAGTGCTTCTCCTTCTTGCTTTCCTGCGCCGTCTTTTCCCGTCCCTCACACCTCACAGCTCACCTGTCGGTTTTAAGTAGCTGACTGAAGTGTGCTTTAAAAATTACCAATTGACATAATTGCATTGCTTTCCCCCCAAACTGATTCTCTCTCTTTATACACACCACACACACACACATTTTTTTTTTTTTTTGCTTTACCCCACTTTCCCACTCTATCACCCCGTGCTCAGGTCTGGTCAAAAGACACACTTCACAAGCCCTGGTTGAAAATGTGTATGTCTTGATCAGAAGTTGGAGGTTGCTTCCTTGATCTCCTATGAGTAGTTAAGGCTTTGACACTGGGTTCTCTCCTGAATTTCCTTTCACTTATTTATTCACTCAGTGCTATGTATTAAGAATCATTTCCATGACTGCTGCTCAGGGTCATGTGGGTTTCACACTGTACAATGCTTTTTGGCAGCCCAGTGTAGAGTCCCCAAGCTCTATGAGAGCCTCTTGTTCTTGCAGAGCATGCAGTCTAGTGAGAAGAGACCGTATCTGATGGTCAGTGTGGATGTCTCAGTCACCTTCAGGGTCACTCAAGTCCAGCCTCATCAGCCTTGCTCACCCAGAAACCCAAGCTGTGGACTCGGTTGGCAGTCATCCAGGCATCTCTGTTCTCCCTCCATCCTTCAGCGACTCCATCCTACTGTGTCTCCCTGTGAGCCCCACAACTGTGTGTAGACTGTGTGTGTACTGTGTAAGGGCACCTGGGTGACTAGTGAGTGGGGCTGAAAGCCGTGACCCAGCCTTGCCCCTGGCAGCAGTCTGCCTCGGGGGGATGGAGCGCAAAGGGCTCTTTTCCTAGCTATATGCCAATGGGGCTCCAAAAAGATGCTTTCCTCTAATCCATCTGCCCACAGAGGGTGACTTGGTGACTTTTTCTAATTGGTACAAATGTTTCTTCGAGAGTAGCAGCCAACTCTCTACTAGGTTAATTCAATCACATTCTACCAATCTACCTTCACATGCTTCTGGTCAGGATGATTTTTATAAAACACAAAACCCACCATTGAATGCCATGCCTAAAATTCTTTTGTATCCCATTGTTCTCAGAAAAACCTGCTTTGAAAGCCTACAAGATAATTTCTAATATGACGCCAGCCCCATTGTCATCAGAGCTCCCTTTTTATACCCTGCTGTTGAGTTCCATGGAGTCTCAGTCCCTCAAATCTCCATATTGTCTTTGCCTCTGTCCTGGTATGGACTTACGTTTGTTTCCCCTCTCCCCCAAATTCATATTTTGAAGTCCTACCCACCCTCAATGTGATGGTTTTAGGAGGTGGGGCCTTTGGAAGGTACTTAGATTTAGCTGAGGTCATGAGGGTTGAACAGGTATGATGAGATTGTGTGTGTGTGTGTGTGTGTGTGTGTGTGTGTGTGTTAAGTTGCTTCAGTTCTGTCCAACTCTTTGCGATGCTATGGACTATAGCCTGCCAGGCTTCTCTGTCCATGGGATTTTCTAGGCAAGAATACTAGAGTGGATTGCCATGCCCTCCTCCCGGGGTTTGTGCCAACCCAAGGATTGAACCTGCGTCTCTTATGTCTCCTACATTGGCAGGCTGGTCCTTTTCCATTAGGTGGTCTTGGGAGCCCATGATGAGATTAGTGCCCTTAGAATAAGAGATATGAGATCTCACTCTCTCTCCTGTTCCTCACCATGTGAGGATCCAACAAGGAGACAGCCATCCATAAGCCAGGAAAGGACTTTCGCCAGGAACTGTACTGGCCTTTGTCTTCATCTTTGACTTATGGTCCTCGAGAAATGTGAGAAAAAAATGTTTATTGTTTCAGTCACCCAGACTGTAGTATTTTGTTATAGCAGCTCAAGCAGACTTATACAATTCCTTTCAGGTGCTTTTCCCTACACTGAGGAGAGTCATATGCTTTTTTCACTTATCTCGTTTCTCATCTTTTAAGATTTTTGTTCACATGTGGCTTTGCCTCTGGCATTATCTTTGCAATGTAATTGATTTCCTGTGTCCTCCTTGGAACATCATGGGTGCTCAAGAAGTATGTATTAAATAAATACATCAAATATATGTTTAAAATGTCAGAAAAATCTACTCCTACTTCTTTGGAGTTCCTTCTAGAAAGAGGTGGTCATGTGAAGGATGAGTGTTCCAGTGGAGAAACTTGTGGTACAAATAATCAAACCAAACAAATGAAAGATCTTTGGGGACTTCCCTGGCAGTCCAGTGGTTAGGTCTTTGCCTTCCAATGCAGTGGAAATGCATTCAATTCCTAGTCAGGTAGCCAAGATCCCACATGCCTTGCAATCAAAAAGCAAAACATAAAATGGAAGCAGTATTGTAACAAATTCAAAAAAGACTTTAAAAAGGATTCCACATCAAATAGAAGAGTTAAAAAAAAAAGACATTTGGTAAGTGTGTTCAGGGGATAGAGGAAGGAATAGAATTCCCAGTAGATGCTTAAAGTACATGCTTAAAGGGCTTCACATGTGGTGCTAGTGGCAAAGAACCCATCTGCCAATGCAGGGGACATAAAAGATGTGGGTTCAATCCCTGGGTTGGGAAGATCCCATGGAGGAGGGCATGGCAACCCACTCCAGTATTCTTGCCTGGAGAATCCTGTGGACAGAGGAGCCTGGTGGGTTACAGTCCATGTAACATACAGTTGGGGTCACATAGAGTTGGACACGACTGAACCAACTTAGCATGCACATACATGCTTAGGTCACCAGTAGATAGGGACCCAAAAACACATGGAGAAAGATTGAAAGAAAAATGGGTATTTTAGAGAAGGGATTGCATTAACATAAGAGTCTGACCTTTGTTGAAACTCTTTTTACTTACCTCAGGGTTTAGATCTTTGAAAATATATGATATAACTATGGTAGGTGGTGGTGGAGTGAGTGGGGAGCCTCACCTCTCAGCCTCAGGACTTCTGAAGATCTCCATCCAGTCTTGGGAGGGGGTTGAATAAAAATCTTGGTCAGAGTTTAACTTTTTGGCTTCCAGTAAATCTTCTCTCAGCTTTTGAGCCCATGTGGCAGGGCACAATTTCATGATTCTAGAATGAAACTTGAGGGGGTTGGAGCTTGAAAGGACAGGCAATCCATATTTTTATATTAAGGCACAAGATTCACTTCAAACACTAGGCTTTGCTGGAGATTGGTGAGCATTCAGGGACAAAGGCCCAGTGGAAAGGTGGCCAAGGGGGTCCCCCACTGGTCACCTCCATTCAGCTCCTCTGCGGCACTCCCAGCCACACACCCGCCCACCCCCCACCCCAACACACACACACACACACACCCCGAAGGCAGCAGACTGCCCTTCTGGACTTACAGTCTTCATTTCAGATGGCTCTGGAGACCCATTCTAACCTGACTTTACCTTTGTAGAGAAGTTAATGGGAAACCCTACTGTAAGATTTATTAAGGCCCAGAAATCTCTGAAGACGGCCTTCATCGAAAAGATTTCTGTATCTGGAGGAAGGGGAAAAAAAAGGCCAGAATTAAGACGAGGAGTGAGATGTGAGATCAGAAAAAAATAACAGGGAGAGTTAAGAGACTCAGTCATGACATAAATCAAAGATGGGAATGTTTAACTTCAAGAACAGAAAGAATTTAACCACCCGGACAGAAAGAAAACACGGACAGACAGCTTGTTAAGCTGAATTTCTGCTGTTTATGAACTCGAGTATCTTCATCTCCCCTTTTATTGACAGAGATTTCTCTCTGGTGAAATCACTTCAGTGACTAAGAAAGGCTTCCTCCATTGGCCTCAACCACGATGAGGGCCCCCGGGACATGCATCATTGTTTGCAGGGCTTTGCTTTGAGTGACGCAAGACCCAGGGCGGCAACCTGCAACTGCTCTGGCCTCCCCAAACGCTTCAGGCCTTGTTCTAGACAATATTTCTTTTTAGGCTAAGGGGGTGGCAGGCTGCCCACACCGCTTTCTTCCCAGGACCAAATGAAACCTTCTTTAAGTGTTACTACATGTTAATAAACATAGTCAGTGAAATCCACTTAAAAAGAATGACCTGTTTATGAAAGAAACCTTTTGAAAGACAGAATATTTTTCCCCGTGGGCCAGAGCTTAGGAAGAAAAACAAAGAGCTCTTTCAAAGGCTTAAAGCATGATGGAGGATGGATTCTGACTTTCTAACTACAAAAATAATGATACTTTTAACTCCAACCTGCCTTGCTCCAGGGAGCTGTAAATATTCTTTACAGGGACAGATTGAGTCTTTCCAACTTTGTACTCACAGGCTTTTGGAGCTCGTTAAGGGAGAGGGATGTTAGCCTGAACTTATATACCAAGAAACTGAGGCAGCAGAACTTGAAGTGATGAGTTTGGCACCCCCAAATAGCTTATAGGTCATAGCGAGGATAGAACAAGCAGAGACTGAATGTATCTATAACATGTGAATATCTCCTGACATCAAGATGTGCTGCCCTCTCTTTCTCTTGTTATCTTATTCTATTCCCTTTCCTCCCTGTCTTCAAAGTTACATTTCATTGATTCTTTGTTTTATGTTAATGCCTGCATTTAATTAATTTATTTATTTTTAATTTAAAAAACCTGTCTTATTGAAGTATAGTTGCTTTACTATTTTGTGTCCGTTTCTGCTGTACGGCAAAGTGGATCAGCTATATGTATACATAAAATGAGAGTGAAAGTGTTAAGAACTCAGTCATGTCTGACTCTTTACAACCCCATGGACTGTAGCCTGCCAGGATCCTCTGAATGCTATCTTCCCATAGCATTCTCCAGGCAAGAATACTGGAGTGGGTTGCCATTCCCTTCTCCAGGGGATCTTCCCAGCCCAGGGATCAAATCCAGGTCTCCTACATTGCAGGCAGATTCTTTACTGTCCCGGAGAAGGCAATGGCTGAGCCATAAATGAAGGCTATACGTATGCACATATTCCCTCTTTTTTAGATTTTCTTCCCATTTAGGTTCCCACAGAGCTTTCAGTGGAGTTCCTTGTGCTATACTGCAGGTTCTGCATTAGCTTGAGCGACTAACACTTATTTTATACATAGTAATGTGTATATGTTTATCCCGATCTCCCAGTTCATCCCACCCTCCCGTGGCATCCATAAGTTTGCTCTCTACATCTGTGTCTCTATTTCTACTTTGTGGATAAGTTCATCTGTACCATTTTTCTGGAATCCACATCTAAGTGATACTGTACAATACTTGTTTTTCTCTGTCTGACTTACTTTGCTCAGTATGACAATCTCTAGGCCCACCCATTTTGCTGCAAATGGCATTATTTTGTTCTTTTTCATGGCTGAGTAATATTCCATTGTATTTGTGTACCACATCTTCTTTACTCACTCCTCTGTTGATGGACATTTAGGTTGCTTCCATGTCCTGGCTATTGTACATAGTGCTGCAATGAACATTGAAGTGCATGTGTCTTTTTGAATTACAATTTTTCCTGGGTATATGCCCAAGAACAGGATTGCTGTGTAGTTCTATTTTTAGTTTTATGAGGAACCTCCATACTGTTCTCCACAGGGGCTGTATCGATTTTTAATCCCACCAATAGTGCAGGTGGTTTCCTTTTTCTCCACATCCTCTCCAGCATTTATTGTTTGTAGATTTTTTGATGATGGCCATTCTGTTTCATTAGTTTCAAGAGACAGACATCAGGTAGAACTTTCTTCCTTAAGGTTTTTTATTTTATATTAAAAAACATTAATTAATATCAGACATTGACCATGCTGTTTTCTCATCCTTCTGTGGTGGATTTTCTCCACCTCGGTTCACATGGTGGAATAGTGAAAATCTTCTCCCACCTGCCAGTCTTGGGAGGCACACATGGACAGAATCATCCACGTCCAGCTTCAGGTACCTAGTCTGTCCAGTCCATCTTCCCAGGGTAAGGTGACTATGTCCTTCCTTTGTACTCAAGTCGATACACAGTGATGTTATCCTATTACAAACATGTTCCTTTCTCATTTGGGTCTCTGACACATAAGCTTGGAAAAACTTTTATGACACAAGGCAAAACAAAGACTGCAGTGGTTACATACTTTCCATTCCTCTCTTTTTTATTTTATATAAATTATCACTTGTAAACGGAATGGCCCAAACCTTGGGGCATTATGCATTCTGACGATGTCAAGTTCATCCTTTTCCTTCTCAAAGGGGAGGATTGTCACATGGCAAATATATGCCTACAAGGATATATACATACAAAGATTTTATGACAGACAATTTTACAGATAGCAGTGTTACGGGTTGTTGTCAGGATCACAATGTGCTTATATGTATGTGAGGCACTTGGTACAATCAAGCGCTGTGTATGTATGTTTCATTATTGTTGCTTTGGACAGAAGGTGACTGACAAAATATTTCTTCTCTTGAGACATTGGACTCGTCTGGAATAAAAATGCTTGGAGAAGTGACTAGAGGTCAGGTAATGAAGGGAGATGGAGCAGATTTAGAGGGAGTGGCATGGGAGAGACATGCCCCTCCCCTTGTGCACTATAACTTTCCCCCGCTGAACCCAGAGGACAGAGGTGGTTTTAGATCACAACAAGGAACTTGTTTTCTACCTAAAAATGGTTTCCTCTTTTGAGGACTGCTTGAGCTGGATGGTCACTTTAATGAAAAGTAATGTTATCACAGTGCAATGTCAGTGGCCTTAGATGACCCATCTCAGACTTGTCTAGGTGCTCAGCATGAGGAAAACCATATACATTCAGCTCTGAATGCCCACCACACTAGTGGTGCTTCAAGCCAAGAATAATTCCAGCAATGACCACATTTCCTATGCTATTCTTCTAGCCCATGAGTGCTTTCATCAACTGTAGAAACTTACAGTAGCCTCGAGGAGTTGGAGGCTTCCCTGATGGCTCAGTGGTAAAGAACCTGCATTCCATGAAAGAGATGCAGGAGATGCCAGTTTAATCCCTGGGTCAGGAAAATCCTTGGAGAAGAAAATGGCTAACCACTCCAGTATTCTTGCCTGGGAAATGCCAGGGACAGAAGAGCCTGGTGGGCTATAGTCCATGAGGTGGCAAAGGAGTCAGACAGGTTTTAGCAAATAAATAACAAAATAACAGGGAAGATAGGGTTGGGAGCTGGGGAAAACATCTTTCAATGGAGCCAAATGAAAGTTTGCCAAAATGTGGGTATTTAAGGTTAAAGTCTTGGAATCAGGTACTGACAGAGATCACCTTAAAACATGCCAATATGTCTTACTGCATAAAGGATTTATTCTAACTTACACATGTGGCCTCCAAATTATCCAGGAGGTAAGTCTGTGGTAATTATTTCATCGAGATCAAACTAACAATGATAGTCCTAGCAACTCAGTAAAGACTTTTTTCATATCAAATATCTTTTCTGACAACAATTGTTATGAAACTGGAAATTAATGACAAGAAAAAAACTGGAAAACTTGCTGGAACATATATAGAGATTAAACAACAATCAATGAAGAAATAAGAACAACCAGTGGGTCACTGGAGAGACCAGTGATGTCCTCAACACCTTCCTGATCTGGAGATAAAACCATCAAAACCTTATGCCACCTTCTCAAGTGGTTACATCCTCAAGTCCAAGCCCGTTCTTCCATCCCCTTTACCCCTCAGACTATCTGATTTAATTCTCCCAAATGAGTTAAGTTTTTCCATAAATTAAGATCCAAGGCCAATAGGAGTGAAGTAGGATGGTGGTGAGTTGTGGATTTTGGGGCAACGGACAATGCCTTGCTTGTTCCGTGTAACACAAAATCTCTGAAGTAAGGAAAGATAAGCCTTGACTACCCTCGTAGAATAAGAAAGAGAAGACTCCTTCTGTAATGAAAACAAAACAAGTTAGCCTGGCAGCTCACCTGGCATAATCGTAAATGTCACATTGCTCCACATTCACCCAGAGCAGAAACTCAACTTGATTGAGGGACAGAAACTAGAAGAACATGTGGAGTCCCTGTTAACACGCTAGGAGCCGGGACATCCTTGTGCTTTGCATTTCATTTAATCCTCATAGTGATCCCACAAAGGTACTATTATTCTCCCCTTCAGAGAAGGGCAGAAAGGCCCAGAAAGATTAGGTATCTTGCCGTGATTGACATTGCGCTGCTGAGTCGCTTCAGTCGTGTCCAACTCTTTCTGACACCATGGACTGTAGCCCGCCAGAATGCTCTGTCTATGGGATTCTCCAGGCAAGAATACTGGAGTGGGTTGCCGTTCCCTTCTCCAGGGAATCTTCCCAACCCAGGGATCGAACCCACATCTCCTGTCTCTCCTGCATTGGAAGGCAGGTTCTTTACCACTAGAGCCACCTACGAGGCCCAGTTAAGGTCAAATGAGGTCATAAAGGTGGGATCCTAATTCCATTGGGTTGGTGACCTTGTAAGAAGAGGGAAAGAGAGAAATCTTTCTTCACATGCACACCAAGGAAAGGTCATTTGAGGACACAGTGAGAAAGTAGCCTTCTGCAAGGGAGAAGCAGAGCCCTCACTAGAACCCAAGTTTGGACTTAGAGCTTCCAAACTGTAAGAAAAAATTTCTGTTAATTCACCCAGTCTGTGATATTTTATTATGGCAGCCCAGGTCAACTAACACATAGGGTTTTGTCATAAGAGGACCAATAAAGGATTTTAATTTTGACGAATTCACAGGGGGGGGCACCATAGACTGTTGATATTATATAGCAGCATTTCCTTATGAAAAAAAAAAATAACCATGTTAATTATTATTATTATTTTTTATTGACTGATTTGTTTATCTGTTATCCTGGGAGTAACTGGTCAAGAGAAAAAGCAATTTCAACTTTAAGGGGCTTTAGGATGTATTTTCACACTCAGGTGGCTTTGCATTTTCTTCCCCTCCATCAAATCAGGCTCAAAAGATGATACTAAAAGAACTTTAAGGCTATTTCCCCTTCACAGCCCTTAAGTGGAAATTCTGTTTTCAGTGGTCTGTATATTGGCATGAGGTAAAATGATCATTTCTAACTCTTGACTTTAGGGCCATTTGATATCCCCAGAAGTGTCAAAGATCTGATAAAACAGGTCTGGAACAGTAGGCATTTGATATGAATATACAGTTATACATAATATCTTCTTTAGGTTGACTCATCCTTTAAAATTATATGTATTAAAAAATAATATCTATGAGCTAGTAGGCATGATGGGTTACTTATATTTTTCATCATATGCTAAAATAAATAAATATTAAAATAAAAATATAGTTAATTCTTGTCACCTATACTGATTTTGTTGTTGTCCCTGTTTAGTTGCTAAGTCGTGTCTCTTTTGTGACGCCCATGGATTGTAGCATGCCAGGCTCCTCTGTCCATGGGATTCTCCAGGCAAGAATACTGGAGTGAGTTACCATTCCCTTCTTCAGGGGATCTTCCCAACCCAGGGATCCAACCTGGGTCTCCTGCATTGGCAGGTGGATTCTTTACCACCAGGGAAACACAAACTGATTTCATTTTGCTACCAGAGATGCTCAGGGAAATACTGTGAAAGCTCTGAGGAGTTTTAGTTCTGAACTCAGAGGTGTGGAGCTTCTGTTTACAGGATGACTGTGACGTTACCATGAGAAAGTCACAACCAGTTCGTTTGACTTAATGCTAAAAAAAATTCATTACATACATGATTTTCTCTAAAATTCAAGGTGGTTTTAACTTCTGATATGTTGTCTTTTTACATTATAGTAGCCCTGAATAAGGGCTTCCCAGGTGTCACTAGTGGTAGAGAACCAGCCTGCCAATGCAGCAGACCCAGATTCGATCCCTGGGTCGGGAAGATCCCGTGGAGAGGGAAATGGCTATCCACTCCACTGTTCTTGCGTGGAGAATCCCATGGACAGAGAGACCTGGGCATGGTATAGTGCATGGGGTTGCAAAGAGTCGGACATGACTGGAGCAACTTAGCATGCACGCAACCCTGAATAAATGCCTTTTTTCATAAGTGAAATTTTAGTTTAGGGTTTGTTTGCATGTTTGGGCCAGCTGTAGGTACTTTTGCATTAATTTTTTCATCTAAAAATAGATGCTGTGCATTGAATGACTTGCTAACGATCTCAAGGGAATTCTGTTAAATTTTTAATTTATTCTTATATCTTAATTATTTTTTAAAAGTAGCTAGCTCCCAAATTGATTCCAATTCCTTCCCACATACAGTGTGTCTTTCCCTTACTATTACTGGGTTAATATTCCTTAGTATTTCAATTCCTTGCTTTAAAACTTTCACTCACTCTCTTGCCCTAGTATTAAAAAGCCTTGCCACCATGTTCCCTATTTGGTTTATCTTCAGGCATCTTCATCCCAGTAATGTTGAACTATTTATTTTTCTTACATACTTAACACTTTCTTATGTTGACTCCTGTTTACACTTTGGAGTGGCCTTTGTCCCATCTTCTGTGTCCCAATTCTACTCTTTCTTTAAAGGTCCATCTTAGCTGTCACATCTTTTCTTGAAATCTCTTATTCTCTTGAGTTTAAAAACAGTGCTTCACCTTCCAAAATTTCATCTCACTTTGTATCTCTTTTATGACTTTCATTGCAAGCTTGTATTGTGGTTACCTGTGTAACTATATGTGTCAACATGCTTCATTTTCTCTGATGCCATATAGACCTTTTAGGAAGGGCCTATATACATAATAACTTCCTCTAGAAAAGCCTAACACAGGCATATGGTAGCATTTAGAACATATTTTCTTTAATTAATCAATAAGTGAATATTTGAGCATCAAAAGTCTGCTTGTGTGTGTGAGAGAGTTAGAAATGTACCTAGTTTTAGGATCCCCCAGATATAATGTAATACCACTGAAATACATAAAAGTTAAATCAACTTTGTATAAGTGAACTAGGTCTATGGCAGCCTTTGGGATCTAGAAACTTTCAACTACATTAATGGTTACAGCCAAGGCTGGAGCAGTTCTAGGCACTGAGGACAGTTTTGGAGTCTGTCAGACTTTCCTCATGCTATGTGGAGCTGGACCAGTAGCATCGGCATCTCTTGGAGTTTGTGAAAAATGCAAATTCCCGGGTCCCTCCCAGTCCCAGTGCATAAGAAACTCTAGCGGTGCAGCCAAGCGGTCTGTATTTTAACCAGCCCTCTGGATGCTTCTGATGCCTGTCCACCTGTAAGAACCACTGGCTTAGAGGAAGTTCTAGGAGGGCTTCTCGTCTGTCTTGACACTTGTTGGTTCAGCCATAAAATAGGGCTTTTAGAGTTACTGAATGATGGAGTATAAATTTTGTCAGTGAGCCTGTAATAGTGCCTGCTTAATCTCAATGCAGGCTTCCCTGGTGCCTCAGTGGTAAAGAATCCGCCTTCCAAGCAGGAGATGTGGGTTTGATCCCTGGGTCAGGAAGATCCCCTGGAGAAGGAAATGGCAACCCACTCCAGTTTACTTGCCTGGGAAATCCCATGGATGGAGGAATCTGGTCCATGGGGTTGCAGAGTTGGACACGACTTAGTGACTAAACAACAACAATATCAGTGGATGAACCAACAGATGATGTTTTAGGAGCCTGCCTTTGATATTCCACTTTCATCAGATTCACTGTGAGAAACTTCCACTCACAACAGCCTAACAAATGAATAATGCTGCACGTAACCGAGAAATTGATGTGAAATGTGGCAGGGATGGTTGGCTTCCTGTCAACTGACCAGTGAAGGTCACGCTGGGACTAATGTCCCAGGTTCAGCATGCTCTTTGACTCTGAGCTGCCTGGATGTTCCTGTTTTCCCATGACTTCCACTTCTCAAGCACATCGCCGTCCTCTTGCTTGGTTTCTCTGCCACAGTGCAGCAGTCAGCACTGGTCGACTGACCCAACATGCGTTTTCTGTTTCCTGTATCCTGGCAGCAGCTAAGAGTGTTCTCCAGCATCTGCCCCTCCTCCATGTGAGTATTAGGGTATTCCTGACCTTGCTGTGTTCTAGGACCTAGGACTTCAGCCCTCCCTTCAGAATCCATGCTACTGGATGGATTAGGGTAGTTCCTAATTAGGGTAGTTCCATCTCCACAGCTGAGACTCAGGGAGGACTGTGCAGGTGACCCAGTTCTGGGTAATAGATTGAAGGCAAGTCTGCTAGGGGCATTCTGTGAGCTGACTACATTTTTAGTAAGGGATCCACAGGGAGAAAAGGGCCTACAATTTTGGTGTGTGAAGATGCAGTGCTTGGAATCCAGACAGCTTTCTTGGACCACAAAGACATCTTAGGCAGCATGCTGGGGACAGCAGAGTGTAGCACGTGGAGGGAACCTGGCTTCTGATAACACTGCTGAGCCGTTGAATCGACTCCCCTGGGAGCTGCCTGCCTCAGGACTTCTGCTCTAGGAGATAATAAATGCACTTCTGCCTGAAGTTTATTAAGTATTTATGATTGCTTTTCCTCTCCCCTTGATCTCTCTTGGAAAATAAAAGGAACCGATGTGATGACACCTTTAAATTACTTCCAGCTCTAATAATTGATGATTCTTTGCTCAAAGCATCATGTGTGGAGTTTCAAGGTGTGACAAGATTTGGCAGGAGTGCAGTCTGGAGAGGGAGCCAGTATTGTCTGAGTCAGGGTCACATTTTTCTAAGGTCCTTGAGGCAGCATCAAGGTCAGGCTCTTGGGGGAGTAGCATGGATTCTGAGGGGAGGGCTGAAGTCCTAGGCCCTAGAACACAGCAAGGTCAGGAATCCATAGGCAAAGCCAGACATTGAAGATAGCAGCTAGGAATCAGGTATAGAATAAGGCAAGAGAATTTCTAATGAGTGATTTGCTTGCCTGCAATCAGACTTCATAATATATGTTCCCCTTGGGCCCTCTTAAGGTACCAAGCAAAGGAGATATATTAACATCGAGTCTGACAGGCCAGTGATCTCCTTGGGGATATCACCAGATCAGGAATCCTTTGGTTGTCCAGACTCTCTGAATTGCTTAGCAGGTCTACCCCGTAAATTCCTGGGTAGGCCGGCTGTTTCAGACAGTCTATGTTACTTCCTGTAGCTCCCTTTCTTCTAAAATTGTCTTTTACTGGTGATTTTCTACATTCACATGTTTCAGTTCTTGGTCTTACTGCATAATGGTGCAATCTCTAACCTTTTCAGATGTCTTGCAAAGCAAATTTAAATAAACCACAAAATGTGGTTAAAATACGGTTAAAAAGAGGATGTTTACTTCAGTTTCCACCATTTTTTGGTCAACATTGCCACCTAGTGGTAGAATAATTTTTAAAACGGTGTGTGACTTTCATTGTGATGAGATGTTTTGATTTCAAGGATCTTCAAGAGGTAAAATTTTGAACAAGAGGAGACAATAATTGTGATTCAACTTAATTGTATTATTCTGAGCTTGAGAAGGTGGTGACTTGGGGAAAATCCTTTAGACTTGCTCAAGTAATTGCATGATTTACAGAAATTCTTAATTTGTTAAGATTTTTGTTGCTCCCTCAGTTTTGTTCCCTTACATTTAAAGAAATCTAACCAAAGTTAGCCACTTCCTGGTGGTAATCATAAAGCAAAACAAAAAACAAATAACAACAAAAACGAGTTTCAAGTGAACCAAGGTTTATGTTTCTTTTGTCCTCTTTGAAATGCTTGTTTTGCCTCTTAGTTCCTCTCAAAGTCTGTCAGTTTACGAAAATCCCTCCCTCTCTTGTGTACGTTTCAATAAAGATATTTAATGTTTTCTGCGCCATCTAGCAAGATTTATAGTTTGAGGCAGGGCCAGGGTGGGGCCCGAGATTCTGAATTTCTACCAAGCTCTCCCCAAATGCCAAGACTGATGCTAGGGGACCACACTTTAAACCATAAGGCTTTACAGAAAAATGACTACATGTTCAACAACCCCAAATCTTTCTCTAGGATGGATCAGAAAACTGTATGTTCTGTTTGGGTGAATGAGGAACATAAAGTACTTTGCCTTAAGCAGCATCTCAGCTGAAGTGGCTAATTTCTTTTCGGGCTGACATTGGGGGATGGGGGCTCCTGCAGAAAGTGAAACCACAGCTGCTTGCAGGACTTAACGACAATGTCAGTGACTGTTCCCGCACTTGGCCATGACCGTGACTCTTTCTGGGGAATCAATGTTAACTGGAGCCTGGCAAGTGTCCTCCCTGAAGCCATCCTAGGCTAGACAGTTGCATTAAAGTTCTAAATGGGTTTGCACATTGCAATCACCTGGGAAGTTTAAACACTGCTATTTGGGCCCCATAGCTGGACAGCAGCATTCTCAGAGCTCCCGGATGATTCTTGCGTAGAGTGAGACTGAGCTCCACTGTGAACGGAAAGGCAAGTAACAGGCTGAAAGGACACCGGTTTCTCCTCCCTTTTCTTTGTACTCATCACCAGCTCAGCCTGAAACAAAGACTCAGGAAGCCCTCTGCTGGAGAGGAATTTAGCTCTGAGCTGCCTTGGCAATTATTCATTCTCTCAGGCTCAACCCAATCTGCAGCCCAAAGGGATGAGCGTGCCTGAAAGCAAGTCGGGTTCCTCCCCAACCTCCCTAGGGCTTGGTGGATTTCATATTACATTTTAATGTCACACCCACCTGCTCTCCTCCAGGCCAGCTGAGGTCATGTGATAAGGCTGCTACATCCTGAAGAAAGGGTTTTGGCTTTTATAAGGACAAGCGCTGGATCGCTTTTTTCTTCTGGGAGTTCTGAATCAGATGGTCTGAAAGCTGTCCTTGTGAGGCTTGTGGAGTCAGAAATGTTTTCCAGATTTTTTTTCTTCAGAACTTTTCATATGGGATCCTGGGAGTCCTGACCTAGAGCTAAAATGCCTCTTGACTTTGAAAATGAATTAGGAATAATTGTTTTCGGCTGCTTCTGCCACGTGTGTATTATATATACATGTATGGATGAATGGATATGTGTAAAATAGAGTCATACATAGGCTGGAAACTTGAATGAGAAGAATAAGAATTTCAAGATAAAGTAATGACCTGTTTCTTCAATCTTGTCTTTTTTTTTATTAGCTATTTAAGAGAGAGAGAAAGAGAGAGATTGATTGTGTTATATTATGTGTAAAACACAGGATATTATTCTTTTTTTTTTTTTTTTTTTTTTTTTTTTTTTTTTAAAACACAGGATATTATTCTATCCTTCTCCTCTGGGCTCTTCCGTATCTTTTGTGCCTGCTAAGTCATTACAATCGTGTCCAACTCTCTGCGACCCCATGGACTGTAGCCCGCCAGGCTCCTCTGTCCATGGGATTTCCCAGGCAAGAATACTAGAGTGGGTTGCCATTTCCTCCTCCAGGGGATCTTCCCGACCCAAGGATCGAACCTGTGTCTCTATGTCTTCTGCAGACGGGTTCTTTACTACTAGCACCACCTAGGAAGCCCCTTCTGTATTTTAGGCGCTGTTGATCAAATCTTCTTGAGACTGTTTCCTCTGTTGCTTTCATGACATCACTGCCTCCTGGTTCTCTTTCAACTATGCTGGTTGCTCTTCTATCTCCTATTCTCCCTCAAATGCAGAAGGTCTGGGTAATCCATCCTAGATTTCCCCCCCCCCACTTAATCTCTCCCACTGAGGGGAGGCGTATAGCTCACTCCTCTTCCTCCCGGTTGTCCTCATCACTATGCCGGTATGCTATGCCACTTTATACAACTGTGTAAAGTCCAGAGCATCAGACAGCTATTTTCTTTTCTCACTGACTCCCTCTGTAAGTCCAGCAGAAACCTGACATTCAACACACCCCAAACTATGCCCCTCATCCCATCTCACAACTCATGTTTACTGAGCAACTCCCATGTGCCAGACACACAGGTCACTGAAGACTCAGGAGTGAACAAGACACAAACTGTTCTTCCCTGCAGAAAACATATTCCAGTGGAGGAGATGGACCGAAACCAACAGTGTGTCATGTCAGGAAGGGGGGAGGCAGGGTAATGGGATGGAGGATGGTGGGACTCACAGTTTAGGTAAAGTCAGGGAAGGGTTCTCTGAGGAGGTGTCTTGGAGCCCAGACTTGTGTAAGTGAGTCATGGCTTCTCTGCAGGGACTATGTTCCAGGCAGAGGCTTTTCTCCAGATTTGCTCCTCCATCCACCATCCACTTAGTTGCTCAAGTTAGGAATTTGGGTGTGCTTAATGTATCCTTTTGCTGACCCCTCACCCCCCAAGTTCATTAGACCTATCATTTCTTGGACCTAAGCAGGCAATTGCAAACAAGACTGCCAGGTGAGTGCGGTCAGAACTTTGCAGGGACCCAGCATGTGCTGCCTGTTCAGTCGCTTCAGTTGGGTCTGATACTTTGAGACTCCCATGAACTGTAGCCCACCAGGCTCCTCTGTCCATGGGATTTCCCCGAAGACTATTGGAGTGGGCTGCCATTTCCTTCTCCAGGGGATCTTCCTGACCCAGGGATAGAACCCCAGTCTCTTGCACTCCAGAAAGATTCTTTACCACTGGGGCCACCTGGGAAGCCCTGTGACCCAACATTGGTGGTGGTGGTTTGGTCGCTAAGTCGTGTCCGACTCTTGCAAGTTCATGGACTGTAGTCTGCCGGGCTCCTCTGTCCATGGAATTCTCCAGGCAAGAATACCGGAGTGGGTTGCCATTTCCTCCTCCAGGGGATCTTCCCGACCCAGGAATCGAACCCAGGTCTCCTGCATTGCAGGCAGTTTCCTTACTGACTGAACTACGAGGGAAGCCCTGGGATCCAACGTGCTGCTGCTGCTGCTAAGTCGCTTCAGTCGTGTCCGACTCTGTGCGACCCCATAGACGGCAGCCCACCAGGCTTCTCCGTCCCTAGGATTTTCCAGGCAAGAACACTGGAGTGGGTTACCATTTCCTTCTCCAATGCATGCATGCATGCTAAGTCGCTTCAGTCGTGTCTGACTCTGTGTGACCCCATGGACAGCAGCCCACCAGGCTCCTCCGTCCACAGGATTCTCTAGGCAAGAATACTGGATCCAACATAGGGAGATTCAATTTGTCAGTTGATAACCTCTGAAGTCTGGAAACTGCAAGAGGTTTTGGGTGAGTAGTGCATCCTATGTAACACCAAAACCCATGTTGTGATTGTGATTGTGATGGCCAGGAAAATTTTACTGGTGCTCATTTTATCTAGGGTAGAACCTCCCAGTGTGTCATATATTCTGTGGCCACCATTGAAACAGCTGTTGTATCCCCGAGTGGGACTCCAAAAGCATATTTGGAGTATGAATCAGAGAACTGAGGGGTCTATGATTGTGACTATGGAAACTGAGCCAGAAGGGTCACATTGTCATTATTTATCTTTTTTAGCCTCATTCTGTTGCTCTCTACAATCGCTGTAACATTCCTATTAATCTTTTAGCTGAGGTGTTGGAAAACTTTCCTAGGATTTCACTTTGAAAGCATATTTTTAGAATTCCTATAGTTATGTGTGCTGTTTTAATTTTTTAATGAACAAAGGAATATTTCAAGGGTTCAGCAAACTGGTATTGGGTGCTACTCTCAGTGGTAAAAAAATCTGCCTGGCAAACAGGAGGCCGGGTTCCATGCTGGTTCGATCCCTGGGTCCAGAATATCCCCTGGAGAAGGAAATGGCAATCCACTCCAGTATTCTTACTTGGGAAATCTCATGGATGGCGGAGCCAGGCAGGCTACAGTCCACGGGGTCACAAAGAGTCCGAGACGATTTAGCTACTAAGGAGCAGCATGGGCCGGTTAAGAAAGAGAGATAGGATTCAATAGAGTATGGAGGCAGAGAGGCAGCTCCCCTAGGAACTCTGAGCTGGGTGTGGACCAGACACTGTTGGTTCTCTCTTCCTGGATAAAAGGGCCTTGATTAAAAAAAAAAGAAAGAAAGAAATTATGCATGAGGCAGCGACACAAGCAGAGCAGGTGGGCTCCATTCAAGGGATAAATCATCCTTGGTTTAAGCCAATCACGTAATCCTAGTCCTCTGGGCTCTGATAGGTTGGACCAATCAACTGACCCTATTCTGGCCAATGAGATAAAAGGGCTGCTCTGGACCGGGTTTTCTCTTTTGGCGTGCTGCCGCTGCGGCCAAGTCACGTCAGTCGTGTCCGACTCTTAGCGACCCCGTGGACTGCAGCCTAGCAGGCTCCTCTCTCCACGGGATTTTCCAGGTAAAGGGTACTGGAGTGGGTCGCCAGTGCCTCCCTCTTTTGTCATAAATGAGAGGAGAAGGGGTTGATGGTTTCGCCTTTTCTTCTCACCTTTGAGTGTGTTTTTTGGGGTGATAGTGGTTAGAGCTTGAGGGACAATATTTCTTACTCAGTGAGGATGAAATGGAGTGCATGGACGGAACAGGGGTAGGTTCCGAACGACACCTTGGAGCAACAAAACCAATTCCACTGCTGACTTTTCTGGGCTCCTCGTTCTGTGAGGTAAGCGTGCCTGTTTCAGGCACCTTTGGTTGGTCATTAATTACCAGCACCTGAAAAAAAAAAAGCCTTGTTAGATAGGTCTCTCAATAAAGTCAGGTACAAATCCTTAAAGAAACAGTATAAGGAGGTTATCAGGCCAGGGGAAATCAAGGAGGCTTTTTCCTACAGGAGGTAAACTTTGAGTTGATTTTGAAGAACAGGTGGAAATCCATCAGGTAACAATGCAGGGAGGCTCATACACGTGGAGGAAGGGCATGTGGAATGGATTGAGGCAGATAGCACCTGCTCCCAATAGACTAATTCATAGTTTTGAGGTATCCAGAGTATTCTAGCTTTTCAGTGGAATAGATTCATGGCATTTGTGGGTTTAGCATTCATTTACAAGTGATCTTTCAGTTCAGTTGAGTTGCTCAGTCGTGTCTGACTCTTTGTGACCCATGGACTGTAGCGCGCCAGGCCTCCCTGTCTATCACCAACTCCCGAAGTTTACTCAGACTCATGTCCATTGAGTCGGTGATGCTATCCAGCCATCTCATCCTCTGTTGTACCCTTCTCCTCCTACCCTCAATCCTTCCCAGCATCAGGGTCTTTTCAAATGAGTCAGTTCTTCCCATCAGGTGGCCAAAGGGTTGGAATTTCAGCTTCAGCATCAGTCCTTCCAATGAATATTCAGGACTGATTTCTTTTAGGATGGACTGGTTGGATCTCCTTGCAGTCCAAGGGATTCTCAAGAGTCTTCTCCAACGCCACAGTTCAAAAGCATCAATTCTTTAGCACTCAGCTTTCTTTATAGTCCAACTCTCACAACTCACATCTCTCAACTCTCACATACATGACTACTGGAAAAACAAAAGCTTTGACTAGATGGACCTTTGTTGGCAAAGTAATGTCTCTGCTTTTTAATATGCTGACTAGGTTGGTCATAACTTTTCTTTCAAGGAGCAAGCATCTTTTAATTTCATGGCTGCAGTCACCATCTGCAGTGATTTTGGAGCCCCCCAAAATAAAGTGATCTTTAAAGGTCTTTAATTATGCATATAATCTGTAATGTACAAAACCTGTGATTGGTTCACGCCTTGAATCTAAACCTTGGTGGTTTTCAGTCTCGGAAGCAGACTGTGTCCTGTGGGCAGTGAGTGAGTCTCAAGCCGACTAGGGAGCAGAGAGTGAAGCCTCCCAGCTTTTGGCCAATAACTCAGTAACTTTTACTAAACATTAGATGTTGGTTTCCTTGGTTAGCTTTGCTCATTTGAGAAGCAGGTGTCAGGATGGGATTAAGCATGCAAGGAGTTTAATTAGGGAACTGCCTTGGGAGAGGGAGCTGGGTGAAGCCATCAGGCTGAGGATGGGTGTTCATGCAGAGAGATAAGAACTTGAGGGAAGGTTGAGTGGAAGTGCCCTAGACACTGTCCAGCCTAAGAAGGTCCCCAAAGACCTTCTGAAAAGTTCCCTGTCTCCTAGGAACAGGCCTGCCTCAGTGTTCCTGCTCCACACAAAGCAGACAGTGGGAAGCATGACTTCATGGCATACGTGAAAACAGATTTCAGAGCAGCTGGGGTTGTTGTCTATTAAACTCCCTGCAGTTAGAGGTTGGGGAGGGTAGTCTTTCTTTACCAAATTTTTTCTGTGTTTTTTTTAAAAAACACCCTACTAAGACTGATGATGGAAGTAAAAAGAAAATAACTAAAATATTTGTACCTTTTATAGGAAAAATTGGGTCATTTTTGGGGTCATAGAATTCTTTCAGAATCTGATTTCAAATACTGACTCTATCCCACGAAAAATTTACATGAACAAAAGGGCCTCTGGTCTAGCATGACTCCTCCATCTCAAGTTCTTAGATTCTCAGCTTCTCCATGGCTCGGTTCCCCAACATTGTGTCTGCAGTCCCTCTATAGCTTTCCACTTGCTGAGATCTGAACTTCTATCAATTGCTAGTGCGACTTTTGGTATGAACTCATGGGTTCAACAGCTACATATATATTTTTCTCTTGTGAGGTACATCACCTTAGAATACTTCTGGCTTGCTTTTCAGGCTCTCTTGGGTACACTTCCTGATCTCTGAACTCTTTGAATCCTTGCTGAGTGTTAATTTCGAGAATATTCACAGGATGAGATGGCTTCTGTGTTTAGATCTTGACCATCGCCTTGTCCACTTAGTTCGTTAGACCTCTTCTTTCTTTCCTCTCTCGTATGGTCCTTTTTTCTGAAACATGAGGTTAATACTCTGAACTATGATTTTGATTCTGTCCTCAACACTTAAGGGTATGTACCCTTTTTTATGTTCCTGCCATAAAAAACCCTTTCTTATGTTCTTGCCCTGTGCTCACATAATTGGAAAAATCAAATATACAATACATACATATACATCCTCTCACACGTAGTATCAAAAATGCATGTGATTGGTTTTTGTTGTTTAGGATAGTTATGTTCTACAAAGTTGCTCTGAACACTGAACTAGAGATTATAGAACCACAGCATAGAGGGGATGTTTGTATATAGATGCACATATCATACATAGATTGTAATCTTAAATGCTGAGCACAATTAGTAATCTTTATTTTACGAAAGAGAAAAAGAGGTTCAGAGTGTGAAGTTGACTTGCCTGAGTGAACAATATTTTGATACCCTACGTATGTCCACAAATGACCATTAAAGTATGCAAGTATTGATTTTAGTGTTACAGATAGGTTTTAGCCAGTAGGCAAATTCATAGATATGGAATCTATGAATGATGAGGATCGACTATACAAGGTAAAAAAAAAATTCAAAAATTCAAAATTTAAAAGGGCAGACGATGAAAAGTCTGTTTCTTCTTCTCTACCCTCAGAGCCCCCTCTTCTCCCAGCTCCCTGCTCCCCAGTCCTCAGGGAACTGCTATCATCAATCTCTTATTGATCCTTTCAGCTGCTGCTGCTAAGTCACTTCAGTTGACTCTGTGCGACCCCATAGACGGTGCCTACCAGGCTCCCCCGTCCCTGAGATTCTCCAGGCAAGAACACTGGAGTGGGTTGCCATTTCCTTCTCCAATGTGTGAAAGTGAAAAGTGAAAGTGAAGTCGCTCAGTCGTGTCCAACTCTTAGCGACCCCATGGACTGCAGCCCACCAGGCTCCTCCATCCGTGGGATTCCAGGCAAGGGCACTGGAGAGGGGTGCCATTGCCTTCTCCGGATCCTTTCAGAGGATCCTCGTAATAGCACGTTGGACAAAATTACTGGTTAAAAATAGGGGATTTGAATTCTAACAGATCTAGCCTCTAAAAAAATTTGCACATATTTGGGCAAGTAAGTTATTCACACTCTCTAGACCTCAGTTTCCTCAAGTCTAAAATGGAGGCAATAATCTCATTTGCTGGGCAGGCCTCAGAGAATTAAACTTTCACATATGCAAAGTACTTGTCACTGAAACTAGCTTGTGTGACCACCGTGGTGTCTACCTGTAGAGCCCACAAACCTGCCACATCCTCTGACCTCCACACTGCAGTAGTGATTTTCCCTGTCCCACTGCGTGGGACCAACCCGTGTGTCCTTAACTTTGAGTTCAACTTCACAGTGAAGCATTTGGCTGGAGGGGGAGGATCGTTGATTAACTAGCAGTTTTGTACGAATCAGACTAGTGAGAGGATTTCTGGGAAGGGTCGTCCAGATTTTTTTTAAAGGGCTGGTATCAGTTGGGGTTTAACTTTAGCTACAGCCAAAACCAGAGAGAGTAGAAAGGAAGATACAATCTGAAGGAGAAGAGGCATTTCCTGATCCAAATTAATAGTGTGGCCTCAGTACGATTATAGTCAGTGTAAGCACTCAGTGACACGCAAATATTCTTTCCTTCTCTCAAGAGAATGTCTTCCTTCTTAAGTGGAAAAACCAGTTTCCTCCCAGGAAAATGAAATACCCTGCTTTCCTAAATAAATTTCAGGCGTCGGTCCTGCTTTAAATGGTCTGTGTGAAAGTGGTTCTCTTGAGAGAATCAAAACGCATTTTCCTCCTGCAAATTAAAATTATTCTTCAATTACACATATATTTTCATGTATTAGATGTGCCACTGTTGGCAGAGCCTTTAGGAAGGATTAGCATAGGAACTGCTATCTACTTAAAAAAAATGGAGGGCTTTATCTGACTCAAATCTTTCCTGCAGTCAATCAGGCAGCATATAAGTAAATGTAAAAATAAAATAGAAGACTGGGGAAATAGAGTCTGTCCTTGAATTGTTTATCTGCTTTATGTTCCCAGGCAAAGCTGTCTGGAGCTTGGTCGTTTCTGTATGTGCTTGGAATACTGATATTTCCCTGCTTTGTACTGTGTGTCTTGAAGATTTAATTCCTTTTGACTTCAAAGGGAAAAATGATAGCATATACATCAAGTTTCTGTTTTGAGGAGGGCTTCAGAAGCGTCTCTGCTTTTTTAGAGATAATAAAAGTTCTCTGTTTGCTCACTCGCTTAGGAGCAGCTACTCTCATAAATGTGAATTCAGATTTCTCACAGTTTTATGTTTTAAGTTCAGAACAGACTGTCTAAAATAGCCTTGTGCCTTTTCTGTACCCTTTAACACTTCATAAGTATGTAGCCTCAAAACACTTAAGTTGAAATCATGGTAAGTAAAATTTATTCTGGTCATTGAACAAGTTAATTCTTTTCCATTTTCGAAGTCTTTGCTCTGGACCTATATACTTGGAAAGGTGGGAGCCTTTTATGACTCTGCTCCCTAGAAATCCTGACTGCAAATTGAACATGGAGGTATTCACTGCCCGCCCACAGCTCCAGAGCAAGGTGTGGGAAGAAGTGAATCATTAGATACTGTGAAAACTTTTTCCTGACCCAGTTAGCCTCACTAAAGTTAATTCTTTCTTGGCAGTCTGTGTGTACATATGTGCGCAGTCGCGTCCAGCCCTTTGTGACCCCATGGACTGTAGCTCGCCAGGCTCCTCTGTCGGTGGGAGTTTCCAGGCAAGAATACTGGAGTGGGATGCCCTTTCCTCCTCTAGGGGATCCTACCCACTCAGAATCAAACCTGTGTCTCCTGCATTGACAGGTGGAGTCTTTACCTCTGCACCACCTGGGAAGCCCTTGGCAGTTTGTAAGTGAGAGGGTAACAGGTGGGAAGGCCAGAGGTCCCCAAGCAGCAGGAGGAGTAAACTGCAAGAGGCAGATGATTTATTCATTTTCTACACAAAAATAAGAGGCTTCTTTTAATTCTATGCTGAGGACACCTGGTTCTCCCTTGAGCTAACCAATGTATTTTTCTTATGGAAATGTTTTTCTTAAAGCTATGTTAATGAAACTATGTATTTGCTTTGGAATCTGCCTTACTTCAAAATGGTTCCGCCTAAGATTCAGTTGAGGTCAGTAGCTCAGTCCTGACCTACTCTTTGCGATCCCATGGACTGCAGTACGCCAGGGCTCCCTGTCCATCACCAACTAGTGGAGTTTACTCAGACTCATGTCCATTGAGTTGGTGATCCCATCCAACCATCTCATCCTCTGTCGTCCCCTTTTCCTCCCACCTTCAATCTTTCCCAGCATCAGTCTTTTTAAATGAGTCAGTTCTTCCCATCAGGTGGACAAAGGATTGGAGTTTCAGCTTCAGCATCAATCCTTCCAATGAATATTCAGGACTGATTTCCTTTAGGATGGACTGGTTGGATCTCCTTGCAGTCCAAGGGACTCTCAAGAGTATTTTCCAACACCACAGTTCAAAAGCATCAATTCTTTAGCACTCAGCTTTCTTTATAGTCCAACTCTCACATCCATACATGACCACTGGAAAAACCAATGCTTGACTAGATGGACCTTTGTTGGCAAAGTAATGTCTCTGCTTTTTAATATGCTGTCTAGGTTGGTCGTAACTTTGCTTCCAAGAAGTAAGTGTCTTTAATTTCATGGCTGCAATCACCATCTGCAGTGATTTTGGAGCCTAAGAAAATAAAATCTGCCAATGTTTCCACTCTTTCCCCATCTATTTGCCATGAAGTGGGACTGGATGCCATGATCTTAGTTTTCTGAATGTTAAGCTTTAAGCCAACTTTTTCACTCTCTTTCACTTTCATCAAGAGGCTCTTTAGTTCTTCTTCACTTTCTGCCATAAGGGTGGTGTCATCTGCATAACTGAGGTTATTGATATTTCTCCCAGCAGTCTTGATTCCAACTTGGACTTCCTCCAGCCCAGCGTTTCTCATGATGTACTCTGCATATAAGTTAAATAAGCAGGGTGACAATATACAGCCTTGATGTGCTCCTTTCCTGATTTGGAACAAGTTTATTGTTCCATGCCCAGTTCTGACTGTTGCTTCCTGACCTGCATATAGGTTTCTCAAGAGGCAGGTCAGGTGGTCTGGTATTCCCATCTCTTTAAGAATTTTCCACAGTTTATTGTGATCCACACAGTCAAAGGCTTTGGCATAGTCAATAAAGCAGAAGTAGATGTTTTTTCTGGAACTCTCTCACTTTTTCAATGATCCAACAGATGTTGGCAGTTTGATCTCTGGTTCCTCTGCCTTTTTAAAATCCAGCTTGACCATTTGGAAGTTCATGGTTCATATACTGTTGAAGCCTGGCTTGGGGAATTTTGAGCATTACTTTGCTTGTGTGTGAGATGAGTGCCATTGTGCAGTAGTTTGAGCATTCTTTGGGATTGCCTTTCTTTGGGATTGGAATGAAAACTGACCTTTTCCAGTCCTGTGGCCACTGTTGAGTTCCAAATTTGCTGGCATATTGAGTGCAGCACTTTCACAGCACCATCTTTCAGGATTTGAAATAGCTCAACTGGAATTCTATCACTTTCACTAGCTTTGTTCATAGTGATGCTTCCTAAGGCCCACTTGACTTCACATTCCAGGATGTCTGGCTCTAGGTGAGTGATCACACCCTCATGATTATCTGGGTCGTGAAGATCTTTTTTGTACAGTTCTTCTGTGTATTCTTGCCGCCTCTTCTCAATATCTTCTGCTTCTGTTAGGTCCATACCATTTTGTCATTTATTGTGCCCATGTTTGCATGAAATGTTCCCTTGGTATCTCTAATTTTCTTGAAGAGATCTCTAGTCTTTCCCATTCTGTTGTTTTCCTCTATTGCTTTGCATTGATCCCTGAGGAAGGCTTTCTTATCTCTCTTTGCTTTTCTTGCAACTCTGCATTCAAATGGGTATGTCTTTCCTTTTCTCCTTTGCTTTTGCTTCTCTTCTTTTCATAGCTATTTGTAAGGCCTCCTCAGAAAACCATTTTGTCTTTTTGCATTTCTTTTTCTTGGGAATGGTCTTGATCACTGCCTCCTATAAAATGTCACGAACCTCCATCCATAGTTCTTCAGGCACTCTGTCTATCAGATCTACTCCCTTGAATCTATTTCTCACTTCCACTGCATAGTCATAAGGGATTTGATTTAGGTCATACCTGAATGGTCTAGTGGTTTTCCCTACTTTCTTCAATTTAAGTCTGAATTTGGCAATAACGAGTTCATGATCTGAGCCACAGTCAGCTCCTGGTCTTGTTATTGCTGACTGTATAGAGCTGCTCCATCTTTGGCTGCAAAGAATATAATCAATCTGATTTCGGTGTTGACCATCTGGTGATGTCCATGTGTAGAGTCTTCTCTTGTGTTGTTGGAAGAGGGTGTTTGCTATGACCAGTGCCTTCTCTCGGCAAAACTCTATTAGCCTTTGCCCTGCTTCATTCTGTACTCCAAGGCCAAATTTGCCTTTTACTCCAGGTATTTCTTGACTTCCTACTTTTGCATCCCCGTCCCCTATAATGAAAAGGACATCTTTTTTGGGTGTTAGTTCTAGGAAGTCTTGTAGGTCTTCATAGAACCGTTCAACTTCAACTTCTTCAGCATTACTGGTCGGGGCATAGACTTGGATTACTGTGGTGTTGAATGCTTTGCTTTGGAAATGAACAGAGATCATTCTGTCATTTTTGAGATTGCTTCCAAGTACTGCATATCAGACTCTCTTGTTGACTATGATGGCTACTCCATTTCTTCTAATGGATTCTTGCCCACAGCAGTAGATACAATGGTTATCCGCCTAAGATTTATTTTTTATTTTCTGAAACCAGCATTCATGTCAATTGTTTTATGGCTGGGCGGGGTGCGGGAGGGGAGTGGGGATGAGGCACCTCGTGCCATCCTATCTCAAAAGTGCATGTTGTGGGAGCGGGTCCTGGTGAAACTCCCTCAGCCTTGAGGGGCCTCTCTTAGCTGATTAATAGCTTTCTAACAGACATAAAACACCTTGCTAAAAACTAGGAAGGGGGCACTCTTTCTGTTCCCTTCTGATGTCTTCTCAGATGCTTTCCCTGTCTGTTATACTTTAATAAAATGTTGCTACACAAAAAGCTCCAGGTAGTCAAGTCTTATCTCTGACCCCGGATCGAAATCTTCTCCTCTGGAGGTCACAGATCCTGGCCTAACACACGGCTTGCAGCAGCAGCCTTTCATAAGCTCGATCATAACCATTCACACATACTTTGCAGATCTCAATAAGATGAACAGGAAATTCACCCTTTTCATTTAGTTCTACTTTAAAAGTTAGACAATTAATAGATCATTAAAATAATAATTTTTAAATTTTTTCCTATCTCAATAAAATTTATTATTCTGTGCTCCATAACTGGAAACCTCACATTAATCCCCTTAATAGGGAAAAAAACTTCCCCTACCTGTGCCAAATGATGATTTCATGAGACCAAGTTGCAACCAATAGCTGAAAAGGGGGAAATATGGTTCTTGTTCTTTGGATGCTTACTATTTGGCTAGTGAGAACACACATGGAATTATTTGCAGTGATAGAGAAGTGATAAATGTGGTTGTGGTTTAGATAAGTGCTTCTCAACTTGTTTTTTTCTGCTACCACACACATGTAACTCGAAGTTCACGGATGTATGCACACCCATGGGTGTAATCATGGTCAAATGCAGTTCTTTAGGAAGTAGCTGTAACCCCACTCGTTCCTCTCCTGTTCATGAAAACAGAATGCAAGTGAATAAGCAGGCTAGCATTTAAAGAATATCCTTAAACTTGCATTTCTTTAAAATGCCAGTTTTTAAAACCTTTGCTACTTTGTCATTAGTGATGAATTGCTTGCAGTTCATTTCCTGACTGACTGCCCATACAGTTCAGGTGTTGAAAGGCGCTGATTTCTGTGATAACTGGTGCTTGGGTTTATAGTATTGCTGAGATCTGGTCCCACAGACACACAAACAAATGCAAAGTAATCAGTCTGTTAGTGTGTCTGTCTCAGGCTGAGGACGACCTGTGAACCTGAACGTAGTTTCTTGGGATGAACACTGTTGAGTTTCTAGAGAAATGCTCCTCTGTGTGTCTTGCCCACATGCTTGATGTCGCCTGTCTGAATGCTGTGGAAACTTAGAGCTGGTGTTCCTGCTGACATCAGAATGACACTCCTTCAGAGCTCAGAATTTCAGTGGCAGACGTGCTTCGAGATGCCAGACCCATTCACCTGGGACATAAGTGTCTCTTCCCCGAAGCCCCTGAACAGCAGCCTGACCACGTGCTTTATTTTGTCCATTAGCTCTGGGGGCTGTCACGTGTTCCACTGTTGCTTTTCTCCTTTTGCTGGGAGAGCAGCGCTTGCTTCCCAGATGAAGAACTACGCTGGAAGGTGAGAGGTGTGGAGTTGAACTGAAATGCCCCTGCAGTGAGCAGGTGTGAGCAAGAAGAGCACCTTCGTTATAAACCACAGAGATTATGAGATCATATTTTGTTTGTGCGTTTTCAACCTGTCATAAGCTGCTGCTGACAAGTGCTCAGTCGTGTCCTGGTTCTTTGCATCTCCATGGACTGTAGCCTGCCAGGCTCCTCTGTCCATGGGATTTTTCCAGGCATGAATACTGGAGTGGGTTGCCATTTCTTTCTCCAAATCATAAGTTAGCTGATTGATTATATATGGAGTCATGGAATTTCATCAGATTTATGGAGTCTTGGTTTCAAGTTTGATCTTTCCAATTTTATGGGCATGTTCCTTCTGTAAGAACTCAGTTTTCTCATCAACAAGTTGGGAACAAAAATATATGTATATATTTTTTTACCATTACAATAATCAGTTAAAACTATTTTCTAACTGAAAATACATTGTAAACAAAATGTATGAAAGCAAGGACAAACTTCTCCCAGAAGGAAATGATTTTAAGCATGAGGAAGATCCTAAGTTCCTAATCCACTGACCTCTGTTCCTTACTCACTCTGAAGGTGTGAAAACTAACTATGCAGGTTTGGCGTGTATTAACTCTTAGAAAAGTATCTCTATCTGAGCAGCTTGCATGTAGCAGAAGCTCAATACATGGCAGCTTCTATTACTGTAAGAACTTGGCTTCTTCTCTGTTGTAATTCATGGTATTTAAACAATAATGTTATTCAACATTTTAAGGGTTTACATATTTAAAGCATGTGACAGCTGTTGCTTACTTGGCTGTTTTTTCTTCCTGAACATAGATCTTCTTTAGAAAAGGACCAATTCAGCTTTCCATCCTTGGCTCTAGCATATAAAAGGTGTTTAAATAACACTTGGATGTAAAAAAATTTGAAGTTTAATTGTAGCTGTTTTAAAATAATAAAGGTAAGAATTTTTTAAATGTTAGTATTTTTCAAGGTGTGATCTGAGATCTGCATCAAAACTTGGGGGATGGGGTTGCATAGGGGTGTGGGGGGAAACTGCTTGTTAAAATGCCGGTTCCAGACCTACTCAGTCAGAATCTCTGAGATAGGGTGGTTGGTGCTCAAGGAACTTGGAGTTTAATAGGAATTCCAGTTGACTCCTGGAAATGCTGAAGTTTTGAGAATTGCTTTTCCAATGATAGAAAGCTCATAATAAGAATGAGCCACTCACAGTGGTGTGAAAACCAACTGGAGAGCTTGTGCAAATGCAGATTCAGTGAACTCCCCTCAGACTGTAAGATCCAGTGGGTCTGTGGTGGAGGCCAGGAATCCGCTTTTTTACCAAATATCCTTTCTGTGCCCCTTCCCCCGACCCCAGTACACAGTGCTGCAGGTGTCTGAACTTTAAGCTTTGAGAAGCAGGAACTAGCTTCTCTTCCTTTTCCTGATTTGATCACTGCTACTCCCATGTTGATTTTGTGTTCTTGCATTTAACTGAAAAGTGATGAACATTTACAAGTCTCTCTGTCTGGATTTCACCTACACCAGACTGTGTTAGGGGAAAGCATAAGTAGCATGTGATTCTTTTGGTTGTGGTTTGTGGGGAGGGGTCTGTGAAGTGCTTGAAGTTGACCCCAGAGTGACCTATGTTGCCCCTGGCTAGCATTAAGCATTAATAAATATGTCCTTGAGGTAGGTCAGTGTCATACCTGCCCGCAAAACTTGCTCAAGTGATGTTGATGGAGGTAACTATGCTCTTTGGTGCTTCCTGAGTCCTAGGCACTCTGCAGCTGAGCTGAGTTACCTAACTCCAGAGGAGATGGGAACATGGGCGTGAGAGCAATGGAGTTTTGATTCAGGGGTTGGCAAAGAGCACTGTGTTATGCCCGATGTCCGAATCCCCGAGCGGGAAGAGAGAAGGCTTCCAAGACAATGCAACACGCAAAGAAAGGGAAGTTTATTGCTGACTTGAGTCAGGGCTCTTGCC
Organism: Cervus elaphus; assembly: GCF_910594005.1. Classification (NCBI taxonomy): domain Eukaryota; kingdom Metazoa; phylum Chordata; class Mammalia; order Artiodactyla; family Cervidae; genus Cervus; species Cervus elaphus. The sequence goes on along the minus strand of NC_057832.1, from coordinate 35,625,545 downwards.
ACAACCAATGCAGTGGTGCAGGGTCCAAGAGCCCTGAGCCCAAGCTGTTACACAAATTTATAGGGTGAGCATAAGCAGTTGGTAGCTGGCTTAAGCGGATTGGTTACATGTTTGCAAAGTAATCTTATTGGCTCAAACCTTCGTGGGCTTTTTTCAAACTTGGGCGTTCGTGGGCTTTTCAGCTTTCCCTTGATAGGTTCCCTTTTTCTTACTGGGTGCATATTGATTGGCTGGCTCCAGGTGGCCTGATGGGGGTAGGGAATCTTACCATTTCGGGGGAGATCTAAACTTAGGTCCGGGCCACCTGTCATGGTGTTAGCCCTGGCAGCCTCACACACTGAAGTCCTGGAAGAGACGGACTCTTCGTTCCTTCTGTGGGGACATCCTCCACATCAGAAATGGGGACTGCCACGTGTTGGGTCAGGAAGCTCCCCTGGAGAAGGAAATGGCAACCCACTCCAGTATTCTTGCCGGGAATACCTCATGGACAGAGGAGCCTGGCAGGCTATAGTCCATGGGGTCGCAAAGAGTCAGACATGACTAAAGTGACTGAACACACACATACACACAAGCATATTGTATTGCAGCCTCCACCCTGGGGTGCACACAGTAGCTGGAGCCTGGTGGGCTGCAGGCTGACTCTCGTGGTCACCTGCCCTATGCACAGTTGTGCTGCTAGCTAGTGTGTGTGTGTGTGTTGGGGCTGGAGTGTAGAGAGGAGTCGGGATGGGTGGGTGTGTCTGACCCTGACCTCTCAGCAACCAGGCACATCCCGGGAGGGGAGGGGGCCGAGAACAGTGGTGGAATGTGAGCCCCGCCCTGTGGGCGTGACCCAGTGGCCCCCATCTGAGGGCCACAGTGGATGCAGGGTATGAGGAGGAGGGAAAAGGGCTGGGCTCCAGGGTGTCAGGATTCAGGCAGAGGACTGAGAACCCATCAGGAGGCTTGGGGAAGTGCAAGAGGCAGGACTGTGTGTGAGCTGAGGCTCTAAATCATCGGGGCAAAATAAAGCCCAATTTGTAAAGAAATTCAGTGTGGTAAGTAAAAAGCATTAAATACCATTGCTGGGCCCTTTTGAGTGAGGGACCCTATGCGCATGGTCACAGCTCCCTGCAGCCAGCCCCGAGGTCTGGGGACCAAGGCTTTTTTGCTCCTCTCCCGTAGACACAAAGGGGATTTTTGGGTTCTCAGGTTTTCACCGGTGTTGAGGAGTCTCCTCATTGTTCTTGCATGGATAAAGCAAAACAAACTTCTGGACCAAAATAATATTGTGCAATAAAATTGCAAACCAGTACACGTTTTTGTTCATTTGCTCTGTAAGTTTTTGTTCTTTCATTTGTGTTTTGGTGATGAGCAATGATTACAAAGCACTATTGAAGGTCTGAGTAAGTCTTCCCTCTTTGTGGATTATTTAAGGGATTTTTTTTTTCTTTTTTCCTTGAGAACTCGCTGTAGACTTCAGTCTTAGATGCCCACAGGGAACATGGTCTAATTCTAGGGAGATGACATTGGTTTCTTCTAAGAGAGACCACATGCGCATTTGATGTGGATATATAATGTTTTCCACATGTGACCACAGAGCGGCCCAAATCCTCCATCACAGGAGACATGATTATGACTTTAAATAAACCCAGGGCAAACAGCAGGTGATGAGGGTAAGTAAAACTATGACTGGTAGGTTCTCCTTGCCTCTGAGGCTTCCATTTAATAATTAATACAACTTTAGAGGCCACTTAAAGATACTCTCTGGGGATTATATTGATAAGAGCAATGAGATGTACTGTGTATCATGGTTTTCCTTGTCAACTTGAAGACAATTTGCATGCTTTTTCTGGCTAAGTTGGAGTAGCATTATGGCCTCATGTTTTTTCAAGGGTCGTGTGGCTATTGGGTGGAAATAACATTGGTTGGCCTTCATGCTTTGAGACTTTTTCATGGGAATAGAGGAAAACATTTTTTTCCTGACTCCTATGTTCCATATAGTACTTTTTAAACTTAAGTGTCTTGAAGTTGTGTGGATACCAAGTAGATTTACAGTTAAGAGATGCTGAATGGCACAATAGTGGTCATCTTCTAAGAGAAAGTAAATAGGACAATACTGTCAACTCTTAGAAGTCTCTAGGATTTCGCAGAAATGGCTTCCAAGGGGGCTGGTTTCTTTGAGGAAAAGAAGGCAGAGTAGGGTGATTCTCTTCTGATGTTTGAGGATGGATGTCTGGTATGCTGGAGAAGAGGAAGTGCTTTGTACTAATTATGTTTCTGTTGTCTTTTTCCACTGTAGCTTCATTTCCTTATTTTCTTTATTCCTTTGTCCGTATTACTTGCTGACCTACTGTACGTTTCCTTGATTATTTATTTCTTGTCTGTCACCCCTAGTAGAGTATAAACATCATAACGGCACAGACTACATGCTCTGTTCTCCTCCGTCCACCCAGCCCCTCGCCCAGTGACTGCAGTGACAATAATAGGTGACACCAGCTAACATGGGCTGCAGTGCTCGCCAGTGTTCTAACCTCCCTGACATTGGTGTCACTTGATCCTCACAATAGCCCTTGGAGATAAGTAATATTTTAATCCCTACCTTATAACGGGGAAAACTAAAGCCTAGGAAACCTGAGCAGATTTCCCAGAATTCACACTGGTTGGTAAGTGGGAGAACAATGATTTGAACCGAGGCTGAGTGGCTCTGTCGTTTGCATCTAGAGCTTCATGGAGGCGGGAACCTTGACTGCCTGCTTTCCTCCACCCCCAACACATACTGAGCTCTCAATAAATATTTTCTGAGTAGATGAATGTTCAGCCTGAGGCATGACATCCCTGTCCAGGGGAGGGGCAGTGGCCATGGAAGACTGATGATGCTGAGGTGAGCTACTGGGACTGGCTTCTTCTCAAGCAGCTGGGTGTGACTTGTTTTCAGGGATGGTATCCCTCACACTTGTGAGGGGAACTTCTTCATCTTCTGTCCACTCTTCCCTCACCTACAGATGGGTTTCTGGGGACCAGGGGTTGTTCTGGGAGAAGCAGATCTGCCCATCCATCCAGGTAACTGCATTCCTCAGATGTGCAGCCGAGTCAACGACATCACTAGCACCGTCATGTCCCCAGATCAGTGTCTGGGATCTCATCCCTGGACCTTATAAGTTGCTTAGCCCAAGAAGTGTGTGGTCTCCATTCCCTCAGGTTGTATTCATTTTATGTCACTTCCCTGGTCACTCAGACAGTAAAGAATCAGCCTGTGATGCAGGAGACCCAGGTTCAGTCCCTGAGTTGGGAAGATCTTCTGGAGAAGGAAATGGCAACCCACTCCAGTATTCTTGCCTGGAGAATTCCATGGACAGAGGAGCCTGGCAAGCTGTAGCCAGGGGGTAGCAAAGAGTCAGACACGACTGAACAACTAACACCCACACACCCACACACACACACACACACACGCGCGCACGCGCTCACATAAATGGCTCTTCCTGGGGACAAGCCTTCCTCTTCTCTCTCTCTCTTTTAAAAAAATTTCTGGATTAAAAATTTTTTTAATTTATTTTTAGTTTTTTGCTGTGCTGGGTCTTCATTGCTGCACGAGAGCTTTCTGTATTTGTGCGTGGGCATTGTGGGTGCTTTTCTTCTTGCAAAGCACAGGCTCTAGGCTTGTAGGCTTCAGTAGTTGTGGTGTATGGGCTTAGTTGCCCCATGGCATATGAAATCTTCCCAGACCAGGGATCGAACACATGTTGCCTGCATTGGCAGGTGGATTCTTAATCACTGGACCACCAGGGAGGTCTCTCTTCTCTTTTCTATTGTCAAACTAAAAATCCTGTGAAATATACATGTGTGTGTGTGTGTGTGTGTGAGTGTGTGAGTGTGTAAGTGAAGGAGGAAAGGAACAGGCCAATCTGACTCCATCTTGAAAAAGAAGGAAACTCCATCTTACATTCCCAGTCAACTTTGGACTATGTGCCTGGTAGCCATGGAGATCACATGCCTACAGCCAAACAGGCCTCCTGGACTGATAGACACCAGATTCCATGCCAAGATTCCCCTTCTCCAGAAAGAATGTAACAGTCCCCTATGTGGTCAATCACCTTTGTAATCTTTATGCCACCCATTGGTGTAGGTTACAGGGCACAACCAGCTGACTCTTCTGATTATGAAATATGGCTGTAGCCTGATTGTACCTCCCTTTAACATTTTCCAGGCTAGGTCTAAGGAATTTGGGGATGTGGGCTTGAGCACGTACACTTAAGGTACGTAAGGTTTTCACAGAAGTTGGTCGGAGTCCCTGATTAAAGAGGAGACTCTGACTTGGATGCGCCGGTGTAATAAACTGCACTCCACTATCCACGCTGTCCTTTGGAGTGAGTTTGTTTCCCAGAGGGTTTGACTCTAACCTAAGTATGAGAGAGAGGGGTTACTGTGGCTGGACTCAGAAAGCATTTTCATTAGCCTTAAAAACAGTTATAAAACATTCTATTTCCCTTATTCTCTCTTATTACCACACAGTGAAGATGAGAATCCAGCAGCAGCTTTGGAAAAGCATGTTACTTCTGTGTGTGTGTGTTGGGGGGAGCTGTGGTGGTGTGTATTTGCAGGCTGTGTACCTAGTTGGGAGGGAAAAGGCAGAAGGTGCCAAGGTACAGCTGCATGGAGGCTAAGTTTCAAGTAACAAAATACAAAGGTGTCCCTGCGGGTGGGACTGTTAAGCTTTGCAGCCTATTAACACACACAGTGGGGGGGGGGGGGTCGTCGTGCCTGCCTGCTTGGAAGTAACACACTGCACCCCTACTGGGACACAAAGGCTGCCTTGGGAATCGGGGTGCTCACCGCAGTTGAGGGAGAGCCTCTCAACTCAGAAGGAAGTCAGCAGAATGAAAGAGGCCTTCTGTGGGCACCTGACAAGCTGAGTCCTGCTGCTGCTACCAGGGAAGTTGGTTTTAGAATCAACATTTGAGATATGCCCATAAAAACTGAGCAAAGAAATTGAACTACTGTTTCACAATCAAGTTTCTGATAAACATAATGGATACCTTGGGACTATCCCATACGTCCACCACCAAAGCACATATGTTAATAGTATAAAATTCATTTGGCAGCAAATATCCTTTTTTCTTATCATATATTCTCATAGGTGAACTTGTGAGCTTATATTTTGTCAAATACATCTGATAAGGAAATGTCATTCAAGCTTTTAGCTTATATCAGTGGTTTTAGTTTTTAAGTTATCTTCATCCTTCTATTAATAATTCTAAAGTTTGGCGTGGAGACAAAAAGCCCCTTGGAAAAGGAATTATAGCAGATATGGTTTACTTCTGCTTGTCTGGTCATCATAGACTCTATAGACTTTGGCACTAGAAAATCACATCAGTGCTTCAAAAATCTTGAACTGTGATGTTAAAGAGTAATTATAAAGAGGGATGTATCTGATGTGAGTCTATGGTAACACTCTTTTACATGCTCAAAGAAAACTATGGTGATCTTTTTATAGGACTAAACTCTTTCTAGATCATTACTGAGCACAGGGTAGGTCATTAGTCCCTTGCTTTAAAAAAAAAAAAAAAGAAAAAAGGTGTCAATTCTCTCTTGGAGTCTGCATTTTTATGGAGGAAAAAGCCAGTAAGTAATAGACATAGTACATAATAAGTAAGATATGCACTAAGTTAGGCGGTGAGTTAAGAATAAAAAAAAGAGGAAGAGGAGCCAAGATGGCGGAGGAGTAGGACGGGGAGATCACTTTCTCTCCTACAAATTCATCAAAAGAATAACTGAACACAGAGCAAACTTCGCGAAACAACTTCTGATCGCTAGCTGAGGTCATCAGGCGCCCAGAAAAGCAGCCCATTGTCTTCGAAAGGAGGTAGGACAAAATATAAAAGATAAAAAGTGAGACAAAAGAGCTAAGGACGGAGATCCGTCCCGGGAACTCTTAGGCGGCATTGCTTGGGGTAGGGTCCGGGCCTGAGAGCCCTGAGGACAATCGGAGGGAGCTTCTGTGAGGTGCCAACTTGAACTGTGGGAGACCAAAAGAGAGAGAGTAAATTAACCGGCCCAAACACACTGCCGGCCGCTCGCAGAACAAAGAGACCGAGAGGGTCCAGAGAGGAGCTCGCAGGCTGCGGACCGGCCCAGCCCGGCCGGAGGCAGGAGGCAGGCGGCAGGGGGGAGGGGAAGGTCGCGGCGAGACACAGGGCGCAGGCACCCGACCGGCGCGGGCGGGGACTGGGGCTGGGGACGCGGAGGGCAGAAGGCGCGCGCACCCGACTGGCGCCAGCGGAAACTGAAACTGGGTCCGTGGAAGGGAGGGGGCGCGCCACACCTGGGGAGAGTGCGCCCACCAAGCCCCTGGCTGCCTGGACCGCTCTGACGGGAAAGGCACAGAGAGCAGGCGCAGCTTTTCGCTCCGCGCTTTTGTGGAACACCCGAGGGCTGGAGCCTCGCGCAGCGCGGGGCGCGCTCCATATAGAGCAGCCGGGAGCCTGAGCAGCGCAGACAGAGAAAGCAGCGTCAGCCCCTCCCGGCAGCACCAGCCCGACCCCGCAGCCCAAGCCCGTCCCCATAGCGCCAGCCACTTCCGGCAGCGCCAGCCCCTCCCCGCAGAGTGACGGAACTAGCTACCTGAGTAAGAGTCCACCTCCGCCCGCCTGTGTCAGGGCGGAAATGAGGCTCTGAAGAGACCGGCAAACAGAAGCCAAATAAACAAAGGGAACCGCTTCAGAAGGGACTGGTGCAACAGATTAAAATCCCTCTAGGAAACATTGACTACACCGGAAGGGGCCTGTAGATATCGAGAAGTGTAAGCTGGAACGAGGAGCTATCTGAAACTGAGCCGAACCCACACTGACCGCAGCAGCTCCAGAGAAACTCCTAGATACAATTTTACATTTCCCCCCCCTTTTTTTTTTTTTCTTTTTTTTCCTTTTTTTATTTTTTATTTTTTCTCTTTTATTTTCCTTTAAAATCCCCTATTACTCCCCCATTACTCCTTAACTTTCATTTCCATAGACTTCTACGATTTTTTAATTAGGGGGGAAAAAAAAAAATTTTTTTTTTCTTTCTTATTTTTTTGTTTTTTTTTCTTTTTTTTTTCTTTTTTCTTTTTTTTTCTTTCCTTTTTCTGTTCTATTTTCTATTTTTCTTTTTCTCTTACTTCTTTTAAAGTCCTCTAGTACTCCTCTACTACTCCTTAATTTTCATTTTCAATACACTATAACCTTACAAAAAAAAAAAAAGAGAAGCCCTATTTTTAAACCGAAGATTATTCTCTCCCAATCTTGACTCTCTGTTTTCTACCTCAGAACACCTCTATTTCCTCCTTTCCCCTTCTCTTCCCAATCCAATTCTATGAATCTTTGTAGGTGACTGGGCTACGGAGAACACTCTGGGAACAGACAGCTGCGTAGATCTGTCTCTCCCCTCTTGAGTCCCCCTTTTTCTCCTCCTGCTCATCTCTATCTCCCTCCTCCCTCTCCTCTTCTTCATGTAACTCTGTGAACCTCTCTGGGTGTCCCTAACGGGGGAGAATCTTTTAGCCATTAACCTAGAAGTTTTCTTATCAGGGCTGTATAGTTGGAGAAGTCCTGAGACTACAGGAAGAATAAAACTAAAATCCAGAGGCAGGAGACTTAAGCCCAAAACCTGAGAACACCAGAAAACTCCTGACTACATGGAACTTTAAGTAATAAGTGACTGTCCAAAAGCCTTCATACCTACACTGAAACCAACCACCACCCAAGAGCCAATAAGTTTTAGAGCAAGACATACCACGCAAATTCTCCAGCAACGCAGGAACATAGCCCTGAACATCAACATACAGGCTGCCCAAGGTCACACCTAACACGTAGACCCATCTCAAAACTCATTACTGGGCACTCCATTGCTCTCCAAAGAGAAGAAATCAAGTTCCACGCACCAGAACACTGACGCACGCTTCCCTAACCGGGAAATCTTGACAAGCCAATCGTCTAACCCCACCCACTGGGTTAATCCTCCACAACAAAAAGGAACCACAGACCTCCAGAATACAGAAAGCCCACTCCAGATACAGCAATCTAAACAAGATGAAAAGGCAAAGAAATACCCAACAGGTAAAGGAACATGAAAAATGCCCACCAAGTCAAACAAAAGAGGAGGAGATAGGGAATCTACCTGAAAAAGAATTTAGAATAATGATAATAAAAATGATCCAAAATCTTGAAAACAAAATGGAGTTACAGATAAATAGCCTGGAAACAAAGATTGAAAAGATTCAAGAACTGTTTAATAAAGACCTAGAAGAAATAAAAAAGAGTCAATTAAAAATGAATAATGCAATGAATGAGATCAAAAACACTTTGGAGGGAACCAAGAGTAGAATAACGGAGGCAGAAGATAGGATAAGTGAGGTAGAAGATAAAATGGTGGAAATAAATGAAGCAGAGAAGAAAAAAGAAAAAAGGATCAAAAGAAATGAGGACAACCTCAGGGACCTATGGGACACTGTGAAACGCCCCAACATTCGAATCATAGGAGTTCCAGAAGAAGAAGACAAAAAGAAAGGCCATGAGAAAATACTCGAGGAGATAATAGCTGAAAACTTCCCTAAAATGGGGAAGGAAATAGCCACCCAAGTCCAAGAAACCCAGAGAGTCCCAAACAGGATAAACCCAAGGTGAAACACCCCAAGACACATATTAATCAAATTAACGAAGATCAAACACAAAGAACAAATATTAAAAGCAGCAAGGGAAAAACAACAAATAACACACAAAGGGATTCCCATAAGGATAACAGCTGATCTATCAATAGAAACCCTCCAGGCCAGAAGGGAATGGCAGGACGTACTGAAAGTAATGAAAGAGAATAACCTACAACCTAGATTACTGTATCCAGCAAGGATCTCATTCAGATATGAAGGAGAATTCAAAAGCTTTACAGATAAGCAAAAGCTGAGAGGATTCAGCACCACCAAACCAGCTCTTCAACAAATGCTAAAGGATCTTCTCTAGACAGGAAATGCAGAAAGGTTGTATAAACGTGAACCCAAAACAACAAAGTAAATGGCAACGGGACCACACCTATTAATAATTACTTTAAATGTAAATGGGTTGAATGCCCCAACCAAAAGACAAAGATTGGCTGAATGGATACAAAAACAAGACCCCTATATATGCTGTCTACAGGAGACCCACCTCAAAACAAGAGACACATACAGACTAAAAGTGAAGGGCTGGAAAAAAATATTTCATGCAAATGGAGACCAAAAGAAAGCAGGAGTCGCAATACTCATATCAGATAAAATAGACTTTCAAATAAAGGATGTGAAAAGAGACAAAGAAGGACACTACATAATGACCAAAGGATCAATCCAAGAAGAAGATATAACAATTATAAATATATATGCACCCAACATAGGAGCACCGCAATATGTACGGCAAACACTAATGAGTATGAAAGAGGAAATTAATAGTAACACAATAATAGTGGGAGACTTTAATACCCCACTCACAACTATGGATAGATCAACTAAACAGAAAATTAACAAGGAAACACAAACCTTAAAGGACACAATGGACCAGCTAGACCTAATTGATATCTATAGGACATTTCACCCCAAAACAATCAACTTCACCTTTTTCTCAAGTGCACACGGAACCTTCTCCAGAATAGATCACATCCTGGGCCATAAATCTGGTCTTGGAAAATTCAAAAAAATTGAAATCATTCCAGTCATCTTTTCTGACCACAGTGCAGTAAGATTAGATCTCAATTACAGGAAAAAAATTGTTAAAACTTCAAACATATGGAGGCTAAAGAACACGCTTCTGAATAACCAACAAATCATAGAAGAAATCAAAAAAGAAATCAAAATATGTATAGAAATGAATGAAAATGAAAACACAACAACCCAAAACCTGTGGGACACTGTAAAAGCAGTGCTAAGGGGAAGGTTCATAGCATTACAGGCTTACATCAAGAAACAAGAAAAAAACCAAATAAATAACCTAACTCTACACCTAAAGCAATTAGAGAAGGAAGAAATGAAGAACCCCAGAGTTAGCAGAAGGAAAGAAATCTTAAAAATCAGGGCAGAAATAAATGCAAAAGAAACTAAAGAGACCATAGCAAAAATCAACAAAGCTAAAAGCTGGTTTTTTGAAAAAATAAACAAAATTGACAAACCATTAGCAAGACTCATTAAGAAACAAAGGGAGAAGAACCAAATCAACAAAATTAGAAATGAAAATGGAGAGATCACAACAGACAACACTGAAATACAAAGGATCATAAGAGACTACTACCAGCAGCTCTATGCCAATAAAATGGACAACTTGGATGAAATGGACAAATTCTTAGCAAAGTATAACTTTCCAAAACTGAACCAGGAAGAAATAGAAGATCTTAACAGACTCATCACAAGCAAGGAAATCGAAACTGTCATCAAAAATCTGCCAGCAAACAAAAGCCCGGGACCAGATGGCTTCACAGCTGAATTCTACCAAAAATTTAAAGAGCTAACACCTATCTTACTCAAACTCTTCCAGAAAATTGCAGATGAAGGTAAGCTTCCAAACTCATTCTATGAGGCCACCATCACCCTAATTCCAAAACCAGACAAAGATGCCACAAAAAAAGAAAACTACAGGCCAATATCACTGATGAATATAGATGCAAAAATCCTTAACAAAATTCTAGCAAACAGAATCCAACAACATATTAAAAAAATCATACACCATGACCAAGTGGGCTTTATCCCAGGAATGCAAGGATTCTTTAATATCTGTAAATCAATCAATGTAATACACCACATTAACAAATTGAAAGATAAAAACCATATGATTATCTCAATAGATGCAGAGAAAGCCTTTGACAAAATTCAACACTCATTTATGATTAAAACTCTCCAAAAAGCAGGAATAGAAGGAACATACCTCAACATAATAAAAGCTATATATGACAAACCCACAGCAAGCATCACCCTCAATGGTGAAAAATTGAAGGCATTTCCCCTGAAATCAGGAACAAGACAAGGGTGCCCACTCTCACCACTACTATTCAACATAGTGTTGGAAGTTCTGGCCACAGCAATCAGAGCAGAAAAAGAAGTAAAAGGAATCCAGATAGGAAAAGAAGAAGTAAAACTCTCACTGTTTGCAGATGACATGATCCTCTACATAGAAAACCCTAAAGACTCTACCAGAAAATTACTAGAGCTAATCAATGAATATAGTAATGTTGCAGGATATAAAATTAACACACAGAAATCCCTTGCATTCCTATATACTAACAATGAAAAAACAGAAAGAGAAATTAAGGAAACAATACCATTCACCATTGCAACAAAAAGAATAAAATACTTAGGAGTATATCTACCTAAAGAAACAAAGGACCTATACATAGAAAACTATAAAACACTGATGAAAGAAATCAAAGAGGACACAAACAGATGGAGAAACATACCGTGTTCATGGATTGGAAGAATCAATATTGTCAAAATGGCTATTCTACCCAAAGCAGTCTATAGATTCAATGCAATCCCTATCAAGCTACCAACGGTATTTTTCACAGAACTAGAACAAATAATTTCACAATTTGTATGGAAATACAAAAAACCTCGCATAGCCAAAGTAATCTTGAGAAAGAAGAATGGAACTGGAGGAATCAACCTGCCTGACTTCAGACTCTACTACAAAGCCACAGTCATCAAGACAGTATGGTACTGGCACAAAGACAGAAATATAGATCAATGGAACAGAATAGAAAGCCCAGAGATAAATCCACGGACCTATGGACACCTTATCTTTGACAAAGGAGGCAAGGATATACAATGGAAAAAAGACAACCTCTTTAACAAGTGGTGCTGGGAAAACTGGTCAACCACTTGTAAAAGAATGAAACTAGAACACTTTCTAACACCATACACAAAAATAAACTCAAAATGGATTAAAGATCTAAATGTAAGACCAGAAACTATAAAACTCCTAGAGGAGAACCTAGGCAAAACACTCTCCGACATAAATCACAGCAAGATCCTCTATGACCCACCTCCCAGAATATTGGAAATAAAAGCAAAACTAAACAAATGGGACCTAATGAAACTTAAAAGCTTTTGCACTACAAAGGAAACTATAAGTAAGGTGAAAAGACAGCCCTCAGATTGGGAGAAAATAATAGCAAATGAAGAAACAGACAAAGGATTAATCTCAAAAATATACAAGCAACTCCTGAAGCTCAATTCCAGAAAAATAAATGACCCAATCAAAAAATGGGCCAAAGAACTAAACAGACATTTCTCCAAAGAAGACATACAGATGGCTAACAAACACATGAAAAGATGCTCAACATCACTCATAATTAGAGAAATGCAAATCAAAACCACAATGAGGTACCATTACACACCAGTCAGGATGGCTGCTATCCAAAAGTCTACAAGCAATAAATGCTGGAGAGGGTGTGGAGAAAAGGCAACCCTTTTACACTGTTGGTGGGAATGCAAACTAGTACAGCCACTATGGAAAACAGTGTGGAGATTCCTTAAAAAACTGGAAATAGAACTGCCATATGACCCAGCAATCCCACTTCTGGGCATACACACTGAGGAAACCAGATCTGAAAGAGACACGTGCACCCCAATGTTCATCGCAGCACTGTTTATAATAGCCAGGACATGGAAGCAACCTAGATGCCCATCAGCAGATGAATGGATAAGGAAGCTGTGGTACATATACACCATGGAATATTACTCAGCCATTAAAAAGAATTCATTTGAACCAGTCCTAATGAGATGGATGAAGCTGGAGCCCATTATACAGAGTGAAGTAAGCCAGAAAGATAAAGAACATTACAGCATACTAACACATATATATGGAATTTAGAAAGGTAATAACGATAACCCTATATGCAAAACAGAAAAAGAGACACAGAAATACAGAACAGACTTTTGAACTCTGTGGGAGAAGGTGAGGGTGGGATATTTCAAAAGAACAGCATGTATACTATCTATGGTGAAACAGATCACCAGCCCAGGTGGGATGCATGAGACAAGTGCTCCGGCCTGGTGCACTGGGAAGACCCAGAGGAATCGGGTGGAGAGGGAGGTGGGAGTGGGGATCGGGATTGGGAATACATGTAAATCCATGGCTGATTCAAAGAATAAAAAAAAAAATAAAAAAAATATGGAGACAGAGAAATTAGCAGTGGGAAGAGAGATACATGGCAATTTACAGTAGGATGGTTAGTTTGGCTTTCCTGAGACGGTGATATTTGATCAAATATTTACAGGAGGTGGGGGCTTCCCTTGTGGCTCAGCTGGTAAAGAATCCGCCTGAAATGCAGGAAACCTGGGTTCGATCCCTGGGTTGGGAAGATCCCCTGGAGAAAGGAAAGACTACCCACTCCAGCATTTTGGCCTGGAGAATTTCATGGACTGTATAGTCCGTGGGGTGGCAAAGAGTCAGACATGACTGAGTGACTTTCACTTTCACTTTACAGGAGGTGAGGGGGTTAGTTATGTAGATATCTGGGGGATGAACAGTTCAGGCAAAGGCAACAAGCCAGTGTGAATGTCCTGTGTGAGCTCACTCAGCATGTGTGAGAATAGCCAGGAAGCCTATGGGGCTGGTGTGTAAATGAATGAGTAATAGTACTTGAGGTCAAAGCAGAGGGGAGTTCAGCATCTTTTAGGTCATGGAAGGACTGTGACTCTTATTGGAAAGGGAAGCCCTTGCAGGCTTTTGAGCTGAAGTATAACTTGATCAGGCTGACTTATAAGGCTAAGTCTGACTGTACTCTGGATGATCAGGAGTAGAAGTAAGGAGACCAGTTAGGCTATTGCCGTCATCTAGGTATCTTGTCTATTGTTGAATAGCAAGTTACCCCCAAACTTGCTAGTTTAAAACAACAAACGTATTATTTCATAGTTTGTGAGTCAAGAATTTAGGCATGGCTTGTCTAGGTCCTCTGGCTCAGGGTGTTTCGTAAAGATGTGATCAAGGTGTCAGCTCAAGGCTTGATTAGGGGAGGATTCACTTCTATATTCACTCACATGGAAGTAGGTACCTTGTGGGTTATTGAACTGATCCCTTAATATTGGTCACAGACCATCCTCAGATCCTTGTCATAGTATCCTCCTCCTTGGAGAGCTTACAACAATGTGACAGCTTACTTGAGGAGAGCAAATGAGTAAGGAGGGGCGGCAGGGAGGGAGTGAGAGAGATTGATTTGGAAGTCAGAGTATTTTAAAACTGGAAACCGGTTAATTTCTAATATCACATTTCCCCAAATATGTGAATAAAGACTCATCAAACAAACAAAAACCAAAACCCCCCAAATCACTAATATCCCGTTAGTTCTGTCATATTCTTTCTGTCAGAAATAAGACACTAAGTCCCACACATACTCAAGCGGAAGAGATTGTACAGGGGTGTGAATATCAGGAGCTGGGATCACGTCCAGCCATTTCAAAAGCTGCCTAATGAGCTTTGCAAGAGAGGTGATGAGGAGTGGTGTCAAAATACACAGGAAATCTTGGAACTGTAATTGATGCTCCATTTTTATTATTGGTAGATAACTTCAGGCACCCTGTGTAACATTAATACCTCTGGGCTTTTAATTGAAAGTTTACTCACCTACCAATAATTAAAGCATACAGTTTAGCCAAAATTTACAAAGCCTAATACATGATAGACCCTGTTTTAAACCCTGGTAATCTGTATTTACACTGTTAGTCTGAGAAGGATGCTAGGAATAATGAAGTAGATGAACTATTTTGTAGAATGCGATGTGCTATACAGATAAAAGTCAAGTATAGGCGCAAGAGTAGTAACTTAGAATTTGAGCAAAGAGTTTGGGCAAAGGATAGAGCCCTTCTGTCTTTCCATGTGTCTCTCATTTGTTTCTGTGGGGGTGGAAGCAGAAACCGATTCCTTCTGTAGCATGTTTCTACAGAGTATGGCAGTGCTTAGAAGCTACCTAGGATAAAGCCATATGGATTTTGACCTAGAACTCAATAACTGAGGCTAGAGAAGTAAGGATGGCTGGGAAGAGATGGAGAATTTAACTGAATGGCGGGCTAGTTCTGTTTTTAACAAGAAGGCATGTGACCCTGATGAGGCATAATGGCTTAATAGGACCCTGCAGTGGCATGAGGTCTGGTTCAAAGTAAAATCGACCAGAGAGTACGAAGTTCAGGGTAGACCTTTTGAGGCTGGGTCAGGCTGGCTACTGTTTGTAGTGGGACTAGAAGGAGGTGAGTCTGCAAAGTTGAACTAGTAAAACAGTGTGAGGCAAAAGCCTTGATAATGTTTGGCTAATGGAGCCACTGACAGCCATCCTAATATTTGTATAGAAATTCCAGATTTCTCATGAGTAGGTTTTGTGTGATACTTCTGTTTCCCTTCTTTTATTTCATATTATCTGTATCTTTATATTTTAAAGGAATTTCTTGGTACCATATAGTTTTTATCTAGTGTGACAGTCTCTGCCTTTTATTTAGTGTTTAGATTATGTTTAATGAAAATAACAGTGTGAGTTAGTTTTAAATAGATAATTTTGCTTCTTGTTTTTATTTGTACCATCTGTTCTTTTTGCCCCTTTTCTGCCTTCTTTTGGATTAATGGAGTATTTTTCTGAATTTATTTTATCTTCACTATTGACTTATTAGCTATACCTCTTATATTTAGAAGTTACTCTGAGTTACACTGAATGATACACATTTAAACTTACAGCCAACTTTCAAATGATGTTATATCAACAGATAATTTATGAACCTCATAGCAGTATACTTTCATTTCTCTCTCCCATCCTTGATGCTTTTGTTGCCATAAGTCTTATTTCTGTGTATGTCCATATAATATATTGTTACTATTTTTGCTTTAATCAGTTATCTTTTGAAGAAATTAACAAATGAGAAATAAGAGCTTTTTATTTTTTTATTTACCAGCATATTTACTATTTCTGGCATTCATTATTCCTCTGTTAGAATCCAGATGTCCATCTAGTATCGTTTTCTTTTTGCCTGAAGAATATCCTTTTGTTTTTTATGGTACAGGCTATGCAGTGATTCAGCTTTTACTTTTCTTTTTTTTTTTAAAAAAGTTTTATTTATTTATTTTTTTGTCATACATTGATATGAATCAGCCATAGATTTACACGTATTCCCCATCCCGATCCCCCCTCCCACCTCCCTCTCCACCCGATTCCTCTGGGTCTTCCCAGTGCACCAGGCCCGAGCATTTGTCTCATGCATCCCACCTGGGCTGGTGATCTGTTTCACCATAAATAGTATACATGCTGTTCTTTTGAAATATCCCACCCTCACATTCTCCCACAGAGTTCAAAAGTCTGTTCTGTATTTCTGTGTCTCTTTTTCCATTTTGCATATAGGGTTATCGTTACCTTCTTTCTAAATTCCATATATATGTGTTAGTATGCTGTAATGTTCTTTATCTTTCTGGCTTACTTCACTCTGTATAAGGGGCTCCAGTTTCATCCATCTCATTAGGACTGATTCAAATGAATTCTTTTTAATGGCTGAGTAATATTCCATGGTGTATATGTACCACAGCTTCCTTATCCATTCATCTGCTGATGGGCATCTAGGTTGCTTCCATGTCCTGGCTATTATAAACAGTGCTGCGATGAACATTGGGGTGCACGTGTCTCTTTCAGATCTGGTTTCCTCAGTGTGTATGCCCAGAAGTGGGATTGCTGGGTCATATGGCAGTTCTATTTCCAGTTTTTTAAGAAATCTCCACACTGTTTTCCATAGCGGCTGTACTAGTTTGCATTCCCACCAACAGTGTAAGAGGGTTCCCTTTTCTCCACACCCTCTCCAGCATTTATTGCTTGTAGACTTTTGGATAGCAGCCATCCTGACTGGCGTGTAATGGTACCTCATTGTGGTTTTGATTTGCATTTCTCTGATAATGAGTGATGTGGAGCATCTTTTCATGTGTTTGTTAGCCATCTGTATGTCTTCTTTCTAAAAGGGCTTTTATCTTTCTTTCATTTTAAAAGATATTTTCACAGGACATATTTCTAGGTTAACATTCGTTTATTCTTTTTTTAGTGTGATTGAACAAAACACACATAAAATTCACTATCTGAACCATTTTAAGTGTATAGTTCAATATTGTTGAGTATACTTACATGATTGTAAAATAGATCTCCATAACTTTTTCATCTTACAAATTTGAAACTCTATACCCATTAAAAACAGTTCTTCCTTTCCCCTTCCTCCAAGCCTAAACCCCTTCTACTTTGCATTTCTATGATTTTGACTTATTGAGGTATCTCATCTAAGTAGAATCATATATTTGTTCTCTTTTTTTTTCCCCAAAGTTTAAGCTTTAATTTTGTATTGGGGTATATAGCCAGTTAACAATGCTGTGGTAGTTTGAGGTGAATAGAAAGGGAACTCAGCCATACATGTGTTTGTCCTCTTGTAACTGGATTATTTCACTTAGCATAGTGCCCTCAAAGTTTATCCATGCTGCAGTGTGTGACAGGATTTCTTTCCTTTTTTCGGGCTGCATAGTATTCCATTCTAAGTATATATCACACTTTATTTATGCATTTATCTTTGGATGGACATTTGGGTTGATTCCACTTCTTGGCTATTATAACTAACACTATTTTTGGTGTAGGTATGCAAATATCTCTTTGAGGCCCTGCTTTTAATTCTTTAGGATATCTACTCAAAAGTGGGATTTCTGAGTCATATAGTAGTTTTATTTTTTATTTTTTGAGGTACTCTCGTGCTGTTTTCCATAGCAGTTATACCATTTTACAATCTCATCATCAGGGTTGGAGCAAGGGTTCCAGCTTCTCCACCTACCCACCAATATTTGTTTCTTTTTTGTTTTGTTTAATAGTATCTGTCTTGATGGCTTTGAGGTGATATTTCATTGTACTTTGGGTTTGTATCTCTCTGGAAGTGATTTTGCGTGATTCTGAGTATTTTCATATGCTTGTTTGCCATTTGTATATCATATTTGGAAAAATGTCTTTTTAAGTCCTTTGCTGATTTTTAAATTGAGATTTTTGCTGTTGTTGAAATTGTAGTTCTTACACCTCAGTTAGTAAAGAATCTGCTTGCAATGTGGGAGTCCTGGGTTCAATCCCTGGGTTGGGAAGATCCCCTGGAGAAAGGAAAGGCTACCCACTCCAGTATTCTGGCCTAGAGAATTCCATGGACTGTATAGTTCATGGCTTCGCAAAGAGTTGGACATAACTGAGCAATTTTCATGTTTCATATATTCTGGATACCCCTTATCAGATAAATGATTTGTAAATATTTTCTATTTCATAGGTTGCCTTTTTATTCTGTTTGCTGTGTATTTTGATGAACAGAAGTTTTTAAGTTTGATGTAGACCCATTTGTTCACTTTTTACTTCTGTTTCCTATGAATATGCATTTGTTCTTTCAGCACTTTAACAAGTTCTTTCATTGTATTCCAGTTTATATAGTTTCTGATGAGAAGTCTGTGATATTCTTAGCTTTGTTTCTCTGAA
Source organism: Cervus elaphus (assembly GCF_910594005.1). Classification (NCBI taxonomy): domain Eukaryota; kingdom Metazoa; phylum Chordata; class Mammalia; order Artiodactyla; family Cervidae; genus Cervus; species Cervus elaphus. The sequence goes on along the minus strand of NC_057832.1, from coordinate 35,607,071 downwards.
TTTAATGTGTCTTTATTCCTCTGGCTCTTTTAAAATACTTCCTCTTTATTAATGGTTTTAAGCAGGTTGATTGTTTTCCTTTATTGTGATTTTCTTTGTTTTATTCCTTCTTGGATTTTGTTGAGTCTGTTTGTGAATTTATACTGTTCATCAATTTTGGAATATTTTCAAACATTATTTCTTCAAATATTCTTTTCATTTTTCCTCCTTCTCCTTGTGGAACTTCAATTAGTTATGTTAAAGCTGTTAATATTGTTCCATAGATCACTAAAACTTGTTTAGTTTTTAGTGATTTTTTCTCTTTATGCTTCATGTAGATAGTTTCTACTCCTGTCTTCACATTTGCTGATGTTTTATTCTCCATGTTTAATCTGCTGTTGATCCCATTCAGTAAAATTTTTATTTCTGACACTGGATTTTTTTGTTTGTTTGTTTATTTGTTTACTGACTTTTTTCTTGGTTATGGTTTATTTTCCTTGCTTCTTTTCCTGTCTAATAATACTTTTGGATCAGGTTGAGGACCAAGTTTTTCTGAGTCTTTTTTTAAAATAATTATTTTTAAAAATTTGTTTTTTGGCCACGCTGTGTGGCATGTGGGATTTGAGTTTCTCCACCAGGGATTGAACCTGCATCCCCTGCAGGGGAAGTGTGGAGTCTTAACCACCGGACTGTCAGGAAAGTCCCAGCATCAGTGTTTACTGTATAAGGCCGGATAAAAGATTATTATGGATTGAATTTTGACCAAAATTTATAGTCTTATCCCCCAGGACTTCAACACGTGTCTTTCTTTGGAGATAGCATCTTTGTAAAGGTAATCAAGTAAAAATGAGGTCATTGAGATGGGTCATTGTCCAATATGACTGCTGTTCTGATAAAACGGAGAAATTTGGACAGAGATACATAACAGAGGGAATATGATGTGAAGAGACAAAGAGAAGATGTCCATTTTAAGCCAGAGAGTGAGGCTTCAAACAGAGCCATCTCTCAAAGTCCTCAAAAGGAATTGACCCTACCAACAGCTTGATCTCAGACTTCTAGCCTCAAAAACTGGGAGATAATAAATCTCTGTTTTAAACCACTCATTCTGTGGTACTTTGTCATGGCAGCCCTTGGAAACTAATACGAGCGTTTATGCAGAACTGCATGTTGTAGACTGACTTGGTAAGAGGAAGAGGAGTCAGGAGCAGTGGGCTGCCGTGGAAGCTCGTGGACGCTGTCTGTAAGATAGGCGGCAGGCAGTGCTCTTTCTTACCCAGTTTATGGGTGGAAACAAATGCCACCCAGACCGAGCAGAACAGGGCAAGGCAGCAGGCCTTGCCTCAGGTTTACTAAGAGCTCACTATTTTTTGCTTATCTGATTGAGAAGGATTTAGAAGGAAAAGTAGAATAAGACTTGAATTTTCTGTGTGAGTTGTGAGGGGATTTGATGGCTTCAAAAGAGATTACTTGGAGTGCATAGATGGTTTGAAAGAAAAACACATAAATACTCTAAACTTTGCCATTGGCATTTAAGAAACTTAATATCTTACTGCAGCAGGGTCACTTTATACTCCAGTGCTCTGAAGGATTATAAGATGTATGGAGCATGTATAAATCTTATTTTAATTAAATGCTTAGGACTTCTAAGGGTCTGCTCTGTTTCACTCTCTGCTTTCTCTCTCTCTCTCTCTGAATTATGTGGGTGACAGTGGAGATTTTTTGATCCCTGACTCATCCTTTTACCTACCTACTCTTTTGTTTATAACGAAAAAAAATTTTTTAGGCAGTTGAAATGGGAACTGTCTTAATATACAAAACAAAGAAGGAGGTCCAAATGTTACCTCCCAAACAGACCTTATTAAGAGAGGGAGTAAAAAGCCCCCAGACATTCACTTTAGGGCAGAGTGAGGCAGCTGGAGAGACCCCTGGGCTCTCAGCAAGCAGTCTGTTACAATGGATGTCATGCCCACTACGCTGGCTGGGATCGAATTTAAAACTAAGTTGGTCAGACTTGATTTCATTACAGCAGTTCCTAGGCTGAGAGGAGTTAAACCAAAGAGGTTTTCATTAATGTTCCTTCTCCCTGAAGATTTTTTAGACTTGCTGTTTCAAAGAAAGCTGGATACCACCATGAGCCAAACTATTTAGTGAGATGTTTCTCCTCTGGGAGAAAGCCCTTTGCTTTCTCAAATGTCAAATGTTACTCATCCCCACTTTGGCTCTTGTAAGCGTGTGTAGTCCCTTCTTTTTGATTTTTCATTTGATAATGTTTTCTTCTATTAGTAGCTCAGGGAACTTTTACTTGCCGTTTGAAATCTAACCCTGGTACACAAAGGATGACTAATCCTACTTACTGGAATTTCAGTGTTTTCATCAAAGCTGCAGTTTCCATTTCCAATTTTATATAATAAGGGCAAAATACCAACTGGCAAACATACTGTTTTTCTTTGTCGATTGGTATACATCACAATATCTCCTGAGCTGTAATTAAAAGGGAAGTTTCATAATGGTGATTTTAGCAATTGAAAGAAAACTGTATCCAAGTGTATTTAAAGAGAGAATGGCTCATGATCTGTGTACACAGTTAAGATATTTGCTCTGAAGCACTTAGAGTAAACCTTGAAGCTGCTTTTTTTTAAAAAAAAAAAATCATTTGTACAGCAGGACATTAGGTTGTTTTTAGGCAAGAGGCATGGTATATACACTGGAGTCATGGCCAATGGAAAGATTTTAGACCAACATACAAATGCTCATGCCATTAAAATGGCTTAGTAAAGCAATCATTGTGATGGCCATTGGAAAGATGCAAGCAGCTAACTAAAACCAAATTTTTATCTTTGTCCACAGCAGTCGTTTATTACTTCCTTCTGTCATTAACACTCTAAATATGGATTTCTAGAATGCTGTTGGGAAGAACTCCTATCAGGAAGGTTCAGTGGAATTGTCTTGAGACTTACTAGTGTGTGCCAAGTCACTTCAGTCGTGTTCAATTGTTTGCGACCCAGTGGACTATAGCCCGCCATGCTCCTCTGTCCATGGGATTCTCCAGACAGGAATACTGGAGTGGGTTGCCATGCCTTCCTCCGGGGCATCTTCCTGGCCCAGGGATCAAACCTGCGTCTCTTACGTCACCTGTATTGGCAGGTGGGTTACCACTCATGCCACCTGGGGAGCCCAAGATTTACTAGGCAGCTCTTTTAAGGCAAAAATCTGACTACAGGGAATATAGTTGTTAACTTCTGATGGACTGAGACTTCCCAATCTTTCTTTTCTACAGAATCACTTGGAGACTAATGAAAGTATAGATCCCCAGATCCCATTCTCAGAGTTTCTGATTCAGTGGGTCAGTGTGCATATACAGTTGTTTCGAGATTATTCAGAGCACAGTTATGATAGGGAACCTTTGCCAGTTTGAATAACTGTGGCAACAAAGTAATTATTTTGAATTTTTTGACCTCCTATGTAGGGTCTGCTGGATTTGTTATGAAAAGGTAAACCTTTTTGTTGTTTGTTTAATCAATAGGTCAGTCCCAACCTCCTGTTCTTTGTATGGCTTCTTGACTCCTCAGGGAAGTTGTTTTTGTGTCAATTGATAAGCAATCAGCTGGAATCGTCCTTAGAAAAACAATGTCCTGGATGGACCTGGGTGGATATCAGAAGCACTGTAGAACTACTTGAAAATATATTTTGCCAGACCTTCTGAATCATAATCTTAGGAGGGGTCCAGATCTCTATTCCTATATAGGCTGTAGAGTTGATTTTGAAAAGCAGTTTATTTTGAGAATCTGAGTTATCCCAGTGCTGCCAAGTGTTGATTACTGGTATTGAGTACTAACTGAAGCCGAATCACCTATTTGTTGTTCAGTCACTCAGTCGTGTCTGACTCTTTATGTTCCTGTGGACTGCAGCATTCCAGGCTTCCCTGTCCTTTACTGTCTTCCGGAGTTTGCTTAAACTCATGTCCATCACGTCAGTGATGCCGTCCCACCATCTCATCCTCTGTTGCCCCTTTCTCCTCCTGCCCTCAATCTTTCCCAGCATCAGGGTCTTTTCCATGAATCAGCTTCTCCTATCAGGGGGCCAAGGTATTGGAGCTTCAGCATCAGTCCTTCCAATAAATATTCAGGGTTGATTCACTTTAGGGTTGACTGGTCTGACTTACCAATACAGAAATCATATTAGTTTGACTAAGATGATTGAAACTGTTCATTTCACTACTTTATGATTACCTTATGCATGTGATCATTAGATATTTGGGAATGGGCCTAACTCCTCTAGAGAAGAGCAGGAGCGCTCTTTAACACTTAAAGCTCTCAGATACAGCTTAAGGTGAATCTTGAAGTATGGGTAGGATCTGAATGGGTTGTGGAGTGGCGAGCAGGGAATTCTAGGTGAGGGAAATGAACGAGTGAAGTGATTACCATGGGAACTAGAGGGCCAGGCTAGCAGGACAATGTATTAACAGAGCACAAACTCTATAGTGCAAAATAGTGGAATATAAAATTGCACAGAGTGGACTGAGGTGTAGGGAGTGGCTTGAACTTGCAAAAAAATAATTAGGAACCATTGCAACATTTTTGTGTGTGCCCAGGAATAAAATGCTAGTATTTTATTTTGGTATGGTGTGCACAAGTTCAGGAGGCAAGGCTGTGGCAATAATGCAGAATAAGGAGAAAGAATTTAGTAGTGGTTAGGAAGTAACAGAAGGGCAGATTTGGTAAATAATATGTATTTTGAGCATGAGCACAATATGTATGAAAGTAGCCTAAAAGAACAGTATTTCCTTTGTAGATTATTTCAAAATTTTCTGCTTAAGAAGAGACCATCTCATGCAGAAAAAGGCAAACAATAGCTATCTCCACAATTGTGAAATAACTTCTTTGGTCAAAATGGCTGCTTTTAAAAATGATCAGCAAATACCTTCAGATAACATTAACAAAATTTTTTTGTATGTGCACAGGCAAAACGTTTTCAACTTAATCTCAGTATACAGTCATTCTAGTGTTTTGTTCATGTCGTAAGCAGACAGGCATTCAGATATTTGAGTATTGTGAATGAGCAGGTAAGAGGAGTGAGTACACTTAATTGTAAAGCTGTTTGAATAGTTTTTTCTTCTATTTTGCATAATGTTTGCAATGTTTCAATGGCTTATGCACACATAGTAATCTTTGACACAGGTTTAACAGACATCCTAGAATTTTCCTGGCTTCCTACCATCCTGCCCCTGTGTATCTTTGAAGAGCCATTTCAAAAATTCCCTCTTGGGTGGATCTTTCCTTGGGGGCTCTTTTGCGTAGTTCGCCTCCAGTCTGATGGTTGCAGTTGCTCCTCATTGCTCTTCTCTCACTGCAGAGTCCTGATGCCACAGGACTTATTCAGCAGAGGTCTCTGGTTCAAGGCAGCAGATGGCCTATGTAAGAATCAGAGGACTCTTTCTATGACCAGAGGAATGTAAGATGTCAGAGTCCCAGACTAGCGGGGCTTTGGGGAGGTGACCTCCGGAATCTGTAGGTCTTGGAGCAAGACAGGGAAGCAATAAGAGTCAGAGAGGACTTGGAAAAAAATCTGCTTTGCGATACAAACACATCAGGACCCAGGTTAACAAAGTAGCTGAAAAGTATGAATGTATTTACTTCACATGAACGAACTTCTGGTTCACTTCCAGAGACATCCATGCACGGGCACTGGGGTCATGGCACTGAATAAAGCTGGCCATAGCCTTTGCTCTTATAGATCCTTCCCTCAAAAGGAGCTCAATTTATGGGGGAAGAAAAGGATTTTAGAATGTATACCAGTATATTATATTCTTTCACCCTATGGCAGTCACATGTGAATAACTTGAGTCTTGCTAGAAGCAAAGCCTTCAGATTTTATTAGATCCAATAGTGAGTGTTTCTTCATGATATTAAGCATGAAAATTAAACTAAATTATGGACATATTTGAACATCATGGATATTGGGTTCTAGTGCTTAAAGTGGAAACAAAGAACTATGAAATGAGGTTTTCTTATAACCTAGGGGCATTTTTTCAGAAGACTTGTCCAATTTGTCTTCTTTTTTTTCCTTCTTTTTGGAAATCCCAAGATTGCAATGGTTTTAAGTTTAGGAATTTCTAAGTTTTAATTCATCCCCAGTCACATGTTAAAGAATGGTCCCAATTATTACAGTGAACAAAACAGGAGAGAGAATTTGTCTGATAGTTTCAAATGCATGATGCCAATTTGAATTTTCCTTAATGATGGAAACTATCTAGTTATGTGACTCTTTTGACTGAGAGTTGAAGATTGGACTTTGAGCTAATGCTTAGATGAATTTCATCTGATGTTCATCTGCCTTGTGCTCAGTCGCGAAGTCGTGTCTGACTCTTTGTGACCCCGTGGACTGTAGCCCACCAGGCTCAGACTCTGTCCATGGGATTTCCCAGGCAAGAATACTGGAGTGGGTTGCCATTTCCTTCTCCAGTTCATCTGCCTTAGTGAGTACAATTAAGTCAAAATATAACTTGTGCATGTTAAAATACACTTTCTGATTCATCTGTGGACTCCTACAATTCCTCTTTCATTCCAGTGTCTGCTCCGCCATGGGAGAAAATGATAGGAGACCCCACCCCAACAGTGTCCTCTGTTGTAGCTTAGGTTACATCTACAGGGAAACATTAGTATTCATCTTAGTTTAAGCATCGTCTTAATTGAGCATCACTGGCTGGACAGGCCAGTGGCTTGCTGGAAGATTAATTTTCATGGTCTTTCCACTCTCTGCCTTGGTAACACCCTCAAATGAAATTCAAGCCTGAGCTTAAAAGGAGGATGCTCTTAATTCAACCCTTGAAGATGTCTTACCTAAACTTACGACAGTTGTTCTTTAAATATGAAGAATAATCAAACTCAGCAAATACTTTGATATTTCTGAAAGAAAATGACAATTTTTCAGCATCAAGAAACTCTCTGAAGTATCAGCACTTCCAAGAACAATGTCATGTCTTTCTTCCTCTGCTTTCTACATGGGTGTTTCAGTTCAGTCACTCAGTCATGTCCGACTCTTTGCAACCCCATGGACTGCAGCACGCCAGGCCTCCCTGTCCATCACCAACTCCTGGAGTTTACTCAAATTCATGTCCATCGAGTTGGTGATGCCATCTAACTATCTTATCCTCTGTCTTTCCCTTCTACTCCTGCCTTCAATCTTTCCCAGCATCGGGGTCTTTTCCAGTGAGTCAGTTCTTTGCGTCAGGTGGCCAAAGTATTGGAGTTTCAGCTTCAACATCAGTCCTTCCAATGAACATTCAGGACTGATGTCCTTTAGGATGGACTTGTTGGATCTCCTTGCAGTCCAAGGGACCCTCAAGAGTCTTCTCCAACACCACAGTTCAAAAGCAGATGTTTAGAAGCTGGATAACACTGTAAGAATGTTAATTCATGTTTTGGGTTCAGTTTCATAGCTCAACATCTGTTATTTATTATGGGCTCACCTGTGGTTTATTTCATTTTATTATTTTTTTTTAACACTGTGGCTCACATTTTGAAAGATCGTTTAAGACACTGACTTTTGACACTGTTAAGTTCTCTCTCCCTGGGCAGTGCTATGAATATCAGATATTTGGCCTTTTTTTCTTTCAGTGCCAGAAGCTCCCAGCAGATGTCATTGTAAGGCAGATTTGTTTGGCAAGGCTTTTCTAGAATGGCAAATAGAATTGTCGCCTGTCGCCTGTTAGGGCTGTGTGTATTGGGTACTGGATTTAATTCATGCAGTCTCACCAGGGTGGGGATTGTTACAAAGATGTAAAGAGACTCCTGGGATTCTTGCTGCCTATATGTGATTTGGGAAAATTGTTTTCCTTCAGTGCAAGTTTTCCTTCCTTGCACTCAAACGTCTCCTGGGCTGTCGAGCTTAACACAAGGCACTGCGGTTTTCTCGTGGTCCAGCAGGACACCAGGGGAGGACACAGTTGTGGAGACACAGATAGTGAGGGAGCTGGGATTTAAAATGAAGCAGCCTCATTGACTCTGGGGACTCTGTGTCCTTAGTACCAAAGGGAAAATACGAAAATGGGCATAAAAACCTCTATCCTTACCTTGCCCCAGGCTTCCCTGGTGGCTCAGATGATAAAGAATGCACCTGCAGTGCAGGAGACCTGGGTTCGATCCCTGGATCAGGAAGATCCCCTGGGGAAGGGAAGGGCTACCCACTCTACTATTCTTACTTGGAGAATTCCGTGGACAGAGGAGCCTGGTGGGCTACAGTCCATGGGGTTGCAAAGAGTCAGACACAACTGAACAACTAACATTTTACCATGTCCAGTAGATCACAATGACAGATACTTATGTTAAAAAAAAAAAAGTTATAGTGGAACCACCCAACATTTCATGGCTGTCAAATTCAGTTAGAAAATATAGTTTCTCCCAGGGAAGGCCAGGGTACATTGACTTATTTGCTGTAAATGTAAATGAAAGTCAAATCTAAATTCTGATTAGGTTGCTCCTAGACAGGTAATGATAAATGTTTTCCAGGTTTATTAAGGCATAACTGATAAAACTGAATATATTTAAGGTGTTCCACATGTAGATTTGATAAACATGCATTGTGAAATGATTACACAGCTAATTAACGTGTTCATCACTGTGCTTTTTGCTTGTTTATGGTGAGAATGCTTAATTTACTCCTCTCAGCAAATTCAAGTATACAGTAGAGTATTATTAACTGTAGTCACCATGCTAAACATTGTACCTCCAGAACTTATTCAGCTTCTGAGGGTTTGTAACCTTTGATCGACATCTCCCCATTCCTCCCACCCACTAGTCCCTGACAATCATCATTCTACACTCTGTGTATTACTTTTTTGATTTTTAGATTCCACATGTAAGTGATACTAGACAGTATTTATCTTTCTCTGGTTTATCTCATTTAGCATGATGCCCTCTGGGTTCATCCATGTTGCTGAAAATGGTAACATTTCCTTATTTTTCTATGGCTGAATAATATTCCATTATATGTGTGTGTGTGTATATACACACAGACACAGCAAATGTTCTTTATCCATTCATTTGTTGGTGGTCACTTACATTGCTTCCATGTCTTGCCTATTATAAATAATACTGCAATAAACATTTGGTTTCCTTTGGATATACATACACACAAAGGAGTGGACTGCTGTATCAGATGGTAGTTCTAATTTTTTGAGAAACTTCCCTACTATTTTCCATAGTGGCTGTACCACTTTACATTTCTACCAGCAGTGTACAAGGCTTTCCTTTTCTCCACATCCTGGTCAGCATTTATCTCTTGTCTTTTGGGTAACAGCCATCACAGCAGGTGTGGGGTAGATCTCACTGTGGTTTTGATTTGTGTTTCCCTGACTAGTGATGTTCACTACTCTTTCATAGACCCGTCAGCCATTTGTATGTGTTTGGGGGAAATGTCTGCAGATCTCTGCCCATATTATAATCAGATTATTGGGTTTTTTTTTTTTTTTTTTGCTATCGAGTTATATAAGTTCCTTATATATTTTGAACATTAACCTCTTATCAGATAAATGGTTTGCAAACATATATTTGCATTTTGTTGGTTGCTTGTTCTGGGAATTTATCCGTCTCTTCTGGGTTGTTCAGTGTACTGGCCAATAATTGTTTGTGGTTGTCACTTACTGTATTTTGTGTTTCTGCATTATCAGTTCTAACATCTCATTCTTTATTTCTTATTTGAGTTTTCTCTTTTTCCTTTAGCCTGGCTAATAGTTTGTCAGTTTTGTTTATCTTTTCACAAAGCAATTCTCAGTTTCATTGATCCTTTATGTTGATTTTCTGGTCTCTATTTCATTTACTTCTGCTCTGATCTTTGTCCTTTCCTTCCTTTTATCAGCTTTGAGCTTGCAAGTGAAAGTTGCTCAGTCATGTCTGGCTCTTTGCGACCCCATGGATTGCAGTCCATGGAATTGTCCAGGCCAGAATACTGGAGTGGGTAGCCTTTCCCTTCTCCAGGGGAGCTTCCCAACCCAGGGATCGAGCCCAGGTTTCCTGCATTGCAGGCAGATTCTTTACCAGCTGAGCCACACGGGTAGCCCAAGAATACTGGAGTGGGTAGCCTTTCCCTTCTCCAGTGGCTCTTCCTGACCCGTGAATCAAACCGGGGTCTCCTGCACTGCGGGCGGGTTCTTTCCCAACCGAGCTACCAGGGAAGCCCATAGGGTGCTCTGTTTCTAGTTCCTTAAGGGGTAAAGTTAGATGATTTATTTGAATATTTATTATCTTTCTTTTTTCTTAAGTGTTTCTTGCTATAACCTTCTCTCTTAGAAATGCTTTTGTTGCATTCTGTAAGCTTTGATATGTTGTATTTCCATTTCCATTGTTTCAATATATTTTTGATTTCTCTTTTGATTTCTTCATTGTTTCATTGGTTGTTTAGAAATGTGTTTAAGTTCCAAATATTTGTGAATTTTCCAGTTTTATTGCTGTTATTGATTTCTAGTATCATACCATTATGGTATGGTAAAAAAAAGATACTTGATATGATTTCAGTCTTAAGACTTGTTTCATGACCTAACGTATGATCTGTCATGGAGAAAGTTCCATGAATGCTTGAGAAGAATATTTCTAGTCTTCTGACTTGAAGTTGACAAACTGATTGATGGAGAGTTTCCTGGACTGGGGCAGAGGGGCCCATTTTTTAGACTATATCTTATTGTACTTTATTTAATCTGGCTTCTCAAATCATTGCCAGTATTAAAAATAGGTACATGCTGTGCATAATTCTACCCTATATCTTAGCAAAATTATGACATTAATGATAGTATTGATGACAAAAGAATCTTTTTTTAATTTTAGTTTGCTTCCATTGCATTTAATTCCAGAGCTGTTCACATTTAGAGCAATCCTAGGGTGGGAACAAATTATATTTCAAATGGATAAACTCCTTTTGGTGTGATAAAAGTGGAGATGGCAGTGGAATTGGGGAAAAGATGGAAGGAGGAAGAGGAGGGAAGGAAAGCAGGCAGCTTACTTTGAAGGTGAAAAAGCACTTCTTGGAATGCAGTTTATTGTATTTTGGTTTCTTTTGGTCTCTCCTGGGAAGATATTTGCTTACTTGCACTACTGGTTAAATTAAATAGAACAATAAATACTTATTATTTAAAGTTAGATCTATACAAACCCTTTCTAGGCATTTTAGTTAAAACTTTTTTTCCCCTCAAGCATTTGATCTTATAAAGGAAAATGGCATAATCAGCTTGCGAATAATAGTTTGAAGAAATATTTATCAGAGTGGCCATATCCTGTGGTAAACAGAGCAAGTGGAAAACGAAATTCCAATCGCCATTCATTCTCCATCAGAGAAATTTAATTACAATGGGTATATGTAATTCCTATTTCAAAGAAGGCAACATTTTTTGAAAGGATAAGAATAATTACTCCCATGTAACTTAAAGACTTTTTCCATTGCTGAGTTTAAGCATCTGGGGAGAATTCCCTGAGCAACTTCAGGCGCATCTGAAAATGGGGTTGATCTTTGAGCTTTACGGCCTCATGCCAGGATTCTGACTGCTGCCTTTTTCTGTCAGTGGGATATTGTTTTGGGGTGAGATCTTACATAACCTTGGCAGAGCGCCCCTCATTTTCTGCTTCTGGGTGAATTGCTGAAGCTGAATTGTTGGTGTTCCTGGACTTCATTCCAACCTCAAAACATAATGATCCCAGACAGCCCGGGGTGGGGAAAAAGTGTGCTAGCTTCTAACAACGTTATTTTGTGAGTCAGGCAGCTTGAGGTCCTGGAAAGGGTGCTGAGCTGGGTGTTAGGAGGTTTTGGTTCTTGTCCTAGTTCTGCCCCGATTGGGTGATTTTTGGCTCCAGCACTTCAATATGAGGCTTCTTTCTTCAAGGCTTAAGAATGTGGTCAGAATTTTACAATTCCTTAGAGAAAAATTAAACCTTAATTGCATTTTTCTTTCTCAGGAATTCTTTCCAGCTTGTTTTTTTTGGGGGGTGGGGGGGTCACACTGACGTCTGGAATCCAATTTATGTGTTATATTTTAGATACTCTGATTCTAATATGTATACCTGTAATCCACTTTGTTGATGAAGAAAATGGGGCAAATACAGCCTAAATTTCTAGATCACCATTTTTATCACTTGAGGTGATAACAGAGACCTAAGTAGTGTAAGTTATGGTTCTGTCATTTTTAAAATCTCTTCCTGAGATTCCCTATTCAGATAGGAAACAGTTTTTGCCATGTGATTTTAATGTGGTTGAAAAGATAGGCCTCTGATAAAGAAGTAGAGGCTCCAGACACAAGGGTGTGGCTGCCCAGGCTGCTCTGTCTCCCAAGGAAGCCTTATGTAGATTTTTTGATTTAATTTAAAATACTGTTGTTTCAAGAAAAGAACAAGCAGTAGGTTCTTAGGGCAAAATGTAATGAAGGTCTATGAATCCACATTTTTTTTTTTTACTTTCATGGTTATAGGTACTCAGTTACAATCTCCACAAATTCAACTTGTCTTCCATTAAGCTAAAATGGATAAAGAGTTCTCCTCCATTTGCAAACACAGTGGCCACAATAACCTCCAACACACATGCGCACTTGCGGGTACTAGCTCATCCAGGCCCTACATAGTTCCTTTTGTTCTCACAGGATACCTTGAGGTGGGTCTAATTATTATCCACAGTTTACAGATGAGGAAACTGAAGCTTGGAGAGATTAACTAATTTACTCAAAATCTTCTAAAACCACTAATCTTTCAGCTATATTTTGCCACTATTCGGAATTCTATTTCTCTTGCCTACTCTTTCCTCTTCTCTTTTGTTGTTGTTGAGTATTCATCATTGCCTGGCTCCAGCTTGGAAGCAAGATCAGGTACTTTAATTTCCTGGTTCTCATGGAACTTGTTGCAGATGAAGACACCTTAGAAATAGTATATCCCACGTAATTCTTCAAAATAGATAATTTATTATGACCCAGTGCATGAATTTAAGTATCAGGAAAGTCATTTTGTCATATGGACTAGATTTTGTAGTGTTTACCCTACTCTAAGGAAAGTCTTAATTGCAAAACTCTGTATTTACTCAGAAAATAGATGAAGTGGTTATTATTTACTTTACAAAAACATTTTTTGCTTACAAAGATTAATAACAAGGCCTTTAAATGTGATTTTTCTCCAACACATTAGGTGCTGTGTGAATGTGTTTAGAATCTCAGAGTTATGGTAGAAAAAGAAAATGATTGTTTTTTGTGTGTGTTTGAAAAAAGGGTTGGTGGATGTTAATAGCGTGGGAGGTGTATATGTGGGAACTGGGAATAAACAGGAAACCTCTCTTGTTTCCACTCAATTTTGCTGTGAACCAAAACTACTCTTAAAAAATAAAGTTTACTGATAAAAGATAAGGGGATAAGTTAGAATTAAAGCTCTGTGACTTACTATTTGTATAATATTGAATAAGCCATCTAATTCTTAGGTTTCTAGTCTATAAAATGAAAATAATAATAAACCTCATACCATGTTGAGAAGTTTCACTGAACATAAATAACTATTTACTATCACTATCTCTTGGCTCTTTTTGGGTACTAAAGAGAGGAAAATGCTGGTTCCTTCCCTCCTCAATTCCCTTAGGTTGCGTGTGAGGAACATGGTAATTTTAGGCAGAATAGGACTAAATCCGAATATTCTACCTCCTCTTCTGATGCATTTTGTCACCATCCCACACACTTACCAGAAACCCATCTTGACATGCAGTGAGAGATGCCCACCTGTGCAGGTTGTGTAGCTTGTGTGACCCACGACATGGAGGACGCTCACCAAGTTGGTTGGCAGAAGAACCTATTTGGTGGGTTTTATTTGTTAAGGTTATCTTTGGTAAGCTGTACTGGGCAGATTTTCCAGGCTCTGTTCAGTTGCCCCATAATCATTTTCAACAGCTTAAAGCCGTAAGGAGGTTGCGGAAGCAGTGTGATGAGAAACAGTAGCGGCCTCTTCATCAAAGCGCCTAACTGCTCTCGAGTCCAGAGGCAGCCTTGAAGCCTAGTGGTTTTGACAGGTGAAAAGCTGTGTGCTTTAGTCACAGATGAGCCACTCCCAGAAAAGGGTAACTCACTCTATCTCCTAGATGGTTTAATTGCCTAACTGCCAGATGGTTTCCTCTAGTCCCTTCTAACTTTATTATTTTGATTCTCCAAATCACAAGAACACCTATTCTACAAAGCAGAGGTTTTTAACCTTGGCATCAAGAACTGCTTTGAGAAGCTGATGAAAACCATAGACCCACTCCTCAGAAGAGACACACACACACCATTTATAGAACTAAGACAGCCAAGAAGGGCCAGCAAGAACTGTCTCAACAAACAAAACACACCAACCTTGACAGAATGTTTGAATTGAATTTGAGAGAGCAAAACTCTGCTGGAAAATAACCCAGGCATCAGAAACACACAAAAGAAACAAAACAAATACTTGAAAATAAAACAAGGTAAAATGCTGCTGCTTCCTCTTTGAAAGATGAGTCCCTAAAATGAGTCAACTTCAAAAAAATATTGAACCTAAAAGGTTATTTCTTACTGTGAATGAATGAAATGAGGTTTGGTCTGCCCATATATATGGCGGTCAAGAGTCAAGAAGGATCAGTAAGAACTATCTCAGCAACAGACAGAACAATAACAAAACTGCCTAATTCTAATAAAACAAAGGCAACCAGTATTTAAAGTATTTATTTAAATAATTCTTAAGTATATTCTTCCTTTCCTTACATAACAAGCATATTATCTAGGCTTTAAGAAACATGTCCAGAATAAATAATTACACATTGTAGCAAGAAGAGTGCTTCAGGGAGAAAGTCTGCAGATGGGAAAAATGGGATCAAAAGACTATCTGGTAAGGAACTTCTCTGGTGGTCCCGTGGTTGGGACCCTGAGCTTTCAGTGCAGGGGGCACGGGTTCAATCCTTGGCCCGGGAACTAAGATCCTACAGGCCACAAGGCACAGCCAAAAAAATAAAATTAGGAACATCTGAAAAAATACAGAAAGACTATCTGATACATTCGACCAGGAGGATTGTTTTGAGAGGGTGTTTGAAAGTGAAGGAAGAATTAGCTATAGTGACATAGAGAGCTAAACTGAATAAATAATAAAAATTGAAAGTGGTGCTTTCTAGAAAATTAAAAGTTGTGCATGAACGAATTATAGCTCACCACTTGGTTTAGCTGCAGGCAGTTAATGTAGCCATACTAATTTAGACATAACGGGGGGTCAAGAAAGGGTACCAATTTTCATCTTTCATATTAAGAACTGAATAGATTATACTTAAAATGGGTAAATCAAGAAATCCCAGCATAAACACCATTTTTAGAAATGGGAGATAAAAACTTGAAAAACGAAAGTCACTAAAAGTGCTTAGTTGGGAGATTGAGCTTACAGTCAGTGTTGGGCAAGAGACAGCAATTTTTTAATACGACTTTTTAAGGTCATATAATAGATCTTTTCAAAAGTCATATAATGGATCTTTAAAAGAAATTGTTTTACACAAAACCCTATGTTTCTGGGTCAAGTGCTACACAGAAACCCAAATCTGAGAATACTGGAGTCCAACTCAAGCCCCCTTTGGACCTGAGAACTGCTGGCCCTTTGCAAAGGGACATGTGTCCTTACTCTCTCTTTTCTCAGCCAGCCCCGTCCCTCCTTGTGCATTCTGTTTTCTGGCCTCTTTTTTTTTTTTTATGAATCTTTGTATTACTGTCTATTAAGAACATTTATTTGGAGTTCAATAATTCTATTCACTTTTACTCCAATTTGTTTCTTTTATTTTACATATAATTTTTTAAAAAATATATTTAAAAAATCATACATATTAGTGTGTTGCTAATCATGTATCATTTTTTTCTATCTCTAAGGCTGCCCAAAGGTCTCTGGAATTGTGTCAGCAAAGTTAATATGGGCCAATATGGGAAGAGGGGTATAGTTGATTTATTGCTTGCTTTCTGGGTGATTTTCTATGTTGCTTGACTTTTTAAACAAAATATTGCTATTTTTGTAAAAAAAAATAATAAAGTTATATCTTAAAAGTAGTCTCATGTACTTACCAACTTGTTTTGAAACTCTTTTGATAAGTGAAATGGTAGTTTTGTCTTTACCACTCTGTGCAACTAATTGCCAGGACTAATTCCTTATCAAGCTAAACTTTTGTATTTCTATCCAGCTGTATTTGCAAACATGTAAGCTTTCTGAGGTCAGATATTTTAATTTTGTGTGTGTGTGTGTGTTTTGTTTTCATAGATATATCCCTATGCTTGGAGTAGAGCCAAGCATGTGGTAGAAAACAATTTATGAAAGACTATATAGATAAAGAACCTGTTACACCTTTCACAATAACTAGTAGGTTAGCAAAAAGTGTTTCTAAGAAGCACACAAATGTTCCTAGGTATTCACCATACCCTTTTGAAGGATCTCAAAACACCTAATTTTTTATTCCCTTAATGATGGCTTTACAAGGCAGCTATCAGGCCCATGGGTATGGAGATTTTAGTTGCATAACTGCCCTTCGTTGTTCCTTAATTCCAGAACTAACCAGTGTAAGATGGTGTGACGGTGCAGTGCCTCTTCAGAGGAGCAGTAGGGAAAACAGTGACTCATACTGTGGAGAGAAATGGAAATGACGGTCCACATGAAAATGTCTACGCTTTGGGGGAAGCTGAGAGCTTCAGAGGGTGGAGGGCGGAGGAGCGTGGGGTAGGGGGTCCGCGTATGCCCACTGCGCGTGTCCAGGCTGCGTGGGGCGGGCTGCATGAGGAGCGGTTCCCAGACCAGGGCTCTAACTTTGTCAGCACCACGGCTCCTTGCTTCCCTTTATCCTTTAGGCTCTGGGGATTCTGTCAACTTTCCTTTTCTCTGTAAACCCATACCTGGCTGTGGAGTAAGAACAACCCTGCTTCCTCCCCAACCCAAGACATTTATCTTGTCTCTTTGCTCCTGTAGCGTTTTGGATACATGAAAATGTGCTAATTCAGAGCTCATGTTTCAGGTTAGACAGACTTGGGTTTGAACCTTTTGCCAATTTATGGACTTGGGCAAGGAACCCAGAATCTTTAGAGCGTCTGTTTGTTCATTTGTGATAGTACCTACCTACAGTATCATTGTGAGCTACTAAATAAAAACATTCGGGTGAAGCACTTAGCGCAGTGCCTAGCGGTGTGTTAGCTAGTACAGCAGTTATTATTACAAGTGTTTGTTCATATATTTGTCCCCTCTAGTAAGGAACCCTTTCCAGGACAAGGATCATGTCTTAGTCTCCTTTGGAATCCCATGTGCCTTGCAACATAACTTGAGTATAGAAGTTGCTCAATAAATCTTTGACTAATGTATAATTGCATATAAGTATTTTTACATGTAATATGTATCACACATATACATATCTATACTACAGAATAAGATGAAATGGTCTTTTGAGGCTCTAAGTTGCTTATGAATATGGATAGGGATGATCCCCTAAAGAAAGAAAGGGCAACCCTCTCTAGTATTCTTAGCTGGAGAATTCCATAGACAGAGGAGCCCTAGCAGGCTACAGTCCGTGGAGTTGCAAAGAGTCGGACATGGCTGAGCAACTAACACTTAGTTTTAATACTTATGGATACCATTATTAGAATAATTGTACATGGCATTATGGAAATTCTGATTTATTTGTATTGGAGATTTTCTCCCACCATAATTGGAACTTTTCCAAGTTAGTTACTCTTGGTCTCCAGAAATTGGACCCAGTTACCAAGAAAGGAGTTGGCATTTCCTTGCACTAGACATTTACATTCTCTGGGCCACTTTTGGACTCAGCTGAACAGAGAGGATGAAGCACTTTGGGACAGCTTTATCCCTTGGGGCCAGGAAGGTGCTGCAGGTCACTCTGTGTAGGAATCTCTCTTCCATGATGTCCAGCTCCTCCCCAGAGTCAGATTTTTCATGATATGCCACTTGATGGGTGATGACACTGACACAAATGGAAACTCAGGAACCAACTTTTGGGAGGAGAAAAGTTAGTTTCTGAAATTTTGAGTTTCCGTTGATCTTGTGTTTAAGTGGATGTTCCAAGAAGACATAGGAGATAATAATGTTATGGAGGTAAAAGTGTGGTTTGACAACATCAGATGCTCTGAGAGATCCCAAAGCCTGAGGATTGAGATAAGCTGTTTGAAGTCATTTAAAGCTGTTTTAAGTGATTTCTTTTTGGATATCTGTTCATCTCGAGTATGCTTATCATGCTCTTTAGCTGGTAAAGAGAATCACATAGTCTAGTTACTGTAGAGATGGTTTTGAGTCCACAAATAAACTGGGGAACTGAGAGTACATTCTCAAGGAGATCTACAATACATGCATACCTCATTTTATTGTGATATAATTTATTGCACTTTGCAGATACTTGATTTTTTACAAACTGAATGTTTGTGGCAACCCCATGATGGGGAAATTCATTGGTGCCATTTTTCCAACTGTGTTTTCTCCTTTGTATCTCTGTCACCTTTTGGTAGTTCTCATAATATTTCAAATTCTTCGTTGTTATTATTTTTGTTATAGTGATCCGTAGTCAGTGATCTTTGCTACTATTGTAACAGTTTTGTGGTGGCACAGGTCATGCCCATATAAGAGGCAAACAATTGTTGAAATGATAACAAAGCATTTGGAATATTATATAGACCTCGCTGACAAAGCAACAGCAAAATTTAAGAGGATTGGCTTCAATTTTGCAAGAAATGCTATCAAACAGCATTTCATGCTACAGATGAAAGTTTGCCCCATCGATGGGGCAAAGTTTATTGTTGTCTTATTTTAAGAAATTGCTAGAGTTACCCCAACCTTCAGCAGTCACCACCCTGGTCAGTCAGCACTCATCAACATCAGGCAGGACCCTCTTCCAGCAAAAAGACTATGACTCATCGAAGGTTGAGATGATCATTAGCAATTTTTAGCAATAAAATATTTTCAAATTAAGGTATGTACTTATTTTTTCAGACATGTTGTTGCACACTCAGTAGACTATATACAGTACAGTGTCAGCCTAACTTTGTGTGCACTGGGAAACCAAAATAATCATGTAACTCACTTTATTGTGATATTTGCTTTATTGTGGTGGTCTGGAATATACCTCACAGTATCTCCGAAGTATGCTTGTAGATGTCTGTCTCCACGTACAGGACAATGCCCACTGAAACCTCATTACAGCTTTGACCACCCTTCTTTTGCAACCGGCGATTTGCGACATAAATCAGTTCTTGGGAATGGAACTGCTGACCTTTGTGAGCTTGATTTCATTCATGTGCAGAAACCGTATTCAGATATTTGAGAGTTAAGACCTGGAAGCATTGAAGCAGACCAAATGTCAGAAAGAGAGAGAAAAAGGAAAAGAGGAGTAAGATTCTAGATAGGAGGTCAGGAGAAGATTTTATGAAAATGGCAAACTAGTATGGAGAAAAGAAAACAGTGGAGGGAGAGAGATGGTGTATGCTGGAGAAATCCAAGAAGAGAAATCAAGAAACAAGAGGTTGGGGGTGTCTAGTGTGGAAAATGATACTTCCTCTGAGCTTTGAGGGAAGGGCCAGTGGCACAGTGATAATCAAGGCCATTTTGCAATGAACAGGGTATTGGTAAGACTGTCACATTATTGCTATGTAATTGTGTATCAATAAGATTACCATTTATTGAGTTATACTTTGTGCCACACATTCAGTGTGGTTCAGTCGCTCAGTCGAGTCTGATTCTTTGCAACTCCATGGACTGCAGCATGCCAGGCCTCCCTGTTCATCACCAGCTCCTGGAGTTTACCCAAACTCATGTCCATTGAGTCGGTGATGTCAACCAACCGTCTCATCTTCTGTCGTCCCCTTCTCTTCCTGCCCTCAATCTTTCCCAGCATCAAGGTCTTTTCAAATGAGTGAACTCTTCTTATCAGATGGCCAAAGTATTGGACTTTCAGCTTCAACATCAGTCCTTCCAATGAATACCCAGGACTGATCTCCTTTAGGATGGACTGGTTGGATCTTTGTGCAGTCCAAGGCACTCTCAAGAGTCTTCTCCAACACCATAATTCAAAAGCGTCAATTCTTCAGCACTCACCTTTCTTTATAGTCCAACTCTCACATCCATACATGACTACTGGAAAAACTAAAGCTTTGACTAGACGGACCTTTGTTGGCAAAGAAATGTCTCTGCTTTTTAATATGCTGTCTAGGTTGGTCATAACTTTCCTTCCAAGGAGTAAGTGTCTTAATTTCATGGCTGCAATCACTATCTGCAGTGATTTTGGAGCCCCAAAAAATAAAGTCAGGCACTGTTTCCACTCTTTCCCCATCTATTTGCCATGAAGTGATGGGATTGGATGCCCTGATCTTAGTTTTCTGATTGTTGAGCTTTAAGCCAACTTTTTCACTCTCCTCTTTCACTTTCATCAAGAGGCTCTTTAGTTCTTCTTCACTTTTTGCCACAAGGGTGGTGTCATCTGCATATCTGAGGTTATTGATATTTCTCCTGGCAATCTTGATTCCAGCTTGTGCTTCTTCCAGCCCAGCGTTTCTCATGATGTACTCTGCATATAAGTTAAATAAGCAGGGTGACAATATACAGCCTTGACGTACTCCTTTTCCTATTTGGAACCAGTCTGTTGTTCCATGTCCAGTTCTGACTGTTGCTTCCTGACCTGCATACAGGTTTCTCAAGAAACAGGTCAGGTGGTCTGATATTCCCATCTCTTTCAGAATTTTCCACAGTTTATTGTGATCCACACAGTCAAAACTTTGGCATAGTCAATAAAGCAGAAAGAGATGTTTTTCTGGAACTCTCTCACTTTTTCAATGATCCAGTGAATGTTGGTAATTTGATCTCTGGTTCCTCTGCCTTTTGTAAATCCAGCTTGAACATCTGGACTTCCATGGTTCACGTACTGCTGAAGCCTGGCTTGGAGAATTTTGAGCATTACTTTACTAGCATGTGAGATGAGTGCAATTGTGCAGTAGTTTGAGCATTCTTTGGCATTGCCTTTCTTTGGGATTGGGATGAAAACTGACCTTTCCCAGTCCTGTGGCCACTGCTGAGTTTTCCAAATTTGCTGGCATATTGAGTACAGCACTTTCACAGCGTCATCTTTTAGGATTTGAAATAGCTTGGCTGGAATTCCATCACCTTCACTAGCTTTGTTTGTAGTGATGCTTCCTGAGGCCTACTTGACTTCACATTCCAGAGTGTCTGTCTCTAGGTGAGTGATCACACCATTGTGATTATCTGCCACACGTTACATTCCTTTAATTCTCAAGACAATCCTCAAGGTGGGTGTTATCACCATTTTACAGAGGAAGAAGCCGTGACTTAGAAAGTGAACAATTGGAGATTACACTGCAAGAAGGCAGACAGCTTGAGCCCATATATCTGTATGACTTGTTGACTTGCCTTTCTGTCAGTTGTGAAAATCTTTGAAAATCTGATGAAAGCAGAAACTTCTTTCCTCTGATTAAAAAAAAGCCCAAAGACACATACCCATCACATTTTACAACTGCAGAAATTTTGTGACTGCCCCCTCCAAAATCCATGTATGAGTTCCCCCGTGGGTGTGTTGACACATTAAGAGCAATGAGCCAATTTTCAACAAAATAAACTTGAAATATATGTTAGCTTTCCAGGTTGTCACAATATGGTGCTTTTTGTCAAACATGTCTGTAGCTTCAGCTTGAGAACACACTCAGAACCTATTTAGTGGAGACGAAATCAGTCCCAGTTATTTACTTTTGTTTTCTCCCAAGAGCATTTGTTTTCATGCTTTGTTCATTATCTTTGGTTTGAATGACTTTGGGCTATTTTCGAAATTGCAAACCATTCTCAAAAGAGTCCATCATTAAGGAAATCCAGAGTATTGGTTTCTGCTACTCAAGGTGTGATCCAGGAACCAGCAATATCAGCATGACCTGGGAGTTTGTTAGAAAAGCAGAATGCCAGGCCCCATCCTAGATCTGCTGAATTGGTATTTGCATTTTAATAAGACCCACTTGTGATTAGCATATACATCAGAGTTTGAGTGGCACTGATTTAGGTAGTTCTACATAAGCTCAAATACATTGAAATTCCAGAAAATGCTGAATTGCTGTATTTTGGGTGATGGATAATAGAAAAAAAAAAAACAGACAAAAAACTGCAAGCAGACTGAGTAAACACAACTCTATTTTAGCAAGCAGTGGGTATAAATACGTGAAATGGTTAAATTCCAGGTATTTGGCTTATTCTCTTTATCCTTTGAAATTGGTTATTTTTCCATTTCCATTGCCTTTAATGTTAAGTTTGGGCTCTGTTCTGACTCACTGACTAAAGCTCATTATTCAAATCAACATTTTAAATTTGCTTCTCTTGGGAGTAAGATTTTGTGGTTTCATCTCATATGAAACCACGGGTCTTGTGAAGTAATCTAATTTCATCCCAAGTTAGTAGCAAGGATTAAGGATGCGACCAACTGACCAAAAACATATTGTAAACACAGTATGCAATCACAGGTCTGGATCAAAAACTAAACATTCAGCCTAGACATTCACTTCCCAATCTGCAGGACTCTGTAGATCTAGCTGGAGGCCCTGCTAGTACTCTATTATCTCTTGAGCCATTGTTTGGTGGGATGTTGAAATGGGTCCCTCTTCTCTCTTACTCTATTGGTGGAAGAGAAAGTGGTATAAGCTTTGTAAAAGGCAATTTTGGGAACATGTATCAAAAGCATTCAAAAATGCATATGCTGTGATTTAGTAATTCCATTGCTAGAAATTTATTTTAAAATAATCATATATATGGATTTGTAAGTGAAATGGGATGTCAGTTCTTGGCTAGCATATCTATAGGAGACTAAAGAATGCTTCCGCTTGCTACATCATGGGCAGCCCTCTGTCTCTGCCTGCTCTCTGCCTGCCCCCCGCCCCCGGCCCACCTCGACCTTGCTCCTCAAGACTTCCTCAAAGCCATGGAAGTTCTTGTAGAAAATCATCTGCTACCACTTAGGATTCAGTTTCCTCACTGGGCACAAAGTTTAGGAAAAAGGCAGTGTTTCTTAGAATATTACCTATATAGATGACCTGAGTGAGAATCATCTTGCCTGCTTGTATGAAACAAAGATCTCTGGGCCTGAATTATAGCAACATCTTGTGAATAGAAAGTTATTTTCTTTTTATGCAGAAGAAACTCAGGTTCAGAGAGACTTTCATTTTACACTTGTTGAGAGGTAGAGCTGCAATTTGAATCCACTTCTGTGGATTTCAGGGATCAGACAATAAACCATCTGCCTGTAATGTAGGAGACCTGGGTTTGATCCCTGAGCTGGGAAGATCTCCTGGAGAAGGGAATGGCAACCCACTCCAGTATTCTTGCTTAGAGAATCCCATGGACAGAGGGGCCTGGTGGGCTACAGTTGTTCATGGGGTTGTAAACAATGGAACATGACTGAAACACACACACACACACACACACACACACACACACACACACACACACACACACACACACACACACACACACACACACACACACACACACACACACACACACACACACACACACACACACACACACACACACACACACACACACACACACACACACACACACACACACACACACACACACGGCTTAATTTCAGTGCTTGCTCTAGGTGCTGGGCAGACAGATCCCTGTCCTGAGCTCACATCCTGGCAGGAAGGACTGTGAAGACTGTTGTCATGTGCCCCATGTGGTTCCTTAGAGTGGCTTTTTCGGTGAAAATATTTTGAGAATCTTTAATTTACGACCATGGAAATAGTAGAAGATCTGGTTTTGACTTTTTCTTGTCCTTTTTTTTTTGAGTTATAGAAAATGAGAGATACTGCTCTGCACATATTTAATATTCAGTAGCTACTGAAAAGTGCTATGTCTTACTTTTAAGTTACAGACCTCCCTAGTACTAGTGCTCTGCTTGGAAAGATGGTGCTGTTCTGTGAACTGGGACGAGACTGACTCCCGCTCCATGGGTTATGTTCGCTCTGATGTGTGAGGCTTGTTTCTTATTCCAGGAAAGTCTGGTTTCCCGGCTGGTAGTTGCAGGTTTGATACTGCCTTCAACCTTTGCTGCTTTTATCTCCTTTAAACTCTTTGAACTGATTCCTGTTAGGAAAAAATAAATCTCATTTAAAGCATTAGTTAAAGAAGTACACTTATTGAGCACTTCTTATATGCCCAGCACTGGACAAAGCAGGGGGAGCCTTGGTGGGGCTACTGAGTGAGCTAAGCACCCAAGAACTAGTGTCTTTATGGATTCAGATCACTTTCTTAGTACAGGCATGCCTCATTTTGTTGTGTTTCATATATATGTGAAATGTGTATATATATGTGTGTGTGTGTGTATATATTTAACGAATTGAAGGTTTGTGGCAACTCTCCACTGAGCAAAAACTATGTGCTGTGTGCATGCTTAGTTGCTAGGTCGTGTCTGACTCTTTTGTGACCCCATGGACTGTAGCCTGCCAGGCTCCTCTGTCCACGGGATTCTCTAGGCAAGAATACTGAAATGGGTTGCCATTTCCTTCTCCAGGGAATCTTCCTGACCCAGGAACCGAACCCTCATCTTCTGCATCGCAGGTGGATTCTTTACCACTGAACCATCTGGGAAGCCCAGATGCTCATTTACCATTATGAAAAACCCAAGGGCCCTTAAGAATTGTGCTAAATCTACTCAGTCTGTGCTTTATAAATGGAACAACAAAGCCAGGATGACAGCACATCTGTTTACAACATGGTTTACTGAATGTTTTAAGCCCACCCTTGAGATCTACTGCTCAGAAAAAAAAGTTTCATTTGAAAATATTACTCTCATTAACAGTGCATCTGGTCACCCAAGAGCTCTGATGGTTAATGTTGTGCCTGCTAATGAAATAGCACCCATGGATCAAGGAGTGATTTCAATTTTCAAATCTTATTCTTTTTTTTTTTTTTCAAATCTCATTCTTTAAGAAATAGATTTTGTAAGACTATAGGTGCTTCAGGTAGTGATTCTTCTGGTGGATCTGAGAGAAGTAAATTCAGAACCTCCTGGAAAGGATTTACATTCTAGATGCCATTAAGAACATTCATGATTCTTGGGAAGGGGTCAGAATATCAACAATAACAAGAGTCTGGAAGAAGTTGATTCCAACCCTCATGGATGACTTTGAGGGTTTTGAGACTTCAGTGGAGGAAGTAATTGCAGATGTAGTAGAAACAGCAAGAGAGCTAGAATTATAAATGGAGCCTGAAGATGTGACTGAATTGCTGCCATCTCATGATAAAACTTTCACGAATGAGGAGTTGCTTCCTTATGGATGAGCAAAGAATATTATTTCTTCAGGTGAAATCTACTCCTGGTGAAGATGCTATAAACAGTGTTGAAATGACAGCAAAGGACTTAGAATATTGCATAAACTTAGTTGATGAAGCAGTGGCAGACTTTGAGAAGATTGACTCCAATTGTGAAAGAAGTTCTGTGGGTACAATGCTATCAAACTGTATTGCATGTTGCAGAAAAATCATTTGTGAGTCTATCAATGTGGCAAATTTCATTGTTTTAAGAAATTGCCACACCCACCCCAGCTTTCAGCAACTACCACCCTGATCAGTCAGTTACCATCAACATCAAGGCAAGACCTCCACCAGCAAAAAGATTACAACTCACTGAAGGCTCTGATGATGTTTAGTATTTTTTAGTAATAAAACATTTAAAATTAAGGTTTGCACATTTTTTCAGACAAATGCTTTGCACACTTAACAGACTATGGTATTGTGTAAACATAACTTTTATATGCAGTTGTTCAGTCACTCACTCAGGTCCGACTCTTTGACACCCCATGAATGGCAGCACAAAAACTTCATGTAACTGAGTTTATTGTGACATTTGTTTTATTGTGGTGGTGTGGAACCAAACCTGTCATGTCTCCAAGGGGTGCCTATAGTCTGCTTTTAAATCCGTTTTTCTCCATTTTGCTAAGATTTGATCTAAAATTTAGTTGATTAAGAAAGTGAGCAATTAAGGTACAGTTTTGTATATAATCTATCTCATTGGAAATGCAGCAGTGTGACAGCCTGCATAATTGAAAGTGTTCCTTCCAAGAAGACCCACAATAGGTTAATTCCCAGTGTTAAAATTGTGAATGCGTTTTTTGGGGGTAAGTTTTGTTAAAGAATCTGGTTGCTTTGAAAATCCTGCCCTACGATTTACTGCTCTTTCATTATATTTGATCTTCAATTTTACGGGCTGCTTTGGTTAGTGATGGTAACAACAGAGAATTATGTAGGCTTCAGTAGGATGAAAGGAAGAGTGGAACTGATTAAGAACAAGTTAGCTTTTTCATATATGGGAAGGAGGACTAGTGAAGAGCAGCAACACATCCTTAAAATGACTCAGTAATTTACTAGGGCATTTTGAAACCTAAAAATTAACAAATTGATCTTAATTCATCTTGTCTCAGTTTGTTGGAAGGTTGCCTAGTGCCTTGAGATGCTGGTTAACAGGCTCAAACGAGACTCTTTACCAAATGGCAGTCATCTAACATTGGAAAACCATCTCTCTTTGCTATTGGTTATAGTGAAGCAAAGACAGAGCAAGGAGGGCCCTTCTCTAGAGTGATTTTCACAAAATTTACATTTTGATTTATTGACTGCACAAAGAAGCAATCTGCCAAGTGTTGCTACTGCATCTGAGATTTGTCTCAGTTGAGATTATAAGTGCCTTTGCTGAACACCAGCTCTATCTACACCCATTTAAGTAAATTAGATCAGATTTAAATTCTAAGTCTCTCTGAACTGCTTAAATTCACCATTGTGAAATGGAAGTAACAAGACTAGAAAGCTGGCCTGACCCTGTGGTCTGTTAGCATGGTTAGGTCACGGCTCTGTCTTTGTCCTGTTCATTCTTGCTGGAGGAGCTGGCGTCCTTTGGCTGTTTGTCATATTCCCATGAACAAATCAAGGAGTCTCTTGTGAATATTCATCCCCTGATCAGTGTTTCATCTGCTAGGACACCAGTTATGCATCATTTTGCATGTATCATCACTTTATATGAAAACCTATGATATCAGGAACCATTCAGTTAGAAATGGCCCTCAAAATTCTCAGTCAAATCCATGCCTTTCTGTTTGGTTCTATAGCCTGACCTTAGGCTCTATTCTTTACCTAAAGACTTCGAACTAGAATGTGGAAGAGTCACAGCAAGTCTCTTCCCTTTGCTTATCACTCTACTCCCCAAGCATTGATCACACCCCTTCTGTTTTATTCATTTCTTTAACATGCACACACACACACACGATGCATCCTCTGCTATTGCTAGTTATTTATTTTTAAGTAGAATAATTTGCTAATGCTTTTCAAGCAACCTTCTAGAAATATCTTGAAAGTGTCAAAAAATTTTCTCAGTATTCCTAGTCAACACATCCATGCATCGTCTATTTACAGTATTTTTTTTCCAGTGGCCTGTGTTTATGAATCTTTTTAAAGCTACCATTTTAGTTTTCAGAGAAATAGTATATACTGCTTTTTCAATTCACATTTCATGGATTTACATAAAATTTCATTGCTTGTACGTGGTTAAAATAATGGCATCAGAATTTGCAGTTTTGAGAACTAAAAACAAGTGACAACACAGCAGTTAGGAGTGAACGTGTGCAAGGATTCCAGAGGTGAACACAACAGCAGTGAGTGCTCGGTACTCCATGGACGTCAGCAGGCATCAGAAATCTCATGGTTTGATGAAGAGAAGATTGGCTAAGAGAGCTATAATAACTGTGAATAACATTTGTGCAAGACCAAGCCCTGTGTTAATAACTTAATACAGTCTCTCATCTAACCTTTACGGTAACTATGAAAGTTAGGCATTAGTACAGTACCCCCATTTATGCAAGGGAAAACTGTTTCTGCTAAGTAGCTTGTCCAAGATCATAATGCTAGAAAGTAACAGAGTAAGAAAAATCCTCTAGCTCTCTCCAGAGACCTGGCTTTTAACCATCTTGCTATATCATAGTAATTTTTTGACTAACAACTCAAAAATATTATAATTACAGAGAGAATGCAGATATCACTTAAAAGTCTCCATCTTACTAAAGAAATCATCATTTTCTCTACTTGGTGTCCATTTGTTGTTCCTCCTGTTACAGGGATTCACAGGAAAAGTGTTGTTGAAGGAGCCTGGAAAAATACAGGCAGTGACTTTGGAGTTCTGTATAAATGAGGGCAAATAGACCAAATGTCTCCTCCTGCTCTGAGTTATTCATTAGAATGTTTCCAATTGAGTAGTGAGTGATGCCACATTTAATATACCCTCAGGACTTCCATGAGGTCTATCAGCTTGCACTTTCCTAAGTTAGGAACACAAAGGCTTTATGACAGACATTTGTTTTCTTGTGGTTCTTTGTACTGTTGCTCTGCTCTGTTAGTTTTAAGTCCTTCAGTTTTGATGAAAGCTTTGATGTTTGATTAGAGAGGATAATTAGGGAGGTTTGTGGCTTTTATTGGTGATTTAGACAGTGACATGTTTATGGCTAAGCTATGGGATCAACCAGATTTCATATTTTTATATATATATATATATTTTCACATCTCTTATGTTTAGGAAAGAGTATTCTGAAAATAAGTTGAAAGTAGAAAATTGACCTTGACTTTATGACATAAGTCTTGGAGTAAGCCAACCATTTGTTTTGGGAGGTTTCTAGAGCTGATGAAGAAAACTGTCTAAAAGTCCCCATTCTTTGTGAATCAGCTGGTGCTATTGCTCTGCACTCTGTTTAATCAAGTCAGGATAATTCTGGGTTTAATAGATTTTTGGAATCTCCTGTGCCTATGCCTTAAGTGAATTTGACACTCAGCTCCCCAGAGTGCCTTTATCATCAGCATGTTTTCTTCACACCTTTTGCATATTTTCATGTATTAGGAAGTCACTTCTACTGTGACTCTGAGCGTTGACATAGATCGCGTGGTTTATCCAGATCAGCCTCTCCTTCCCCTGGTGGTGTGCTACTAAAGGTCTAGCAACGGGCTCTCAGTGGGAAGAGACTTGGCCCTGATCAATAGCATTTGGTGATGTCCATGGTAAAAAAATCTTCCCTCCTGGCCTATGTGAGGCACCAACGTGGTTGGGGTGGGAAGAGATGTGAACAGTCAGCTCTCACAAGGTAATCTGAGCAGGCAATCTGTCCCTTATCAAATAGCACAATTGTGTGAGTTCACTTCTGATGTTGACCTCTGGGAATGCAATGAAAAGTTGCTCTGGGGGAATTCCCTGGGGGTCCAGGCTTTCACTGCTGGGGCCTGGGGTCCATCCCTGGTCAGGAAACGAAGATCCTGCAAATGTAGCATGGCTTAAAAAAATAAATTTCCTCTGGCAGCGTGTCCTTATTGAGTTTTCAAGCTATTTCTTCTCAACTCTTTTACTTACATGTAAGTGAAAGATTTCATTTTAGAGCTTATCTGTGTGTAAGTGTGTATATGTTTTGTGTGTGTGTGTGTATATACACACATATATTGGTGGTGGTGTTTACTCACTAAATTGTGTCTGACTCTTTGCAACCCCATGGACTGTAACCCGCCAGGCTCCTCTGTCCATGGCATGTCCCAGGCAGGAATACTGGAGTTGGGTTGCCATTACCTTCTCCAAAGGATCATCCCAACCCAGGGATCAATTCTGCATCACCTGCATTGGCGGGCAGATTCTTTACCACTGAGCCACCTGGGAAGCCCACACATATATTTAAACATACATATGCTATTTATATGTATTAAAATTGATATTCTGTTTCAGGTTTTCATTTTGGGTTTTGTCATACCACATTTTCTTAATGTTTTCAAGAGTCTTGAGTCCCGTCTCTTTAACTTGTTTTGCTCAGCCTCCTCAGTAATAAAATCAGTAATCAATCAGTAATAAAATTGCCTTAGGCGTGAGCCCCTCACTTTCAACTCTTCCTTCCAGTATATCATCACAGATTTTCCTAGTGCAAACTTACTGTAGTGGGGATAGATTTTTCTTTTCTTTTTTTTTCAAGAAGGGAAACAACAATGCAAATACGACACCTGCCAGTTTCATGCAAGCTCTTCCTAACCTTTGAACAGGATTCCAAGTGCAAGTAAGATGATTCCATTGATCTTTTAATGACAGAATGAAAGGGAGTTAATTTCTCTTGAAACATCTCCGGCTTTTCATGGCTATCATGGTCTGAAGTTCCCTGTGTTACACTGGATACCATCAGCAGGATGAAACATGGAAAAATACTACCACCCACTGGTCCTTCCTCCCCAAGACAAGATTTCCAAACGTTAGATAGGTTGGCTCTTCTTGGATAAGGTTTTGGTCTTTTTACAGTTGGTACAAGTAGTGACCGCAGTAGTCAAAATGAAGCAGAGCGTCAAACGTGGAAAATCGCTTCTGCCTCACACATGCTGAAATGATAGATGAAATACCACCAAAGCTCAGAAAACAAACAAAAAAGGACAAATGGCCTCAAAACATAATTAATATTTTTGGGGCCTCAGAATGTTGTAGAAGTGCCTGAGAGTGAGCAGTGTTGGCGCTGCTGTCTCTGAAGTCTTCCTCCCGTGTCACCTTCCCAACACAGCTTCCCTGAACACCACACTAAAGCAACTTACCCTTCTCCACCCAGACAAGCACTCACCCTCTTCTCTGCTTCATTTTTATCCTTCTTTGTTGTTGTTCAGTTGCTCAGTCTTGTCTGCTGTCTCTTTGGGACCCCATGCCAGGCTTCCTTGTCCTTCACAATCTCCCAGAGTTTGTTCAAACTCATGTCCGCTGAGTCGGTGATGGCATCCAACCATCTCATTCTCTGTCGCCCCCTTCTCCTCCATTCCTCAATCTTTCCTAGGATCAGGGTCTTTCCCAGTGAGTTGGCTCTTCACATCAGGCAAATGAAGTATTGGAGCTTCAGCCTTAGTCCTTCCAATGAATATTCAGGGTTGATTTCCTTCAGGATTGACTGGTTTGATCTCTTTGCTGTCCAAGGGACTCTCAAGAGTCTTCTCCAGTGCCACAGTTTGAAGTTCATTTTTATCCTTAGTACTGATTATCCCTTAATATACTCTGTGCCTTATTAATTTATCTTATTGTTGGACTAGGGTGTCAGCTTCAGGAGGACAGGGCTTTTGTGTTCCAAATATTTGTGAATGAATAACTGAATGGTAACACATGTAATGCATTTATCAAAGTAGTAGCATGTGGTAAATATCCAATGAGTGTTTTGACCATAGTTAGCCATATTATTAACATACAGTTCTTAGTGTTGGCAAAATCTGATGTTTCCTGTTTTCTACTTCTTCTCTGTCTGTCCCCTCCATGCCTCAGCTGCCTCTATGTCTATATACTACTCATTTTTCTCCACTATTCTTTCTTTCTTCCTGTTTGTCCAGGATTGAAGCCAGTGCCCTGTGTGTGTGGAGCGTAGCACAGGCCACTGCAGACCCTCAGTTTCTGCATTCGGGCTGTTTGTAGGTGTCTGGTGGCCAATAGGAGAGGGCAGTGGGAGAATGAGGGGCTCCTGGCGTTGGTAGGGCAGGAGGACCCCTCCTCATCCCTGCTCTCTCAACTTCACTGCCGCGTCCACAGGGTTATTTAGCTTTCGTGAGATCAGAGCCTGAAGTTCTTTCTGATTCATGTTCAAACTACACAGATAAAATACAATCACAGTGGATTGGCGATCTGGGGACACATTACTTCTGTATAATAAAACCTGGGCTTTTAAAAATTTTTATTTGTTTGATTGAAAAATATAGTTAATTTATAAAGTACCAGTCTCTGCTGTAAGGCCAAGTGACTCAGTTAAATACATGTGAACATTCTTTTTTTTAAATTTAATAATATTTTTTCCATTATGGCTTGTCACGGGATATTGAATATAGTTCCTTGTGCTATACCCAGTGGGACCTTGGTGTTTATCCATCCTATATATAATAGCTTGCATATGCTAATCCAAACTCCCTGGCCTTCCCACCCCAGCCTCTTGGCAACCACAAGTCTGTTCTTTATGTCTGTGAGTCTGTTTCTGTTTTGCAGATATAGGTTCATTTGTGCCATGTTTTAGATTCCATATTTTATGAATTATATCCTATGTCTTTCTCTTTCTGACTGACTTCATTTAGTATGATCATCTCTAGGTGTATCTGTGATGCTGCACATGGCATTATTTCACTCTTTTTTTATGGCTGAATAGTATTCCGTTGTATATATGTACCACATCTTCTTTATCCATTCATCTGTTGATGGGCGTTTCAGTTGTTTCCGTGTTTTGGCTATTGTGAATAGTACTCTATGAATATAGGGGTGCAGGTATCTTTTTGAATTATAGTCTTGTCTGGATATATGCCTGGGAGTGGGATTGCTGGATCATATGGTGGCTCTATTTTTAGATTTCTGAGGAACTTCCAGGCTATTTTCCATAGTGGCTGTACCAACTTATATGTCCACCAACAGTGTAGGAGCACTCCATTTTTTCCACACCCCTTCCAGCATTTGTTATTTGCAGACTTTTCAAAAGAAATTTGTGGGAGGAAGAAGCGAGATACAACCTATAACCAAGATATTATAGGAGGGGTAGAGGGCATCAAGAACTTGATTTTAGTACTGAAGCAATGTATTTTTTTAAATTAATTAATTAATTTATTTTAATTGGAGGCTAATTGCTTTACAGTATTTTAGTGGTTTTTGCCATACATTGACAAGAATTAACCATGTGTGTACATGTGTCCCCCATCTTGAACTCCCCTCCCACTTCCCTCCCCATCCCATCCCTCAGGGTTGTCCCAGTACACTGGCTTTGAGTGCTCTTTTTCATGCATCAAACTTGGACTGATGATCTATTTCACATATTCTAATACACATGTTTCAATACTATTCTCTCAAATCATCCCACCCTCACCTTCTCCCACAGAGTCCAAAAGTCTGTTCTTTATATCTGTGTCTCTTTTACTGTCTCACATATAGGGTCATTGTTACCATCTTTTTAAATTCCATATATAGGTGTTAATATACTGTATTAGTATTTCTCTTTCTGACTTACTTCACTCTGTATAATAGGCTCCAGTTTCATCCAGTTCATTAGAACTGATTCAAATGTATTCTTTTTAATGGCTGAGTAATATTCCATTGCGTGTATGTACCACAACTTTCTTATCCATTCGTCTGCTGATGGGCATCTAGGTTGCTTCCATGTCCTGGCTATTGTAAACGGTGCTGTGGTGAACATTGGGGTGCACGTGTCTCTTTCAGATCTGGTTTCCTCGGTGTGTATGCCCAGCAGTGGGATTGCTGGGTCATATGGCAGTTCTATTTCCAGTTTTTTAAGGAATCTCCACACTGTTCTCCATAGTGGCTGTACTAGTTTGCATTCCCACCAACAGTGTAAGAGGGTTCCCTTTTCTCCACACCCTCTTCAGCATTTATTGTTTGTAGACTTTTGGATAGCAGCCATCCTGACTGGTGTGAAGTGGTACCTCATTGTGGTTTTGATTTGCATTTCTCTGATAATGAGTGATGTTGAGCATCTTTTCATGTATTTGTTAGCCATCTGTATGTCTTCTTTGGAGAAATGTCTGTTTAGTTCTTTGGCCCGTTTTTTCAATGGGTCGTTTATTTTTCTGGTATTGAGCTGCATGAGCTGCTTGTATATTTTTGAGATTAATTCTTTGTCAGTTGCTTCATTTGAAGCAATGTATTTTCCCTGCTTTAGACAATAAACACAGCTTCTCCTCCCCAAAGAAATATGGAATTGTGATATTGGCTTTACTATCTGAGGCCCTTCCTTCTTAAATCCCAGTCCCAGGCAGGGTATAAGCTGTGTTGATGGAAGGATGAAATGATGAATCCCCTGCATTTGACGAGAGGGAAGCTGTCAATTTTGCTTGGTGAGAAAAAAGTGAAACACGTGGCTTGTCCCTGTTAGCACTTTGTGAAATTTATTGTGTCCTTCATAATCGTCCTCAGCAAATGGGAAACATATTTTTAAGAAGTGACTGAGAGATTTTGTCCTTCATAAATAGTGGGATAGTTGGTTGAAGGGATGAGAAAGTTAAGAGCACCAAGAAAGCATAGTGTTCAAGCTGAGTTGAACATGTCTTTCTGATTTGAATTTTAATAAAACAAAATGACCATAAACTAGGTCATGGTCATCATCCACACACATAACTACTGCCTTATCAATGTATGTTTACTATACTGATTTGTTTCAAGGTGACATTCATCTTTGCTAAATCTCAGCAGAGAAGATGAAGTACTGGGATCCTCAGGTAGCAGCAGAAAGTGGGAGATGTTGACCAGAGGACTCTTAGACATGAGAAGAGCTCTCCAGGGTAACTTTCTCTGATGGTTACCCTGCCTCACGAGAACTCCCCACCCTGACTGATGCCCAAAGCTGCTGGAGCCACAGCTCCGGGTGCTTGAGGTGGTGGTGAAGATTGTTGAGAAACTTCGTGAAGCAGGAACTCTTTCCATAACAGGTAGCCTCACGCTTAGGAGTGTTGGTGCCCATCAGTTGTGGGGAACCGTTGCCTTTTGGTGCTGGGAAGAGCCTTGAAACATTCTCTGCTCTGTTTCCATTGCTACGGCCTCTGAGGCTAGATAGGCCACTCTATTAAACCAGCTGTGTGACTTTCTAAAAGTTGCTCAAACATTCTGAACCTCAGTTTCTTCAGCAATAAGATAGGAATAATGCTTGCTTGCAGTGTTGTCCTCATGCTGCTGCTGCTAAGTCACTTCAGTCGTGTCTGACTCTGTGCGACCCCATAGATGGCAGCCCACCAGGCTTCCCCGTCCCTGGGATTCTCCAGGCAAGAACACTGGAGTGGGTTGCCATTTCCTTCTCCAATGCATAAAAGTGAAAAATGAAAGGGAAGTCGCTCAGTCGTGTCCGACTCTTAGCAATCCCATGGACTGCAGCCTACCAGGCTCCTCCATCCATGGGATTTTCCAGGCAAGAGTACTGGAGTGGGTTGCCGTTGCGTTCTCCATGTTGTCCTCATAGAGGACATTTAATTAGTTAAAACACTTTTTTATTAA
Organism: Cervus elaphus; assembly: GCF_910594005.1. NCBI lineage: Eukaryota > Metazoa > Chordata > Mammalia > Artiodactyla > Cervidae > Cervus > Cervus elaphus. Next base: position 35,572,070 of record NC_057832.1, on the reverse strand, counting down.
GCATCTACTATGTGCCAGACCTGTGTTGTTGCTCAGTTGCTCAATCATGTCCAACTCTTTGTGACCCCATGGACTGCAGCACACCAGGCTTCCCTGTCCTTCACTATCTCCTGGAGTTTACTCAAACTCATGTCCATTGAGTCGGTGATGCCATCCAACCATCTCATCCTCTGCTGCCCTCTTTTGTCTTCAATCTTTCCCAGCATCAGGGTCTTCTCTAATGAGTTGGCTCTTCACCACATCAGGTGGCCAAAATATTGGAGCTTCAGCTTCAGCATCAGTCCTTCCAATGAATATTCAGGGTTGATTTCCTTTAGGCTTGAGTGGTTTGATCTTCTTGCTGTTCAAGGGACTCTCAAGAGTCTCCTTCAGCAGCGCAGTTCTAAAGACCTGTGTGAGATGATGGGAATACAAAAGTGAGCAAAAGAAATACTGAGCTCACTCTCATGGAATTTATAATCCATATTAAATGGTGACTGGCACACAGTAGGGTCTCAGAAAATGGTAGCTGTCTTATTATTCATTTAAAAATGAGGGTGTTGCAGCTAAGAGGTTAAGTGACCTGCTCCATATTTCAGTTTTTCCTGGCATAGGCAAGACTTGATATTTTGGCCTATAATCTAAAATCAAATACTTGTCAGAGAGGCCAGTCATGGTGTCCAGAGCCTTTGTGATGAGGTGGACATTTTGGTTCATTTGGGGCAATATTTCCTAACCACACCTCTGGTTAGCATGGGTGCCCCCAGCATGGCCAGGTATGACCAGGTGAGACTTACTTCCCATGGAATTCTCCAGGCCAGGATACTGGAGTGGGTAGCCTTTCCCTTCCCCAGGGGAATCTTCCCAACCCAGGGAATGAACCAAGGTCTCACCCACACTGCAGGTGGATTCTTTACCAACTGAGCCGCAAGGGAAGCCCAACAATACTGGAGTGTGTATCCTATCCCTTCTCTAGCGGATCTTCCCGACCCAGGAATCAAACCAGGGTCTCCTGCATTGCAGGTGGATTCTTTACCAACTGAGCTATCAGGGAAGCCTCTTACTTAAATTAGAGTAATTAAAAAAATTATTAGTTCATTTTATGTGAAATTTGTTATCCTCTTGTAGGTTCTTGGAAAATCTGCACAAAAAAATCAACAATGTAAACCATAGGCTTAGGGTTAAATGAGGTTTGATTTGCCTGGACCACAGAAGTGGTAATGAGAATGATATCTATAATGGAGCACAATAACTCCCATTAGAAGACTCATATGAGAAATGTGAAGCTTTAGAGCCTGCAAAAATTTTACTTTCTCCTTTTTAAAAACTGAGAACTATGAAAATAATGATTTGCCTCTTTGGCCAAATCTGCGAAAAATCTTGGATTCAAAATTCATGTCCAGTCACAAGGAACGCATATATCCTTGAGGTTAGGGTATATGTTTTCTTTCACTTCTTTAGTTCCAGGGTGTTTCATGTGTATGGTTTTATTGTCTGTATGTCCTTTGACGTGAAGTGAAAGTTGCTCAGTCGTGTCCGACTCTTTGCAACCCCATGGACTATACAGTCCATGGAATTCTCCAGGCCAGAATACTGGAGTGGGTAGCCTTTCCCTTCTCCAGGGATAGGCCAGAGATGTATGTCCTTTAATCTGAGTTAAATACCAGAAGCATATGTTAAAACAAACAAACAAACAAACAAAAAACTGCTTTCCTTTGTAGGGCAGAGAGTGCCAGTACAGGAAAAATAGAATCAGTGAGGGAGACAGTGGGGAAAAACATGAATGAGGATGATCCCTGGACAGTTATTTTGCTGTCAACCCCTTTAAGTCTTTCCTGGTGGCTCAGTGGTAAAGGACTCGCCTGCCAATGCAGGAGATGCCAAGAGACGGGTGTTTGATCCCTGGGTCGGGAAGATCCCCTGGAGGAGGGAATGGAAACCCTCTCTAGTATTCTTGTCTGGAGAATCCCATGGAGAGAGGAACCTGGCGGGCTACAGTCCATGGGGTTGCAAAGAGTTGGGCACAACTGAGCGACTAAACAGCAACCCCCTTTAGCCAGGTAATGATACACTTTCTGCTGCTGCTAATGAATGTAGCCCAAGGACCTGTGACCTCTTGGTTGACCTGGATCCAGTCTCAAAACAGCCCTTTCCTTTGGTTGCTGTGTACATTTGCAGGCATATTGGATAAGGCACAGCAGTTAGAAGCTTTTTGGTCCCATATTTCTCGTTTGTCTAGATTTGCAAGCACAGTTTTGTCTCAGCTTCCAGCACATTTGCTGTGATTATTAGGATTTTATTCTTCAGGACCAGAACTAACTTTCCCCCTATTTTCTTTCCCTTTTTGCACTAAGTTCTCATCAGGTTTCTGCAGAAGAGCATGTTTTCTGTTCACTGTTTTCCCCTTCTCTGCTTGTTGCTATCGAGAAGGGAAACACAAATAAAATATTTGGACCCAACTCTTAAGCAGGAATATGTTTTGAGCAAGTAGAGCTATAAAAACATCATAAAACTCCCCAGATTTACCCCAGCTCTCCAGCCTGGGGACAGAGTGAAGCCACAGTAAGAGTCACAGAGCAGCCTATTTCTGGCCCAGCTCAGCTGGCGATATGCCTGCAATCCAAGGCTCTTGCTAGTGGAAAGGGTCGCTGGGTGCCCCACCATATACTCACAAAAGGTCATGAATGATCTGCTCTCTTTTGGCCTGAGGGGTCCCACTGTTCTGTGTTTCTCCAGGGTTGCTCTCCTGCTTGTAACTCTGAGGACTCCTTTTGAGGACCCTCTTCCCAATGCTCCATCCTCCTGGCCACTGGCTTGGAGCTGTGGTTGGATCAGTTCCTCTGCTCCTATCCCACCATCTCCAGGCTCCCTCTGATCAGGGCTGTACCCCGTTACCAGGTACAAAGCCTGAGTACCTTTGTCCTCAACTGTCCACAGGCCCCTGGGCATGACTGTCCTTACACTTGACCTGCTCATTAATTCACTGGACTAGTGTGGAGACTGTCATATGCCCAAATTTGTCGTCCCTCTTCCGTGTAATTGGGATGCCTAGCTAGAGCCTGCCTTTCCCCTCTCCCCTGCAACTAGGTTAAGGCCATGGAACTAAGAGCTCTAATGGGATTTTCAGGTTGACATTTTTGGTCACTTACTTGAAGAGAAAGTGTTGGCCTTATATTCATACATCATTGTTCCCCCTTTCTCCTGGGGACATCAGTCACACTGATGACAGAAATTTGAATTTTGGAAAATATGTATCTGCCACTATGAACCTGACAACATCTCACTGCTTAAAAACTTTTATTCTGAGGTCAGCAGTGATATCAATGAACAAGATTTTCTGCTGTAGTACAATAAAATGTATCAACATTTGGCAGTTTGGCATAACTCAGTGAGCCAGTAATTTCCAGAGGGATAGATGCATGATGTTATGAAATCACATGGGGGTTAAAGAGCCCATGTGTGGAAAACATGTAGTGTTAAATAAGAAACTGCTCTTCTGTTTGATAGTTTTTGACAAAAATGATCAGTGTGCAATCACCATTATGTGGATTTTAATGTGACAGAGTATAAAAAGTTCATTGATAAGGTTTCAGATTTCATATTGCAACAACCTTTTTAGAAAATACCACTTAAGTTTTGGTATAGTATTAAAGAACAGCATTCACAACCATCTGAAAAGGCTGTTATACTACTGTCTGTTTTCTTGGCTATATAGTTGTGTGAGGCTAGATTCTCTTCACATTCTTTAACTAAAACAACTTGCTGCAGTAGATTGAACATTCAGTCATCACCACCACTACCATCATCATATCTTCTATTATTAAGCCAGACACAAAAGAGATTTTAAAAAAATATTAAATAATGCCAGCCTTTACACTTTTTTAAGACATAATTAAAAAAAATAATTGTGTCAGCATACAATAGGTTTATCATTGCTTTAAAAAATAAATTAATGAACAAATGTTAGTAAGTACTTTTTATATTTTTGAATACAGTCAGTGTCAATAGATACTTCCCACATAAACAGATTTCTCTGGGGTCCTCAATAATTTTTGAGTGTAAAGGTGTCCTGAGACCAAAAGATTTGAGAACCCTTGCCTTCAGTTATGGCAGAGCTACATGTTAGACTCAGCTGGGACCATTGAGTGAGCTCTTGGAACACAGCAGTCTCCTTCCAGATATGGTATATGAGAAAATAAGATACCTCTATTTTGTTTGAACTGCTTGTATTTTGAGGCCACTTTGCTACAGCATCTTGGCCCATATTCTAAATAATATATTAATATTAGTCTAGAAATTGATCTAATGTACACAATTAGAATGACTTTTCCCCTTTAAGCCCTCATCAATGTCCCCAAATTGAGCTTATGTATCTAGACTCTTTCTCAGGAAGAGCCTGGATAGTTGACCAATGACTTTTTTCTTAATTTTCTAGGCAAAATCATTGTTGGGCTGCTTGTTCATCCTAACATATCAAGTCAGTTGTCCTTTTCACAAGGGACCTCTGGATTCTTAAATGGTGGAATTTTTAAGAAGTAAACTGCCCATGTCCATATTCTGTGATCTCTTTTGCATAAGGTTTTAATCTTCATTCTGTCTTTGTTCTCTTAATGTCAATGTGTTTGGCTTCGTTATTATGGTAATATTATTTTTTTCTGAAACAACAATGAAGACATGTGTTTTTACAAGTCTAGAGTCTAATCCAGGACCATGGAAGAATACTTGAATGTGAAACTTTCTGGAAAATTCATCATTGTTCATCATGTTTATATTAAAAGTCCCTAGAATACGAAAATCACATTTCACTCATTTCCCTTTACTAGACTCTCTGGAAACCTTTCCAAATTCCATAGCACAGACTGATTTTCTAGTCTCTGAATCTTCTACAGCAGTTATTTCTCAGTAAATTATGTTGGCACATCCCATCATTGATCTGATGTACACAATTAGAATCATTTTTTCCCTTTAAGCCCTCATCAATGTCCCCAAATTGAGCTTGTGTATCTGGACTCTTTCTCAGGAAGAGCCTGGATAGTTGACCAATGACTTTTTTCTTAATTTTCTAGGCAAAATCATTGTTGGGCTGCTTGTTCATCCTAACATATCAAGTCGGTTGTCCTTTTCACAAGGGACCTCTGGATTCTTAAATGGTGGAATTTTGTTTCCTAACTCTATATGTGTGATCTGTCTCTCCAGTGTGGTAGTGATGTGCCCAAGGGTGTCAGTCATCATCTGTTTATCTTGTATCTGGGTATCCTATAGTGCCTGTGCGCATGCATGTTCAGTGGTGTCTGACTCTTTGCGACTCTATGGACTGCAGCCCACCTGGCTCCTCTGTCCATGTAATTCTCCAGGCAAGAATACTGGAGTGGGTTGCTATTTCCTCCTCCAGCAGATCTTCCCAACCGAGAGATCGCATCTCTTGCATCTCCTGCATTGGCAGGTGGATTCTTTAACACTGTGCCATGTATCCTATAGAGTCCTAAGTTAATAAAGAAGCTGAATTAAACAGTCTCGGATGTCATTTCCTTTCCTCATTGAGTAGCAAGAGAGACACCTCCAGGCAAGGAACCTGAGTGGAGTTGTCAGGTACATGTGGTGTGGTTTCTGGGATAGTAAGAAAATTCCTCTGCCCTGCCTACAGATTTCTGCCCCTGTCTTCCCCTCCACATTTGCTCATAGATGTCTAATAGCAACTTTCTGAGAAACTGTTAGGCTGAAAATAGAGTGAGGTGTTTTTCTTTTAAACTTCTTTATTGAGCTATGATTGACATACAAAAAGCTGTAGATATGTAATGTATGCAGCTTGTTATGTTTGGAGATAAGTATGCACCTTAGGAAACCAAAGTCACTCTTAGGAACCAGATATTTTAAATGCAGATATCTATCAGCAGGGGCAAGATAGTGGCTTACACTCACAATTCCTGGCTTCTAGAAAAAATTAGTGGAGGGTGGAAAATGAATAGAATGCCTGAGATGAAAAAATATGCTAATAAGGAAAGCAATGACCTGATTTATACTTTAACAGGTCAGCTCTGGTCTGGACTAGCAGACTGAAGAATCAGAGGATATTTCCTTGAGTTAGAATCAGATGTGGCTGAGACTCTGTTCTAGGAAATGCCTGGCCCAGATCTTAACTCTCATTATAAACCATGTGACCTTAGGAAAAATACTTCATTTCTCTGGGTCTGAGAACTCCTACTTAGCTAATGAGATTACTTGTTGGCTTATTGCTAAGATTAAACGAGTGTCTAATAAATATTAACTATCAGGGGGACCTTTTCTTAGTTTAAACCATCCTCACTGTAAGTAAGAATAAACCTGTTCTCTCAGGAATGATGTGGGAGGTGAGGGGTGGGGCTGATGCCTGAGAGATTGCTGTTTCTTCCCTAAATGCTTTCTTATTAGGGGCAGTGGTCCTCTGACTTTTGGAACAGAGGAGTTAGTTGCTTTTTGTTTTCCTGAAGGTTTGAAATTACCAGGATGTAAATATGAGGGGAGATGTGGATAATGAAAGATGTCTGAGCAGGTTGAAGTGAATGTGGAGAGGATGGTACTGATGTCTATGAGAGTGATCTTGCCCCAGAAAGGAACCACCTAGAATGAGCTGCACTTGACCCTTGAAAAACATGGGTTTGAACTGCAAGGATCCATGCATATGTTGATTTTTTGTCAATAGTAAATACTACAGTCCTATGTGATCCTGGTTGGTTAAATCCAAAGATGTAGAACTGTGGATGTGGGAGGCCAACTGTAAGTTATACTTGGATGTATACTCTGGCTGCAGAGGGTCAGCACCCCTAAGACCTCTTTATTGTTCAAGGGTCAACTGTAGTTCCTTGACTCCTGGGAATTCCACCAAGCTGTGGAAAGGAGGCTGACCCTGGAAGAAAGATAGGTATAAGCTTATTCCCATTTTGGAATAAAGCCCAGTGAACTGACTTGAAGGAAAGTCATGCAGACGAACTCCAAGCCAGGTGCTCTTTTGATAACTACGCTGCCTTTCCTGCACACTTCAGAAATGAACAGTAAAAGTGCCGAAATCCAAAGAATATTCTAGAAGTCCATGTGAAACCTCTCAGAAGTAGATTTGACCTCTAATGTAGGGTGGGGGTGACCTTTTAAATAGTTTAGAAATCTAATGTTTATGTTACATCAATTTTTTCATAGACCTCACCTCCCCTGAAGACACAGCACTTCCTGCCAACTCCCCAAACAACCTTGAAATGGTGGGCATCATGACTCATGGTCAGGTAAACATTCCTTTTAGACACATATCAGCAGATTTGTTATTCCATTACTGTCCAAACAGCAGAAAACCTCAGGAGGTAAAATAGGGTTAGTGTTGAAGAATTCAGTCTCACCTGTTCTCTTTTATTCAAATCAAACTTTTAAAGCGCTCACTGTGGGGAGTTCATTTTTGCTCCCAATAAGGGATAAGGGGAAGATGTGTGGCAGGTCTCAGCCTTTGGAGTCAAGCCTTGTTCTGGAACTGTTTCATTTGGAAACCACACCTAACTCCCAGCAAGGAAATCATCTGACATAAATCACGACCTGCTTGCAGGTGTGGAAAAGGAAGGAGTTGGCATCAAACAGCACAGTGTATAAGGGTAATCAACAGAATTCTATAAAATGCCCATTAGCTACTCAAGGTGGAAAAATGGCTTGCTTACAGTGGAAACTGGTAATGTGGGTCAATAAAATGGTCAAATTCATATACCTTAGCCATAAATCTCAGGTCATAAAATCATGGCCAATGACCAGACTCTTATACATGATTTCCTGAAACAATCTATAAATAGTATAAAGTACTATAATATCTGTAGTGTACATTGGATTAAGGGAACATATATTTTATGTCAACCATAGAAGCTAAAGGTACTAGTACACAGTGAGAGTCAGTTACATGTGCATTGATTGATTTCATAGTTTGTTAAAATGCTGTAAATGTTTGAGTAGCCCCCAAATTTTAATTTTTTTTAGTTTGCAGAGTAAAAGATTTTCCTTTATGTATTCATTAATTTAATAAATACTTAAAGTATCTAAACCAAGCACTAACTCTGATCCTTACTGGTTGATTAAACTTTGGCAGTTACCTAACCTTTCCGCCTCAATTTCCTCATATGTAAAATCAGAGAAACTTTAGTACTTAATCTCCTAAGGTTGTTGCAGCTATTAAATGGATGAATACCTGTGAAGTGGTTAGAATATTGTCTCAGTGGTAGGAGACACACCTGTTAAGTTGCTGCATACTAAATTACCTTAAAGTTTAGAGGCTTAAAACAACACATTTATTATCTCATGATTTTTGTGGATCAGGAATTTGAGCATGGTTTAAGGTGAGTCTTCTACTTTTCAGGCTGAAATCAGGGTGTCCCCTGGGTTGTCACTGCAAGGCTCAGCTCTGGAAAAACCTGCTTCTAAGCTCATATGTGTGTTTGTTGGCAGGATTTAGTTCCTCCATAGCTGCTGGCCAGTGATTGCCCTCAGTTCTCTGCCATTTGAGTCTTTCCAACATGGCAACTTGGTTTGTCAAAGCGTACAACATGAGAAGTCAAGAGATTAGAATCAGCAAGTAAGCTGCAACTCATAGCTTTTTACAATCTAATTATGGAAGTGATCTTTCATCACTTTTGCCATATTTATCGATTAGACATGAGTCACTAGGCTCGGCCCACACTTAAGGAGATGGAATTACACAATTCTGGTGTGACTATCAGGGGTCAGCGATCATTGGAGTTCATGTTAGAAGTTGCCTACCATGATGATGAATAATACAAATTTGAGGAATTCATGCTTATTGGGGGAGACAGACATTAAAAAGAATTCTAGAATAAAATAGCAATTAGACATTGTGATAAGCACTATGAATTGGAAACACAATGTTTGATGACAAATTACAGTCTTGATATCTGTTTTGAGTTGGTATTTTTCAAATGAAGACATCTTTGAGGAAATAATTTTTAGTTTCAGATGTGAAGGATGAGTGAAGTGAGTCAAGAGTGGAGTCAGGAGAAAGGTGAGCCCTTCAGAAGAGTCAACAGATGGTGTGTGGGCCCTTAAGGGAGGGGACCACCTAGAGTTGTCCCCTCCATGTGGCTTGGAATGATTTTCTCTGCACATGGCTGGTTTCTGGGATAGACTGCTCCAAGAGAAGAAAATGGAAGCAGCAGCTGCCCGGTCAAGTTCACAGGCATCCCTTCCACTGTATTCTATTGATCAAAGCAGTTACAAACCTGTATCGGAGTCAAGGGGTGCCAAGCTCTGCTTTGTGATGGGAGGAGGAGCATGCTTATATCCAAACAGAAGAGTTGTTTGGGACTCTCCTGGACGAAGAACCACATCTGGTGATTTTAGCAAGAGTCATTTATTTTCAAGTTAAATATCGGATAAGAAGAAAGAAAGCAAAGAAATCATGTGTGGGTCCCTCTTTAAGACCCTTGGGTAGGTTGGGAAATGGGACTTAGAGGGAGGCCTGGAAGAAGATGGAGGTGAAGAGGAGACTTTAAAGAGATGTTGTGTGTTTTAGGGAATGGTCCTCTGGAGAGGGTCATGATAGAAGTGGGCTGGTGGATGAAACACACTTCTGAGAGATGGAAAAGGAAGGAATTCAGAAAACATATTTGGGGGAATTGAGCTTTGGTGGGAGAAATTTTTCCATTGTCACAGGAAAAAAGGATACAGGTGGTGTTGAAGGCTGACTTTTCATTAGTGTTGGGGATCCCAGGTAGTGTAGACAGCAACACACAGCAAAGTGTGAGAACTCTGAGTGCTGAGACATTATAGGGAAGAGAGGAAGAAGGCTGTTGTCACAGATGTGGCTGAACCCAATCCAAGGAAAGATTTTTTTTTTTTAGTTTAATTAGTGTGTTGTTACCTTAAGAGATTGTTTTATTTCAGGGTTTATTCTTGTTTTATCACCTGAACAGGGAACAGCACAAGAAACGTTTTAGTCACTTGCATGTTTGCTTGTCTCTTCTATTAGCTTTCTTTTTAAGTTAAGCTAAGTGAACTTAAGACAGGAAGCATTCTTATCAGAAGCAGAAGGACCCCTCACCCCAGTGAGAGGAAATATATCACTGGGTTGCAGATCAGCACTGTCTTGAGGTTTGGTTGAACATTTGTGTAAGAAACACTTATAAGAAAAACTGTCAGATATTGTTTACAGCCCATTCTCATGCTCATTATTTCTTATATAGGACCATGCATGGTTTATTCTTTCTGAATTTTGTTCTCAGAAGATTTTTCTTTTGAAGAGGATGGCCTGTTTCATTTGTTGAATGATGAAAATGCTGAGTCAATCACTTTTTCTTTAGCTACCCTCCTTTTTTGCATTGCATGTCAGGAGCTCAGACTTAAAATTCAGGGCTGTACCACAGTATTAATTGATGGTGAGGACATAGCACAGATTTTGAAATTTTCTCTCTCTAAACCACAGTTTATTCATCTTTCAAATGAGATAACTTTGGAGCCTACCTCTTAGGATTATTTTAAGGATTAAATGAGTTAATACATGTGACTTACTTGGGAAATGGGACTTAGAGGGAGGCATTTGACTTAAAATTCTGCTGCTTGGCATTTGACTGTTAATTCTATTGGTCTCAACTGTATCCTTCAGTTTACAGTGATTGATTTGTAAATATATAAATACCCAGTTTTCTGTGCTCACAGGTTAAGTTTTTTTAGGTATCTCTCTAACTTCTGCAGAGACCAGAATAGGTGATTTCTAAAAAATTATCCAGTTCTTTGATCTTGTATATTTTATGACTCCTCTATGGAGGTACGGATAAATAATATATACTCAAGGCAACATATAATCAATATGAGTAGCTCTGACTTAACACCTAGGGACTCGAACTGGAGAGTGGATGTTAACACTTGTGATATGCTTCTCACTGTAAACTTTTTTCCTGCCTGATTTTAATGGATGGGCTGAACAAACAAAGGGTTTATTGGCTCATGTTATCTTGGAAAAGGCAGGATAAGAAGGCTTCAAAACTTTTGACCTGTAGGGACATAGGATCTACATCTATAACAAACAGATCTACATGTATAACAAACACTACATCAGCATGAGGAAAAAGACCCAAGGGGACACACAACACTTGAGGTACCCAGTAATCTTAAACATGTACTTACCCAGTCACTTAAACCTAGTGTCATGAGATAATCATTTTCTTATTCAAACAAAGTTGATGGGCATTTTTCTGGAATGTTGTAGAGAGAATGGATATATTAAATAGATGAATGGAATAGATAAACTCTAATATCCTTCCAACTCTTAATATTCCTGGTTTTATGATCTTGTCCTCAGAGGATTGGGTCTGGATTTTCTCTACTCAGAGCAATGGTCTCTCTTGTGATTAGGTGAGTCATTTTGATTTCATCGTGGGGCTAGGTGTCAGGGCATTCCAAACAAAGGCAATCAGACTTTCCCCTGTTTATGCTAAATTAATCCCTCTGAGGCCAACTTAACTGTTGCTCTAAGATTTGGCTCTAGGTGTGCATTCTTTCAGATCACGGTATGGGTTTTTTCCCCCCCTGTATTTGTAACTATTATAAAAAGGGTCATCAAACTCTGGTTAAGGGTTGGGTAGGTTCAGTGTACTTCTGTGTGAAATCAGGGATTTTTTTCTTTCATTTTGCATCTAGCTTGGCCTGAAAGACAAATATACCAGAGGGATTTCTTCTATCTGAAGTTTCAGGAATTCACTGGCTACCACCCAAGGCTTTAAATCAGACTAAAGTCTCCTTACTAGATTTGATGCTTCATTTGTACTGTTATGATTATGTGGGTGTATGCTTGAAGTTTAGGGCATGAGTATGAGAGGAGGAAGGCAGTTATCTAGAGTCTAAGGTGTGGGCAATGTGAGATGCTGTCCCTATACTCTGAATATGCCAGAATGAAACTCACTCTGTAAGAAAGAAATGGGCTGCTGTGAATACACTTCCCTCTCATCAGTTCAGTTCAGTCGCTCAGTCGTGTCCAACTTGTTGTGACCCCATGGACTGCAGCATGCCATGCTTCCCTGTCCTTCACCATCTCCTGGAGCTTGCTCAAACTCATGTCCATTGAGTTGGGGATGCCATCCAACCATCTCATCCTCTGTTGTCCCCTTCTCCTCCTGTCTTCAATCTTTTCCAGCATCAGGGTCTTTTCTAATGAGTTGGCTCCTCACATCAAGTGGCCAAAGTATTGGCCTTTCAGCTTCAGCATCAGTCCTTCCAATGAATATTCAGTGTTGATTTCCTTTAGGATTGAGTGGTTTGATCTCCTTGCTGTCCAAGAGACTCTTAAGAGTCTTCTCCAATACCATAGTTCAAAAGCACAGTTCACTCTCATACTGAAATTGAAATATGCAGATTTACAGTCATCCCAATCTCATTACTCAGAAAAAGACCCCTGACTTAGCTGTGCCCAGCATCCTGAGAGATGTTGAGTATCACATGAATACTAGACTAGTAGACAACCATTGCCAACGACTGCTTATAATCTCTCATTGATAATCAAAATCTGTCTGGGCTTTCCTTTTAGTCCTTGATAATGTCAAACTTGCTAGAAAAAATGGGCAAAAACGTATGAATTTTGGGTTGATTCACTTTAATATGCATTTTACTAGGCTATCAGGGTTTTTTTCATTGTAGACAATCTTACATTGATCTCTAATGGTTTAACCTATATGCTGGATGCGTTTCAATGACAAAAACGGCATCAATTAACTCTTTTATATTAATATCTTAGTTTCTTCCCAAGAGGAGTTAAAAGTAACTAATGTCTTGAGATTCTTTGACTGACTAAGAAACAGGATTTAGTTCCAACTGCTAAAAAGGATTAAAGAGGGCAATTTAAGTTTTTATTTAACACTTCACGAAATAGTCTCCATTGGGCCAACTTCAAAATGGGGTGAAGGGCAGGAAGCCTTTAAGATAAAGAAAGAAGAACAAGGAAGATAAAAACAGGAAATATCTGGTTAGCTGGAGCCATGTAGTCAATATGTTTGGATGTTTGTGGTGAGAAGGAACAAGGAAATAAGTATTGAGCCCAGAGTAGGCTTGGCCTTTGGGAATGACTGACCAGATAATAGTGCATTTCTGGCCAAGCAGAGCATTTAATTGGACATGAAAGCTAAAGGGAAAAAAAAAGGAGCTAAGTTTAGGTTTGCTGATGTGGCACTCTGGGCAGCAGAAGCTCCATCTTGGGCTTAGAGAGTAATTTCAACACAGGTAATGCCTTAAAAACTGGACTTTTAGCTTCCATTTCTTCAGGTTATCCTAGGTGGTCTAGCAAGTGTGGAATGCAGGTGCACGCTTTTCTCCCAGGGCAGAGTTGGTATGTCAGAAAGAAGGGCCAGTGAGGGGGCAAGAGGCAGGAGAGGCCCAGCTGAGCAGGCGGGGTCTGCTTTCCCTGGGCCTAGCACATCATCTATCTGCTTGGTGTATGGTGGTTACTGGTGGCCACCTGGTAGACACTGGTTGATGAATGACTGTATGAAAGCTGAATTAATCTGGACAGACAAGTTGGGTTAGCTCTAAATCTCCCCTCTGTTTGCTTGGGAAAGCTAAATTCAATCCAGCTGTTCTTCAGACTGCCAAGTCACTTTCAAGCGAGTTCCTTTCTATTTCTTTCATTTCTATTTATTCCCCCCTTGGGTGCTGAAGAAGTAAATGCTTCACCAATTATTTATTCTTTATAAGAGTTGGCTCTTTGTACTTGACATTTTCTTAATTGTTCACATTCTGCATATTTGCTTCTTTTCCCTGATGCTTTTCCATTCCCAGTAACATCTTATTATGTGACTCTAATGATGATAGGGCAGGGATATTTCCTATCCAGGCCTTCTTATTTGTCCTTTCTGCATGTCTCTGTTACAAATTTCCCCTAATGCCAATTGTCATAACTAAGCTGAGAGCACCACTGACTTTGAAGTTTGAAGGTGTCATAGCTCCTGCATTTAGAACAAACTGTTTCAAAAATTCATGTTTGTGCATGCTAAGTCACTTCAGTCATCTCTGACTCTGTGCGACCCCATGGACTGTTGCCCGCCAGCCTCCTCTGTCTATGGGGATTCTCCAGGCAAGAATACTGGAGTGGGTTGCCATGTCCTCCTCCAGGGCATCTTCCCGACCCAGGGATCAAACCTGCGTCTCTTATGTTTCCTGCATCGGCAGGTGGATTCTTCACCACTAAAGCGACCTGGGAAATCCTGTAAAAATTCATACTGATGTACAATTCAGCTCTTTCTCAGAAACTGCTTTTAGAATAGACGTCTGTCAATCAGATTCACTGATCTAATGTGACACGTGACTGGCAGGTGAGAACATATCTGTCGGTGAATTCATAGATGAGCTGCAGTAGGGTGACCCACCTTCTGGCACCACTAGGTGATACAGGATATGATCATAGGAACAAAGAAGGAAGATCAGAAAAACTGAAAAACTGAATCAGAGCACCCCCTGCAACTCCAACCTTCAGTCAGCCAAACTTAGAAAGAAAATCCATTAGCATTAGAGTCAGTTTTAGGAAAAACAAACCAAAAAATACAACAGTCTATTCTATAATGCTATTCATTTTGATGTCCTCCAATTCTTGTTCACATACTACTACTGTTTTTAAAATAGCAATGATTATAAGAGGTATGCAACTTTAAATTGTTTTTTTTTTTACTTTATACCATTGCTTTCTTTGTCATATCATATATGGTTTACCTTGTTTCTGCCCTCATTTACCATGTATTTCCCTTTCTTCTTAAATATTAGCTAATATTATTATTCCTACTTTAAACTTCTGAATTATTTTTCAACCCAGTGTACAAAGGCAACCAAAGCCCAGCCATACTCACACTTCCTCTTTCTCTTCTCATGCCCATCTCCATTTTCCCCCTTCCCCTCTTCTTCCACCTCTCCATTACCTCCTTTCTCTCCTCTTCCCCCACCTCTCCTCCATTTCCCGTCTCCTTCTCTCCTTCTGGTACAACTGAATTGATGTAATAAACCATCCTCTTAAGTTAGTAAGAAAAACATGATTTATCTAGACATGACCCTTATTTTATGACCTTGCCTTATCTCATCCCCAGACCTGGGTTCCACTGACAACATATCCTTATGTTCAGATGGTTCTTTGGAGGTATTCTTTGACTAGTCAGATGCTTCTGTGTTCTTAAGACAAGTCTTTCCTCCTTTTCTGAAAAGAGGAAATTTCCTCATATTTTCCACATTCATTTGGTTGTCCTGGTTTCCATGATAAATGCAGAGCAGCGGTTCTCACATTTTAGTGTGCTTGTTATCACTTGGAGGCTTGTTAAAACAGATTCCTGGATCCCACCCACAGAATCTCTCTCTTAGTAGGTCTTGGGTGGAGCCAACAACTAGTATTTCCTGGTGATATTGGTCATGATGATCAACCACTCTTGGAGAGCTGCCTCATTCCAGGAGTTCTATGTCTTTTATTTTTTTTTTTGGTCAAAGCACAGGTATTGGAGATTATTTAAGGGAGAGTGACTTACCTCAGGCCAGAAACCCAAGGCTTTACTGTGTGTGTGTGTGTTTAGACATGTATGATTCTGAGTCTGAAAGGTACCTCTGCCATCAAAAACCATCTAACTACTCATCAATCCTGGGAAGAGTTATGTGCTTCTATTTAGCAAAGAGGTCAGGTCTTTTTATTAATAAGTTGTAAGTAAGACCCTTGGAGAGGGACATGGCAACTCATTTCAGTATTCTTGCCTGGAGAATTTCCTGGACAGAGGAGCCTGGCAGGCTACAGTCCTTAGGGTCACAAGAGTTGTACACTACTTAGCGACTAAACCACTAAATCACCAAGTGAGACCCTACCATGACTCTCTAAGAAAGTCCAAAAAATTCGTTGCATACAATGTGGAATGTCATTATTTCCATGTTAATAAAAGAGCTATGGAAAGCCAACTGGTCGAATAGGAGCCTATAGCAGTTGGCCTCATATTTAAACATATGTTAATTGCAGGCCAATTAACTGTAACATTTTAGTTACCTCTAAGCCTTGGTCTCTTCAGACTGGAGTAATCAAAATAAAACTTTTTAGATGTGTAATGCAAAAGATCAGCTGATTTGGGGATTTGGGCTAGCAATGGAAACCACAGAGGGAGGAGCAATATTAGACCTTCAGCAAGACAGTGAAAAATGTTGTTTAGGAAAAGTCACAGACACCTCTCCTCTCCTCCTTCCTTTTTCTAGTTCTTTATTTCTACAGACATTTGTTTTAATGATGAAAAAGTGAACATAAGCTTAACATAGGGCCAGGTACGTAGTGAAAGTGAAGGTCGCCCAGTCGTGTCCAACTCTTTGCGACCCCATGGACCAAACAGTCCATGGAATTCTCCAGGACAGAATACTGGAGTGGGTAGCCATTCCCTTCTCCAGGGGATCTTCCCAATCCAGGGATTGAACCCAAGTGTTCAATAAATACTTGCTACATAAAGAAGAGAATGAATGAAAAGAGGAGGATGTGAAGTTTTGTGGGAGTGAAGAATTAGGTGATGATATTGCTGCTGAGTGTCATTTTTAAGGCCCAAAGTGACCTTAGAGATGGTCCTGCTGCTGATACCACTACAGAAATATTATCCCACATGTGGAGTTTAGATATACGTGTACAGTGCAGGCCATCCTGAGAGCATGACATTGTAGGCTGTTAACCATCATTAACATCTCAGTGTTAATTTGTTTCCCACCAAATGTGACATGACTGGGGCATTTTACAGAGAAAGGGAGCTCTGGATGATTAGGAGGGAGGGTGAATTTTTGGCTTGGGGCATTTGCTGAGCAGGCCGCCCCTAGTGCCCAGGCTCAAAGAAAAAGGACTGAACAATCAGAGAGGGACAGAAGGTAGACTAGACAGGGGAGAGGAGTGATCAAGTCTGCCTACCTCTCAGGGATCCGCCCTGCTCTTAGGATTCTTTATGCCAAGAATCATCAAACCACCTAGAGGCCTTTCATTGAAATATGGACTGCTGGCTCCATCCTCAGGCACTCTGATTCAGTGCCTTCAGAGATACTAAATTTACTTTTCAAACAAGTTCCCAGATGATGTTGTCTGAGCACCACAATTTGAGACCCATCACTTTAGTCATTTCTGTGTGCAGTGCAAACTTCTCAGTTAATCTTTTATCTCTAGTAATAAAAGTAAGGAGGTTAGAAATAGCTGTAACATACTTTAAAGAAATATGTTTAAATTAAAAAAAATTTTTTTTATTGGGAAGTAATTGCTTCCCAGTTGGCTTATGGGTAAAGAATCTGCCTGCCAATGCAGGAGACATGGATTTGATCCCTGGGCCATGAAGATCCCCTAGAGAGGGAAATGGCAACCTACTCCAGTTTTCTTGCCTGGGAAATCCTGTGGACAGAAGAGCCTGGTGGGCTACAGTCCATGGGGTTGCAAAATAGTCAGATAGGACTTAGTGACTAAACAACAATTGCTTTGCAAAGTTGTGTTAGTCTGTGTTATACAATGAAGTGTATAAGCTATCTGTATACATATATCCCCTCCCTCGTGGCACTTCTTCCCTGCTTCCATCTCACTCCTCTAACTCCTCTTGGCCATCACAGAGCACCAATTTGAACTCCCTTTATAGAAGACTCCCACTAGCTATCTGTTTTATACGTGGTAGTGAATAATTAAAAAAGTTTTTGCATGATATGGTTTTAATTGATGCAGATTGACTATAAATGTATTATAGACCTCATGTTCTTTCCAGTATGGAATAAAATTTAAAAAATTATCAGATCCAAATAAATTTAAAAAATGAATTGTTTTAATCAAGTAATAAGATTAACATGTTATATTTGGGGGGGAAATCCTGTGGCTGTGTATTTTGGAGCTTTTTCTTTCAGATTTGTATATAATGTTTTCCCTACATCACTGAACTTCACTAGATAAGAAAACCATTTTCCCTAATTATGGATGAAAATAAAGATTAAAAAAGAATGTGGTCTGTAGGTTTTGTGGGAGTGTGTGTGTGTGTGCACGCATGCACACATGATCACAGAGAAAACGGAGGCCTGATGTAACAGTTCAATGTCACGGATGTTTTAGATAAGTGTAAGTCAAGGTAAATATTTAAAATTTCCATCTTAGCTTGGGAAACCCAGCATACAATAACCAGAAGTTTTCTGTAATAGTAAGCATGTTTTACATCCCTTTTATGTTTTAACAACAGTTGCTTGAACCTACATCGACTTCATGATTTTAATCTTAGTAGAGTCAGTCTTATATTTATTTTCCTTGTGATAAACAGCTATGATAAGGGGAAGCTTTGCATAAGTTTCATGACAGTGATGATAGCAATAATCATAATTTATATGAACTATCTGGTTATTCAGGATATAGTTTCATACAAACTGTTGTTTCTTATGATTGCCATAAATCAAGATGCTAATATTAGTTCATTGATGTTATAAAGTCACTTTGAAGTGCTTAAAAAGCAAATATTATCATTTTCTATGTTACATATTAGATCCAGGGATCTTCAACAATGAGCTGTTTCGCCTGTTACTCAGGCTGGGTTAATGTAAGAGAAAGAAGGGTAAGTGATCCAGCAATTTCAGCCAGCTTCACATCCAGAGCATGTTGATTGCTTGCTAATCAGTGTGCGGAAATAGGTGGGAGACAGGCCAAGAAGCCAAACCAACTGAAAAGTATCATTGAGCAACAAGAATCAATTCAACCCAAATTAATTGAATGTTATTGTGAAGAAAGAAAATCAACGGAGGGTACTAAAAAGGCCTCCTAACTTGATTGGAGTACTCTTTGCAAGTATTTAGACATGTGAAGGGCTACAGCTTCCTTGCATGCATGCTAAATCACTTCAGTCATGTCTGACTTTTTGCGACCCTATGGACTGTAGCCCACCAGACTTACCTGTCCATTGGATTCTCCAAGCAAGAATAGTGGAGTGGCTTGCTGTCCCCTCCTCCAGGGGATCTTCTTGACCCAGGGGTTGAACCTGCCTCTCTTGCTGCCTCCTGTATTGGCAGGCAGGTTCTTTACCACTAGCGCCACATGGGAAGCTTCCTTAGGATCATGCTTGCTTTTAAAAAAGGGAATTATGGAATTATGTAACAGGGCAAATTTCCCTGATAATGTACGTTTAAACAAAGAATGTAATATTTATATGTATGACTGATTTACTTTGCCATATAGCAGAAATGAGCACAACATTGTAAATCAACTTACTCCAATAAAAATTAAAAAGCAAAAACAAAGAGTGTAATCACTCAATCAGTTGCTTCCGTTGTGGAAGGAACATAGAGTTGAAGAATTTATTGTTGATTTAAAAGATAAAATAATACCCATCATAAAGATGGAAATAAAATTCCAGATTTTGAAATTTATGTATTTTCAGACATCTAAAATAGAAAACCCTCTTCAGGCTAAATGACTTGAAACAGACTAGGAATTAAGAGGTGTTCAGAGGAGAGGAAGGGGGCTTCCTAGGTGGCTCAGTGGTAAAGAATCTACCTGCTAGTGCTGGAGACACAGGTTCAATCCCTGGGTCAGGAAGATCTTCTAGAGAAAGAAATGGCAACCCACTCCAGTATTCTTGCCTGGGAAATTTCATGGACAGAGGAGCCTGGTAAGCTATACAGTCCATGGGGTTGCAAAGAGTTGGACACAACATATCGACTAAACAACAACAAGGGGAGAGGAAAGGAAGCGTGACTGAGTCAGGGGGAGAAGTGAGACATAAACTCACTTTTAGAAGCGGGGTACTTCTTAGATGGGCTTCCCTGGTAAAGAATCATCTGCAGTATGGGAGACCTGGGTTTGATCCCTGGGTTGGGAAAATCCCCTGGAGAAGGGAAGGGCTACCCACTCCAGTATTTCAGTACTCCAACTATTCATGGACTGTATAGTTCATGGGGTCATAAAGAGTCAGACACGACTGAGTGACTTTCATTTTCCCCTCATAGCTCAGTTGGTAAAGAATCCTCCTGCAATGCAGGAGACCCTGGTTCGATTCCTGGGTCAGGAGGATCCCCTGGAGAAGGGATAGGCTACCCACTCCAGTATGCTTGGGCTTCCATTGTGGCTCAGCTGGTAAAGAATCCACCTGCAATGCGGGAGACCTGGATTTGATCCCCAGGTTGGGAAGATCCCCTGGAGAAGCGAAAGGCTACCTACTCCAGTATTCTGGCCTTGAGAATTCCATGGACTGTATAGTCTGTGGGGTCACAAAGGGTCAGGCACAACTGAGCTACTTTCACTTCTTAGATAGGTGATGAGGAGAGAAGAACCTTTCTACAACTGCCCCTCTAAAGTAGGCAAAAAACCCCTACAGTCTATCAGGCCAGTATAGAAGACAGACTGTGGAGACTGTTATTATTATTGTTGTTATTTTTGCCTAGCAAGCTGTCCCACTGTCCTTTCTCTGTCAAGAGTCCAGGAGACAGAGTTCTTGGTGAGCTGTCTTTCTTCAATGTTTGGCCTATCCCAGTAAATAATAGCTTCCTTTTTGGCTTTGGTTACTTAGAATTGGGTCTCTGCCATTTCATGAAGATAGGTCTTCACACAGGTGTGCTTCCTAACTCATTATAGCTGGCAAACTGCTGTAGGAAAATCTTTTTAAAACGCTACTTTCTGAATATTATTTCTCTTCACATAATCTTTCATGACATTCTTTGTTCCTGTATCAAGTCTATATATTCCTTTGGTTTAATTGCAAAGTCAAAAAGGGTGATATTGGTAAGCCTCCAGACTTTCAAAGCACTAAATGGTCTAGGGTTCAACTTCAGAATAACTAGACATTGAATGTGCTAATCCATTTTGGAGACTGTAATGAGTTAGTCTCTAAGAGTGACAATATTCTTAATGTTGTCTGGTGGGAGGTCATTACGATCATCGATGGCATCTGGGCTGAATCTAAATTTAAACTTTGGATTCATATAAGCTCAACTTGCAGGGCTTTTTGTGGGGGTATTCAGGGATTTTCAGAGAAATGGGAATCTTTCATGCTTCAACATGCAATAGACCAGAAAAATGGGACTAATTTGATAAACGCCAGAGTATTCTGTCTTTCCAAGTATACTTCCTGGGTGATTCTGGTACCTTTTTCAAAGAACTTTGCTATTCCTTGGACTTCTTTACAGAAGTAATGGAGCACTGGAATATAATTTCCAAATCTTCAACTGGTTATCAGGGGCTTGGTTGGCTAGCATTCATGAAAATGCCTTCTTTAATGCACAGAGATAGCATGTGTTGGATTTGTAGATTGTCATGATTTATTGCTTAACCATCTGGGAGTTGGCAGATTGTGTTCTGCTAAACAGATTTTCCTTTATTTTTTTAACCAATGAGTTTTATTCCAATGTACTAGAATTCATATGTTTTTCATTAATTTGCAATTAACTCATATCAAGATGTTATTTTGTATGAGCAATTTCACATCCATCAGACCTTCTGAGTATTATTTTTATAATGCTCTGTGTTCCTTTTTGACCTTAGAAAGCAGTAGGCATGGCATTAAAGACAGATGACACAAAGGTAAAGCCTGGATTTGGCTCAAAGAGGAGAGCAGGTCCCAGTAAGTATTGAATGAGAGCCAATAAAGTTGTTTTGTTTTCAAATTTATTCCAGTGTAGTTGCTTTACAATGTTGTGTTAGTTTCTACTGAACAGTAAAGTGAATCAGCTATATGTGTGTGTGTGTGTGTGTGTGTGTATATATCTATCCCCCTTTTTTGGACTTCCTTCCACTTAGGCCATCACAGAGCACTGAGTTGAGTTCCCTCTGCTGGACAGCAAGTTCTCACTAGTTATATCATAGTATCAATAATGTGTGGGCTTCCCTGATAGCTCAGTGGTAAAGAATCTGCTTGTAATGGAGGAGATGCAGGTTCAACCCCTGGGTCAGGAAGAGCCCCTGGAGAAGGAAATGTTAACCCATTCCAGTATTCTTACCTGGGAAATCCCATGGACAGAGGAGCCTGTGGGCTGTAGTCCTTGGGGTCACAGAAGGATTGGACCTGACTTAGTGACTAAATAACAGTGTGAATCGTGTGTATATGCCAGTCTCCCAATTCCTCCTATCCCCACTTTCCCCATTTGGTATCCACACATTTATTCTGTACATCTGTGTCTCTATTTCTGCTTTGTAAATAAGATTGTCTATAATAATTTTTTCAGATTCCATATATATGCTTTAATATATGGTATTTGCTTTTGTCTTTCTGCTTTATTGCATTCTCTATGACAGTCTCTGGGTCTCTCCATGTCTTTACAAATGACCCAGTTTCATTCTTTTTTATGTCTGAGTAACACTCCGTTACATATATGAGCCACATCTTCATTATCCATTCTTCTGCTGATGGACGTTTAGGTTGTTTCCAAGTCCTGATTATTGTAAATAGTGCTGCAGTGAACATTGGGATGCATGTGTCTTTTTGAATTATGGTTTTCTCTGTGTATATGTCCAGTAGTGGGTTTGCTGGGTCTTTTGGTAATTCTATTTTTGGTGTTTTAAAGTGAAAGGCAAAGGAGAAAAGGAAAGATATACCCATCTGAATGCACAGTTCCAAAGAATAGCAAGGAGAGATAAGAAAGACTTCCTCAGTGATCAATGCAAAGAAATAGAGGAATACAATAGAATAGGAAAGACTAGCGATCTCTTCAAGAAAGTTAGAGATACCAAGGGAACATTTCATGCAAAGATGAACACAATAAAGGACAGAAATGGTATGGACCTAACAGAAGCAGACGATATTAAGAAGAGGTGGCAAGAATACACAGAAGAACTATACAAAAAGAATCTTCAAGACCCAGTTAACCACGATGGTGTGATCACTCACCTAGAGCCAGGCATCCTGGAGTCCAAAGTCAAGTAGGCCTTAGGAAACATCACTATGAGCAAAGCTAGGGGAGGTGATGTAATTCCAGTTGAGCTCTTTCAAATCCTCAAAGATGATGCTGTGAAAGTGCTGCACTCAATATGCCAGCAAATTTGGAAAACTCAGCAGCAGCCACAGGACTGGAAAAGGTCAGTTTTCATTCCAATCCCAAAGAAAGCCAATGCCAAAGAATGCTCAAACTACTGCACAACTGCACTCATCTCACACACTAGCAAAGTAATGCTCAAAATTCTCCAAGCTAAGTTTCAACAGTACGTGAGCCAGGAACATCCAGATGTTCAAGCTGGATTTAGAAAAGGCAGAGGAACCAGAGGTCAAATTGTCAACATCTGTTGGATCATAGAAAAAGCGAGAGAGTTCCACAAAAGCATCTACTTCTGCTTCATTGACTATGCCAAAGCCTTTGACTGTGTTGATCACAACAAACTGGAAGATTCTTCAAGAGATGGGAATACCAGACCACCTGACCTGCCTCCTGAGAAACCTATATGCAGGTCAAAAAGCAGCAGTTAGAACTGCACATGGAGCAACAGACTGTTACAAATCAGGAAAGGAGTACATCAAGGCTGTATATTGTCACCCTGCTTATTTGACTTATATGCAGAGTACATCATGCGAAATGCTGGACTGGATGAAGCACAAGCTGGAATCAAGATTTCTGGGAGAAATATCAATAACCTCAGATATGCAGATGACACCACCCTTATGGCAGAAAGTGAAGAGGAACTAAAGAGCCTCTTGATGAAAGTAAAAGAGGAGAGTGAAAAAGCTGGCTTAAAACTCGACATTCAAAAAAATGAAGATCATGGCACCTGGCCCTATCACTTCAAGGCAAATAGATGGGGGAAAAATGGAAACAGTGACAGACTTTTTTTTCTTTGGCTCCAAAATCACTGCAGGTGGTGACTGCAGCCATGAAATTAAAAGACATTTGATCCTTGGAAGTAAAGCTATGACAAACCTAGACAGCATATTAAAAAGCAGACATTACTTGGCCTACAAAGGTCCACCTAGTCAAAGCTATGATTTTTCCAGTAGTCATGTATGAATGTGAGAGTTGGACCATAAAGAAGGCTGAGCACTGAAGAACTGATGCTTTTTAACTATGGTGTTGGAAAAGGCTCTTGAGAGTCCCTTGAAATGCAAGGAGATAAAGCCAATCAATCCTAAAGAAATCTGTCCTGAATATTCATTAGAAGGACCAATGCTGAAGCTGAAGCTCCAATACATTGGCCACCTGATGTGAGGAGCTTATTCATTAGAAAAGACCTTGATGTTGGGAAATATTGAAGGCAGGTGGAGAAGGGGACGACAAAGGATGAGATTGGTTGGATGACATCACCGACCTAATAAACATGAGTTTAAGCAACTCCAGGTGATGATGAAGGACAGGGAAGCCTGGAATTCTTCAGTCCATGGGGCTGCAAAGAGTTGGACATGACTGAGTAATTGAGCAACAAGGACAAGGGAACCTCCATTCTGTTACCCACAGTGGGTATATCAGTTTATTCCCATCACAGTGCAAGAGGCTTCCCTTCTCTCTACACCCTCTCCAGCCTTTATTGTTTGTAGATTTTGTGATGATGGCTGTTCTGGCAGATGTTAGGTGATACTTCATTGTAGTTTTGATTAGCATTTCTCTAATAATTAGTGGTGTTGAGCATCTTTTCATGTACCTACTGGCCATCTGTATGTCTTAGTTTGGAGAAAAGATAGATCTTGTGCCTACTTTTTTTTTTATTGGGTTGTTGGCATTTCTTTGATATTGAGCTGCATGAGCTGCTTATATCTTTTGGAGATTAATCCTCTGCCATTTCCTTCTTTTGGAAATATTTTCTCCCATTCAGAGTTATCTTTTTGTCTTGTTTTTGGTTTCCTTTGCTCTGCAAAAGCTTCAGTAAGTGGTGCTGGGAAAACTGGGCAGATAATTTCAAACGAATGAAATTAGAGTCGAAAACTGGACAGATAATTTCAGAAGAATGAAACTAGAACATTCCCTAAAACCGTATACAAAAATAAACTCAAAATGTATTAAAGATCTAAATGTAAGGCCAGACACCATAAAACTCTTAGGCGAAAACATAGGCACAAGAGCACTTAATGAGAATAAAAACAAAAATAAACAAATGGAAAGAACTGATAAAATTTAACTGAAATTAATTAGAAATGGAAGCCTGGGTGTCATTTTAACTAGTTGTTAGACGATGAGCATTCCTTGCCTTGATTTTCTTTTCTCTCTAATGGGAGTAATGGGAGTATTCTGAATATAAAAGAATATAAAATTATAAAAAATTTTTGAAAGATGGGACCAAGTTCAAGGAAAGTAAATATGACATTCTTGTCCTTCAAACCTTTCTTCCTCAATGTTATTGTCGGACTGAGTTGATACTAAGATGAATGTTGCCTCTGCCACATAGTCCCCAAATTATAAACTAACATGGGGGATGTTTTGGAAGCATTTTCCAGTGTCATTATTTTATATTTCCATATTGTATGCATACATGCTCAGTCGCTCAGTTGTGTCTGACTCTTTGCGACCCCATGGACTGTAGCCCATCAGGCTCCTCTGTCCGTGGGATTCTCCAGGCAGGAATACTGGAATGGGTTGTCATGAAAATATTGCAGTTTGATTGGATAAGCATAGGATTTTGTGTCAGAATTGCCTTTGTTTGTGACATGAAATTGAAGGCAAGTTAATTGTCTTGTTTATTTGATGCTTTTCTCCTTTCTTGAAGGAACATGGGGGCAAAGAGGGTGTGATGCAAACATGTGGGGAATTTCCCTATGAGGTATTGCTCATCTACCTGCCTGAATCATAAAAATGGGAAATTTTTCCTTTACAGAGTTGTTTGTTCAATTTATAAACTAATGTATAAACATATAATTTTAACATATACATTCACTTCACTTCATTTCAGTCACTCAGTCGTGTCCAACTCTGAGACCCCATGAATCGTAGCACGCCAGGCCTCCCTGTCCATCACCAATTCCCTGAGTTTACCCAAACTCACGTCCATCGAGTCGGTGATGCCATCCAGCCATCTCATCCTCTGTTGTCCCCTTCTCCTCCTGCCCCCAATCCCTCCCAGCATCAGGGTCTTTTCCAATGAGTCAACTTTCCACATGAGGTGGCCAAAGTACTGGAGTTTCAGCTTCAGCATCAGTCCTTCCAATGAACACCCAGTACTGATCTCCTTTAGGATGGACTGGTTGGACCTCCTTGCAGTCCAAGGGAATCTCAAGAGTCTTCTCCAACACCACAGTTCAAAAGCATCAATTTTTCGGCACTCAGCTTTCTTCACAGTCCAACTCTCACATCCATACATGACCACTAGAAAAACCATAGCCTTGACTAGACAGACCTTTGTTGGCAAAGTAATGTCTCTGCTGTTTAATATGCTGTCTAGGTTGGTCATAACTTTCCTTCCAAGGAGTAAGCATCTTTTAATTTCATGGCTGCAATTACCATCTGCAGTGATTTTGGAGCCCCCAAAAATAAAGTCTGACACTGTTTCCACTGTTTCCCCATTTATTTGCCATGAAGCGGTGGGACCAGATGCCATGATCTTAGTTTTCTGAATGTTGAGCTTTAAGCCAACTTTTTCACTCTCCTCTTTCACTTTCATCAAGAGGCTGTTTAGTTCCTCTTCACTCTCTGCCATAAGGGTGGTGTCATCTGCATGTCTGAGGTTATTGATATTTCTCCATGATTAGTGATTTAATTTTCACTGGAATTTGCTACAGTAGTAATAATTTATTACACTTAACATTATCCCCATTACTCTGTTGAAAGGAGATTATTCTTTTTCTTACTAAACTAGGAAGATTCTCAGAACACTTGTTCACCAGAATCTTCAGGATGAAGGGAGGGGCTTGCAGCTGCAGGAGAGGCTCTGCTCAGGCCCCCCCTCACTCCTCCTGATTTGAATTTCTGGACCAGCCTCTGGCTTGCCTGCCTGTCTGTCCTCCCCTTGTTCCCAATTAGCCTACAGTCTGCTGCCAGAATTCTCCTTCTAAATTACAACTCCAATGATGTAATTCAACAAAGCATAAGTTTTCTTGACTCCACATTGACTATTAAATTAGATAAATGTATCTGAGTGACATTCTGAATTCTCTTGAATATCATTAAACATTTTTTAAATGTCTGATAAGACCTTTTCGTTTTTATTTTTAATGCTTTGTCAAACTCGATGACTTGCTCTTCCCCAGATACCAGCCTGCTTCCTTTCTTGGGAAAGCCATTTTTCTTGAAATCTTCCTGTTGAATTCCTTTGTGTTACATTGCTATACTTAGTTGCTCAGTCATGTCCAACTCTTTGCAACCCCATGGACTGTAGCCCACCAGGCTCCTCTGTCCATGGGATTCTCCAGGCAAGAATACTGGAGTGAGTAGCCTATCCCTTCTCCAGGGGATCTTCCTGACCCAGGAATTGAATCAGTGGTCTTCTGCATTGCAGGTGGATTCCTTACCAGCTGAGCTACCTTATGTAAGGCCTATGTAAAAAGCCACTGCCTCCATGAAGCCTGCCCTGTTCTCCCAACAGCTCTTTGTGTCAGTGTTGAAGACTTATCCTCTCATGTGAGTTATTGTGGTTGTTTAGTTGCTAAGTCCTGTCCTTGTGACCCCACTGACTGTAGCCCATCAGGTTCCTATGTCCATGGAATTTCCCAGGCAAGAATGCCAGAGTGTGTTGCCATATCATTCTCCAGGGGATCTTCCCAACCCAGGGATCAAAACCACGTCTCCAAATTGCAAACGAATTCTTTACCACTGAGACACCAGGAAGCCTTTAATGTGAGTTAGTGTGAACCTTTTAGAGGCAGGCCTGGTGCATGTCGTCATTGTCTTCCACCACACAGATAATTCCTCCACCTCACAGATGATCCCAACACTGATGCTGTAAACACACATCCAGTGAATATTTCTTGGGCTGAAAATTGAGTTTGAGTGCTCTTTCTAGCTTTTCTTCACTCACCTTGTAGTTGCTATTACTTGAATGGAGCTTGGGCCACCTACACACATTCTACCTCAACAAGTTTTGGCAGTAGCTTCCCTACTTGTCACGTTAGTACCTTTTAAAAAACTGCTTGTCCCACTGTTAGACTTCAAGGTGTTAAATCCTGCTGTCCCTCTTGCTTGTTTTCTCTTGTGTTGGCTCCCCAAACTGCATTTTAAATTTTTTAAAAATACAGAGTAGGTTGAGTGCGTAGCACCTTTCAAGGTGCCTGGAAAGCACCCTGTTATACAGATGGTCAATTGTTAGTTATTGATTGACTAATCTTGATAAAAGTGAAAGAGGAGAGTGAAAAAGTTGGCTTAAAGCTCAACATTCAGAAAACTAAGATCAGAGCATCTGGTCCCATCACCTCATGGCAAATAGATGGGGAAACAGTGGGAACAGTGTCAGACTTTATTTTTTGGGGCTCCAAAATCACTGCAGATGGTGACTGCAGCTATGAAATTAAAAGACACTTACTCCTTGGAAGGAAAGTTATGACCAACCTAGACAGCATATTGAAAAGCAAAGACATTACATTGCCAACAAAGGTCCGTCTAGTCAAGGCTATGGTTTTTCCAGTGGTCATGTATGGGTGTGAGAGTTGTACTATACAGAAAGCTGAGCACCAAAGAATTGATGCTTTTGAACTGTGGTGTTGGAGAAGACTCTTGAGAGTCCCTTGGACTGCAAGGAGATCCAATCAGTCCATCCTAAAGGAAATCAGTCCTGAGTGTTCACTGGGAGGACCAATGTTGAAGCTGAGACTCCAATACTTTGGCCACCTGATGTGTAGAGCTGACTCATTTGAAAAGACCCTGATGCTGGGAAAGATTGAGGGCAGGAGGAGAAGGGGATGACAGAGGATGAGGTGGTTGGATGGCATCACTGACTGGATGGACATGGGTTTGGGTAGACTCTGGGAGTTGGTGATGGACAGGGAGGCCTGGTGTGCTGTGGTTCATGGGGTTGCAAAGAGTCGGACATGACTGAGCGACTGAAATGAACTGAATCCCAACAATGGGAGTAAATAGCTTACAAGGGAGAGGTCAATATGGTTGGGCTTCCCAGAAAGTTCAGTTTGCTATAGACCTTTGGGAAAGAAGCACTGATAAAATTTAGATCAGAATCTAGCCTTGAAGAATTTACCATAAATCATTATTAAGCAAATCCTATTTCTTATTTTTGGAAAGGTTCGGGTTGCATTTATATTACTCAACTTAAACTAATAGAGGCTAGAATTGTCCCAGTTAGTTTGCCAGAGATTGCTAAGTGGGAGCTGGAGGGCTCTCAGCTTTATTTAGAGTGAAGGGTTTTTCATAACTTCCTTGAGGGGTTGTGTATACAATTTGTGTAGCTGCCACTGGTTGAATGGTGATGGCTGGTAGTTACAAAGGGAGGTACATGTCCATATCTCTGGAGACTTAATGTTACAATCCACATTCCTGAGCCCCACACACTCTTGCAGTTTCTGATTCATGTGGTTTGAATTGGAAATCAAACAGGTGTTTTTTGTTTTTTTTGTTTTGGAAAAGTTCTGAGCTGATTCTGATGTACATCTATACACAAAACTGTTGGTATGGAATTTGGGATATCTTGGTGCCCAAGAATAAATTTTCTTTTTTGTTTTGTTTTCAGGTCAGGATAGGTGGAACCAAAGAGAAAGGAAGAAGCACTTGACTTTACTCTGTGTGTGCTGTGGCTTAGTCGCTCAGTCATGTCTGACTCTCTACGACCCCATGGACTGTATCCTGCCAGGCTCCTCTGCCCATGGGGATTCTTCAGGCAAGAATACTGAAGTGGGTTGCCATGCCCTCCTCCTCCAGGGGATCTTACCAACCCAGGGATCGAACCCAGGTCTCTGGCATTGCAGGCAGATTGAGCCACCAGAGAAGCCCACTTGATTTTGCTATTTCTGTATAATTATTTATGAAGAAAACTATAGGTATATTAATGAGCTTCTTTTGCCTATTATAATACTTAGAGTGAAAGAAAAGAAATACACACTCCTAAGTATAGAACTCAGGATTTGTGTTGCAAGCTCTGAGCATTTAAGGGCTTCCCAGGCAGTGCTGGTGGTAAAGAAACTACCTGCCAATGCAGAAGACATAAAAGATGGTAGTTCCATCCCTGGGTTGGGAAGATCCCCTGGACGAGGGCATGGCAACCCACTTCAGTATTCTTGCCTGGACAGAGGAGCCTGGTGGGCTACAGTCCATAGGATCGCAAAGTTGGGCATGACTAAAGCGACTTAGCATGAGTATTTAAAAATTTACTTTCCTTTTATCCTAAAGGAAAGTTTTTAGTGTTCTTTCCATTATGGGAGTCTTTTGTAACTAAGTTCCTTTCCAGCTGTTCCTCACTTCTATTCAAAGGGGAAGTGTGATTTTCCCCACCCCACCCCCCGGGAAGTCTCCTTGTTACCCTGCATTCAGAAATACCCGTAATCAATCATGTTTGTGCTCTTTTCATCCATGGACTGCTGGCTGGTTACAGAGCCCATGGAGTCACACTCTCCCTGAGGCTCTGAATTGCCTTCTAAAAAGGAAAAGTGGTCGTTTGAGACCTACCTGCTATGCCAAGACCTACCTTGGCCCATGTCTGACTCTGTGTGACCCCGTGGACTGTGGCCCGCCAGGCTCCTCTGTCCGTGGCATTCCCAGGCAAGAATACTGGAGTGGGCTGCCATTTTCTATTCCAGGGGATCTTCCTGACCCAGGGATCAAACCTGGGTCTCCTGCATCACAGGCAGATACTTTACCATCTGAGCCACCATGAAAGCTTCTTTGGACCTATCAGTTCAGTGGCTCAGTCATCTCTGACTCTTTGCGACCCCATGAACCACAGCACACCAGGCTGTCCCTGTCCATCACCAACTCCCAGAGTCCACCCAAACCCATGTCCATTGAGTTGGTGATGCCATCCAGCCATCTCATCCTCTGTTGTCCCCTTCTCCTCCTGCCCTCAATCTTTCCCAGCATCAGGGTCTTTTCCAATGAGTCAGCTCTTCACATCAGGTGGCCAAAGTGTTGGAGTTTCAGCTTCAACATCAGTCCTTCCAGTGAACACCCAGGACTGATCTCCTTTAGGATGGACTGGTTGGATCTCCTTGCAGTCCAAGGGACTCTCAAGAGTCTTCTCCAATACCACAAGTCAAAAGCATCAATTCTTTGGCACTCAGCTTCCTTTATAGTCCAACTCTCACATCCATACATGACTACTGGAAAAACCACAGCCTTGACTAGACGAACCTTTGTTGACAAAGTGATGTCTCTGCTTTTAATATGCTATCTAGGTTGGTCATAACTTTCCTTCCAAGGAGTAAGCATCTTTTAATTTCATGACTGCAGTCACCATCTGCAGTGATTTTGGAGCCCAGAAAAATGAAGTCAGCCACTGTTTCCCCATCTATTTGCCATGAAGTGATGGGACCGGATGCCATGATCTTAGTTTTCTTAATGTTGAGCTTTAAGCCAACTTTTTCACTCTCCTCTTTTCACTTTCATCAAGAGGCTCTTTAGTTCTTCTTCACTTTCTGCCATAAGGGTGGTGTCATCTGCATATCTGAGGTTATTGATATTTCTCCTGGCAATCTTGATTCCAGCTTGTGCTTCCTCCAGCCCAGCGTTTCTCATGATGTATTCTGCATAGAAGTTAAAAGAGCAGGGTGACAATATACAGCCTTGACGTACTCCTTTTCCTATTTGGAACCAGTCTGTTGTTCCATGTCCAGTTCTAACTGTTGCTTCCTGACCTGCATACAGGTTTCTCAAGAGGCAGGTCAGGTGGTCTGGTATTCCCACCTCTTTCAGAATTTTCCTCAGTTTATTGTGATTCACACAATCAAAGGCTTTGGCGTAGTCAATAAAGCAGAATTAGATGTTTTTCTGGAACTCTCTTGCTTTTTTGATGATCCAGCGGATGTTGGCAATTTGATCTCTGGTTCCTCTGCCTTTTCTAAAATCAGCTTGAACGTCTGGAAGTTCACAGTTCACGTATTGCTGAAGCCTGGCTTGGAGAATTTTGAGCATTACTTTACTAGCGTGTGAGATGAGTGCAATTGTGTGTTAGTTTGGACCTATAGTTGTTACTCATTGTCCCATTCAGAGCTCTTTCCCATTTATTTATCTCCTTTTCTTCTTAAATGGGCTACACAGTTTTAAATCTGAACACTTCAAAATCATCAAACAAAACAAGAGTAGATAGATGATATATGGCTGTTAGTAGTATGAACTGTGCTTAAAAATTTCTCAGGAAACCACAAGCATTGGTCTGGAGGGAGGCATAGCACTGAGCGTCACCCACGGCTGTGCCACATGGATGCCTTTATTCATGAAACAGTCCTTCAGCAGAGCCCTTTTGGTGCTTATGTCCCCTTCAGTGGGGATTGTGGAGTAGAATTTTGTTCTAGAAGAGTGCTCTATCAAGAATGAAGTCCTGTGAACATTGACTGAGTAGCTCATGGGCCAGACTTTGTAGAGGGCACAGTGGGATCCTTGAGACAGCCTGTGAATTGATGTCATTCATGTGTCTCATATGAGAACACTGAGAATGAGGGAATTACGTAAGTCGCCCAGGATCAGCCTAGCTACTTGATGTGGGTTTCCTCTGTCATTCACCACAGCTGATTCAGCACCTGCCTGGACCACTAGCCTAAGGCAACCGAGGCTTAAAGCAGAGAAATTGTAAAGGCGCCCGACTCAGTGTCTGCCTTTCCTGTCCCTTCCTTCCACGTGAGGGATTCTATTGTAGCACATGAGTGTGGCATGTATGCTTTTACTTTCAGCAGAAATGACCTACCTCTGGAAAAATGGGCAATCCTATAAATCTAACTTATTTAGGAGTTTCAATTCAGTTAATGAGTTAATAGGACTTTACCCCCACCTCCATGTCTGCCTTTGACTTTGTTGGTTAGAAGAGTTCTGACTTGAGGCAACATCTTCAGTGAATTGTGTACATTTCGGGTCAATTTTGATTACTGGGACTCAGCCCAGCTTTCAGTTTTCAAGCTCACCTCTAATCTAAAACCCTGAATAGTTCTTGCTCCATCGTTTAGTTCTGGGTGCCTCCAGAATGTTGTGGGCTTCTCTTGTGGCTCAGTTGGTAAAGAATCTGCCTGCAATGCAGGAGACTGCCTTGTAATGCAGGAGACTCGGGGTTGATTCCTGTGCAGGGAGGATCCCCTGGAGAAGGACATGGGGACCTGCTATAGTATTCTTGCCTGGAGAATTCTATGGACAGAGGAGCTTGGAGGGCTACAGTCCATGGGGTCACAAGCGTTGGACATGACTTAGTGACTAAGCCGCCACCACCAGAGCCTTGGAGAGGAAGAGGGGAAAGGGCTGCATCATTTCATTTGCTGGCCCTGTTAGATTTCTCCTAGTTGCTTGCTGATGTGTCTGTACTGGCCTTTGGTGCCTCTGTGGGACAGCATCCGAATTTGGACCTCCTCCAGGGGCGCAGGCATGTGGTCTGCCCACTACCCAGCTCTCTGATGTTGGAATCCCGCATTTTCCAGTTCCACAAATCCCCACCATGAGCATTCTAGACACAGCTTCCAGCTGCCACAGTCCAGCCTTTGGCCAGAACATGGTAAGCAGTTTTCCTGGGTCAGCTTCCAAGAAGGACAGCTGTGGCTCAGCTGGGTTCCACATGGTCCACTTGGCCCTTCAGAATTGAAGTATGTTTTCCACATCAACAGACTCCTCTTTCTACCACAATGTCCTTCTTGTTCTCCTTTCCCTTGCTCAGATAGACGGAGGCTAAACTTACCTACAAATAGCATCCTTTCTTGTAGGAAAGCCCTCTTGGGATGGTCCCTAATCACCTTCCTACTCCCCAGGTTATCCCGAGAAAGGAATGCTCCTGCTTGGGAAAGAGCCATTCCTTCTATTCACAGCCAGCGTCTTCACCTCACCCTTTTCTTGTGCAACAGTCGTGCCAATCTTCCCTGCAATTAGAATCACCTGGGGGGCTTATTTTCATCACTCGGGGTGGCACCGCAGACCAATTCAATAGTTATCTCTGCAGGAGGCATCCAGATATTGGATCTGCCAGCTCATATGTAATTCTAGTGTGTAGCCAAGACTGAGCACCCCTGTGTGTAGATCGTAATCAGTAGGTCTGGTTTTCAGTTCAGTTCAGTCGCTCAGTCATGTCCAACTCTTTGCAACCCCATGAACTGCAGAACGCCAGGCCTCCCTGTCCATCACCAACTCCCAGAGTCTACCCAAACCCATGTCCGTCAAGTCAGTGATGCCATCCAACCATCTCATCCTCTGTCATCCCCTTCTCGTCCTGCCCTCAATCTTTCCCAGCATCAGGGTCTTTTCCAATGAGTCAGCTCTTCACATCAGGTGGCCAAAGTATTGGAGTTTCAGCTTCAACATCTGTCCTTCCAGTGAACACTCAGGACTGATTTCCTTTAGGATGGACTGGTTGGATCTCCTTGCAGTCCAAGGGACTCTCAAGAGTCTTCTCCAATACCACAGTTCAAAAGCATCAATTCTTCGGCGCTCAGCTTTCTTTATAGTCCAACTCTCACATCCATACATGACCACTGGAAAAACCATAGCCTTGACTAGACAGACCATTGTTGGCAAAGTAATGTCTCTGCTTTTTAATATGCTGTCTAGATCTGGTTTTGCCACCCCTTAAAAGTCCTGGCAGGTATCTGCTGACCACCTTTTTAAAATGTGGATACTTCTGCTCTGCTTCCAGCTGTGGACCCTAGCAAACCATGCTGGGAAAACTTCCCTTCAATGTCCTATTATCCAGGATGAAATGACACCCTGGAGAAGAGAAAGTGAAGTGAAACAAAGGGCTCACTGCTTTCTCCAACTGTGGCCCCTGACAGGGAGGTGACCATAAAGCTCACCGAGTGTCTGTGCTGCACTTGGCCTGTCTAGACGGGTGCAGGCACTTCCACTCCTTCACTTCCAGGCAAATAAAAGCAGGACCTTCATGGGGTTGGTTTTTGCTCTTTCTCCCTGGCTGTTTGTTTAAAACAATGCATGATGCCAAGGCTTTTTTGTTGTGGTTTACCTCGTCATGGTTTGGTTGTAGGGAGAGGTGAGATGAGTGTAGCTGAGGAGACAGAAAAATTCCATCTGTGAAACTGAGAAACACAATCAGCTCTGAAGTTTGTGGAGAAAAGGAAGCATTTTTGATGTAGAGATAGCCAAGAGCCTCAGTGACTGGACTGGGGAAAACCTGTCTAGCCTGTGTGGAGACAGAAATTTTAGAGTAGAAAAGAACATTTAGGGCCAGGACTCTTGTGTTCTGGCCTTGACTCTGCCACTAACTGGTTGAGTGAGTAAGTAGCTCAGTCGTGTCCGACTCTTTGGGACCCCACGGACTGTAGTCTACCAGGCTCCTCTGTCCATGGGATTTTCCAGGCAAGAGTACTGGAGTGGGTTGCCATTTCCTTCTCCAGAGGATCTTCCCGACCCAGGGATCGAACCCGGGTCTCCAGCATTGCAGACAGATGCTTTACCATATGAGCCACCAGGGAAGGTTGAGTGAGGTAGTGATTAATTAGATGACATGTGGGGTCTTCAAAAGGCGAGTCTGGGAGCTGATCCTGGCTTTGCCGTT
Source organism: Cervus elaphus (assembly GCF_910594005.1). Lineage (NCBI taxonomy): Eukaryota > Metazoa > Chordata > Mammalia > Artiodactyla > Cervidae > Cervus > Cervus elaphus. The sequence goes on along the minus strand of NC_057832.1, from coordinate 35,536,621 downwards.
GAACCGGCGAAAGCTCCTAACTTCTCTGTGCCCTAGTTTCCTCATCTGTAAAGTGATGATCACAGTGGCATTGACATCAGGATTGTTAAGAGGATTCAATGAGTTAATTTTCTAAAATGTACTATGTAAACAGATGTTGAATAAAAAATAAATTTGGGCAACTCATTGAATCTTTCTGCACTTCCATTTCCTTAGCTTTAAAACATAGAGCTTATTGTGATTTCCAGTGAAATAATCCTACCCAAGTTTGGTGCTTTTTACTTTCCTGGTTACTATTATTATTTTGGCTCTTGTTTATTTATATACAGTTGCAGTAGATAAAATGTGCCTCCCCCAAATTTATATGTTAAATTTCTGACTCTCAATGTGATAGCATTAGGACTTGGGGGCCTTTGGGATGTAATTATGTCAAAAGGGTGACATTACATTGGTTTTTGACTCTAATTTTTCTAGAACACCAAAGAGATGGCAGTTTGAATTATATGCAAAAAGTAATTTTTTGTTTTATTATGTATCAGGCTGACACTTAAAAAAAAAACACACACAAGAGAGTTTTATTGCAAGGGAAGGTAAACTTAAATAGCAAATAATTTTGGAGGATTCTGAAGAAAAACTTTTTTGCTGTAATTACTTGATACTTGTGAAGCAGGGAGAAAGTTTCATGAAAAGGTTATTTTTTAACATTGATTCTTCAAATAGTAGTTCCAGACTTAGGCAAGAAGAATTTCTGGCTATAAAGAATCATTTACCTTCGTATTCTAATGAATATATATGGAATCTAGAAAAATGGCACTGAAGAATTTATTTACAGGGCAGCAATGGAGAAACAGAGATAATAGAATTATGGACAGGAGGAGAAGGGAGGAGAGGGTGAGACATATGGAAAGAGTAACAGGGAAACTTACATTACCATATGTAAAATAGATAGCCAGTGGGAATTTGCTGCATGGCTAAGGAAACTCAAACAGGGGCTCTGTATCAACCTAGAGGGGTGGGATGGGGAGGGAGGTGGGAGGGAGGTTCAAAAGGGAGGGGACATATGTATACCTATGGCTGATTCATGTTGAGGTTTGACAGAAAACAGCAGAGTTCTGTAGAGCAATTATCCTTCAATAAAAAAATAAATTAATTTAAAAAAGAGTCATTTGCCTTCATATGAGCAAGAAATAGTTGGTTTAACTGTTTTCTGTGGTTCATCATTTGTTTTGAAAATAACTCTAGAATGCTGAGATTAAATAGTTTAGCATACCCCTTGGATTCTGATATATTTCACCAATTGCCTATGTTTAACATATATCTTTAAATTTGCCTTTTTAAAGAAAATTTTATCCAGACACATGGTTAAATATTCAAGCGCTATAATAAAATACATGACAAAAGTCCTCCCTTACCTCAGTCCACCCCCCAACCCCCGTCTCCCCTTGGCCCCTCTCCCACCCCTGCAAACAACTGCTGTTACTGATGTCTTGGCACTCAGTTAAATCAGAGAGTGTTTTCTGGCCATCTGACTGAAAGTACTTGCCCAAATCACTCTCTCTATTAGAACATATTGCTTTATTTTCATTAAGGCACTTAATCACCATCTCACATTTTCTTACTTATTTTGAGTATCTGTTTATAATTCACCATCTCCCACTCCTGGTCTGGAAAGTGAATTCCAGGAGGGCATGGACTTTCTCTGCTTCCTTAGTGTTACATCTTCTTCTCTAGAAAGGTGCTTGAAAAAGACTAGGTGCCTGTTCAGTGTCTGCTAAATGTTAGATCCTTTTGTAAGCTTTGTTGCTGTTTAGTCGCCTAGTTGTGTCTGACTCTTTGTTACTACATGGACTATATGGAGCCCACCAGGCTCCTCTGCAGAATGAGATTTCCCAAGTCAGAATACTGAATTGGGTTGCCATTTCCTTCTCCAGGGGATCTTCCCAACCCAGGGATTGAATCCATCCATGTCTTTTGCATCAGCAAGTGACTCTTTACCACTGAGCCACCCAGGAAGCCAACTCTCTCTTTTTTTTTTTTGCCAACTCTCTTTATTGTACTATATAGAAAAACAAAACTGTCTTTTCCTTAGAGGGAGAACTGTATTTTTCAAGACTCTTTTCCTTAGAGGGAGAACTGTATCTCTCAAGGCTCTTCACTTTATCCACGTCCTTAAAAAGATAGTTGGAAACAAAAGTGGTCATTACATCTATTTGCCAGATTTGCAGAAATGCAGGAGGCTCATGGAGAATTAATGCTCAACATCCCAGTTTAGGCTACTATGGATGAAGTTGCTGTAAACATTAACAGGTGCATTTTGTATGGACATATGTTTTCATTTATCTTGGATAAATACCTAGGAGTGCAATTTTTGGTTTAAATGGTATGGGTGTGTTGAATTTTCAAAGGAAATTCCATATTGTTTTCCAAAGTGGCAATATTATTTTGCATTGGTCCCAGCAATGTTTGAAATTCTAGTTGCTACACACCGTCACCAGCATTTTGGATTTAAAAACTGTAGCCAATTTAGAGGGTTGTGGGGATTTTCCATTGTAGTTTTAATGTACATTTATTTAATGACTGATGATATTGAATATTTTTCTTAATTTTTTCCATCTACCTCTCTTTTGGGTAAAGTATTTGTTTAACTATTTCGTTAAAATTGTGGGTTATTTGTCTTATTATGGAGGTTTCAGAGTTCTTTATATACTCTGGACACATGTTCTCTACTGCATATTGTGGGGAGAGAATTTATGGATTTTTCATGTTTCTGCAGATATAAGCGGAAACACTGACAGTTCTTGTTCCATAGTCTCTTTATAGAGGTGTTTTGTGTAGTAAAATAGCCTTAGACAATTGAGATAATGTCTCCCTTTGGGGAAAGAGAATTTATTTGCTATCTAAGACATTAAAGATAGCATTGCCCAGGTTTGCTTGCAGCTCTTAAAAGAAAACGGCTTTCCTAAGTTTGGAATTAATGAGTTGTGATAGAATCCACCACGTATGCAGCATCCACTAGGACCTAGCTGCCTGTGGATAGCACGCAGGTGCTTGTTCTGCTGTGAGTAATGAAGCCCTTCATCTGTGATCCAGGAGTCTCAGGTCTTCTGCTAGAATCTGAGAAGCTGTGGCAGGATGACATGCCAGCTTGCTGGAAGCATAAAATCTCTGACTTTTTATAGCTACCTCCTTACAGATAGGAATTTCCAAAAAATCTTGCTCAGTCCATGTCCTACTCTTTGATTTTCTTAACAGTAGCTTTTAAATACTTAAATTGTGATGAAATCTAATTCATGTTTTTAAAAATATAATCCCTGCTTCTTGTGCCTGATAGTCATAAAATTGCGGCTGACTTAAGGAAGGAGGATATTTTCCCTGTTTTCTTTTAGAAGCTTTGTAACTTTAGGTTTTACATTTAAACTACGAGTCATTTTGAGTTAGTTTTTATATTTCGTATGAGGTTTATTATTATTTTAAAATCAGTCAGTTCAGTCGCTCAGTTGTTTCTGACTCTTTGTGACCCCATGAATCGCAGCACGCCAGGCCTCCCTGTCCATCACCAACTCCTGGAGGTTACTCAAACTCATGTCCATCGAGTCGGTGATGCCATCCAGCCATCTCATCCTCTGTTGTCCCCTTCTCCTCCTGCCCCCAATCCGTCCCAGCATCAGGGTCTTTTCCAATGAGACAGCTCTTCACATGAGGTGGCCAAAGTCAGCTTCAACATCATTCCTTCCAATGAACAGCCAGGACTGATCTCCTTTAGGGTGGACTGGTTGGATCTCCTTGCAGTCCAAGGGACTCTCAAGAGTCTTCTCCAACACCACAGTTCAAAAGCATCAATTTTTCGGCACTCAGCTTTCTTCACAGTCCAACTCTCACATCCATAAGTAACCACTGAAAAAACCATAGCCTTGATTAGATGGACATTTGTTGGCAAAGTAATGTCTCTGCTTTTTAATATGCTGTCTAGGTTGGTCATAACTTTCCTTCCCAGAAGTAAACATCTTTTAATTTCATGGCTGCAATCACCATCTGCAGTGATTGGAGACACAATCACTGCGCAGAGATTTGGAGCACAAAAAAATAAAGCCAGCCACTGTTTCCACTGTTTCCCCATCTATTTGCCATGAAGTGATGGGACCAGATGCCATGATTTTAGTTTTCTGAATGGTGAGCTTTAAGCCAACTTTTTCACTCTCTTCTTTCACTTTCATCAAGAGGCTTTTTAGTTCCTCTTCCCTTTCTGCCATAAGGGTGGTGTCATCTGCATATCTGAGGTTATTGATATTTCTCCCAGCAGTCTTGATTCCAGCTTGTGCTTCTTCCAGCCCAGTGTTTCTCATGATGTACTCTGCATATAAGTTAAATAAGCAGGGTGACAATATACAGCCTTGACGTACTCCTTTTCCTATTTGGAAACAGTCTATTGTTCCATGTCCAGTTCTTACTGTTGCTTCCTGATCTGCGTATCGGTTTCTCAAGAGGTGGGTCAGGTGGTCTGGTATTCCCATCTCTTTTATTTATTTATTTTTTTCCATCTCTTTTAGAATTTTCCACAATTTATTGTGGTCCAGACAGTCAAAGGCTTTGGCATAGTCAATAAAGCAGAAATAGATGTTTTTCTGGAACTCTCTTGCTTTTTTGATGATCTAGCAGATGTTGGCAATTTGATCTCTGGTTCTTCTGCCTTTTCTAAAACCAGCTTGAACATCTGGAAGTTCACAGTTCACATATTGCTGAAGCCTGGCTTGGAGAATCTTGAGCATTACTTTACTAGCGTGTGAGATGAGTGCAATTGTGCGGTAGTTTGAGCATTCTTTGGCATTGCCTTTCTTAGGGATTGGAATGAAAACTGACCTTTTCCAGTCCTGTGGCCACTGCTGAGTTTCCAAATTTGCTGGCATATTGAGTGCAGCACTTTCACAGCATCATCTTTCAGGATTTGAAATAACTCAACAGAAATATCATCACCTCCACTAGCTTTGTTCGTAGGGACACTTCCTAAGGCCCACTTGACTTCACATTCCAGGATGTCTGGCTCTAGGTGAGTGATCACACCATCGTGATTATCTGGACTGTGAAGATCTTTTTTGTACAGGTCTTGTGTGTATTCTTGCCACCTCTTCTTAATATCGTCTGCTTCTGTTAGGTCCATACCATTTCTGTCCTTTATCGAGACCATCTTTGCATGAAACGTTCCCTTGGTATCTCTACTTTTCTTGAAGAGATCTCTAGTCTTTCCCATTCTGTTGTTTTCCTTTATTTCTTTGCATTGATCGCTGAGGAAGTCTTTCTTATCTCTCCTTGCTATTTTTTGGAACTCTGCATTTAAATGGGAGTGTCTTTCCTTTTCTCCTTTGCTTTTTGCTTCTCTTCTTTTCATAGCTATTTGTAAGTCCTCCTCAGACGGCCATTTTGCTCTTTTGCATTTCTTTTCCACGGGGATTGTCTTGATCCCTGTCTCCTGTACAGTGTCATGAACCTCCGTCCATAGCTCATCAGGCACTGTGTGTATCAGATCTAGTCCCTTAAATCTATTTCTCACTTCCACTGTATGATCATAAGGGATTTGATTTAGGTCATACCTGGATCGGCTAGTGGTTTTCCCTACTTTCTTCAGTTTAAGTCTGAATTTGGCAATAAGCAGTTCATGATCTGAGCCACAGTCAGTTCCCGGTCTTGTTTTTGCTAAATGTATAGAGCTTCTCCATCTTTCACTGCAAGGAATATAATCAGTCTGATTTCTGTGTTAACCATCTGGTGATGTCCATGTAGAGTCTTCTTTTGTGTTGTTGGAATAGGGTGTTTGCTATGACCAGTGTGTTCTCTTGGCAAAACTCTATTAGCCTTTGCCCTGCTTCATTCTGTACTCCAAGGCCAAATTTGCCTGTTACTCTAGGTGTTTCTTGACTTCCCACTTTTGCATTCCAGTCCCCTATAATGAAAAGGACATCTTTTTTGGGTGTTATTCTAAAAGGTCTTGTAGGTCTTCATAGAACTGTTCAACTTCAGCTTCTTAAGTGTTACTGGTCGGGTCATAGGCCTGGATTACCGTGATATTGAATGGTTAGGTTATTCAATTGTTCAGCATCATTTGTTGAAAAAATTGTCCCCTGTCTCTTAAATTTCCTAAGCATCTCAATCAATTCAAATTGGCCAAAAATGGATGGTCTATTTGTGTATTATCTATTTTGTTTCATTCATCTGTATTATATTTTTAAGTCACACTATTTGGATTATTAAAATTTTATAATAAAGTCTTAGGTAGTATAATTTCCACAACTGTTCTTTTTGAAAACTGTTTTATATATTCAAGATCATTTGCATTTCCATGGCATTTGAGGATCACCTTGAAACATCAAAGAAGTTTCTGGAGTTTTTATTGGGATTATGTTGAATTTTTGATCTATTGGAGAGAAATGACATGTTCCTAATACTGAATCTTTTTGTGAACACGGTATCATCTCTTAATTTTTGTAGGTCTTCTTTAATTTCTCTCAGTATTGTTTAGTATTTACCACTTGCATAGATTGTAAATATTTTTGTTGAGTTTATCCCTCAATATTTAACATTTTCTGTTGCTATTATAAATGACACTGCTTTGTTTTAAATTTTAATTTCCAACTGTCCTTTGCTAGCATATAGAAATACAATCAATTTTTATATATCTTACTGCCTTGCTTACTAACTCCTTAATTTTAATAGAGTTTCTTTGTGGGTAGTCTCCACAGGTTTTTCTACATAGGTTATCATATGTTCTGGGAGTAACACCCACTCCACCCCTAATTTGTATGCATTTGATTTCTTTTTCATGTCTTAATGTACTGGATAGGATGTCTCCAACAGTGTTGAATGGAAATAGGTTGGACATCCTTGTCTTGTTCTTGAACTGACAGGGAATTACTTAGTCTTTCACCATTTAATACAATGTTAGCAGTAGGTTTTTCCTAAATGCCCTTTCTTAGTATCAAGAAATTCCCTTCTGGTTCTAGTCTGCTAAGACTTTGCATTATGAATGGATGTTGAATTTGGTCAAGGGCCTTTTCTGTATCTGTTGAGCTTATGATTTTTCCTTTTGTAGACTCTAGGACTGATTAATTACATTGATTTTTGAATGTTAAAGCAGCGTTATGTTTCTGGAGTAAAACCAATATGGCTATGTTGTTTTAGTATATGTAGTTGGATTAAATTTATTAAAATGTTGTTAAAAATATTTGTCATATGTTCATAAGAAATATTAGTCTTTAGGGCTTTTTTAAAAATTGCATGTGTTTTCTGATTTTGGTATCAGGTTAATGATGCCCTCAGAATGAGTAGGGGAGAGTCTCCATCCCCTTATTTTCTAGAAGAGTTCATGTATATATGGCACTATTTCTTGAGTGTTTTGAAGAATTCACAAGTCAAGCTGTCTGGGGCTGAACTTTGCTTTTTCAGGAAGTTTTGAAACTGTAAATTTGTTTTTTTTAATAAATATAAGGCGATTCAGGTTATGTTTTTCTATCTGATGATCCTTGGCAGATCATGTTTTTCAAGGAATTTAAGCATTCCATCAAATTTATCAAAAGTATTGTCATACACTTGTTCATCATCTTTCCTAATTATCCTTTTAATATCTATATAGTGATGGCTCCACTCACTTCTGATTTGATAATTTGTGTTTTCTCTCTCTCTCTTTTCTCCTTTTCTCTGTCTCTCTATATTATGTCTGGTGTTTTCCATTCTTAAGTGGATATAAACATTTTCCTCTGAAATAATTTTCCTTTTTTATCAAAGAGTTTTTCTAATTTTTTGTTTGTTTCTGTTCATGCCTATTGGCAGTGAATTACCTGTTTTAGTATATCTGCAAAAAATAATTCATCTTTATCTTTTGAAGATTTTTCTTTTTCTGGATATAGAATTCTAGATAATGTTTGTTTTTATTCTTTTCATTGTCTTCTGGTTCACAGTGTTTCTGACTAAAATTTCATGGTACTGTTATCTTTGTTCCTTAATATATGTCTTTTCTCCTCTGGTTAAAATGTTTTTAAAACTTATTTATTTTCATAATAATTTGATTATCATGTGACTTAGTGTAGTTTTCTTTTTCTCCAGTCTCTGACTATTGAGATGATTGGATTTGTGGGGTTTTTTTTTAAAGCCTTCATCAACAACTTCTAAATTTTTATTAGATCTTTTGTTTCATCTTAATCTTCTTTCACTTTCCTATTTCTTTGCATAGGGAAGCTAAATGAGAACACACTGCTTTTGCAGTAACTATCTGCTTTTGTAAGAAGGCTGATGTAAATAAAATTTTTTTTTCAATTTAAAGACTGTCCTTTTTGCCTTTTTGTGCCAATTAATGGAAAAGTAAGTTGAGTGATATTATTTCTACACGTAGAAAATAAATCTCTCTCTGGATATGTACACACACACACCCCTTTTTCAACATGGGACATGCTACACAGTTGCTTTTATAAATGATCTTTTTGGTTTTTCTATTTTTATTATTAATTGGTTAATAGGACACTGATTCTTTACAGTATTTTATGCAAATACAGCATATATGTAGCTTTGGGTAAATGAATAAACTGTTATATGCTGTAGTCTTATTGTGGTATTTTAAGGTTTAAGAGCAGAGTGGACAGATTAGATTGAAACTCTGGCCACTCTCTCTTGAGTAGTTTTACCCTATTTTAGACATATTGAAATTATTTTTCTAGAGCTTTATCTTAAGGAAATTGATAGTTTTACCGTTTGGCTCTGTCTCTATCCATCAGATTACCACATGGTTGAATGATTGCTGATATTTAACAAAAAAGGATTTAAGCTGATAACCCTGTGCTCAGGTCAAAAAGAAGTGTAAGGATCAGAGGTCTGTTAGATGCTCTCAAATAAACTAGTTCTGTGACTAATATTGTCAGGTGTAGCACAAGGATTACCTTTTCTATCTAAATTGGTAACTGAGTTATCTCTGGGTGTTTGAAAGATCTTTTAATCCCATTAATATGTGCAGTACTTTAAAATGTTTTAGTAATCTCCTCAACATCTTGAGATTAAACAGAAAGAAATTAATATATTTATGTAAATTTAGTAACTAGGGCATTGAGAATTGAGGTATTTTTCCGAGTCTATGCAAGGCATCAGTACCAGAATAGCCTTTGGATTTCTTGGGTAAATTCATTCTGATTGTGGTATCTGATGAGTCATGTGGGTGACTATTCAAGAGATTTTTATCCTCAGCTCTACTATTTCTGTGGGTATCATTGTTTTGGTTATTTGAAACCAAGGTTACTCATAAGTCCTTAATTTGGACACAACTGGTAAAAATGGTCAGTTTATTCTTTTAAAAAAATGCAATGTCATTAGGATAGTCATGGGAATTAAAGTATGTTAGAAGCATCTGCTCTGCAGTCAAGAAACTCTGTTGCTCATGTTAATCTCTTCCTCAAACATTCAAAAGGATGTTTTGAAGGGGAGTTATTCTGAAAAGTTGCAAACGTATTGTATGGCAGGCATGCCCAGTCATGTCCGACTCTTTGCGACCCCATGAACTATAGACTGCCAGACTCCTCTGTTCATGAAATTTTCCAGGCACGAACCCACTTTAGTGGGTTGCCGTCTCCTTCTCCATTGTATTGTGTGTGTGTGTGTGTGTGTATACAATACATAGATATGTATGTATACATTTGAGGGAGAGGAGAAAGGAGAAACTGTTTATAGGGCAGTGAGGATTGCGGTGGTTTGAGGTTGAACAAATAGTTTGTTTTTAATGTCAGGAATTTGGAAGGAAAATGACGGCAACAGTGAAGCTAGGTTTGAAATGTCTTTTCTATTGATTGATTTTATTATGAAAGATGTTTCTCATTCATGGATAAAATGTTACCATCTTAAGGAATTTTTTATAGGAAGAAGATATTCTTCCTAATCTCACATATAGAAACTAATATTTTAAGTAGTTAATTTTAGTCTTATAATAAAGTCTGCAGTGGTTGTTTGTTGGCATCAGTTCTGCTCCTTAATTCCTCCATCATAGATTGAGAATCCTTTTATCGTTTAACTCCACTGTCCTTATTTTCTTTTCTTTTGTCTTGAGAATTGCTGCTCTATGGTCACAAGATTGCCTCCCTAGCTTCTGTTCTGTTCCCTTTCATATGCTAGAAACCTATCAGCTGAATTCCGTGAACGTCTCATGGCCAGGACTGGATCACGGGACTATGTCTAGCTGTGAGAGAGGTTGGGAAACTGACTCAGTTTCATCCTAAACCATCACCAGAGTCTGGGCACATTGCTACCCTAAGGAATAAAGTATGGGGTTAAATCTTAGGTAGCAATAAACAGTGTCTGTCACAGAGGGCATATTTTTATCCTTCGTTACTATAACCTAAGTAGTGCTCTTCCAGATAATAAAGTAGTCCATGTATTCACTAAAAGAGACTTACCTTTTACTCTAAAATTCTTTATTCTTTAAATATCAACATGCCTCTGTGAAGTTTCTGTATTTATTAACTGTGTCTCTCTTATTTTGTAGAGGAAAACTCAATTTGTCGAAGATTTGATTACAGATCCACAAAAGGAAGGAAATATAACCCCCCTCAAAATGTGCAATTATAAATGATTAAAACTGTCACAAAAGCAAAAGATACTCCTTAATTTAAGCTATATAGTAGTTGCACAGGAAATATTTATGTTCCCATTTGATGCTAGTATCTTTGACAGTAAGGAAATACCGAAGTTTGAGTTATGTCTGTTACATTACTTAATTATGAGGATATTGAAGTGAACCTTTGAAAATAAGTTGAATAAATATATAGTAAATACCCACTCTGTTTCAGGAAATGTGTTAGCACAATGGAGACAAAAGGTGCAAATTAAAATCTTTCTTTAACTTTACAACGAAATGACATAAATTTCTCACTAACACAGGGAATTAAGTATTCAAAATCTAAACAGTGAGTTGGGATTTTTGTCACCAAGATGACTCAGGAGTCTTGAAGTACAAGGGTATAAGTATAGGGCTAGGTGGTCAGTTTTAAACAAAATAAATAGTATTGATGAATACTATTCCCCAAACACTGTTTTTCCAATTTCATGATATAAGAAAAAGTAAAAGTGTTAGTTGCTCAGTCGTGTTGACATTTTTGTAACCCCGTGGACTGTAGCCTGCAAGGCTCCTCTGTCCATGAGATTTCCTAGGAAAGAACACTGGTATGGATTGCCATTCCCTTCTCCAGGGGATCTTCCTGACCCAGGGATCGATCTGGTCTCCTGAGTTGCAGGTAGATTCTTTACTGTCTGAGCCACCAGGTAAGCCGTGGTGAGGATATAGAGATAGAACAAATTTTAGTGATAGTTTGTTTCCACTTTCAAGCCAAGCATTTTGACATTCTGAAGGCACAGTTTGTTTCATAAGCAAAAGAGATAGTACTGTTATATTGAGAAGATATTTTCACATGTTGCATTCGGTGTTCATTCTAGAGACACAGGAATAAGAAAATGAGTGAAGACATTTATTTTGAAGTGATCCAGACATTCAGTTTGGAAATAGGATTACCTGGGCCCCATGATAAAGAACATGCCAAAAGGGGTTCTGATCTCCATTTTACAGAAGTGGAAACTAATCTCAGAATCAGTAACTTGCCGAAGTTTTTGCAAACTATACCACCTGGCAACCCTAAAACGTTGGAGTATAAGATTTCTGAATCCATTTCATATAGCTGACACAGTGGTGCTCAGCCTCAGTCACACAGAATAACACAGGGAGCTTTAAAAAATACTAAAGCCTGGCCCCGACTCTATACCCCTTAATCCAGATCTCTGGTTCTTGGGACCCAGACACTGGCATTGTATAAAAAAACAAACACTCCCTCAGGTGATTCTCTTGTGTAGCCAAGGTTGAGAACCAGTGATTATGCTATAAACCTGACGATATGATGAGCTGGGGTGTGGAATCAGGATGATCCATAGCCAGTGGGTTCTCGTATCTTATTTCCTGACCTGAAAGCAAAGGCAGACAGACTCCTTGTGTTTTGTTTGGAATAGCATCATCATGTAATATCATCCTTTCTAGCCATTCTTCTTTCTTCTGTTTTCAAGTGACTCATGCCGAACAGTACACTTATTTCATGTTACAACTTGGTTCTTCACATGGTTGTCCCAATGCCCCATTTATCATTGTGGTCATGGGCACAACCCAGAAATTTAGAACAATGCAAGTCATTTAGAAATTCAAAACATTTCTGGTAATGCTGCAGGAAGTATTTTAAGGTTAATTTTTATTTCCATGGTATCCTGGACTCCTTCCCGAAGTAGTTTAAAAACTGGTTATTGGCAGAAAGGAGAAATACGTGGAAGGGATTTGGGTATACACAGATATGTGTGATTGGTCCTGATTTAAATGCTGGAAATGACGATTGAGTCACTGATGGCTTTTTAAATTCTGAATCTTATCTTTACTGGAATACTTACCTTAACACTACCTGGGTAAAGATTTGTTAGAGAATTCAACTCATTCTTTTTAAAGGAACTGAGATCCTAGTTTTATCACACACACAGACACACACACAGGAATTTTCTTCCTTTTAGATAAAATGAGGGAAAGGGGAAATGAATTCTGTTAGATATATTCTGACTCAAGACAAAGAGTCTAAATATGATGGTCATCTCGGAGTCATCCTTTGTCCAAACCTTAGATAGACAGATTGTTTTCCATGGTCTTTGGTTCATCACCCCTGGTCCTCACACATCTTTGAGATTTTGGATGTGCGTGTGCTTTTAAAAAATTGTACATCACACTTTACTCCCCTGCCTAGAGCAGTCTGTGAAAATGACTTAACTGAATCACAAATTTACTGTTCTCCAGGCAGGGGACTTTGAATGAGTTGCTTAACTCCTCTGAGACTGAGTTCAGTCATCTCTAAAATAAAGATAACTCTATCTGTGGCTTACGATGACTGTAGGAATTAAAGTGAGATAATTTATGTAAAGCACCTAGTTTAAATTCTGGGACATGGTAGTTATTCAAGAAGTGTAATCTGTCTTGTCTTTTCCTTCCCTTTCCCTCTATCAAAATACATTCTCAGGAAGAAACTGATGTCAGTTGTTTATACATAAGTGAGAAATTGTCCATTTTTTCATTTTTTAGGATACTCTAAAGAAGTAGATGTGTACTGATAGTGGTGGTGATAGGATTGCAGTTATACTTACTGTATCCTTTACTATGAAAGTTATTGATTAGCTGGCTTATCCTCTTTATAGAAATTTAATGCTGAAGAAGTCATTCCATGCAGGCAGCTTTCTACTCTGCATGCAGAAGAAAACTTACCCCAAGTCACATTCAGGGATGTGCTTGTACAGGTAGCACTGAATGGCTAGCTCAGGATGACCTGTCCTCAGAGCTGTATCCCAGCTGACTCAGGATAAGAGTAATTGTGAAAGTGAGGAACTAAAGAGGGCAGGTGTGGGAAAGCAATTAGGCTGGACTTCTGCGAAAATTCTTACAAAGAAGTAACAGTAATTAGGAGGACGGAAAATACCATCTTCAGCCATTTGGGGCCCCACTGGACATACATCCCTGGGCTTCCCAGGTGGCGCTAGTGATTAAGAACCTGCCTGCCAGTGGGGGAGACATAAGAGATATGGGTTCAATCACTGGGTCAAGAAGATCCCCTGGAAGAGGGCATTGGCAGCTCACTCCAGTATTCTTGCCTGGAGAATGGGCTACAGTCCAGGGGGTCACAAAGAGTCAGACACAAATGGGCCACTTAGCATGCACACAAACAGGCATACAACAGCCCAGCCCACTTCAGGCTGGAGGATGTGAGAACATCTGTAAGGGAGGCTTGAACTGTCTTTAAAATAGTTCTCAGACACTCCTTGCTGGGATACTTGTCAGAAGTGCCCTGTCTATTTTTCTAGAGACGTGAAACCCTCTATTCAAGGACTTGTGGAGAGAAGGCAGGCATGGCTTCAGACTCTGTCCTCTTATTTTTTACTGGAGTGCATACCTCATTTACCAAAGGAGACTTAGATTATGTGATCCTGTAAAACTTGGCATAGAGAAACTGAAAGCAAATATTTACCCTACAAGGACAGGTTAGCTGTGTTAAGGTAGTGAGACTTACCTTGTATGATTTTAAGGAGGTTTATTGAGTTATTAATGCAATGATGTTATCTCTGATTAACAAATGTTAGAAAACTGCTGTCAGATTTCTGGTAAATATTTAACAATACTTGTGAATCAGACAGCAGAAATGGAGTAAAATCTGCCTACCCCATCCCCCGTCCTTTAAAAAAAAAAAAGCCACAATTTTCTTTTGGCTCAAATCAAAGTAAGATACTTTGTCCTATGCAATTGGCCTCTCTGTCACTGTGCATCTTTTAAGTTTCTGGGTCAGCACTGTGGGGAAATTGACACAGTTTCCAAAGGACCCTCAGATAAGTTTGCTCCATTTTGTTGATTCATATGAAGAAACACAATACCTAGTTTTTATTGAGAATATCCTAAAATGCCTTAATCCTGACTTTGACCAAGGAAAATAAGAGGTCTTTTTGCTTCTTCATTTCTCTCTCTGTGGTATGTCCGTGTGTCTGTGTGAGCACATCTCTGGGTTTGTCTGTATGAATGTGTTCAGAAAGAATATTTGCAATAGTATTGAGATCCTGAACACCGAGAAAAGTATCCTTCAACAAATGATGGTGTTGTGTGGAAACTTCTTTTTGGTGTCAATTCTACCTAATACATTTCAGCTCTTTCATAGCCTGGGGGTTGTGATAGTTGATGCCATGTGAGTCCAGAGTATTGGCATGTAACTTCAAAGAAGAGATCAAAGAGAGAAATTCTAGAGGAGCTCCAATGGTGTTCTGTAGCTGTTGGTGAAGAGTAGCAAACATTTATAATTCACTAGTAGTGTCTATACCACATTGAATGGAGTAGAGATTTGGTACTCGTTTATTCATTCATCTGTTGTCTCCCTACGTTGATAGTACACACCAATTAGAATAATTAGCTAATTGACCGAGCTCTACTTTGTCTTTTGTTTTATAGACAGTCCTAGACTATAGATGCCAAATGTGTGGTTCTGTCCTTGTGCACAATTCTTAAGACAACTTTGGGCCAGTCTAAACATTGCCTAGGGATTGTTTATCATGGCTGATTTAATACCCCTCCTGAAGCATGTACACTATTAATTTGTGCTGAGGAATCTCCAACAAAGCAAACATTTACACAAAGAGGGTGATTCCCTTTGAGCTGCAGGGGTGGATCAAGCCAGTGGGCCCAAAATAGAAATGACTATGTCGAGGTCCTCAGGACTTTAATCATGTTTGATGACTGTACAGATTGCGCCAGAAGGGAGGAAGATGTGATGTCTCTTTGTGGCTGTGCAGTCTATCCTGTGGTACATTTATGTGGCTGCAATAGAGGGGGCTTACTGTGGCTTTCACCCCAACTCCATTTACCAGCTGTTAGTAGAAAGACAGAGTTGGCATATTTAAAAACACAGAGAAGAGGGCAAGGCAAAAGAAATGGAAGGATGTGAGGGTAAAGGGAGGTTTTCCAGAATTACCAAGAGTTCATTCCACAGAGCAAGTCCTTCTCAACTGCTTCTTGTTTATGGAAATCTTTTCACCTGCCTTGCCAAGGCCTTGGAAATGATATCTGGGAGATATTAAGCAATCCAGAAAGTTTATTCATTGGCTTTGATTCATCTTTATTCACGAAAGAGCAGAGAAATCAAAGTTATTTCCCTCCTCTCCCCAGAGTTGAGGATGTATAATGCCTAATGGCTTGCTCCCTACTTAGAGCAAATACATGAATCAAATTTGATATACTGACTCACGACTATGAGTCAGTATATCACATTGGGGCCAAACCTGTTCTGTTATGAGAAATGAAGACTCCCTCTTGGCACATATTTTGGCTCTGGATTGGAACTGAATAATCAACATCTTTGGTTTAATTGTTGAATTTGGAAAGTAAACTGAAATACACAGGCAGTCAGTGATCTCCTCATCTCTCATAGATAGCACTGGTTTTAGGACATGAAGCCTTGTGCATTTGGGGCTCCTATCTGAATCAGTGACCTTTCTGAGGGCTTCTCACTCAGTGAGTTTGAATTTAAGATCGAGTGGTTCTGGGTGTTGCAAGGAAACGAGAGTCTGGAGTGGAGTCTACCTGACAGAGACTCCTGGTCCACTGTGAGGAGCATCCTTGCCGCGTGGGATTGATCCTGAACTCTAACACCCCAGAGACCACCAATCTAACCACTGGAACCAAAGCACCAGAGCTAAGGTGAAGGCATTCTGTATGATCTGTGATTGCATTATTGCTAACTATGAATCAGTAATGCTAGAAATGCTTTTTGTTTTTGAGTTGAAAATATTTGAGATCTGAAGAAAGAACAGACTAATAGCTGACTCATTCCACCAAAGGAAAGCTTCAAAGAAGTTACCCAATCAAGACAACGTATTGCTTTATATTTTTAGAAGAAAAAGAAAACATCTGGCACTTCTCAATGGATAATGAAATGAATATAAAAGCAGAATTTTCTCTCTCTGAAATCAAGAGAATCCCTTAAGTTGTGAACATATTATATCAACCTTCTTAATTCTTTGTAGGAATTTTGGATTTTAGCTATCTTTACAGATTGTTTTGTTATCGTCATAAAAGCTTTCTAAATGGGGGTATTTCCAACTCTTGTAAATGTCAAAGCCACACCCAGTCTTCTCCTGTGTCCTTAGGGGTGCTTATCCCTTGCATTTTCCTACAGGGTTGGGCTGAGATTTGAATGCTGAAGCCCAGGGAAATTGGACCCTGGTTAGGAGCAGCTAGACTAGGTGAGCAGAGTTACCTGGGGACACCGGACTATGCTTGTAGGGATGTGAAGCAAGGACTTACAGATTGCAGTGGTATGTCTGGTGAAGCCCACTGAGTCTTGGAATCCATAATATATCTATTGG
This sequence comes from Cervus elaphus, assembly GCF_910594005.1. Lineage (NCBI taxonomy): Eukaryota > Metazoa > Chordata > Mammalia > Artiodactyla > Cervidae > Cervus > Cervus elaphus. Next base: position 35,519,707 of record NC_057832.1, on the reverse strand, counting down.
ATCTTATTGTGGTTTTGTTTTCCAGCATGAGTATCTACTATGTGCCCAACACAATGCTAAAGGATCTCTTAGCCCCACACACTATAATACACCCTGAGTTTTTCCCTTCACCACCTAGACTGACAACAGTGTGGTTTGATAGGAAGTAGGAGGACTTTTGAAGGAGAGTTCCAAGTTTATACCTGAGCACTGGCCTTCACTTGTGTGATCTTTGATTCTTCATATTTCCTGAATCTCTCATGACTGACTTACAAGAATAAAAGCATCTCCTATATTTAAAATAGTTGGCAAACTTAGTACTTTTTTTTCCTGAAGTTCTCATTTTATACTTGAGCAAAGTATTAAGGGAAATAGAGCAATAAAATAAATGAAAGAAACTGAGGTATGTGTGGAAAGTGATATTTATGAGGGAAAATGGAAGACCAGTTGGGACACAGGCAGCTTATGAACCAAGGAGGGGATGTTTGCCTGGGCAAGGATTTGAAAGGTCTGCTGCCAAATGAGTCAACTGTGTCCCAGAACTGGGTTCTAGACTTCCCCTCTAGCTTGTGTGGTCAGATTGATAGTAAGGGGACCATCCTCATTCTGTTTATCAGAACCGTCTGTCAGAGGGCCCAGCCCATCCTTTGTGTATCAGGAGGAGTGGGCCTGTATCCTTAATGAGGAGAGGTGATTTGATAGAATCACCATCCTGCTCTGAGTTGGGAGTTTTTTTTATCTAGAGCCCGTGGCATCTGAGTCAAAGTTGAACATTACATTATGAGTTTCTCTTGGGCATGGCCTTTTTCTGTCTGGCAAAGCTATGTGAGTTTACATAAAACTGAGAGAAACAGAGGGCTAGATATGCAAGTTCCTGCAAGAGGAGGATATCATATTTAAATTTCTCCTTTTCTTTTGTTATATGTCTGCTTTTCCAATTTTTACCTTTTTTCATTATCGCAATGCTTTGGGGATTCTTTGGAAAATGAGCAGTGTATACTTAGCTGTCACAGAGTTAGCACTGACCTGGCCAGGAGGCCAGGGTGAACAACAGCAGTGTGTTAAGTCAGGGCTGTAGTCTGGAGCAGAGTGACAGTGGAAGTTCTTGGGGGTCTCTGGAGTGGGAGGGCACAGAATCATGGGGGTCAGAGAATCACTTTTGTGCCTACTTCATAAATGTGGCTCCGTTATAATCCCACTCCAGAGTCTCTTTCTGCTCCTCTGCTTCATACACCCATTTGGGGTGGGTATGTAGGTCAAACCTTTGGTTAGAAAGTTATATATCTACAGGTACAATTTACCCCTGATCAAAACCCAGTAAAACTGCTTCAGTTGGCAGTCCAGACGGAAGTGGAGCCTCTGGGATGGGAGACAGACTGAATGGAGAGCAGGAATGCATGGAGTGTGTAATCCATGAAGAGGAAATTGAACGTTGATTATGTTCAGATGGCCCATGGAATTTTGATTAATTCCAACAGGGAGAGCAGCCAGCTGTGAGAATGATGTCCTTCGGTGTGTGAGAGATGCTAAGAACCAGTTCACAGCTGCAGTGGCCAGGCTTAGACAGAAGTAGATATAGTTGAGCTGGAAGAACAGGAAGGAAGGCAGAGTGTATAGGCAAAGCAACAGTTAGGTGGGTAGGTCAGTGGATGGAGATTAAAGAAGTTCTTGTCTTCATGCTTCTAAGTTCAGTGAAATAAGACACAAGGTTATCAGCTGGTGGTGAGAAAGGGAGGTGTGTTGGGAGGTATGAGTGGGAAGTGAGTGGCAGAGGAAATGAGATCACTGGAGATGAGCTGGTCCAGAAACTGAAAAGTCAAGCTAACAGAAAGATTTTCCACAGAAATATATCTGTGTATATAAAGAATGGTGATGGGGAGATAGAGAAGGCCATGAGCTGAACTCTTCAAGAAATGAGTCAGATGGATCTCTGTAGATTATTGTAGCAAGAAGAGAGATTGGGTGCCCTAGACACGGGCAGAACTTTTGCTGAAAGTTGCTGTGTTTGTGTTATTGTCATGGGAAAGAACAAAGATCTAGAAGCAGAGTTAAATGGCAAGGACAACTCCTGACAGCATTCCTGGTCTGGTAGCTCTAGCTGAAGGGTGAAAACAGCAAGACAATGAAAAGTTTTTAGGGGAAGCAAGTCCTCAAGGGAATCCAAATTTCAGACGTGGCAAGAAGGTGTAGGAAACAGTCATGTGGGAGGCTGAGGTTACCTGGGGATTGTGCTGACAGGAGATTGGGAATGCCGAGAAGATCAGGAAAGATGAATGTGGGCTCTGAAAGTGGGTCCGATGAGAGGACAGAAAATAGCCATATGGAAATGACGGTCTGGGTGTGAGGATATTTGGGGGGGTGGATATAGAGGCTATGGGCTTCCCTGGTGGCTCAGTGGTAAAGAATCTGCCTGCAATGCTGGAGGCACAGGAAATGCGTGTTTGAGCCCTGTGTGGGGAAGACTCCCTGGAGGAGGAAATGACAACCCATTCCAGTATTCTTGCCTGGAGAATCCCATAGACAGAGGAGAATGGCAAGCTAGATAGGGTCAAAAAGAGTCGGACACAGCTGAAGTGACGGAGCACACATGTATACATAGAAGCTATATGATTTAGCTTTATCATCATCATTGTCAGACTGGTTAAGTGCTTGTCACTTGAATACAGCCAATTTCAGATTTTATCTGTTAGTGTAAGTTCTGTCTCCTGGAACATGTTTATTACTGCTTATTCATGAGACTTGAATTAAACTGAGAGACCTCTAGTTGACTTGTGTGTGTTCCTCTGTGTGTGGTCAGTTTTATGGAGGTTTATTTTATATACAGTAAGAAGTAAGATTCTTCCTACTTAATATACAGTAAGAAGTGAGATTCTCACCTGATACGAAGAGCTGACTCATTTGAAAAGACCCTGATGCTGGCAAAGATTGAGGGCGAGAGGAGAAGGGGATGACAGAGGATGAGATGGTTGCATGGCATCACCGACTCGATGGACATGGGTTTGGGTGAACTCTGGGAGTTGGTGATGGACAGGGAGGCCTGGCGTGCTGTGGTTCATGGGGTCACAAAGAGTCAGACACGACTGAGAGACAGAACTGAACTGAAGAAGTGAGATTTATCCTTTATGTGTATCCTTTTATGAGTTTTAATAAATGCATATATTATCAATTCAAGATCTAGACTCATTCTAATAACTCCCAACATTCACTTGTGTTTATAATCTGCACCTTATTCCTGCCCTCAGCACTTGGCAACCATTGATCTGTTTTGGTTCCTATAATTTTGCCATTTTCAGAACGATAGCTAAGAGGACTCATGTGGTATGTGGACTTTTGAGTCTAGCTTCTGTCCCTTAAACATAATGCAGTTGAAATTCATTCTTGTTGTGTATATCAGTAGTTTGTTCCTTCTTTGTGCTGAGTGTTATTCCATTTTATGGATGTAACACTTTATTTTCGAATTTGCCAGTTGAAGAGCTTGTGTTTTATTTTTAGTTTTTGTTGATTATGAGTAAAGCCACTATAAACATTTAAGTATGTATAAGTTTTTGTAGGAACATAAGTTTTCATTTTCCTTGGGTGAAAATTAAGGAGATTGTTGGGTCATATGGTAAATGAATATTTAACTCATAAGAAATTGCAAAGGTAATGTCCAGAGTGGTTGTAACGTTTTGCATTCCTGCCAGCAATGCATGAAAGCTTCAGTTGCTCCTCATCCTTCCAGTGTTGATATTGTCAGTTGTGTAAGATTTTTTTTTTTTTTTTTTGACCAATCAAGTAGGTGTGTGGTGTTATCACATTGTGGTTTTAATTTGTACCTTCCAAATGAAAAATTGATGCTTTTGAACTGTGGTGTTGGAGAAGACTCTTGAGAGTCCCTTGGACTGCTAGGAGATGCAGCCAGTCCATCCTAAAGGAGATCAGTCCTGGGTGTTCATTGGAAGGACTGATGCTGAAGCTGAAACTCCAATCCTTTGGCCACCTGATGCAAAGAATTGACTCATTGGAAAAGACCCTGATGCTGGGAGGGATTGGGGGCGGGAAGAGAAGGGGACGACAGAGGATAAGATGGCTGGCTGGCATCACCGACTCGATGGACATGAGTTTGAGTGAACTCTGGGAGTTGGTGATGGACAGGGAGGCCTGGCGTGCTGCGGTTCATGGGGTCGCAAAGAGTCAGATACGATTGAGCGACTGAACTGAACTGAACTGAATGACTAAAGGTGGTAAGCATCTTTCCATGTGCATATTTTCCATTTATTTGTATTTCTTCTTTGTTCAAATCTTTTGCCAATTTATTTTTCTTATTATTGAATTTAAAGTTTCTTTACCTAACATGTCTTTCAAAAATATTTTATCCAAGGCAACTTTTCTATCTCAATTTTCTTAACAGTATATTTGGAAGAATAGAAGTTTTTATTTTAGTAAATTTCACTTTATCAATTTTATAAATAAAAGATTGTGCTTTTGTAGCTAACAAATCACTGCCTAACCTAATGTCACAAGTATTTTTTGCTATGTTTTCTTCTAGGTAAGCTATACTTTAGAGTTTTACATTTCAATCTATAATCCATTTAGTTAATTTTGTGTATAGTTCTTGAATCTTAGTGTAAAGATAAAGGATTATTATTTTTTTGAATATTGAAGTCTAGTTTTTCCAGCAGCATTTATTGTAAAGACTGTCCTTTATCATTTTAATTCCCTTTGCACCTTTAGTGAAAAGTTAGTTGACCATATCTGTGTCGGTGTAATTCTGGGCTTTCCGTTTTATTCCACTGAATGTAGTTAGTACCATATTTCCTTGATCAATGTTACTTTATAGAAAGCCGAGAAATCAGGTACTGTGAGTCCTCTAGCAGTAATGAGTCTTCCATTACATGAACATGTAATGTATCTCCATTTGCTTAGGTCTCCTTTCAGTTCTTCATTTGTTTCTTGTAGTTTTCAATATATGGATGGTGATAATATTTTGTTAGATTTATACCTAATAATTTCATGCTTTTTGTGGTGATGGTAAATATACTTGATAAAAATTTTACTATAAAAATTTAAATTTCCAATGGTTATTGTAAATATAGCTAAATGAAATTGATTTTTTATATTGCCCTTTATCTGTGACACTTTATTAGAGTCTGTAGAATCTTTGGGATTTTCTTTGTTGTTGGCAAGTAGTAGCTTTTTTTATCCTTTCCAATTCTTATACCTTTTTATTTATTTTTGTCTTCTTATTGTTCTGGCTTCAAATTTCGATGTGATCTTAAATAGAGGTGATAAGAGTACGTACTCTTGACTTTCTTGTGGTTTTAAGGGAAAAACATTGTGTTTCTACATTAAGTATAGTTTAGCTGAACTCTTTACATAGATAGACTTGGTCAGACTGAGGAAGTTCCCTTTTATTCCTAGCTGAGCATTTTTATCATAAATGGGTGTTGAAATTTAGCAAATGATTTTTCTGCACCAATGAGATAGTTATAAGATCTATTTATGTAGTGAATAACATAGACTGATATTCTAATGTTGAACCAGCTCTGTATCCACAGGGAAACCTCATTTCGCCATGATGAATTATTTTATTTTATAAATATTGCTGAATTTTACCTGCTAAGATTTTGTTGAGGATTTTAATGTTGATGTTGAGGGACCACTGCTGGTTTGTAGTTTTCTGTTCATTGTAATTTCTTCATGTCGTTTTGGTACTAGGATATTTCTGGCCTCATAAGATGAGTTGGAAAGATTCCCCTTCACCTCTAGTTTTTGGAAGCTTTTATGTTTAATCCATATTATATCTTCTTTAAGTTTTTGTAGAATTTTCCAGTCAATGCATGTGGTCCTGGAGATTTTTCTTGTTGGAAAGTTTTAAGTATAAATTAAATCTCTTTAAGAGGTAGATACTCATTCAGATTTTTTTGTCTCATCCTAAGTATACTTTGGCAGTTATTATAGCATCTTGCAAAGAATTTGTCCATTCCTTTTGAGTTGTTGAATTACTGATACTTGTGTCTCCTCCCCACCTCCTGTCACTTTCCTTCTCCCTCTCTTTTTAATGTCATTTTGCTTAGAGGTTTATTAATTTTATAATCTTTAAAAAAACCTGGCCTTTGGTTTCATTATTATTAATTATTATTCATTTTATTGATTTATCTCTTCTCGTTTTTATAGTTTTCCCCTACTGGCTTTAGGTTTAATTTGTATTCTTTTTCTAGCTTCTTAAGGTAGAAACTTAGCTAATTGCTTTGAACCCTGTCTTTTCAAATATAGACTTCTAATGCTATAAATTTTCCTTTGTTTTTTTTTTTTTTTGAACCATGAGTTACTTATAAGGCTGTTTAATTTCCAAATATGTAGAAATTTTCAATATATTTTTATTGTTGAATTCTAGGCTAGTTATTTTAGTATCGCAGAACATACTTTATATGATTTTAATGACGATAAATTGGTTGAGATTTGTTTCATGAGACAGAATGTGGTCTGTCTTCTTGAGTGTTCCTTGTACACTTGAAAAGAACAGGTATTGTGCTGTTGTTGTTTTTTCTTTTGTATATATATATAAGTACAGAGTTAGCACACATTGATTGCTACTTTTGTTCGGGTTCCATATTACTGATTTTCTCCTACTTATTTAGACAGAGGACTATGTAAGTTTATAACTCTAATTGTGGATGCTTCCATTTATGTTTTTAGGTCAGTCAGCTTTCATATTTGCATTGTGAATCTTTACTGTTATCACACATTTAGGATTGTGATGCCTTTATTTGTAATGTAATTTATTTAATCCTAAAAATATTTCTTGTTCTGAAATCCACTTTGTCAAAACAGTCGCTACATCTTTCTTTCAGCTAATGTTAAAATGGTAAATCTTTCTCATGCTTTTTGTTGTTGTTCAGTCACTCAGTTGTGTCTGACTCTTTGTGACCCATGAACTGCAGCATGCCACACTTCCCTGTCTTTCACCATCTCCCAGAGTTTGCTCAAACTCATGTCCATTGAATTGGTGATGTCATCTCATGCTTTTGCTTTAAACCTGTTTGAGTCTTTCAATTCAAACTGGTTTTATCATAATCAGCATATATTTGCATGTTGCTTTTTCTCTTCTGATAATCTCTGGCTTTTATTTGATTTGCTTTGGCCATTTGCCTTTAACATAATTATTGATATGGTTAAATTAAAATTTACCATTTTACTTTTTACTTTTATTCCATTCTTTGTTCCTTTTTTCCCTACATGCTTGTGGATTATTTTTTAATTTCCATTTTATTAAACTCCTTTATTGAATTTTTTTTTTTTACCACATTTAAAAAATATTTTCCTACTATCATACCATTGGCAATGTGTGTGTGTGTGCTCAGTCGTGTCCAACTCTTTGTGACCCCATGGACTGTGCCCACCAGGCTCCTCTGTCCATGGAATTTTCCCAGCAAGAATACTGAAGTGGGTTGCCGTTTCCTCTTCCAGGGAATCTTTCTTACCCTGGGATCAAACCTGCATCTTCTGTATCTCCTGCATTGACAGGCAGATTCTTTACCACCGAGCCACCTGGGAAGCTCCACCATTGGCAATATACATCTCTAACTGCCATCTCCCTGCATGTAATATTATACCTCCTAATGTGTAGGTTTAAGAAACTTACAGAAGTGTACTTCCAATTCTGCTCTCTCAGCCTTTGAGCTACTGTTGATATAATATTATTTTATGTATTCTATAAACATAGAGTGAATTTGTAATACTTTTACTTTAGACAGTCAGTTTTCTTTTAATGCCATTAAAAATGAGAAGAATGTTTTGTGTTTGCTTTCATCTTAACCATTTCCAGAGATCTTTAATTCTCTCTATAAATCCAAGTTTTTGTCTTATATCATATTCTTTCTGCCTGAAGAACTTCCTTTTACTTTTTTTAATGCATGTGTGCCAGTAATTCTCTTATCTTTTTTTTCCCCCTGAAAAAAGTCATTAATTTGGCATCATTTTTGAAGGCTGTTTCATAAAGTATAGAATTCTCAGTGTCAAGTTTTTCATTATTCTTTTTTTTTTCTCTTTCAACATAATGTCTGGTCCTCATACTTTCTGATTAAGAAATCTTTTTCAAATTTACTTCTGTTCCCACTACATGTAATGTGGTCTTTTTCTCTTTTTGTTTTTAAGATTTTCTTTTTGATTTTTGACATGTTGTATACATGTCTATTTAAAAAATACATCTATCTCACTTGGAAATCTGAGCTTCTGGGATCTATGCATTTGATATCCATCATTTTTTGAAAATTCTCGATCATCACCTCTTCAAATCTTTATCCTGTTCTATTTTCTTTTTCATTTTCTGGATTTTCAGTTGGTTTATATTAGACCATTTGATATCCTATTTATAGCCCTTGAGGAATCTCATCTGTTTCATTTGTTCTCTTGATGTTTCAGCTTAGATAGTTTTTATTGATCTGTCTTCACATTAGCTGAATTTTTTTCTTCAGTTACATCATGTCTGTTGAAGTGACAGTTGGGTGCATTCTTCATTTCTGTTTCTGTGTATTTGTTTCTAGCATTTCCAGTTGACTCTTCTGATAATTTTCACATCTCCACTTAAACTCACTGTCTGTTCATACATGTTGACCAACTTTCCTGCTAGATCCTTTAACATCTTTATTATAGTAATTTAAAATTCGCTGTATTATGACTGAACATAGGGGTTATCTCTGGTTCTCTCTGGTTCTGTCAGTAGCTTTTACTCCTATCAGTGGATTGCTTTGTCCTTACCTTTTTGAACTGTCTTGCTAATTTCTCATTGAGTAGTGGGTATCATGTGTAGAATAGTAGAGAGTGAGTTAACTAGAGGTAACTAGTACTTATGCTTGGAAATGGGTCCATCTGTTTTCTCTAGGCTGTTACTGTGGCATGTTAGGTCGGTCTACTCAGAGCCGAGCTGGGTTTGGGTTTTGTTGTTGCCATGGGTTCACTCATCGTCTCCATGACTTCACATTTCTCTAGTATTACCTTTGTTTACTGTGAGATCTCATTCACCAGTGGATTTTTCTTAATGTTTCTGTTCTACCTTATTCAGCAGTAGACCTTCTCTACCTAAACTTCGGAGTGGTTTTGTCTCCATTCTTGCTGCTCTCATCACAGTGGGCTGCTGTTGCTTGCTTTTTGGGTTTTGCTACCTGAGGCAGGAGAGGCATTTTTTGTTTTACTAGTGGAGAATCATAAAGTCACGGAGAATGACAGATATGGCACAAATTAGCCTCCCTTCTACAGTTTCTAGGCATTCCTTTTTCAAGTCCCACCCTTGAACTTTAGGAATTGATTGAAAATTTTAACTGGGTTTGTCTTATCCACTTAGGTAGCAGCCTTGGTTTCCTTCTGTTTTCATTAGGAAGCCCAGGCTCATATTCCCTCTCTCCTTAAAAATATCTGTATTTTCTTAGACTTTATGATGGTTGTGATATCAGTTCTGTAGGTTCAAGAAAAATCAAGATTTATAGTTTATCCAATTTTTCCTAGTTGATAAAATAGAAGCAATCCTCTCTCCATATTTCTACATCCCAGGCAGAAGTCAGAGGAAAGTACAAGCTTTTTAGTAAAAAGTTTCTAGTATTTTTTCACTTGTATTCATACAAGAATGGGTGTTGGAACATTTTGATCTTGATTATTTTGATACTTACTTTGATCAGAAATAGAGTTTGACTTATGAAACCCTGAACCCAGTCTGTACACTTTCAAAAAAGAGACAACTGTACGGTCTACAGAAGGTGATTCCACATGAAAAAAATTGAATGTTGGGGCAGTGACTTGTCCTTATATCCACTGGGGTGATCTGTCCCCTATTTCCTGCCAAATTATGGACATAATGAGTCACAGGCACATTGCTAAATATACCAATAGCCCTGCAAAGTGTTTCAGGGGCATATCCATCAATTATAGTCATGAGAAAGGTCATCATAGTACAGGCTTTCATCATACTTCAGCTCTCCCTCCCGTTTGCCTTGGGTGTGTTGAAATGCTGTGATTGTTCAGTTAGAAGCAGTGTTCATTTTTGAAGACAACTTACTGGAAATGAATAAATATCTGAGGGAGACCATCCCATTTAAAGGCCTGTTTCTTTATTCAAAAGCTTTTTGTGTAATAAAAGTATCTCAAAAACTCTTCTGTGAGATTAATCAAACTCATTCCTTCTAAACCATTGATTAGAGTCCATAACTTTAGCTGAAAAAAGATTAGCTGTAGACTTGGATGCCAGCCATTTTCACTGAATCCCCTTCTCATACACTTCTGTTAATAACAAAAGCATTGTTTATGATGCTGCTGTGTCCCTTCTTTCAAGCTTGGTGGGCATTTCTGAAACTATAACTCTGGAAGCACTGGACAATCCATAAAGTCCTCTGACATTTTAATGTGGCTATAAAATATGGTGAAATCTTACAGAAAGCTACTCTCCAAATTAGCCTTGGATAAAAGAAAATTGTTCTGAATCCCATTACTTTGAATAGTGTTCCCTTCCTACCAAAAACAATGATCCTGGCAATTTTCCATAGCCTATATAAGTAAAATCAGATAACAGGGATCAGGAAACCAGAAAACATTTCAAAATTAAATATTAAAAGATCTTCTGAAGACAATATTGATAATCTAGCATTTTTTAGTTTTATTATCCTCTTGGTAAACTGTAATTGAAAGCAGTTCATACCTTCCTTTTCTAACTTTCAGTCCAAAATCATATGGATTTGTCAAACCTCAGGAGATTATTCATCAAAATGGTTAATTTCAGTAACATGTTTCCATGTTTTGCCCACCTTTTGGCATATTAGTTTCCCCCTGCATATTAAAGGTCATATTTTGCACATGCTATTTAGATAAAGAATTCCAAAAAGAAATCACATTGTTTCTTGCTTCCCATGATTTGAAATGTGTACATTTCCCCCTCCAATTAATTTGGAGGTTTGTTTTTTCTTTTTTTAAAAGAAAAACAGCACTTCATCACCTATTGTTACTCATTCTCTGTATATTTATACTAACCATGAGTGAGGAAGTTCTTAAACTGCTAAGTTTATGATCACTCACAGCTCTGTGAAGATCTGGAAGCACATCACAAGTCTTTTGACACAAAAGTAGAACATATTTATTTTGAATGAAAAGTGACATTAGTGAAGACCAAGCTGTTTGGATATGTTTTTGTTTGTACTAGAATGAAATTAATCAAACCAGAAAAAATTGCCTAGCAACATCTGCCACTAAAAAGATTCCATAACAAAAACTGAACCACATGGAGGATAAGATAGAAGACAGCCCAAGCCTCGTCTAGATAAGAGTCACAGTCTGTACATGGAGCTGTCTTTAGTCCTAAAGAGAGATGGTAGAAAGGAAATTAGATACAGAGGAAGAACTAAATTAATTTCAGCCAGCATGTATTGGGGCTTCCCTGGTGGCTTACTGGGTAAGAATCCACCTACCGGTTCAGGTGATGCAGGAGACCTGGGTTCAGTTCCTAGGTCAGAAAGATCCCTTGGAGAAGGGAATGGCTACCCACTCCAGTATCCTTGCCTGCAAAATCCTATGGACAGAAAGCCTGGCATTCCATGAGGTTTCTAAGAATTGGACATGACTGAGCACACATTTGCACACACACAGCATATACTGAGCACCTACTAAATTTCTTATCCTGCACTAGAAGCGTTCAGTTCAGTTCAGCCGCTCAGTCTTGTCTGACTCTTTGCAACCCCATGAATTGCAGCATGCCAGGCCTCCCTGTTCATCACCAACTCCCGGAGTCTACCCAAACCCATGTCCATCGAGTTGATGATGCCATCCAGCCATCTCATCCTCTGTGTCCCCTTCTCCTCCTGCCCTCAATCTTTCCCCGCATCAGGGTCTTTTCCAATAAGTCGGCTCTTCGCATCAGGTGGGCAAAGTATTGGAGTTTTAGCTTCAACATCAGTCCTTCCAGTGAACACCCAGGACTAATATCCTTTAGGATGGACTGGTTGGATCTCCTTGCAGTCCAAGGGACTCTCAAGAGTCTTCTCCAACACCACAGTTCAAAAGCATCAATGCATTATCAACATTTTATTTAATCCTCATAAAACTAATGATCTCCATTTACAGAGAAACAGAGCCATGTAGGTAAAAACCAGTCAAGTCAAAACCCAACATCCAACTTTTTAGAGTCTTTCTAGATTCTTATCATTTATAGAGACCTGTGCTCACTTAGCTGTGTCTGACTCTTTGTGACCCCATGAACTGTAGCCTGCCAGGCTCCTCTGTCCGTGGGATTCTTCAGGCAAGAATGCTGGAGTGGGTTGCCTTTCCTTCTGCAATAGAGACCTAGGCAAATTAATTATCTTCTAATTGTAGCTGAAAAGTAGTGTACTTGGAAATACAGATTTTTATAGCTTTGGAGTAGAGTTATTTAGAAAGTTAACTGGAATTTTCAATTTTTCAAACTTTCTATTATTATTAAAACAGACTTCTTTATATTAAAACAGAAACATAAGTGGTAGGCTATATTTAGGTAGACTTTCAAAGAGGCAGCAGTGATGGGCAAAGCTGACCATGGCCGCAGTTACTTAGTGGAAGGGTGATTAGGGAAGTGAGGTTCAAGAGTGAGATTTAGTTTTGGGGTTGCAGAGTCTTGCCAAAAATAAACTTTAAATCTGTACATACCAAAATTCAAATTATTTTCTTTCTACTAAAAAACATCCATAGAGATTTGAGTTGTAGCAAAGGAAAGAAGATCACAGCTGAAAATAAAAGAGAAAATTTTTAAGAAGGATCATTCTACCAGGGTAGGGGTTGGGGGCCACACTATGGATTAACATGGAGGCATGCTTCAGTGGTAGATGAAGATCCAGCAATGCTCAGAACTTGGTAGCATAGATGACTAGTTTCTGGGACATCTGACTTGTAAGACGTTGGCTTCTTTTCCAGTATTTGTGAGGCCATGGGGAAAGCACACATCCGGTGAGAAGGGGGATTTTTGTTAGAGTTTTGCACTGCTAGGTAATCTGCATGGTCCATATTTGTCATTTTATTTATTAATGAATCTTTTGTGGTTTTGCTTTAAGAATGATTTGACAAGCTGTATGGTCTTTTCTATATTCCTGACAGTGCTAGTGGAAATGAGGAAAATATGCCAGGAAAGAAACTAATGACCTTTTGAGGGGTTTCTGAACCTTTGGTTATGATTGGTTTTCAACACATGATCAATCATCTTGTGATTCACCTGATTTAGATATTTACATGGCTTTCTTGGCCAGTTACATTTTTGGAGTGTGGGTTTGTATGTGTGTGTGTCTCTGTGTTTGTAGTTTTTTCTTTTCTCTTTGTTTCATAATCTAAGCCGGTCAGCATGCTATAGATTTTTACCTTGCCAGTTTCAAGGTTACAGTACTCGGAACAAATTAAGAAGAGGTAGGCAGCCTACTAAGTCACAGCCTTCTCAGCAGGCTTGGTTCTTCTCCACCTCCCTTAACCTTTCTCCTAACAGGCTATTGTGTTGTCTTTAGAGTGAGCAAAACCAGGCTTTTCTTGAGTCTTTATCCATCTATATGAGCTGTGAAGAAGGTCATGTTATCCATGCCAGAAGGAAAAATTAGGACAAGATAGAAGTGGGATCTTAGACATGCTTAATGAGTTTAATTCTACTCTTCAAATTTGGCAGAGAAAAAAATTTGTCTCTCTTGGCAGAAGAGGAGAACATTGTCTCTGTTCAGCTTCATACTGAATTCATCAAGAATGAACAAGCTAGTGAACTGAGTCCCCTGAGACTCACTTGGCCTCACTTCTAACAGTATTACAAAAAAAAAAAGAAAGCTATTTTTTCTACTGAATCTCCTCAACTTCAGTCTTTATTCCTTCATCTCTCTCTGCACTTTCTTTCCCCTGAAACACATACACAGAGGCATATTCCTTATGGATATAAAAATCCCAGCCTAAGTCAGTGGGCTCAGGGACACTGTTCTCCCCTTTCTCACTCAGAATTGTCTGTATGTACTAACCTCAAGGGTCTCGTTCTCACATCTACCCTAAGACCATCGTTAGGAATCTTCAAGATTATCAAATCAAGAGAAATATAGTAGATATGACCTTCTAGCATGTTTTCTAAAAATTCCATAGGACCTAAAATCATACATATAATCCTCTTGGGTAAAAAATACTTTTAGGGTGAATTATAAGTAACAGTAGTTCTCTGTAATCAGAGATTCAGTAGAATTTTGTCTTTAAGAAAGACAAGACAAGATGGAAAAATGTTGAGTAGTCTGTGAATCTTGAGATTTATTTATCCCACCATGTCTATCTAATTATTTTGTAATAATAACAGTTAATATAAGATCTACCCTCTTATCAAATTTTTAAGTATAAAACAGTATTAATAATTATAGGTACTGTTCTGTACCTATAGGATCTCTAGAATTTATCCTATATAAACAAATCATTGTTCCCTTTTACTAATACTTCCCCATTTTTCCCTCCTTCCAACCCCTGTCAACCACCATTCTACTCTCTGCTTCGATGAGGTTGATTTTTTTAGATTGCTTGTATAAGTAGTATCATGTGGTATATGCCCTTCTATGTCTGTCTTATTTCACTTAGCATAATGTCCCTTAGGTTTATCCATGTTGTCACAAATGGCAAAATTTCCTGAGTAAACACATACATTCTATTTTTATACCACATTTTGTTTTTCCATTCATCCATCAATGGGCTTCAGGTTGTTTCCATGTCTTGGCTATCAGGAGTAATCTACAAACATGGGACTACAGATCTCTCTTTGAGATCCTGATTTCAGTTCTTTTGGATATATACTCACAAGTGGAATTGCTGGATTATATAGTAGTCCTGTTTTTAACTTGTTGTGGAACCTGCACACTGATCTCCATAGTGACTATACCAATTGACATTCCCACCAAGAGTATACTAGGATTTTTTTTTTTTTACTACATCCTGGGTTTTTTTTTTTTTTTTTTTTTTTACTACATCCTGGTTTCTCAGAAGAAAATGTCATCACAGCTTAGTATATGGGTGATTTCAGCAGAAACTTGGATATTTTGGAATAAATACTTACTTGTGGAAAATATTTTTGAAGCTTTACATGTAGATAGAATGTCTGGATACAGTGGTTGGTTTCTAGTGAACCAGTCTGAGAAAGAAGACAGCAGGGCAGTTACATGTCAGTGTCTGGGCCAGGCAGGACAGAACTGGAAAAGTGGGTAAAGTTTGGTTATATCCCTGACTCCTCCTTTGTGCACACTTTTGCTTCCCTTCCTCAGTAGTACATCCTTCTCCCCCTTATTAATCTAACATCTTTTCACGCTGAAGAAAAGGTGTAGGATAGCATGAGCCCATCCATATAACCGTGGGGGCCAAGAATCTTCTCCAAGTCAGGATTGGGACTGTTCTCCTTCAAATGGCCTTGTTACTAACTAAAGATTTCTCTGGAAATATGTGTGTGTTTGTGCATGTATGTGTGTGTGAGCGAGCGAGTGAGTGTGTGTGTATGTACACATGTATGCACACAAAAGAGAAAACTGAGGCCTGGAAAACACGGGAAAATGGACTGACGCCTGTGATCGTCAGACCCAAATGTTTCATAAGCCACTGCTGCGGATTTTCTTTCCACGTTCTTCACACACACACACACCCCTGCAAGGAGATTTGTTAAGCACAGTACCACAGGAATGTTGGTTTTCTGTTTACTTGTTCCAAATTGCCAAGAGGCTAAAATTCCACCTGGAACCCTAAATTTTCAAATAACACTGAGCAGCTAGGCCAATGGCTTGGCTTGGAGAGGAGGACGTGCCCCACAGGAAAGACCCATTCTCCCTGTCTGCAGACCTTCCTTAATCCCTGCAATTGAGGACTCAGTGTATGGTGGGGAAGAAAACCTCCTTTTGGAAAATGTTTCAGTAATGACATTGCACTCCTTTGCCATTGACTGTTGGCAGATGGACTGTCATATTGAGGCTGGAAGCCTATTTTGTGATGCTCATAAAAAGTCACTCATTTTGTTTCCTTTAATAAAAGGAATAAAAAGCCCAATTTAGAAAAAATTAGATAACACCAAAGAATGAAACAAAAGAAAAAGAGACACCCTATCATCTCACCAGCCAGACATAATTTTTAATCATATTTTGGTGACTACCCTTCTAGTTCTAAATTTAAAAAAGGAAGGAAAGAAAGAAACAGGTCTCTGTATGCGTGGTTGGTGGTGGGGAGAGACGGAGAGAGGAGCATATTTGTCGTAATGCTTTGTAGCCTCCTCCTTTGATGTTTTAGCTCATTGTGGACATTTTCCCATGACACCAAATATTCCTGTTTAACTGTGATTCCCTACCAGGGGCAATGTTCACCCCTGTGGACATTCGGTAACATCTGAGAACAATTTTTGCTTCTGGCATCTTCTGGCTGCAAGTTCAGGATGCTGTTGCTCGTTCTTTGGCACGTCGGACAGCCCCCACAACAAAGATTATGTGGTCCAAGATGTCAATAATGCTGAAGTTTAGATATCCTCTTTTAGAACATTAAATAGCTACCTGTCATTCTACCCTAAGATAGAATTATCCATTGCTTCATTGTTGCAAATTTATATTGTTTCCACATTTTTTTTGCTATTATAAACAAACTGTTGAATATTCGTGGTCACACGTTTTTGTGTATATTTGCTTAGATTGAACTTGAAGAGACTCTTAGGCATGAAAATTGGTGGATCAAAGGAAGCGGACTTTTTGAGCCTTTAATCACTGTTCTCAGATTTTTCTGTGGGAGGGTGACTTCAATTAATAGTTCCATGTGTATGTTAACTCCATATTTATGCTTTTTTTTTTAGTTAGTAAAGTCCACATTCTTAGAATGTCCCACAGTTGATTTGAAGGGACATTTTAGATTGTGTTCAGTTCATGCAAAATTCATCAGAGAAACAGGAAGAGCAGCATCTGTGGGGTCCTGACTTCCCTCTTACCATTCACAGGTGGTTCTGGTGAACAAGGAAGTTAAGAGTGGAGGTTTGTGACACTCATTAATTTCTGATCTACATTTTGATGAAAGGATTGAGTGTCTAAACCTTGCCATAGCCAATGGGCAGAAAGAAAACTGGTTTGACCAGAATTTATACCAGGTATTTGTTGTTGTTCAGTTGCTCAGTCATATCCAACTCTTTGCAACCCCAGGGATTGCAGCACTCCGGGCTTCCCTGTCCTTCACCATCTCCGGGAGTTTGCTCAAATTCATGTCCATTGAGTCAGTGATGCCTTCCAATCATATCATCCTCTATTGCCCCCTTCACCTCCTGCCCTTAATCTTTTCCAGCATCAGTGTCTTTTCTATTGAGTCAGCTCTTCGCATCAGGTGGCCAAAGTATTGGAGCTTCAGCATCAGTCCTTCAGGACTGATTTCCTTTAGGAATGACTGGTTTGATCTCCTTGCTATCCAAGGGACTCTCAAGAGTCTTCTCCAGCACCACAATTTGAAAGCATCGGTTCTTTGGTGCTCAGCCTTCTTTATGGTTCAACTATCACATCCATACATGAATACTAGAAAAACCGTAGCTTTGACTGTATTTGACTTAGAATAGTCAAGTTCCCCAGCTTATGAAAATTTTGTCTGTTAGATCCTGCAGTGAGTCCAGTGTGGACATCCTCCGTTCTTTCCTTGGGCATTGTCCTTTTTGGCATGATAGCATTCTTTGGTCAGAGCCTGTTCAGGTTGAAATCACCAATATGTGCAACTGACCTTGAAAAATGTTGCTCCCAAGACAGAACATCCAACTTTGAAAAACGGCTTTGTCCTATGTCAGAGTATTATATATGGCTACAGATGTTTTCCTACTTCAAATTTGTCATTTTAAAATTCTTTCTTTAAAATATTTGTTTATTATAGTCATTGTTTTTCTTTAACATTTCTCTTCCTTATTAACCTGGGATAGGTGTTGACTGAAAATTCATTTTGATGGTAAACTTTTTGCATACTGTTTTTCAAAGTGTCTCTTGACATGTGTGCTTAGATGTCTGTAAAACATCTTTTTAGTTGCCTGGAGAAGGTACACTTATGCTTCCAATTTCCACTAAATTCAAAATGCCTTGAGATCAGGGTTCATGCCTTTTCATGTCTCTACCTAGAGCCCAGCACTGTACCTGATGTATCAGATTTCCACACATTATCAAAACAACTGAGTGTGATGCATTCCCCAGCATCTGTAATATGACACCTTATAAAGGGTTAAATAAAATGAAGAAGAATAGTTGCTGACCTTTCTTTAGCTCATTGAGTCGTTCAATTTTCTTCTTTCCTCCCTCCTTTTATCTTTCTCCCTCTCTCTCTTTTTCCTTCTTTCCTTTCTTTCTTATTTCAAAAAATCATTGCTATATTTCTGGAGCTAGGCAGGCAGCAAAATGTAGTAAAAAAATAAGACAACATGAACCCTTGGGTTTTTTAGGTTTAATCAGTTGTGTCTAAGTTTGACCTCTGGTATTGTTTGCAAGGGGCTTCAGTGGTGGCTCAGCGGCAAGTATCTGCCTGCCAATGCAGGAGACACAGGAGTGCAGATTCGATCCCTGGGTAAGTAAGATCCCCTGGAGGAGGAAATGGCAACCCAATCCAGTATTCCTGCTTGGAGAATTGCATGGACAGTGGATCCTGGTGGGATACAGTGCATGGGGTCGCAGAAGTGTCGGACACAGCTTAGTGACTCAACAACAATCCTTTTCAAGATTCTGATAAATAGGAAGTACAGTACTTCAGTGTTTATGCTGTTTTTCCTTAATGAATGAGGAAGCACTGACCACACACAGGCAGTTTTTTCTCAGTGTTCTGTTGTAAAGTTGATGGCTATCACTCTTTCCAGAAAATGAAGCCAGTCTAATTTCAAAGAATTCAAACTGTTATCTCATCAGAAATATTGCATTTCCAGAGTCTTGCACAGTAAACAAGTTTCACTTTGCATTGCAGAGACTCTGGGGAGAGTGTTGTCATTTCCTTGAAGCAACTCTTATGGACATTTTAGTAGCATTTGCCCATCACCAGAAAATTTGCCATTTGCTATTGACATCTCTGAGATAGAGTATATTAACAGTGGGATCTTGAACGTTACCAAATCCTCTATTGTCTAAACGCAAAGCATGTGATACCATGTTGGGCACAAGATAGCCACTGTGCAGTTGATAGCTTTGTAGGATAACAGTAGGCACATTTGTCTTGCTGTTATGAAAGGAATGCATTCAGATTTTGCCATCAAGCATCACATTGTCTTTAGTTTCTATAGACACACTTTATCAGATTCCTTAGATTCCTTTCTGTTCCTACCATGTGTATAATTTTTTAAAATCAGAAAAACTTCTAAACTGCATCTAGTGCTTTTTCTGTGCCTAATGGAATGATTATATGATTCCCAATCTGCTAATATGTTGAATCATTGATATTCTTATATTATGCTAACCTTCCATTTCAACCCAAATTGATCATGGTGACTTATATTCATGGCTGGATTTGTTCTGCTAGTATTTTATTTAGATGCTTCTAGGTTCAAGAGTGAGTTTGGACTCTTAAGTTTTCTTTCACTTACAGACCTTCTCTGGTTTTGGTCACAAAATTTTACTAGTTTCAGAAAATGAGTTGGATAGTGTTCTTTGTTTTTCTGTTTTCTGGGTTAAGGTTTGTAAGATTCTCATTTATGGACCGTAAGATGATTGGTAGACTGTGCTTGCTGTCATGACATTTAGTCCTGGTGCCTTCCTTTTGGGATGATTATAAACTATTGATTAATTTTATTAATTTTAGTGTTTCAGTGGATGTGTGCTAAGTTGCTTCAGTTGTGTCTGACTCTTTGTGACCCCTTGGGCGGTTGCCCTCCAGGCTTCTCTATCCAAGGAATTCTCCAGGCAAGAAAACTGGAGTGGGTTACCATGACCTCCTCCAGGGGATCTTTCCAACCCAGGGATTGAACCCGTGTCTCTTTACATCTTCTGCATTGGCAGGGAGGTACTTTACCACTAGCACCACCTGGGAAGACCAATTTTTTTGTATTTTTAGTATTTCTCCTTGAATAAAGTTTGCTAAATCATTTTTAAAAATTTATTCACTTTCGCCTAGTTTTCAAATTTGGTGATATACATTTTTTAGAATATCTTAATAAGCTTTTATCTCTCTCATTATGCCCTCCCCTTTTCATTTCTAATGTTTGTGAATTTGTGTTGTTTTCTCAATCAATCATGCCAGTGTTTTTCTATTTATTAGTTGTTTAAAAGAAACATCCAATTTTTAGATTTTGGGTTATCTCTATTGTATCTTTTGTTTTCTATTTAATTTTTATTTATTTCTGTTCTTTTCATTAGTTCTTTTTTACTAGTTTCTTTGGGCTTTGATATGTCAAGTTGTTGCTTATTAACATTCAGATTTTATGTTATTAAAATTTCTTAAGAGAATCAATGTTTAAGAATGGCTTTAGCTATATTCTATAAGTTTTGATATGCATAACTATTTCATTATCTTTCAGTAGTAGTATTTTCAGTTTCCATTATGATTTTCATTTTTTTTTTACTTATTGGGAGTATGTTTTTAATTTCCAAATATGTTACAGTTTTCTAATTATCTCTGAACATTGTGTTGAAGTCAGGTTCATGTGATCTGCATGATATAAGTCCTTGAAAGATCTTTGAGACTTGCTTTCTAGCAATTTTTATGTTTTTTTCCTTTATGAGTAAAAAATTTAGTAGGTATAATTAAATTTATACATCCATTATATTAAAATAAGTAAATATACTCTTGAAATAGTCTACAACCTGACTGATATTTTTGTCTCCTTAATTAATTACTGAAGTTTTTCTTTAAACCTCCCACTGTAGTGATAGACATTAATTATCATTTGTAGTTCTGTAGACTCTTGCTTTATGTATTTTGATGTGTATTATTATATACAAATTTAGAATTTTTGCATCTACCTGGTGATTTAAATCTTTTATTTTTATGGCATGACCAAATCAATTTCTGGTAGCATTTTATCCTAAATTTTGTTTTAACTTACATCAGTTCAGCTAATCAACCTTTCTTTTGCTTATGTTTGCTTGATATGTCTTATTCTATTTTCTTACTTTCAGAGCTCACCTTATCTTTTTTGTTAATAGGCACAATTTGATGATTTTAGTAAATGTGTAAGGTCATATATCTGTCCTACAATCTGGTTGTGGACTATTTCCATCTCCCCAAAGAGTTTCTTCATGAGCATTTGTAGTTAATTTCATCTTCTATCTGTAGTCCACAATTAATCTGCCTCTTCTCTCTATAAATTTGGTTTTGGACATTTCATAGATTCAGTTGTCTGCTATGCAGTCTTTTGCATCTGGTTTCTTTGGCTCATCATAATTTTTTGACATTCATCCATTTTGTATCGTGTTCACTTCTTTTCATTGCTGAATATTAGTGCATCTATGGCTCTGTTAAGATTTTTTTCTTTACCTCAGTGTTCCATGATGTTTATCCTACTTGTAATTTACTGGAATCCTAAACCTAAAATTCGAAAAATTCTTCAAAATTTCCAGTCATCATCTTTTTAAGTAATAGCTTCCACCTTATTCTCTCATTTTTATATTACTAAGACTCTGATATGCATAAATATTAGGTCTTCTCATTTTATCCCTCATGTTTTTTAACTTGTAATCATACTTTCTATCTTACTCTAAATTCTGTACAATTTCTTCAGATTTTTCTATCAGTTTTATTGTGTTCTCATCTTTCATTTATGATTCGTTGTTTAACCTGTACAAACAGTTTTTATATCTAAATATCTATTTTTTTAATTTCTGGGAATTTTATATATTTATCAGAACTATCTGGTTTATGCTTTTCTTATTTATATTAATACACTATATAGACATATAAAACCCACTTTATATTTGTTTTCACTTAACTCTAGTATCTAAAACTGTTGCAAATCTGAATTTACTATGTATTTTCTGATCACTCTCTGTCATGCTGTCCTATTTCCTTGCATGCATTGTGATTTTTGACTTTGAAGTCATGATCCTTGATTTAATAGATTATTTGAGATCTGATTGCAAGTATATTGCTTCATGTGTGCTTATTTTTCTTCTTGACATGTTTGGCTTCTAATTCACTGAAGTGGTACGGCTGTAACTATATAATGATGTAACCACTACTGGTTATGAACTTTGTTTCTTCTTCTTCTGTCATTTTTGGGTTATTAGTATGTAAACACTGTCTCAAAAAGCTCATTTTTCCCTTTTATAAACTTTGTTCACTTTTTTGCTTCTTTCTTAATGTTCTTATTTACCAGAAAGAAGAAATCAGAGATTTTAAGCCAACTGAGGGTGTTTGAGGTCAAGAGTGTAATGGTAAATGCCTTACATACCCAATTTTGACTGTCTTTAACTAAAGGCCAAAACTTGATGATGAGCTAATGAAGCAGACACTTGTCTGTATTTTATGGGGCATGGTTAGTGACTCTGCAGTGTCCTCTCTTTATATCCTGCATGTTGTAATGAATGATGTCATTAGAAAATCATCTTTTTCTGCAAGGAGATGTATTAGCCCTTGGATGTTACTCAACCCACAAGTTAATTCGATCCTTATTTTTCTTCCTCTTTTCTTCTCTTTCCAAGATTGCATAAATAATTTAAATATAGTATATACATATTTTGTAGGCCTATTGTCACAGAATCATATGACCAAGTGGTTTCTTCTACCCACTTGCCCATAAATAGAAAAGGCAGCATTTTATACATGGATTGTAAATTACATTTTATGGTATAAAGAAGAAGGAGAACAGTATTAAATCTTAATCAGATATACATTTCCTATTATTGCTGCCACAAGACATGTATTTCAGTACTTTCCCAATACATTTCTGGGTTTCCTCTAGAGAAAACCATCTCTATGTTTGAAGTACTATCATTACCTGTGGATTAGGGACTAATAAAATGAGTACATTCAAAGCCAGTGCTGTCATATATTGTAATAGTGATTTTGAAATAGCTAACATAAGTGAGTCTCTTCATCTAAAATCTTTCTTCTAAATAATGAAAGTCATTTTCATGAATATGCAAATTTTTATTTCCTATATGAAAAAGAAATACCTGGCCCATTGTGGGTGTTTAATAACTTTCACAGTGTGAATCGAATGAATGTCCTATTTGTGATCTGGGAAATCATGTTTTATATCTTATATGATTTCACACTTTAGGGGCATAACTTCAAACTCTGTGGTCTCAGGATAAATATTTTTTAATTTGAAAGGTTGCTTTTTACTCTGAGCAACAAAGAATTAATGCTTCTGAATTGTGGTGCTGGAGAAGACTCTTGAGAGTCCTTTGGACAGCAAGGAGATCACACCAGTCAACCTTAAAGGAAATCAACCCTGAATATTCATTGGAAGGACTGATGCTGAAGCTATAATACTTTGGCCACTTGATGCAAAGAGCCAACTCATTGGAAAACACCTTGATGTTGGGAAAGACAGGGCAGGAAGGGAAGCGGGCAGCAGAGGATGAGATGGTTGGATGACATCACCAACTCGATGGACATAGGTCTGAGCAAACTCTGGGAGATAGTGAAGAACAGGGAAGCCTGACATGCTGCAGTCACAGAGTCTGACAAGACTTGCAACTGAACAATAACAACAACTTTTCACAATATTTGTAGTAGTAGGTGGCAGGGTTGGGGGACCTTGCCTGTTTTGGCATCTCAAACTAACCTGAGGCTGTATTTAGAACTTGGATGTAGCCCCAAAGTGTTTTCCTCCAGATCAAAAGACTAGGTAAATTTGAATATGCACTCAAATTTGTTCATTGGTTTGGTATAAAAAAGGAGCAAATATTTCAGATTCTTAAAGCAGCCTGTTTTATTTCATTTCTTGAGCAGATGATCCTTGAATACCAGTGCAGATGTTTCCTTGTGCAGACTGAGTCTAACTACATAACAGGGTATCTGGTAAAAAGGGATTTAATTTTTTATCCATTTATTAATGAATTTGTATCTTTTTTGGGGGGGTTGGTATGGGACAGGATAGAATGTGTTGGTCATAGGCAATATCAATTTCTGGAAGTGAAAATGTCAGGGGCCAAACCATCCTTGGTTGGAGACAGTCACCACGATTGACACTGTATTTATATCACTGTAGCCGGGCATCCACCACCAACCCAAGATCTAAAATAAAACTGTGAATTAATCTTCTGTCTGAATGCAGATACTGGGTCCTGGCATGTTATGTTTACAGTTTAGTAAGGTGAATGGAGGTGAAGGCAGTTTGACTATGACTTACATAGGGAGAAGAGATGATTTTCTGAAAAGGAGTTATATTAGGTTTTAATGGACCGAAGGTTATCTAATGAGTTAAGCAATATTTTGGAGAAAATAGCGTACCACTTCTGACTGGGCAAGTTCCTCCACTGAGTCTTCTAATTCTGCAGCTGTATCTATCCATGATAGTTAATTGATTTATTACATTATCTTTTCAAATCTTTGTCCATAGTAGCATATTTATTTTTTATCTGACTTCCCCCGACCCCTTCTTCCCCAACCACCTGTTTCTTGTTTTCAGTATCCTCTCTGTCTCTTTGAAGATATTTCATATGCTGACTTTCAAATCTTGTTTGGGGTTTATTAATTCTGGTTTAGTAAAGATGATACACAGTTTTTCCTTTAATGATGGTGCTCCTAAGATGCTCGATGTCACTCTTCCCATTAAATTACTATTTCCCGTAGCACTTTAGCAACCTTAGATAGTAGTATGGGAGGAGACTCTCTTGAAGAGCTTAGCTGGCTGGGTGGCTCTTATTATTTTCCCCTGGGAGACTTTTTAAAGAAGCCTTGGGGTAAGGATGGAGAGGAAGAGGTAGAAGGATGGGAGGAGGAAATGTTCAAGGGTGAACAGATTTGTTTAATGCATCTTGTCCCTCACCTCTTGGGCCCATCAGAACTGTGCTTTAAATCACACTGCGCCATCTCCAGTGGGCGCTGGACTGACTCCTGCTTTCCTCCTTCATGGTGCTGACGGACAGGGCAGGGATCTGCCCAGGGAAATAGAGGGAAATGGTCATACAAACACCCTTCTTCACCCCACTTACTGTGTCCTTGAATCTCGAGGGTTGCCCGAGTTCTAGTGGAAGAAGCCGGGAAGGTGGGAGAAGGCTGGAGATAAGAGAGTGATAGCTCCTGGATGACTCAACAGTGTGACTGGACCTCATATGTGGCAAGGGACAAGGAAGGGGATATTTGTGCAAGGCATATCACTACTTCCTGCTCTTTGCTATCAGTAAATTGGTTCTTGAAAGCACTTCCTCCCCTGTTCCTTGTTCATTACTCTTGAACAGCATAATTCATCCTGCATGGAGTGAAGAAACAATTCCAGAAGTCTTTCCTTGGACCCTCACCTTCCTTGTCCTGTGGTTCACCAGGGGTTATACAATTACTAGTGGGTCTTTTGTATTTCATCATTTATGCTCCTGTCTGATGAGTCATCTATTTTATTTTTTAGGCAGTCTGATG
The DNA here is from genome assembly GCF_910594005.1 of Cervus elaphus. NCBI lineage: Eukaryota > Metazoa > Chordata > Mammalia > Artiodactyla > Cervidae > Cervus > Cervus elaphus. Next base: position 35,494,261 of record NC_057832.1, on the reverse strand, counting down.
TGGTAGTTGTGTCAACAGGCAGTTATAAAAACCAAGTGTCTGTAAATCTTTTTGATAAATATTTGTGAAGTTTCAAAATCCTCATGTCTCATCAGTGTAAGTCAGTCTGCAAGACCGTCTCCTAGGAAAGCCATGTGGAGACACACAGCATGTTCTGGCCATGGGAACTTCCTTCTGGGGATAAAGGGTAGGGAGGTCAGAAGAGCCTTCTGCAAAGATGAATTTGCTTTCACAGAAGACAGATAGTTTCATACGCTGATACTAAATTTTATTGAAAACAGGTAATGAAAGCTTCACTTTGGGGAGTGGGAGAGTTTGGGGGACCAAAAGTCTCATTCAAGTATGGCTAAATAAAAGTCTGTAAGAAGAGTTTGCTCTTATTCTCCTAGAACAGGGGCAAGATTCTATATAAAGTAGTATTATGAGGAAGATAAATGAAGGTTATATAAATTAAAAACTATAAATAAGCAAAAATAAATACGCTTTAGAATGATTAGCCTTTGGAATATTTTCCTGAACTTTGAACACGGACAAAAATATCCCTCTTTTTAAAAAAAAAAAAATTTTTTTTGGCTATATGGTGCAGCATGCGGGATCTTAGTTCCCTGATCAGGGATGGAACTTGCACCCCTTGCACTGGGAGCATGGAGTCTTAACCACATAACTACCAGGGAAATCCCAAATATCCCACTTTTTCACTCAAGTCCTCCCTAAAACTAACTGATTAGCTGAAAGAAAAATATGGTAGAAAGTAAAATCTTGCCTGAGCCAACTACATGAGTTGGACTGCGTAGTACAAAATTAGAAATAGCTTTGTTTTTCTCCTACCATTAAAAAAAACTTCTTTGTCAGATATTCATTCCTTTCTCACATGTAGGAGATATTTTCTGGTCACTTTCAGTTTCTTTTAAATACTTCTTTTAAAAAGTATTAAAAGTACTTCCTTGTCTACTTTAAAGCCCTTCCTTTTCTCTTGGGCCTGATCCAGAAGGTTGGGGAAGGATGTGGTGAGTCTTCTGTGTTCCTTAGTTAATACCTTCCTGACTTGACATCCTTCATCTCAGGGTTGGATGGAATACAGGAGTAAGATATGAAGAGGAGGAGAAGTCTTATTTACTTAGCAGGTGCTGTCTGGAGATCTTACTTGGCTGGCAAGTGCTTTCCCTCATGGCCGACTTCTAATGCTGACTCTTCTATTAAAAATAGCGCAGCTTGTGAGTTTTCTGTTAATCTCATGGGCATCCTGCCTCCCCCTCATCTCGGACACTACACAGTCTCTTGCTGTGGAAATGTTCTCTTTGGCTGAACCATTTCATCGTGCTCTCTTTGGCTGATCTAGTGGTACCCACCACTCTATAGCTTTGTGTGAAATGAGGTCATTCAGATGGGGCAAATGAAAGACAGTCTTGGGTAAATCTCCTTTGAGGTTACTCAACCTTGTGGATTTCTATACTCTTCCAGCTCTGGTAATTGAGGCCATTTTTTTTAGAAGTTGATCACCCTCTTACTTGTGTATCTTGGGACAGGATCATAAGTTTTTGTAGCTCATGAAGGCAGCTACATGCGTATGTGTTGTATATGAGTATGTGTATCAGACTTCAGCAGTCTTCCTTTATATACTCAAATGCCATAAAATGCATAATGTATGTGAGTTGAACACGACAGCATGCATGAAAACAATGTATGTGAGTGAGACAAGGCATAGACAAACAAGTTGGAGACATTTAAATTGTTTCAGTACAATATGAATCCCAAATAGTAATATTACGTTTTCACTGGACAAATATGGATGGAATAGGAGAGCAGGAAATTAAGATGACTAAGCATTTGATGAAGATGAGTTTTGGAGACAAACGGCTGTGTTTTAAGACCCAGTTGAGTCTGGGGTAAGGTCGGCCTTCTGTATGATACTACACTGAAGACCACTAACCATCAGTCTGAATGTGCACGGGGCTTCCTTATTGGGGGAATGGGAGTATTTCAGTTTCGAAGGAGAGTTGCGTATGTTTTTCTCTGAAACTGCCTGTAGATGTCACTACAGTAAATGACTCCTTTATCTTTGATTTGATGGTGGGGCAAAAAACCCCACAGAAAAGTAAAGTAAATCATGATATTTTGTAAAGTCCATATATCTTATGATATTAACAGCATCGTAAACATGGCACCAACATTTCAATTCACAGTTCTGCAAAACCGTCCTTTCTGTTTTACTGCTGTGATTTATCCTAAACAATGAAAATATGTTTAGCAACAGTCTTCAGTTTAGAACAGGGAGAGGAAATCCCTCCATTCTCTCTTCCCCCACAGACTCCTCTCTTTCAGGGCAGGAGGCACAATTCTCTCCTTTACACTTAGAGACATTGTCCTCAAGCTGTGAATATTATTGCCTCATGAGAGGAAAAGAATGATATAGGCATTGACTGTAAAAAGAGAAGGGTGGTGGAGAAAACATTTAAAAAAATATGCTTGGGGCAACATACAATTCTACAAGCATTTAAATGGGAACTGATTTTAAAAACCATCTGTAAATTTTGATCATCTCAAAAAGATAGCATTTCCCCCCTACTTCCAGGGAAAGGAAAGTGAAAAGTGAAAGCATCAGTCACTCAGTCGTGTCCAACTCTTTGCAACCCCATGTACTGTAGCCCCCCAGGCTCCTCTGTCCTTGGAATTCTCCAAGCAATAGTACTGGAGTGGGTTGCCATTCCTTTTTCCAGGGGATCTTTCCGACCCAGGGGGAAGCTAGTGCAAAATGATCTAGGGGCCTGGGAGGGTATTCAGTGATGTTACCCAAGAAGCCTTTGTCACCTGTATCCTTATAACAGTGGAGGGTATATTTTTGGCTGGGATCATATTATGTGTGTCATTTTTCTTACCTGAATGCTACAACATTTCATCCTGGGATGGCCAAGACTGAGACCCACTGAAAGACAAATGCCCAGTAAACAAGAATTTACACAGCTTCAGAGCTATGTTAACAGAATATGAATGTATTTTCTTATGTTAACAAGAGTTTTCTAGGCCTCCTTGGGAAAAGAATTTTCCTTCTCCTTGGGAAAAGAAAGCTATGGTAATTAAAGTGAAGTCCAAGCAAATGAAAACATAGACCCTGAGAATAAGGCCTCTGAAAAAAAAGTTATGTGTTAATGAAAGATAGCTCAGGACAGAAAGACATGAAATACTGAGAATTACCAGTAGAATCTAGAAGAAAAAAATTGTAGACAGAACAGAGACTAATCTTGCAGTTTTTCTAGACTAAGTATTAACCTGCTCCATGAGAGGAAGAATTGATAAGTTGGCCTTAAGACTCCATTATATATTTTTTATACTTTGTGATGAATTGGAATATGCAAATAGTAATACATAATCTTACATATTCAAGATATTAGTAATATATTCAAATTCTCATTCTAAGTAAGGATTTAAGCCTTCTACAGATACAATTTTTGTCCTTATAAAGGCTTAGGCAAAGAACTCTTTCTGGTATTATTACTTATACATATTTGAAGAGAATGGACCTTACTTGCATAGCATGGTCATGACACTGGTGTCTAGATTGCAGAAAAATAAAGCGCATCCTTTGCAAAATTCTGCCTTAATGATAATTATGCTTGGAATTTTTTTCTCTTTGATAATATTACCACAAAAGGAAAACGATCCCATTCAGTTGATATAGTAAAATTTTTTAAGTTATGCACTGAAGAGGTTTCTCCAAAGTTAAGCATAAGATTGTCATATGGCTCGGTAATTCCAGTCCTGGGCATATACTAATGAGAGCATATGTTTACACAAACAACATGACTATGAAGGTTTAAAGCAACATTACTTATGGTAACCCAAAGGTAGAAACAATTAGGACATGTAAGCAACCTAAATGTCCATCTGCAGAGGAATGGATAGAGATGTGGTACATATATACAGTGGAATATTTCTCTGCTATAAATGGAATGAAATACTGCCACTTGCGGCAACATGGATGAACCTAGAAAGTGTCATACAGAGTGAAGTGAGTCAGAAAGAGGAAGGCAAATATTGTACAGTACAATTTTTATGTGGAATCTAGAAAAATGGTACAGATGAACTTATTTACAAATAGAGTCACAGCTGAAGAGAACAGACTTATGCTTACCAAGGGGAAGGAAGGGGGGATGAGAGTGAGATTGACGTGTAAACCCTGCTGTCTATAAAATAGGTAACTAATGAGAACTTAATGTGTAACAGAAAGAACTCTATCTACTTAGTGCTCTGTAGTGACCTAGATGGGAAGGAAATCCAAAAAAGAGTAGATATATGTATGTGTCTGATTCACTTTGCTATGCAGCAGAAATGAACAAAACATTATACATTGAGATACTCCAATATCCATTAGTTTTTAAAAAAAGATTCCATCTCTCTCCTTTTTTCTTGCTGGGATAGAGAAAAACATTTGGGAGACACGTAATATACTGGGATAGAAAGAAGGCTATGGTCTTTTATTAGTCACTCTGAAGAGGACCTTTTCCCTAGTGTAGCCTGATCAGTGAATACAGATGCATCACTGTCCAAAGTAAATGAGTCACATTAAATTTTTGTGGGTGAAAGTTTCCTAAAATAGACAGTGGACTTAAACAATAACATGTCTGCAGGGTTTTGTGTGTATATGCATTGACATTATATGGGAAACCAATTTCAATATTTCTGTGTTTGTATAGAGAGTATAGTTATACCAAACTATAAGATCACTCAAAAAACTGCAAGTATAACTATTTTAAGGACAATAACTTTTTTTAACAGTGAGCAAGTTAAAATGGCTTTTGCGGCAACCTTCCACTTACAAGCAATATGGATAGTTTACCTTCAGGTCAGGACGCTCCTGTCACTAGAGTTTACTCCAGTGGCTTTGAGTATGAAGTGTGTTTATGAAAACCCAGTGGAGTTTTATAATTAGCAAAGCCCCACATACACTCCCAGCTATAACACATGACACTCAGGCTGATGTTCTCCAGTGTTTTCTCCTGGATCTGGGGCCATTTCTTTGTTTTGCTGTGTGCTGTTGCTCCTCTGGCTCAGGATGGATTCGTGTGATTTGGCTTTTTTGCTATTGGGCATCAAACACCAATGAGTTGGCACCTATATCTGTGGTGACATGTTATTAATTTCACGTGACTGTTTATTTTACTTCATCCTTAGCATTTTTAAAAGTACACTTAAAAGATGTTTAAGCAATATTTTCTCTCCAGGAACAAAAAAATAAATCCAAGAACAGAACTTCTACATAGTTTGTTGCATCAAAACTTATTCAAAAATATTTGCTAATTTATTAACATTCCTTTTTCCAAAGGACTTAAGGTAGCTGTAAAGTTATTTCACGGTGTTAAAATCAAAAGTGAAAATAGAAGTCATACAGTAAATAAAGGTATAAAGGTATAAGTGAACATATATGCAAGAAATGAAATAAAGAAGAAATATTAAATTCTGAATTTAAGAATAAATTTTGATAGATTTTAGCCAGCCCATGGAAGGTTCATTTTTTTCTTTTTACTAAACATTAAATAGCACTTCCTTTTTTTATTGAACTATACTTGATTTACAATGTTGTGTTATTAATAATTTTAGCTACAGAGCAAAATGATTCAGTTATACATATATCTACTCTTTTTCAGATTTTACTCCATTATAGGTTATTACAAGATACTAAACATGAATATGTTTCCCTGTGCTATACAGTATGTCTTACTGAACAGTATTTCTGGTTTCAGATGGTAGACTTAGCATTAGTAGACTTAGCACATGCATTTCTGTCCCTTCCCTCTTGAAATTGCAATATATGGTAGTAAAGGAATCAACTCATAAAATGGAGAGAATGGGAGGAGACATATTCTTGAAAAAGACACCAATACTTTTCTAGAAGATGTGAGGAAGATAGAACTGTTAACAGATTAAAAACAAATAATAGCAGTCTCGAATCATAGGAGGGAATGCAACGATAAAGAGATGACTGATCTGTATAGCAGAACTTCAGAGATGATCCCAGCCCAGAGAAGATGAGCAGTGGAAACATGAGGCAGGGAATCCAAACTGGAAGGTTAATTAGAAGGTTGACCATTGAATGAAGAGTGGGATTGCAGCATCCCTTCCTTTCTGCCCATCGACTTTTCAGGACAGGTAGAATGCAGGCATTTTTAAGCAGCCTAATATAGAACTTTCAGGCAAAAACAAAGAAGAACAAAACAGTAATAACAAGACAGCCCTAAAACCACTTTTTAAAAGAAAACAAATAAATAAAATTAGGTCTTCCAGTATAAAGTCCTTCTTCTCCTAGCATTTGAAAGCTCCGTCTTTACCACAGTGTAAATGCCTAATTTACCTTTGCGTGCTAAGTCACTTCAGTCATGTCTGACTCTGTGTGACCCTATAGACTGTAGCCTGCCAGGCTGTAGCCTGTCCATGAGATTCCCCGGGCAAGAATACTGGAGTGGGAGGCAATGCCTTTCCACTGCTCTCTTTAATATGAAGCCTGCCAGTAGACCAGGCTGCCCATATGCTCTGAACTTTGAGTTGAACATCATCTTTGTGTGAGACCTAGCTTTAAAATTAAAATAGTTAAACAGCAGCCTAGGACACTCATAGTCAGTATCTTAGAAAATCAATCCAGTCTATTATTCTCATCTGTCAAAAGCCAGCCAAAGGTCATAAAAAATATGAATCAACCCAGTAGCATTAAAAAGGCAAAGAAAAATACTTGCTTCAGAGGAAGCATAGATAATTTAGAGAAAAGAAGATAACTTTAAAAGAAGTTAATTGTCATCCTCATGAAAATTTGAAAGGATCAGTTCAGTTCAGTTGCTCAGTCGTATCTAACTCTTTGCAACCCCGTGGACTGTAGCACACCAGGCCTCCCTGTCCATCACCAACTCCCGGAGTTTACTCAAATTCATGTTCATTGAGTTGGTGATGCCATCCAACCATCTCATCCTCTCTCATCCCCTTCTCCTCCTGCCCTCAATCTTTCTCAGCATCAGGGTCTTTTCAAATGAGTCAGTTCTTCATATCAGGAGGCCCAGGTATTGGAGTTTCAGCTTCAATATCAGTCCTTCCAATGAATATTCAGGACTGATCTCTTTTAGGATGGACTGGTTGGATCTCCTTGCAGTCCAAGGGACTCTCAAGAGTCTTCTCCAACACCACAGTTCAAAAGCATCAATTCTTCGGCACTCACCTTTCTTTATAGTCCAACTCTCACATCCATACATGATTACTGGAAAAACCATAGCTTTGACTAGACGGACCTTTGTTGGCAAAGTAATGTCTCTGCTTTTTAATATGCTGTCTAGGTTGGTCATAACTTTCCTTCCAAGGAGTAAGCGTCTTTTAATTTCATGGCTGCAATCACCATCTGCAGTGATTTTGGAGCCCTCAAAAAGTAAAGTCAGCCACTGTTTCCCCATCTATTTGACATGAAGTGATGGGACCGGATGCCATGATCTTAGTTTTCTAATGTTGAGCTTTAAGCCAACTTTTTCACTCTCCTCTTTCACTTTCAGCAAGAGGCTCTTTAGTGCCTCTTCCCTTTCTGCCATAAGGGTGGTGTCATCTGCATATCTGAGGTTATTGATATTTCTCCTGGTAATCTTGATTCCAGCTTGTGCTTCTACCAGCCCAGCATTTCTCATGATGTACTCTGCATATAGTTAAATAAGCAGGGTGACAATATACAGCCTTGACATACTCCTTTTCCTATTTGGAACCAGTCTGTTGTTCCATGTCCTTCTAACTGTTGCTTCCTGACCTGCATACAGATTTCTCAAGAGGCAGGTCAGGTGGTCTGGTATTCCCATCTCTTTAAGAATTTCCCACAGTTTATTGTGATCCACATAGTCAAAGGCTTTGGCATAGTCAATAAAGTAGAAAGAGATGTTTTTCCTGAGCTCTTTTGCTTTTTCAATGATTCAGCAGTTGTTGGCAGTTTGATCTCTGGTTCCTCTGCCTTTTCTAAAACCAGCTTGATCATCTGGAAGTTCATGGTTCAAGTATTGCTGAAGCCCAGCTTGGAGAATTTTGAGCATTACTTTGCTAGTGTGTGAGATGAGTGCATTTGTGTGGTAGTTTGAGCATTGTTTGGCATTGCCTTTCTTTGGGATTGGAATGAAAACTGACCTTTTCCAGTCCTGTGGCCACTGTTGAGTTCCAAATTTGCTGGCATATTGAGTGCAGCACTTTCACAGCATCATCTTTCAGGATTTGAAATAGCTGAACTGACATTGCATCACCTCCACTAGCTTTGTTCATAGTGACGCTTCCTAAGGCCCACTTGACTTCACGTTCCAGGGTGTCTGGCTCTAGGTGAGTGATCACACCATCATGATTACCTGGATTGTGAAGATCTTTTTTGTACAGTTCTTCTGTGTATTCTTGCCACATCTTCCTAATATCGTCTGCTTCTGTTATGTCCATACAATTTCTGTCCTTTATTTTGACCATCTTTGCATGAAATGTTCCCTTGGTATCTCTACTTTTCTTGAAGAGATCTCTAGTCTTTCCCTTTCTGTTGTTTTCCTCTATTTCTTTGCACTGATCACTGAGGAAGGCTTTCTTATCTCTTCTTGCTATTCTTTGGAACTCTGCATTCATATGGGTATACCTTTCCTTTTCTCCTTTGCTTTTCACTTCTCTTCTTTCCTAGCTATTTGTAAGGCCTCCTCAGACAGCCATTTTGCCTTTTTGCATTTCTTTTTCTGGGGCTGGTCTTGATCCCTGCCTCCTCTGCAATGTCACGAACCTCCATTCATAGTTCATCAGGCACTGTGTGTATCAGATCTAGTCCCTTAAATCTATTTATCAGTTCCACTGTATAACCATAAGGGATTTGATTTAGGGCATATCTGAATGGTCTAGTGGTTTTCCCTACTTTCTTCAATTTAAGTCTGAATTTGGCAACAAGGAGTTCATGATCTGAGCCACAGTCAGCTTCCAGTGACTGTATAGAGCTTCTTCATCTTTGGCTGCAAAGAATATAATTGAACTGATTTTGGTGTTGGCCATTTGGTGATGTCCATGTGTAGAGTCTTCTCTTGTGTTGTTGGAAGAGGGTATTTTCTATGACCAGTGTGTTCTCTTGGCAAAACTCTACTAGCCTTTGCCCTGCTTCATTCTCTACTCCATGGCCAATTTTGCCTGTTACTCCAGGTGTTTCTTGACTTCCTACTTTTGCATTCCAGTCCCCTATAATGAAAAGGACATCTTTTTTGAGTGTTAGTTCTAGAAGGTCTTGTAGGTCTTCACAGAATTCAGCTTCTTCAGCATTACTGGTCGGGGCATAGACTTGGATTATCATGATATTTGAAAGAATATTGCATCCAAAAATAAGGAAGCCACAAAAAAAAAAACATGAATGGAGGACCAAAATGAGTGCTTTGTCCCTGATGACTGCAAAAATTTAATAGATTGCTATAAAGGTCAAAATAAGAAAATCAGAACAGAGAAAATACTAAGAAAAGAGAGAAAGTAAAAAATACAGAGGATTAATCAAGGGAGCTTGATGCTGATCTAATAGGATTTCTGGAGAGAAAGAACATAGGACAATGGAAGGGAGAAAGTTAATGATGGAAAAATTGAAGAAAACTTGCCAACAACAAAGCATAAGAATTATTGAACATTGCAAAGGTCTATTAAATTCCCAGAATGTTAAAACACATATTCCTATTGGAAATTTTAGAAAACAAGAAATTTTAAAAAGTAAAGTTCACATCTGGGTTACAGAGAACATGTCATATTTATGATTCATGAAAATCTGTCAGTTTGACATCAGAGAGCTTATCAACAGCGTTGGATCCTAGAAGCAATGAAACAATGCCTTGGAAGCACTGAGGAAATATTCTAGGCTTAGTCACAGTGGCAATCAAGTATGATGGTAAAATGCAGCTTTTTTTCAAATTTTCAGAAACGTTTTTAAGAAGGTTATTTTTTAGACTTAAAGTCTAATTTCATCAACTTTTATAAACTTTTTCTACGAAGTTTACTTGAAGATTTGCTTGAGTGAAGCAAAGGTGAAAAGTAAGAAATTGAATGACATGGGGGAAAAATACTGAAGAATTAACCCAGGAGTAATTTGAGAATAAATCCTGGCACATTGATTAATATAGGAAACCTAGAAAGCTATTGGTTCCCATTATGTTCAGGCATAATTATGGCAGAGACCAGCAGGCCTGAGTAGATGCCTGGGGTTGGAGGAAAGAGGCAGAAAGAACTAAGGACAAGGACAAGAAATGAGGCTGCAGAGTTGTTGGAGATAAGTTACAGCTCATTCAGGCTGTGAGATTTTTTTCTAAGAGTAAGTGTAAGCTAAATCTTACAGTTGAAAATTGTTGACAGGTAGAAACAGTGTTTAAAATAGAATTAGACTTGAATGTATGTGACAGCAAAAACCCCGCAAAAGTTAATAGTGGCTTTAAAAGAAGTTTTATTCCCTTCTACAAACCAAGTCCCATAGTCAAAGTCCTACTACAGAATTTCATAATTTCATCAAAGCCCCAGACTCCATCTAGCTTTTTTCTGTGCTACCTAGACGATATGGCTCTTGTCAGGACTGTTTTCATTCCACTCAGAAGGAGGGAGAAAAATGGAGATGAAGGACATCACCCTTCCTTGGTAGAGATGGCTCACACCATTTTTATGTACATCTCATTGATTAAACATTAGTCATATGACCAGGGGGAGTGGTGTGGGACTGTGTACTTGCTAATACTTTTGAGGTTGGATGAAGCTCTTTGTGAAGGAAAAATGGACAGATAATTGGGCACTACGGGCAGCCTTTTCAACTGACTCCAAAAATAAGTCCTTTTGGTGGTAATTTTTATAGGCTTTAATAGCCATTTCTTACTACCCATTGTATTGACTTTAAAACTTTCATTGTATGTGGTGAGACCTGAAATGCAAAGCTCTTTAGAAAATAGATTTGCTAAGTGAAGGCATTAGACTTTTCATAAGGGTCCATTAATTGATATGAATATAAAATATTTTTATTAGGTTAATATGTTATACATTTATGTATCACTACTCTTTATGTGGATACACTTTTGACTCATAAAGTAGAATTTCACTTAACTGAATTCATTGTAGTTTATTGTTGTGTAATTCATCAGTGAACACTTGCACACTTAGAATTGTTATCATGGCTGTGGGCAGGGCAGATTGTAATTTGAGGGTAGGAAAATTTCTAATTTTAGAAAAGCCAACTTCATTCTAGAGAGAGCTGGAAACCATTCTTATCAGATTTTATTACAAAGGTTTATTTGTGTGTTATTTATTTTTGACTTTATTTTATATGCTCTGCATATTTTTTTCTTTTCGCCTGGATTCTTTCACTTGCTTCTACTACTTATTATCATGTTGCAGTGTTGCTGTTTTACTTTTTATAAGACACCTTATAGTGTTTTTGGAACAAGATGAGTATAAACACAAAATCTGATAATAGGTTCCCCTCTCACTGTAGCCAGGTACTGGCTATTGGAGTCAAAACTTTTATATCTAGGAATTGCAAAAGTCTTTCCATCTGGGTATAAAAGAGATTAGTTCCAAGATGCATTAACAGTGGACTTTAGATGTTTAATTATCCTTTGAAGTTATATCCAATTTTTTTCCCCCTGTTTCTTTGAAATGGCTTGAAATTTGCCATGAATTTCCAGCTGGCTTCTGGCTTCAAATTTCCTAGAATTATGGTCTCCTTTTAAACCCTAAATCAGATTTTGGCAGTGCCTTCATTTCTTCAACAGCTTACTGATCTTGTCTTTTGACTGTTGCCTTCCTTCATTTCTTCATTTTCATTCTTTGGATATTTAATGTCATTGTCATCCATCATCAACTCTTTGAATCTTGAGTGGTTCTATTTGCTTTGTCTTCCTTTTCTTCTTCTTCTGTGATGGCTGTGAGATATCAAGTGTTTTCCTTGGGGATTTTCATTTCTCTCTTACATTTATTTTTAGCTTGCTCTGGGGCTATTGAACCCAGACTTCCTCTCATTTAATCCCGCGTTTCTATGGATTATCTCGTCATCATATCCAAACATAACTGCCAAATGTACAGTCTTCATCTTGGCTTGGGTCAATCCTCGTGATCTTTTATGAGCCACACTGAGACCTTTGAAGTACTAGTATGCTCTCTCCACTGATGGCTGCTGGCAGAGAGACAGGCTGCCTGAGACTGATGGGGGTGGGGGATGGGCAGGCACAGCTGCCAAATAGTTGTGGCATCATAAACAGTGCAGCGTGCCTTGCCAAAAACTACGCGTTGACCTTGTTTGGCTTCCAGAGTGATGAGGTAAGGCTTCATATTGAAATAAATTGGAGACTGTGAAAGACTAAGCTACCATCAAATACTTAAAAGTAATCGTTTTCAAATGCAAGACACTTTTAAAAGTAAAAATGATTGTCACTCTTCACAAATTATAGATTTCCTTTTTGCTTGAAGAATTTGACATTTGCAATGATTTACCAGAGTCAGTATTGGTGGACCTAAGTTGAGTATAACTTGAGCTATGCAGTAGTTCCACTCATCTCCAGAGATCGGAATACTGAAAGCACACAAGATACAATAATAAGAAGGATCATGTGCAGAGAGAGAATATACCTGGTATTAAATGTCTCTAGTTCACATTATATAGAGTTTGCAGGTTTTATTAAGTTAGGAAATAACCCAGGTGCAGGAGGAGAAGGGGTGACAGAGGATGAGATGGTTGGATGGCATCATCACTCAATGGGTATGGGTTTGAGCAAACCCCGGGAGATCGTGGAGGACAGGGAAGCCTGGCGTGCTGCAGTCTGTGGGTTGCAGGGTCAGACAAAGACTGAGCAACTGAGCAACAGCAAACCAAGGTGCTAATCAACAGTGCGCAAATCCACAGAAAGCTCGCTGGGGCTCTGGTCAGGAAGTCCATAGCCCATCAGTGGCTAATACAAGTGCTTCTGTTTTTTATGTCTCAGTTGACAACCAGTATGGGAATGAACATAACGATGATCAGAAATTAACTTTTATTGGTGAAGTTGGCAGCTTACAAATTAGCATAATTTCACTGCATAATGAAATTAGAAGTTTTCAGGAAAAAATATTTTGGTTAAAAATGTTTGGAGACACTCTGCACATTTGTATGAATGTAGAACAAGAAACCAGCAAGGCTTAAACTCTTTTCTCTTAAAATAGGACCCAATGCTTGATCCCTAAATAATACTGTGACAAGCCATTGGTTTAGAAGATTTCGTGTTGTCTGGAGTTGACTACCAGGTACTAGTTCCTGCTTCTGGAAGGTTGTCATATCTGGCTTCAGTTAATTTTTCATCCAGGTAGAAATCTGTCCAGTTAAAAGGACAGAGCTGGCATTTTAGTGAAACTACAGTACAGACTATTTTTACCTGCTTGTTAATGAATAATCATTTAATAACTGTAAGTATAGGAGAATGTTGTATAAGACTTGCTTTTATTGTAACCTGGTAGATCATTTTATTGAATGATTAACTTCCAAACCAACTTCAGAAGACATGAGACTGAAGTGTGTAATATTGGCTATTCTATTACTTAAAATTTCTACTATTTTGAAGAATTAAAAACTTGTTATTTTCTTTAAATTTATTTTTACTTCTTTGATTATTGCTGAGGAAGATGTTAATTTTTAAGTGTTAACTGTGTGTATCTCCAGTTTTGTCGATGCTTAGTTCATGATCTTTGTTGATTTAGCTTGCAAATATTTTACCCAGATATTTCTTACTGTTGAGGTTTATGGGTTTTTTTTTTTTAATTGACAGAATTTTGAAAATTTTAGATCTTTAACTCGTTCCTTTGTTTTTGAGTTTAGGCTTTTTTCCTCCACTCCCATGACTGGCAAATTTGCTTACCTAACTTTTATTATTTTTTAGATATAATTTATTATTAGTTTAAAAAAATTTTACATTTAATTTTCATAATTATGGAGTTGTTTCAGAACTGTTTATCAAATGAATCTTCCCCTTCTTATTTATTTGCAATGCCTTGTTTATTACATATTTGATTCTTATATTGTTGTTAGTACTATGTTCTTCACATTATTAGAACTTTATAACATATTTTAACATTTGTTAGGGTTAAACTCCTTTCACCCATTACTCTTCTTTTTAAAAATTTTCTGAACTCCTTTCATCATTTATTCTTGTATGAAATCTAAAAGTATTTTATCTAGTTTCAAAAGAAGCTCCTTTTGAAATTTTGATATAATTTTTGCCTATTTATGAATTAATTAAAAGATAATATCTTACTAATGTTCTATTTCCTCATCCATGAACATGGGATATTTCATCCTATATTAAGATTGTTACTTAGATGAGTAACTCAGAAAAGATATTCATGATTCTTATACATGTGTTGAAGACTGTTTCTACATATTTTATGTTAATGAGGATCATGAACATCCTTTGTCCGTTCTAGATTTTAAATGGGGCTGTCTGATATAGTTTCTATTAAGAAAATGGTGACTGGTTTTAGATAGACTACTATTTTTGTATATAAATAAAATACTTTTTTAATCCTAGTTTTTAAAATAGTTTTAAAACCAGGATGGGTCTGACTTTTACCATAATGATTTTTAACAGCTGTGTTGTGATAATCAAACATTTTGTAAGTTTGTTTTGGGTCTTTTGATATGATATTTTACATGAAAAGATTCCCAGTTATTAAACTCCGTATCCAGAGAAATGTTTTCTAAGTTAAAACTTAATGAATCCCAGTATATATAATAATTTATTACATCTCTTACATAGAGATTATATTATTGTGTATTTAAAATTTTTACCTAAATGTTTCTTTTTGTTTTTATTAAACATCTCCTCAATCATATTTTAAGTCTGGAAAGCTAACAATTTAAAAAAAAATATTAAGGCTGAGTTTCTCCCACCTTTTATTTATTTATTTATCGCCTCAGGCTCAGGAACAGATATTTAGTTTGGAAAGATTTTTCTCTTTTCAATTATACTTGGAAAATTTACTGTTTCACAAAATGGCTTGCTAATGTTTTTCTTTCACATAACTTATTCCTTCTCCTACTGGTTTCAGGAAATTATCTGTGGCCAAGGCTGTTTTGTTATTTTTGTTAGCATGTGACTCACATCCTTCTGTCTTTCTTCATTTAGTCTTAAACAAACGTAAAGGATATGATCAAGGGACTGAGGCGATGCAGCAATGACATAAAAGAATCATTATTTAATGAACACTTTTGTATTTTATACAAATGCACTATATATGACCCAAGTGTTGAACAATCGGGACTTAATGATTGTTATCTTTTAAAAACTGAAATTTTTGGATTGAGGTGCTTAATGCCACCTTTCTAGGGGAGGCCCTCATTAATCACATTTTTCTTGGGGCTCAGGTTTTGTGACCCTTAGATAGCATTCTATACAAATTCTACTGAAGTGTAGGAGATCAAGAGAGTGATTATATGTTTTAGAAATCTTTTCACTAGACAGTACCCCTGGGATAACTTGAGGACACAGATTTATCTCTACAGAGTACAAAATACAACTCTTCGGTACAGACATTTGTACCATGTAGACATGGACCAAGTATCTAGAAGATGTCCCATAGTCAAACTATTCTGATACATACCAGCAAATGGCATTGACCATAATATTGATTAAATCCATTTTAACTTCCAGGACATGAAGAATCTGAACAGTTACACAAAAATAGGGAGTAGGAAGTCAATCATATGACGAAGGAAAGAGAGCCAGCGTTGTTATTTCTTTATCAGATTATAGCTTGAAAATAACAAGAGCAACTTAAGGGATGCTGTATGGTCCACTGGAAAGAGTAGGGGAAGAAGACATGTGGTTGTGAATCCCCTCTACCACTTTCTTGAGTAGTTGGACAAGTTAACTTCATTCAGCCTCAGTTTTCTTATTGATAAAATAGAAATGATAGCAACCATATCATAGAATTGTTTTATCCCATGGATGAGTGTATGTTTGTGTGCATGTGTTTTTCCTAGTCCTCTGCCATTCAAAGACATTCCAGACCAGTAGTATGGGCATGACCTGGAAACTTGTTATAAATACAGAATCTTAGTCCCTCCTACAGGGCTTCCCTGGTGGCGCTAATGGTAAATAATTTGCCTGTCAGTGCAGGAGACTTGAGAGAGGTGGGTTTGATCCTTCAGTTGGAAAGATCCTCTGGAGTAGGAAATGGCAACCCGTTCCAGTATTCTTGCCTGAAAAATCCCATTAACAGAGGAGCCTGATAGTTACTGAATTGCAACCTGCATTTTAACAAGATCTCTTAGGAGATTCATTTTTACATTTAAGAGGCACTGCCCAGCCTAGCACAGTGCTTAGTACAGGGTTATGCTCACTTAAAATAGTTTTTCTCCTCTCAAATGAGTTTCAATACATGAACTGCCTCCTTACCACATAAACAAAAAAATTCCCCCAACAAATACTCGAGCAACAAGTATTGTCACAAAATATGAGATTGGCATGTTCTCTCGTTTTGACCTTACTCTGGTTGGTCCTTCTATGCAGAATGTATGTTGGGGGTTCTCTCCTCTTTTTCATTATTTATGCTCACTTCCTGAAATAGGACGCTAAAATTGAGTTTTGAATGAGACAGCAATACGAAAAAGATGTGAATTTTCAAACACATTATAAATGCAAAATTCATCATTTCCATAACTCCTGGAGAATATCGTGAGTCAGAGAGTGGATTGGAAGAGTGGATTTAGGGCAGAAGGTATCCTTGGAGAAATCTGTGCTGTGAGCGCATCCCGCTTTGAAGACAGAGTGCCTGCTTCTCTTCATCAAAGCCATTGATGGAGAGACTTTCAAGAGCATGCAGGGAGCTTAACATGTGACTTCTACACTGAGCCTTTCTGGGCTCTGGCTGCCACCAGGTATATTCAGAGAACAAAACAAAGCTAGCTGCTGTGTTGGTGATGGAGCCTTTAGAAAAAGGAATGTTGTGATTTACCTGTACATCTATAGATGGCAGGGTCAAGAAATGTTTAAGTGTTTTCCGTGGGAAAATGTTTATGTGCTGAATAATGAATTCTCAAAAAAAAAAAAAAACACCCCAAATGAAAACAGTGCTCCCCCAACACCCAAGTTAGTAGCGTTTGTCTGTTTCTGTGGCATAAATATCACCATTATGACCGGTTATAAGCTATCAATATGGCGTCACTGAACATGGAGTTGGAAAGACATGAGTACAGTCTGCTGTGTGTGAACTTCTAAGAGCTAGCTCTAGAATATCACTGCAGAAAGAGAGAGAGTGAAGGAGGGAGGAAGAGAGAGAGGGAGGGAGAAAGAAAACAGAAACCAAATGCCAAGGGGCTGCATTGAATGCAGATTCTAGTCCCAGTAAGACGGAGAATTCACAACCATTTGGAATAAAGTTATATCCTCTCAGAGCAAAGAAATTGTCCTTGGAGTAGCTAATCAGAGACTACTTTGAGACTACATCAGAGACTCTTTGATGACTCCATCCAGATGTTCTTTGAGAGGGTCAGTTTTAAAAATCTGCAGGTTTGGGGAATGTGGAACCTGATAACCACAAGAAGGTCCATTATAATTTCACACGTTCTCTTTTCTTACCACTCACCCCTGGAAGAAGAAAAAGAGGCCAGAGAACTGGGGGAAACAGGCCCAAACTGGGGTTAGAGGAAGGAAGACTTAATGTTAAATCCAGTTTGAAATTTTGATTACTATCCTGAACTAGACGTTCTGATGACTAAATTGAGTTTCTGTTTGTCTAAAAGTGTCCATAGGAATGTTTATTATCTAAGAGTGAGCCTGTAAGTTTTCATCTGGAGTTAGAGGAAATCACCCCTACTGAACAAACTTCAGAGGATAATTGGTGGGGGAAAAGAAATCCACATTCAATTAAGTTGTTAATTACGATTGTTCAATATAACAGTTAACATAGACCTCTAAGTCTTCTAGCTGAAGATTTAACCTATAGGTTAAACTTCAGCCCATCGTGAATACTCCCTGACATTGCCTTAACAAATAAAATGTGTTTTGTAGCACTCTTTTTTCCCCTAGATTTCTATATAAATTTTGTTCCCCTAAGACTAGATATTATTTCTTCTACTTTGTAACCTCTCCTCCTCTGCTAAAACTTTCTGACCCTTATTTCCTAGTAAAGGGTGTGGTTAGCAACACTTGATAAAAGAACAGAATTAAATTTTATTTTCAGTAATTTTTATTTTTTTGGTTCAAGAAATGATTAAAATGCTCATGAAAAGAGGAGTAATATAAGTTTCTTTTTACTTAACTAATCCTTTATGGGAAATTTGGCCTTTACCATGGTCATATTATTGGGGAAAATAGATTATTTTAAACTTTCTTGTTATATTGTATTCTAGAAAATGGCATGTTTGCAATGGACATGTTCCTGGAAATATTTAGAAATTAATACTTTGTAGGATTAGAAATTATAACTTTTCATTCAAATGATATATAGTTTTATCATACCTTCCAAATGAGGAGGGAAGTTTCAGGTTCACTATGGCGGAAAGTAAGGCCTCTGGCAAAAAGACTTTTGACAGAAATGCTGTTGTCCTCAACATATTTAAGGCTTCCCAGGGGGGCCCAGTGGTAAAGAATCTGACTGCCAATGCAGGAGACATGGGTTCGATCCCTGTGTCAGAAAGATCCCCTGGAGAAGGAAATGGCAGCCCCCTCCAGTATTCTTGCCTGGAGAATCTCATGAACAGAGGAACCTGGAGGGCTACAGTCCATGGGGTTGCAAAGAGTTGGACAGGACTTAGTGATTAAACAGCAACAAATGTAAATTTATGTACATTTATATATATACACATAATATATATATTATCTCCTAGCACAATAGTTGTCCCTAGCATTCTTAGAGAACTGGAAGTGTTACTTAAAGAGCTGTATGAGGAGGAGGCTAGACCCTGAGAACTTGGTATTGGCACCAAGGTTCAGGGAAAAAGGGAGATAATGACTATACCTAAGACAAACGAAGAAACGTTTGTTACTTTTTCAGATGAGGAAGGAGGAGATGAGAGAACATGTGAATGAAGGATGGAGAGGAGAACCAACAAGATGAAGAGAACTGATATTACATAAGTAAGAGGTCAGTGGCAGTCCCTGGTGATGCTATAATAAAAGAGAATTTTAAGATAGCTGATACTATTTACTTTCAAGTTGATTTTGTGGCTGGAACATAAGTCTTTTTGTGCTCTCCATTCCAGAAATCATTTATGCTTTCACATGCTTAATGTGTTGAATATCTGTTTTGTAGAAACCAGGAAGATACATTTCAATTGGGATGTATTGGGTTGGGATATATTGGTTGGGGTGGAGGAGATATAAAGCAAGTGCGAAAACAGAATTCTAGATCAAGAAGCCACAGAAATGAAGATCTTTATCCCATTTCCTCATACCTTGTTGAATTTGTTCAGAACACAGGGAGAACTTTTTATTTCCAAAATACATGGACTCACTTGGCGTGAAGCAGTTAGTCAAATTAGTGGGTATTGTGCAGCTGACATTTGGGTTACAGAAAAATCTCCTACTGTTGCCTACATTGATATCTTGACTTGTGTTTTAACTTTTGTTTTTTGAAGAAGACATCTAACAGGCTTATTGTAAATTTTATACATACATTACTGCAGCCTTCTTCTTAAACATTCTTGAATTCAAAGCATTAGGAATTAGGAAACAGTTTTCTGCAGATGAGTTCATCTGTTTGAATGGGAAAAATGTTTGAGCAGCAAATTAATGGCAAGGGATAACTATAAATCAGCTGCCCACGTTAGCACCATGGCATAGTGCCTGCATCTGGATCTGTACCATACAGCATCAATATCACACTTAAAATTAGCAATCAATGAGCCAGAAAAAAACAGTGTTGTTGTGCAAGTTACATAAAATTAAATATATTATCTAATAAAATATTAGATATCTAATAAAATATATATTATCTAATAAAATATATATTATCTAATAAAATCTAATATATTAAAATAAATTATGCACTATGAAGGAAAAGGACCAGTTTTTTCTTGTGAGCTAGTATTATAAGGCTATAAATGAACTTCCTGGATTAAGTCTGGTTCTTTTCTGTCTTTCTCAAAGCTTTTTTTCTTTTACTCATATGTGTATTTTCTCTTTGACATAGTGAATGTCATTCATTAGAAGTCAAAAGACATAGGTTTACTGGAAACAAAATATGAATAATTGGATCTCTCAAGGTGTATGTTGATTATACTTAAATATAATTTGAGTACTTGCGTAGTAAAGAAAAATCTCAACTTACAAAACTATTAAAAAAAAAGAATTCAACTGCATTCTACAAGGGAAAAGAAGAAAATAGTCTGCAAAATAGAAACAAAGCAATAAGTTTGTTAACTTCAAATTTGGATGAAATTACCCTTAAAACTATTTTAATTTGATTCTGAGGATACCTAAATCAAGGAAACCACATATGTTGTATAAGGAAGTTTCATATAAACATGAAAGTTAACTAGTTCTATATAATTTATTCTTTATTCTGTTTTGTTAGTTTTTTATATTTTTATATTCAACTAAAAAATTCTTCTTTTGAAGAATAATTAAATTTTAATCTTTAACCTTTTTGAATTTTTAAAATAAAAAGATCAGGTAAATATTTTTAAATTTTTACTTTTTACAGTTTATTTTTATTGAAGCATAGTTGAATTACAGTGTTGTATTAATCACTGCTTATAGCAGAGTGACTGAGTTATACATGTATATACATTCTTTTGCATGTTTTTTCCATTATGGTTTATCACAGGATGTTGAGTATACTTCCCTGTGTTATATAGTAAGGACTTGTTTTCTATACATTCTATATATACCAGTTTGCATATAGGTATATATAATACAGAATTTGCTCAAACAAAATCCCAACTTAACCCTCTTCCATCCCTCTTCGCCCTGACAGCCACCAGTCTGTTCTCTGTGTCCCTGATTCTGTCTCATAAATAGGTTCATTTATATTGTGTTTTAGATTGTACATATAAGTAGTATTGTATTGTATTTGTCTTTATCTTTCTGACTTCACTTAGTGTGATAATCTCTAGTTGTATCCATGTTGCTGCAAATGGCATTGTTTCTTTTCGTGGCTAAGTAATATTCCAACCAGTCCATCCTGAAGGAGATCAGTCCTGGGTGTTCATTGGAAGGACTGATGCTGAAGCTGAAACTCCAGTACTTTGGCCACCTCATGCATAGGATTGACTCATTGGAAAAGACCCTGATGCTGGGAGAGATTGGGGGCAGGAGGAGAAGGGGACAACAGAGGATGAGATGGCTGGATGGCATCACCGACTCAATGGGCATGAGTTTGAGTAATCTCCAGGAGTTTGTGATGGACAGGGAGACCTGGTGTGCCCCGATTCATGGGGTTGCAAAGAGTTGGACATGACTGAGTGACTGAACTGAACTGAATATTCCATTGTATATATGTGCAACATCTTCTTGATCATTCCTCTTCTAATGGACCTTTAAGTTTTCCATATCTTGTCTATTGTGAATAGTGCTGCTATGAACATAAGGGTGCATATATCTTTTTGAATTATGGTTTTGGTCTCGATATATGTGCAGGAGTGGGATTGCTGGACCATATGGTAATTCTATTTTAATTTTCTGAGGAACTCATACTGCTTTCCATAATGGTTGTACCAACTTGCATTCCCATCAGCAGTGTAGGAGAGGGTTCTCTTTTCTCCACACCCTGTCTAGCATTTGTTATTTGTAGACTTTTTAATCATGGCTATTTTGACTAATGTAAGGTGGTACCTCATTGCAGTTTTGATTTGAATTTCTCTAGTAGTTAGCAGTGTTGAGCTAATTATTCATGTGCATATTGGCCATCTGCATTTCTTATTTGGAGCAATATCTCTTTAGGTCTTCTGTCCTTTTTTCTATTGGATTTTCTGTTTTCCTGTTGTCAAGTTGTGTGAACTGTTTGTATATTTTGAAAATGAAGTCCTCATCAGTTGCATTATTTGCAAATATTTTCTCCCATTCTGTAGGTTGTCTTTTTTTGTTTTGTTTGTGATTTCCTTTGCTGTGCAAAAGTTTGAAGGTTTGATTAGATTCCATTTATTTGTTTTCATTTTTATTTCTATTGCCTTGGGAGACTGACCTAAGAAAACATTGGTATGGTTTATGTCAGAGGATAATTTGCCCATACTCTCCTCTAAGAGTTTTATGCTATGTTGTCTTATGTTTAGTCTTTAAGCCATTCTGTGTATGGTGACAAGGTTTGTTCTAACCTGTTGATTTACGTGTTACTGTCCAGCTTCCCCAACACCACTTGGTGAAGAGACTGTCTTTTTCCTGTTGTGTATTCTTGCCTCCTTTCCTGACGATTAATTGACCAGAGGTGTATGAGTTTATTTCTGAGCTCTCTATTCTATTCCATTGATCTAATGTCTCTTTTTGTGCCAATACCACATTATTTTGATTACTGTAGCTTTGATGTATTGTCTGAGGTCTGGGATGGTTACACCTCCTATTTTGTCCTTCTTCTTTGGTATTGCTTTGGCAATTCTGGGTCTTTAATGGTTCCATATGAATTTTACAATTATTTGTCAGAATTCTGTGGAAAAAGGTCACAAGTAATTAAGGCATCATATTAAATCTGTAGATTGTTTTGGGTAGTTTGGCATTTTAACAATATTTATTCTTCCAGTCCGAAGGTATTGGTCCTATAATACTTTTAGGTACTATACTTTAAAAAATATTTCAATACTCTTTCCTTAGTAATTGATATTGTGAGTGAAATGTAAATCAGTAAAGATATTGAAAAATTGACTGGAATTAACAGCCCACTAGACCTAATTAGCATTTATGTAGTACTTATTATCAAGTAACCATACAACGTCTACCAATATATTCTATATGTTGGGCTATAAATATGTGATAATATATATAAAATAATTAGAAAACATATAATAAAGTAAAAATCATACAGAGTTTGTTTTTTGATCACAACAGTTTAGGAACAAATAGCCAAAGGCAATCAAAATGTCTTCAGATGTTTGGAACTTAAACAATATTTTTCAGGAAAAACACAAGACCAATGAAAAAAAATCACTAATAGAATTAGAGGCTTCTTGAAAGTAAATGAAGCCTAAAATACATCAAAGTGTGGAGGCTATAGCTAAAGCAATGCACAATGCATAAAAGAAAATTTATAGTTTATAGGCTTACTAGAATAGAAGGAATTGTAAATTAAATTCTCTAATCCCTCACTTTAATTAGAGAAGAGCTACTTGATCTCCAAATAAAAAGGAGGAAATCAGTTAATCTGAAATCAGGAAAACATGACAGAAAATGATGAAATAAAGCGTATTTTTGAAAGATCAATACAATTAAAAATCTGTGGAAAATGACAAAGGAAAAATGAGAGGAGAAATATTAATATCAGAAAATTTTAAAAAGGGGAATCACTGCAGAGTGTAAAGACACAAAAAGCAGGAGAGGAAGCCAGCACTCCTCTTACACCATAATCACACAAAGACATATAAGAAAATTATGGAGGTCGATATTCCTTAAGAACATGGATACAAACACTCTTAAAGAAACCAGTAATATACAGCTGGGATAATACATCATGTCCAAGTAGGATTTATCTCAGAAATGTGGTTGGTTTTACATTTGAGAAGTCAGTGGAGTTGATAAAATTACCAGAATAAAGATGAAAAAAAACTTTATTATTTTTATTTATTATAAAAACACCTAGAAAACTAAGTGTTAGAGGGAACTTCATCTGCCTGAAGTCACTCAGTTCAGTTCAGTTCAGTCACTCAGTTGTGTCTGACTCTTTGCAACCCCACGGACTGCAGAATGCCAAGCTTCCTTGTCCATCACCAACTCCTGGAACTTGCTCAAACTCATGTCCATCGAGTCAGTGATGCCATCCAACCATCTCATCCTCTGTCGTCCCTTCTCCTCCTGCCTTCAATATTTCCCAGCATCAGGGTCTTTTCCAATCAGTCAGCTTTTTGCATCAGGTGGCCAAAGTATTGGAGTTTCAGCTTCAGCATCAGTCCTTCCAATGAATATTCAGGACTGATTTCCTTTAGGATTGACTGGTTTGATCTTGCAGTTCAAGGGACTCTCAGGAATCTTCTTCAACACCACAGTTCAAAAGCATCAGTTCTTTGGCACTCAGCTTTTTTTGTGGTCCAACTCTCACATCCCTACATGACTACTGGAAAAACCATAGCTTTGACTGGATGGACCTTTGTTGGCAAAGTAATGTCTCTGCTTTTTAATATGCTGTTTAGATTTGTTATGGCTTTTCTTCCAAGGAGCAAGCGTCTTTTAATTTCATGGCTACAGTAACCATCTACAGTGAGTTTGAAACCCAAGAAAATAAAGTCTGTCACTGTTTCCACTGTTTCCCCATCTAGATGCCATGATCTTTGTTTTTTGAATCTTGAGTTTTAAGCCAGCTTTTTCATTCTCCTCTTTCACTTTTTATCAACAGGTTCTTTAGATCCTCTTCACTTTCTGCCATAAGGGTGGTGTCATCTGCATATCCGAGGTTATTGATATTTCTCCTGGTAATCTTGATTCCAGCTTGTGCTTCATCCAGTCCATCTTTTCACATGATGGACTCTGCATATACGTTAAATAAGCAGGGTGACAATATACAGCCTTGACATACTCTCCTAATTTGGAACCAGTTTGTTGTTCCATGTCCAGTTCTAACTGTTGCTTCTTGACCTGCATACAGTTTTCTCAGGAGGCAGTCAGGTGATCTGGTATTCCCATTTCTTGAAGAATTTCCCACAGTTTGTTGTGATCCACAGTCAAAGGCTTTGGCATAGTTAATAAAGCAGAAGAGGATGTTTTTCTGGAATTCTTTTGCTTTTGTGATGATCCAACGGATATTGGCAATTTAATCTCTGGTTCCTCTGCCTTTTCTAAATCCAGCTTAAACGTCTGGTAGTTCACATACTGTTGAAGCCTAGCTTGGAGAATTTTGGGCATTACTTTTGCTAGGGTGTGGATTGAGTGCAATCATGTGGTAATTTGAACATTCTTTGACATTGGAAAGAAAACCGACCTTTTCCAGTCCTATGGCCACTGCTGAGTTTTCCAAATTTGCTGGCATATTGAGTACAATGCTTTCATAGCATCATCTTTGAGGATTTGAAATAGCTGTTTCAAATAGCTGGTATTCCATCACCTCACTAGCTTTGGTCGTAGTGATACTTTCTAAGGCCCACTTGACTTTGCATTCCAGGATGTCTGGCTCTAGGTGAGTGATCAAACCATCGTGGTTATCTGGGTCATGAAGATCTTTTTTTGTATAGTTCTTCTGTGTATCTTGCCACCTCTTCCTGATATCTTCTGCTTCTATTATGTCCATACAATTTCTGTCCTTTATTTTGACCATCTTTGCATGAAATGTTTCCTTGGTATCTCTAATTTTTGAAGAGATCTCTAATCTTTCCCATTCTGTTGTTTTCCTCTATTTGTTTGCACTGATCACTTAGAAAGGATGTCTTATCTCTCATTGCTGTTCTTTGGAACTCTGCATTCAAATGGCTATATCTTTCCTTTTCTCCTTTGCCTTTTGCTTCTCTTGTTTTCTCAGCCATTTGTAAGGCCTCCTCAGACAACCATTTTGCCTTTTTGAATTTCTTTTTCTCAGGGATGGTTTTTATCACTGCTTCTAGTACAATGTCATAAACCTCCGTCCATAGTTATTCAGGCACTCTATCAGACCTAATCCCTTGAATCTGTTTGTCACTTCCACTGTACAACTGTAAGGGATTTGATTTAGGTCATAACTGAATGGTCTAGTGGTTTTCCCTACTTTCTTCAATTTAAGTCTGAATTTGGAAATAAGGATTTCATGATCTGAGCCATAGTCAGCTCCCAGTTTTGTTTTTGGTGACTGTATAGAGTTTCTCCATCTTCGGCTGGAAAAAATATAATCAGTCTGATTTCAATGTTAACCATCATGATGTCCATGTTTAGAGTCATCTCTTGTGTCATTGGAAGAGGGTGTTTGCTATGACCAGTGTGTTCTCTTGACAAAACTCTGTTAGCCTTTGCCTTGCTTTATTTTGTACTCCAAAGTCAAAGTCTCCTGTTACTCCAGGTGTCTCTTGACTTCCTACTTTTGCATTTCATTCCCCTGTGATAAAAAGGACATCTTTTTTTGGTGTTAGTTCTTGAAAGTCTTCATTGAACCATTCAACTTCAGCTTCTTCAGCATTACTGGTCTGGCCATAGGCCTGGATTACTGTGATATTGAATGGTTTGCCTTGGAAACGAACAGAGATCATTCTGTCATTTTTGAGATTGCACCTAAGTACTGCATTTCAGACTCTTTCATTGACTATGGGGGCTACTCCATTTCTTCTAAGGGATTCTTGCCCTCAGTAGTAGATATAATGGTCATCTGAATCAAACTCGCCTATTCTGGTCCATTTAGTTCACTGATTCCTAAAACGTCAATATTCACTCTTGCCATCTCCTGTTTGACCACTTCCAATTTACCTTGATTCATGGACCTAACATTATAGGTTCCTAAGCAATATTGTTCTTTACTACATTGAACTTTGATCACTAGTCACTTCCACAACTGGGCATTGTTTTCACTTTGGCTCTGTCTCTTCATTCATTCTGGAGCTATTTCTCCACTCTTCTCTAGGAGCATATTGGGCACTTACTGACCTGGGAAGTTCATCTTTCAGTGTCCTATCTTTTTGCCTTTTCATACTGTTCATGAGGTTCTCAAGGCAAGAATACTGAAGTGGTTTGCCATTACTTTCTCCAGTGGACCATGTTTTGTCAGAACTCTCCACCGTGACCCATCCGTCTTGGGTGGCCCTACACGGCATGGCTCATAGTTTCACTGACTTAGTAAAGGCTGTGATCCATGTGATGATGAGTTTAGTTAGTTTTCTGTGATTGTGGTTTTCTTCTGTCTGCCCTCTGATGGTAAGTTTAAGAGGCTTGTGGGAGCTCCCTGATCAGAGAGACTGGCTATGGGGGAATCTGGGTCTTGTTCTGATGGGCAGGGCCATGCTCAGCAAATCTTTAACCCAGTGAGTCTTTTCTGTTGATGTATAGGCTGGATTTCCTCCCTGTTATTTGGCCTGAGGTCATTATTAGGGGTAAAAGGCTAAATGCTTCTTACCTTGAAGATCACAAACAAGGCAAAGATGCCAATGCAGAACACTTCTATTTAACATTTTATTGAAGTTGTTACCTAGTGTAATTTCATGGCTGCAGTCACCATCTGCAGTGATTTTGAAGCCCCCCCAAAATAAAGTCTCTTACTGTTTCCATTGTTTCCCCATCTGTTTGCCATGAAGCAATGGGGCTAGATGCCATCCAGTAGTCATGTATGGATGTTAGAGTTGGACTGTAAAGAAAGCTGAGCGCCAAAGAATTGATGCTTTTTAACTGTGGTATTGGAGAAAAGCCTTGAGAGTCCCTTGGACTGCAAGGACATCCAACCAGTCCATCCTAAAGGAAATCAGTCCTGAATATTCATTGGAAAGACTGATGCTGAAATCAAAACTCTAATACTTTGGCCACCTGATGTAAAGAACCGACTCACTGGAAAAGACCCTGATGCTGGGAAAGATTGAAGGTGGGAGGAGAAGGGGTGGACAGAGGATGAGATGGTTGGATGGCATCACTGACACGATGGACATGAGTTTGAATAGGCTCTGAGAGTTGGTGATGGACAGGGAAACCTGGCATGCTGCAGTCCATGGGGTCACAAAGAGCTGGACATGACTGAGTGACTGAACTAAACTGACCTAGTGTAATAAGGCAAAACAAAAAGAAAAACATTCAGACTGAAAAGGAAGAAGTAGAATTTCTTACTTGTAAATAATATGACCAGCTATTTAGAAAACTCAATGGAATATATAAAAGTGCTACTAAAATTAATAAATGAGGTTAACTACCTATAAGCTGCAGTGGCAAACTTACGAGAACTGTAATTACAAAATAGAAATAATGGAATCCAGTTTATTTGAAGGCTGGTTACCCAGACACTAGTTACCCCTCATTTGAATATGTGTCATTGATGATGCCATATCCCATGTGTATAGCACAAGTGACTTAATTTCATCTATATATATAAGCTAAACAACCCGACTTCAGTCTTTGTGTAGATCGTTAACAGATAAAAATGTTTGGTAGACGAGGTCATGTGATTGCATTTTGGGTTTGTTTATGAAATTTAATCCGTGTAACACTTCCAATCCCAGAACTGTTTGGTTATTCATATTTATATATTGAGGGAGAATACGATGGAGACATTATTCATTGTAGGGAGACTATTTTATGATAGTGAAAGCTGTCACTTCTCTGTTACTAGAAATATTGCACAAGCATCATTTGTGCTATAAGAATCTATTCATGGGCATTATTTTTCACTAAGAGGCATTATTTACTATTATTTACTTACTATTTTGGCCATCAGATCTTGAAGTTAATAATACACTAAAAGCACACAACCTGGGGGGACACAGCATGGTTTATTACAACCAACAGAAAAAATATCTTAATTGCTTAGTTACACTGATAGTTGTTTATTTCTGTCATAACTCAAACACAGCATTTTCAAAGAAACAACTCCAGACATCTGTGAGCATTCCCTACATCCATTTCAGAAAATAATCACTGTGCATCTATAGTTTACAACTACTGGCAAAGAGTGTGATTCGCCCAGTATTTATATATTGTAAATCTGCCAGCTGTCTTAAAGTACATGAATCATCAGCATATGAAGGGATAAAAAAATAAAGATGAGCGTTAATAGTTAGGAATTGGTAGAGGGTTAAAAGCTTTCTTATTGGCATGAAAGGAAGGATTTTAGAATCTATCACCAAAAAAAAAAAAAATCATAAGTCAAGTAGGTTCTTTGTCATTTACTTGTTCCTGTTTATTGTAGACTATCCATGTACACATGAAAACATTAATCAAGTTTAAAGGCAAAGAATTGAGAGCGTGGTAGCAGTTTATAAATATTCTAAGGGTGTAAATGTCCTGTAAAGGCAGGTTTTACCATTGAACATGAGAAAAAGAGTGAACGTGAAGCAGAGCCATAAATTTAAGGCAAATGAAAATGTAGTTCAAGTATTTAGAAGAAAAACTATTTCATGAATAATCATCTCCATTAATTATTTTGGCTTAAAATGCAACAATTTATTAAAGAACATGGTTTTTTTCCTTGTGTACATCCCAAGTCTCTTTTTACTCTTTAAATTTTAAAAAGCTCTGGCCCATTTAGAGGTATAACAGCTAAGTGAAGTAGACATTTGAGCCCACAAAGCTAAACTACTGCAGATTGATTGGGCATCAAACCATAAAATATTCCATGTGAATAGAAAAAGCTTTTTGGAGGTACAGTTCTGGTGCTCTTGTCTATAAGAGACTGGAATGTTTATAGGAGGAGAAAGCAGCATTTAAAATGCTTCATAACTTGAGAAAGCTTGCTTTGTTATGTAAAACATAAATAGGGCATTATTTTTACACATTATCAGAATACCTGTGAGCATGTGCCTTTATTAAAAAGCTTTTTTGTATCTTCACTCTTTTGGAGTTGTTAATAATTTGTGTATGTGCTTCCCCCCCAATATCCTTGTAGCTCCTTATAGTAAGCTGTGACTCCCCTGAGACTGCTTTTCACTCTGTTTTAGAAAATCATGGAGCAAGCGAATGAGCCACCAGGAAAAAAAAAAACTACTACAAGCCCTTACTTGTGTCTCCCTACAAGCTGTTTTCTCTTTACTGTAATTGTTATGCTGGAACTCATAGTAACAGCCAGTGCTAACTACAAGCTTTGTCACGAGCATAAATATAAATATTCTACCCTGAGCAGTCAGATGAGAGACTAAGCCCCAACCATTCAGTGTCAGCTGAGCCGTATCTGGATTCTGTGACTATATTCAGCTATTTTTATTTTTCCATGAAACTGAAGTTAAAACGAATTTGATATGCAATAAATAAATAAATAAATAAAAGTTCTAGGGATTGCTTCAGATGGATGTGTATGTCCTTAATTCACTAAATCTAAAGGGTTAGGCTTCTAGTTTTTCAACATTATCTTATATAATTTCTCTGCAATGAAATCATATGGTTTGTAGTGTTTGGGATGTCATTAAATGGTAAACTTACTAGTACACAGGGTCTGGAGTTTTTAGCCAGCATTTCAAACAATTTAATGTTTTGGTGACAAGTATCTGCCTGACAGTTTTGAATGGCGATACTATCTTATCGTTAAGAACATACAGATCAATACTGTAATTGGAGGCTATAGACTCAGTTTTTCTAAGATTGGCATACACAAAATAGTGCTGGCAAGTCAAATCTAGTCTTCTGGGTTGGTAATTAAATTATATCACAACACAGCTATGCCCATTTAGATGTTGTCTATGATTGCTTTCATTATAATGGTAGAGTTGTATGGTTGCAACAGAGATGGTATTACCTGCAAAGCCTGAATTATCAGTTACGTGACCTTTTATAGAAAAAATTGCTAGTTTTTGCTCTGAAGCAACATGAGCATATTAATTTTTTAAGTTATAAAAAAAAAAAAAATTTTTAAGTTATAAACTGAAGAAAAGGGTGGATTTAAAGCAATCTTTGGGACTTCCCTGGTGGCTCTGTGATAAAGAATCCACTTGCAATGCAGGAGACGTGGGTTCAATCTCTGAGTCAGGAAGATATTCTGGAGAAGGAAATGGCAACCCACTCCAGTGTTCTTGCCTGGAGAATCCCATGGACGGAGAAGCCTGGCGGGCTGCAGTCCATGGGGTATCAAAAGAGTTGGACATGACTTAGTGACTGAACAACAATAAAACAATCTTTAAAACTTGTATTTGAATTCCATTTCTGCCTACTCATGGTTGCATTCATTTTTAAAATGCAACATTTTACAGCTGAATTATTAGTTGAATCTTACGTGAAGCTCTCGTAACTTGCTTAATAATCACATTCTGTTCGTCATCAAGGCTAAGAGTAGTTAAAGTCAAAAGCAGTGTTACAAGGCTCTTGGAGGAGTTGTCACCTTTGAAGTGTAAAGTAGCAAGGTGGTAGCACCTGAAATATGCTTGATTAAGTAATATGTTGATGAGAGAGCAAACCCTCCCTTAAGAAGTCAGACCTGAACATCCGTTGTAAGTCCCTCGACCCACCACGGCTGTCCCAACCTTTATGGCCTACAATTCTAGTTATGTGCCCAAACTTGGAGGTAGCTTTAGTGAAGTTCAGATTGCATGAGAAATAGTCAGTCTTAACTGTGACCTAAGAAACGTATAAAGGATGGTAGTGAGGAGAGAGACAAGTTCCCTGTTAAGCCCACTATAACCCATTTTTCTTGATTTAAAATATAATTGAACTTTCTATTAGTTACCATTCAAATTGTTATATGTCTAAATTTCATAGGCTAAATGTTTTTATAATTAATTCATATTGTTATCCTTAGGAAAATGGCCCATAATAAAACAACCCTCTAAACCCAAATCAACTAGTGGAAAAACAAGTGTATTTGGTGATACAGGATGAATATAAGCAAAACCTAGGTTTTCTTTGTGTTAGCAGTGTGGAATGGGAAAATATTTCATTCATAATAATGATGAAAATTATTTAGCAGTAAATTTAACCAAAAATATTCAGAGCCAGTTGTGTAAAATTTTATTACGGATCATAAAAAATTAATTTAGTAGAAGACATACTAGTTCTTGGATGGGAATACTTAATAACATAAAAATATCAGTGTTATATAAATACAGTGTAGTTCCTATTAGAATCCCAACATGGTTTCTGTAACAAATTACATAAAAGGCTTTTTAAAAATTATGTGGAAAAATTAATACCCAACAATAGCCAATAATACTTTGGAAAAAAATTAATAGGAGGGGAATTGCCTTCCTAGGTATTAGAATACAGAAGATACCAACCTAGGAAATCAATATGGTTTGGGTGTAAACATAGAAAATAGATCAGTGGAATAGAATAGAGGATCAAGAAGTGGTCCTCAGTATATGTAAAGATGTGTTTTAATTCAGAGGAAAATATATGGTTTATTAAGTTATGCCTCACACTGATTATTCTTCTGAAATAAAGGAAAGTGGGACCTCTAATGGCCATTTGTCCATATCATGAGAGGCTTGAGCCCATTTCCCTGAATACCTCAACCCACATTTTCAAGTTTCATCCACATTCCCTCCACATGGGGCATGACCATATACTTGGCCACTTTTGGGGCTTAAGGAACACCTGCTGCTACAGCCTTGTCTGCCTTCAGAGGGACGTGCGTGGGGAGGAGAGGCCCTCCCTCGCAGAGACCATTGGGCAGGCGTTCTGGGGTCCTGGTATCTACAGCAGACTCCAGTTTGTTAGGGGTACATGGACTCAGAAGGGGCATTAACCTTTGGCCTTTCAGACTACTTGCCCATTAAGAGATTGCATGTTCAGAGGAGGGCCAGATCAGTGCCTTCTAAAAAGTGTGGACTAGGGAAGGCTCTCTTTTGACTGATACCAGTATTGTCATGTTATTTTTCTGTCTGCTACCACAATTGTAACAATATCTCCATCAGTCAGGATCTAGGAGTAAAGATAACTTTGAGCATAATTTGTCTTTTCTTACTGATCAACATACATATGTGTATGCAAACATGTCTGTGTGTGCATGTGTGTGTATATATGTTCATAGTGGTGAGTGATAGTCGCTCAGTCGTGTTTGACTCTTTGCGACCCCATGGACTATACAGTCCATGAAATTCTCTAGGCCAGAATACTGGAGTGGGTAGCCTTTCCCTTCTCCAGAGGATCTTCCCAACCCAGGTATCAAACCCAGGTCTCCCACAGTGCAGGCGGATTCTTTACCAGCTGAGCCACAAGGGAAGCCCATATGTTTATAAGCATATATATAAGCATGGATATTGATCAGCTTGTTTGTCAGCATGGGTTACTAGTCAGGAAAGATGTAATCAGAGGTTAGACGAACAGAAAGAAATGGGAACTGTAAGCTAAACAAAAAAATTAAAAGGGGAAATAGTAAAATGATAGCATGCATTCTTTAGAAGTGTGTATTCCCTGTGGCTCAGATGGTAAAGAATCTCTCTGCAATGCAGGAGACCCAGGTTCGATCCCTGGGTCAGAAAGATCCTCTGGAGAAGGGAATGGCAGCCCACTCCAGTATTCTTGCCTGGAGAATTCCATGGACTGACAAGCCTGGTGGGCTACTGTCCATGGGGTCACAAAGAGTTGGACACAGCTGAATGACTAACACACACATAAGATATAATGCCACTTATCTAAAATGAAGGGCTTCCCTGATGGCTCAGTGGTACAGAATACATCCATCAATACAGGAGATGTGGGTTCAGTCCCTGGGTTGGGAAGATCCCCTGGAGAAGACATAGCAACCCACTCCAGTATTCTTGCCTGGGAAATCCCATGGACAGAGGAGCCTGGCAGGCTACAGTCCATGGGATAATGAAAGAGTCAGACATAACTTAGTGACTAAACAACAGCAACAACAAAGTAAAATGAGATGCTTATGATATTTGTGCATAAGAAGATGAATGAAAAGATGGGCACTAAATGTTAATAGTGATAATTTCAGGGTAGGATACCAAGTGATATCTTACTTGGCACTTTATGTCATTTGAATTTTATAAGTGATAATTTTATTTAAGTAGCAAGAGAGTAACAATGAAACCATTTTCTATATAGAAGAAAAAAAGATTAATTTGAGGGAAAGCGAGCCCGTTTTTCTCCTTGAATTGAACTGCCTAAATTACTTCTGATCCTTTGACTGCAACCTTCTGTGGTTTGTTCCCAGAATTTATCCAGAATTCAACAGTTTTGTGGAACAGAAATCATGAAGTTTTATCACAGTTTCTTTAAATGGATTGGCTAATTTGTGAGGAAAATAGACATTGTCATTCAGGTATTCCTGTTCTGCCCATACGGCACATTATCTTTATGCTGAGAGTATATTTTTGGCCTAGAGATTGATTCAGTTATCTAGCATTAAGGATTCATAATAGAAGTCAGACTCTCAGACTGGTTGCACAATCAAAAGATTTATCTAGGGAGGGAACTTAGGAGATCTGGAAAAGATGCTATAAAACCCATAAGAGGAAAAATTATTCTTTCAACATTCCTTGCTTAGAGCCTGGTGCAGTTTCCCAGATGCCTCCTTTTAGCTAATATTTCTGCCTGCCATTTATAAATGTTGGGTAACATTTAAAAGAAAACAAGAATTATATCTTAAAGTAGATAAAAATAACCAAGATACCATAATAAAATGGCAAGATAAAGGGGCATAAAATAAAATACAAATAACCAAGGTAACATAATAAAACAATAGGATAAAGTGGCAAGAATAAAAGTCCAGAATTAACAGAATATCATTAAAATTAGAGATAAAACAATGAAAGGTAAAGAAACTAATAGATTAAAGAAAATGAGTTGAAAAGTAAATAATATCTCAAGGGCCAAAGTAAATGAAGTCAAGAAAGAGAACATATCAATTAGAGACTATAATAAAATAAAATTATAAATAAGGACAGAATCCAGGGATTAGCTGGGACCCTTTGGGCTGAAACTGCTGTGAACAGTTCTTGGGCTTCATGTTCAATTCTTCTTCCTAAGCTGGAAGTGTGTTGGCAGAGATCTGGGGGCTTTGAGGCTCCCAGATGGATGATTTCAGGAGAGCAGAGCCCTGAGGTTTTGGCCCTGAAACTTCCTTCTTGTATTTTTCCTGTCATGACCCCACCCATCACTTCCAGTCAGGCGAAGTTGACCCTGATAGCTCCCCAAACATGTGACTGATGCAATCTTTACTTGGACACATACTCAAATATTTGCATTTCTTTGTACTAGTTTCTTTGGGCAAGGAGAAAGAATAATAATAATAAAAAAAACTTAACAAAAAGCCCCTAAATTTTGCATTTAGTCCTTACTCTCATTTTTAAAAGAGAAATCACGCTTATCCATTAGTTCCTCTCAGTTTGAAAGCCAGTTTAAATTACATCTGTGTCAGTACCAATTCATATTACAAAATTATAATATTTACCTCATTTCGTGTAAAGGAAGTTCTTTAAAAATCTGATTTTCCTCTCATTATCTAGTGTGTAATGCAATTGATACAGACTGATTTGGGTCTCAAAAATCTGTCAATAATTCTTCCAAGGCTTGAAACAAACTTAAATGGAATGGATATCACTGGGATATAAACAACGTATTTTTCTTACTTGGAGTAACTTTAGATCATTTTATTTGATTAACCTGCAGTTATTATGTCATAAGGAAAATTATTTGAATTAAACAAATGTCCTTGAATAAAATTTCACCCTGACCTGATTCCCACTTGACTGTTGTAGTAAACATACACGCCACATATAAACAGGGCCACATGCCTGTATTCCCTCTAAACAGGCAGCAGATGATAAACACGACATTGAAAGTGACATACAAGAACAATTGTGGTTTAGAAAAATCTTGAAATCTGGGGAAATCTGATAAAGACTCTTGCTCTGTAGAAGAAGGCCAGGAATGAGGCCGTTTAGAGAATTATGCATTGACTATTGTCACCTAGTCATTTATTTCTGAATTGGTGACCACTGTCCTTGGGGAAAAATTTCAGCAATATAATCTGCAAAACCTCTTCAGCAGTAGTTATTTATTCAAGAATAACAATAACAACCAAACTAGGATTGTCTTTTCCAACTCTGTGACTCTGTGGACTATTGCCTGCCAGGCCCCTCTGTCCCTGGGATTCTCCAGGCAAGAATTCTGGAGTGGGTTGCTGTGCCCTCCTCCAGGGGATCTTCCTGACCCAGGGATCACACCCACATCTTTATGTCTCCTGCACTGACAGGTGGGTTCTTTACCACTAGTGACACCTGGGAAGCTCTTTTAAGGACTAGCTAAGCTTAATATTTCAGTTCAGTGTTTCCAACCTAGGCTAAGCTTACTCAAAATAGTCCAAACTCATTTAAACTGGTTTTGAGGTCTCAGTTCTAAGGCAAGCCTAGGAATGGGTGGACATTCTGGCTGGGGGAAAGCAATGGTGGTGCCACCATTCAGGCTGTGTGACAACGTTGCCTGCTAGAGCTCCAAAGCTGCCCTAAGAGCGCCACAGAACTCAGCTTATAGTGAGGAGTCACCTGCACTACCAGGGTAAGTGGGACTCTTCCTGTATCGTAACTCACTTTGTTGAACCAGGTTAACAAGGATTTCAGCTACTTTTGGATCAAACATCCTTGAAAAACCACACATATTCCTGACTCTCAAGCCCGCTGGGGAATGGTACTGTTACAATTTATTTTTAACTCCCTTCCAACACAAGTTCTTAACACTGTCACAATCATGGTAGACTGACCAAGAAGGTCCAGTTTACCCCTTTTCTAGGGCTTACTGATCTCAGGCAAAACAGCACTCTTCCTGCAGAAGCATTTAGCTGAGCAGCATACTCAAAACTGTTGTTTAAAACCCTGGATCCTGATCATCTTTATTTCAGATGAAGTACTTGCAGAACTAGTATTTGCCCTGAAATTATAGGCACCACCTATAACTTCCTTGCTTTGCACAGTGAATCTAGATTGTGTCCAGTGCTTAGAGAAGATTCACACAATCTCTAGTCTACCCAATACTACTGTTGCTGGCACCCTCCCCCCCATATTGTGGAAGAAGCCATCAGTTCAGAAGATTAGGTATATTCATTTCTCTTTGTCTCGTTTGTGTAGATCAGCACTGCTAAAATCCAGTTGAGCTCTTTCAAATGCTAAAAGATGATGCTGTGAAAGTGCTGCACTCAATATGCCAGCAAATTTGGAAAACTCAGCAGTGGACACAGGACTGGAAAAGGTCAGTTTTCATTCCAATCCCAAAGAAAGGCAATGCCAAACAATGCTCAAATTACCACACAATGGTGCTCATCTCACATGCAAGCAAAATAATGTTCAAAATCCTCCAAACCAGGTTTCAACAGTACCTGAACCGTTAACTTCCAGATGTTCAAGCTGGATTTAGAAAAGGCAAAGGAACCAGAGGTCAAATTGCCAACATCCGTTGGATCATTGAAAAAGCCTGTTCCAAAAAACATCTACTTCTGTTTTATTGACTATGCCAAAGCCTTTGACTGTCTGGACCACAACGAACTGTGGAAAATTCTTCAAGAGATGGGAATACCAGACCACCTGACCTGCCTCTTGAGAAATCTGTATGCAGGTCAGGAAGCAACAGTTAGAACTGTACATGAAACAACAGACTGGTTCCAAATAGGGAATGGAGTATGTCAAGGCTGTATATTGTCACCCTGCTTATTTAACTTCTATGCAGAGTACCTCATGAGAAATGCTGGGCTGGATGAAGCCCAAACTAGAATCAAGATTTCTGGAAGAAATATCAATAACCTTAGATATGCAGATGACGCCATCCTTATGGCAGAAAGCGAAGAAGAATTAAAGAGCCTCTTGGTGAAAGTGAAAGAGAAGAGTGAAAGTTGGCTTAAAGCTCAACATTCAGAAAACTAAGATCATGGCATCTGGTCCCATCACTTCATGGCAAACAGATGGGGAAACAATGGAAACAGTGATAGACTTTATTTTGAGGGAGCTCCAAAATCACTGCCGTTGGTGACTGCAGCCATGAAATTAAAAGACGTTTACTCCTTGGAAGGAAAGTTATGACCAACCTAGACAGCATATTAAAAAGCAGAGACATTACTTTGCCAACAAAGGTCCATCTAGTCAAGGCTATGGTTTGAAGGCAGGAGAAGGGTCGACAGA
Organism: Cervus elaphus; assembly: GCF_910594005.1. NCBI lineage: Eukaryota > Metazoa > Chordata > Mammalia > Artiodactyla > Cervidae > Cervus > Cervus elaphus. The sequence goes on along the minus strand of NC_057832.1, from coordinate 35,456,484 downwards.
GGATGGGATGGTTGGATGGCATCACCAACTCAATGGACATGAGTTTGAGTAAACTCCCGGAGTTGGTGTTGGACAGTGAGGCCTGGTGTGCTGCAGTCCATGGGGTCACAAAGAGTCGGACACGACTGAGCGACTGAACTGAATTGAACTGACTGGCAATGCTAGAACAGGTACCTGGGCTTGTTTCATGTTGCCTGACCTTACTGTTGTCCTGTGGAGCCTGCCACAGAGACTAAGAGGAAACCAGAAGGTTTAGAGCAAGCTACCTGGGCTCCCAGGGTTGTAGAGATGTAGCACCCAGGGGAACAAGAGGAACACTGAACAAAAGAGTTAATTTGAAAAGCCCACTACAACCCACTTTTTGCCCAGCAGGCCTCTGTACATTTTTGCCTACCCTAGGTTCAAGGATAATGTTTAATTTAACTCACATCTTGAAAAGCCTGGTCTTGCACCCCACATTCCCCAACTAGGCAGCTCATAAAACAGCATCCAATGATTACTCAGTGTTTGCCAATCAGACTTCCCTGTTTGAATTTTCTCCCACCTCTTGGATTCCCCGTTTCTCATGTTCCCTGTCCTGTCTCTGTAAGCACCTACTGCATGTTTCCTAACTAGACTTTTGGTCCTAGAATTCTGTTCGTCTCTTGCATGTCACATAATCTCTCTAAAAGCAATAATGGATATTGACCTTCTCCCTCTTTTTTGGTGTCATCTGTATATTTCCATATCTGCCTAGCATTCTTGCAGACCAGGGAGATGTTGGACAAGGCTAATACCAAGAGAAAATTGTTGAAAATCGTTCACTCCAACAAAAATTATTTCAACCCGGTTCTACCTTTAAGAAATCTGGTTCAAAAGGATTCAGATTAGGTTAGTGTATTAAATTTACCTTTTAACAAAAATCACATTTCAAATTGACATCTAATTCCTCTCCATCTTGTTTCAGTTCTGATCAGTAGTCTGTTCAGTAGGCAACAGCAGTAAATTGAAAGAGGAATGTTTTTTCTCTTTTGGCACCTTAAAGTCTTTTGGCTGTGAAAGAATTACTTACTCAAAAGTATACCATATTTATATATCATGAGTCTATTTTGAGTCTAAGAAATTTCATTTTGAGAAACATCAGATGAAGTATTTTGATCAAATAGATTTTGAAATCTTAGAAAACCATAAATTAAAAAACATACACTTCCAACCTTATTTCTTTGAACTTCTAAATGTAAAGATAAAATCATTAATGCCTGAGAATGTGATGGCAGAAGGCAGCATAACTTTAAAATCCAGTATTATTAAGGGAAATGGGGAAAGAAAAGCGAATGTTGAAACTATGCAAACTATTTCCACTTGAAATGTAGTTCTTAAACTTCCAGACTTTGACCAATACTTTTCAAAATATCTCATCAACACCAAAAAGGTATATATTTTTAGGTACCAAATTGTTTCAAATTCTAAAGAAAGGAGTCTTTTTCTATTAAAAGGATAAAGAAGAACAGTTTAGAAGTCATTTTCCTTTCAAGCCGTGTTTATATTCAGGTTTTTTTTAAACCAACCTAAACATCTTTTTATGCACCATGTTTTTTCAATCAGTTTTTTGGCAACATATCTTAAATTTAGAATTAAAACCATTTCATTGAAGGCTTTCAGGAAAGAGAGAATGAAAAATTAAGTGCTGATTTCAGACTTATTGAAGTCTCTGCCTAAATCTGCTTTGGAGAATTAATAGTGCCAAAGTTATTTCATTTTTGACTTATTTACCACTTGGCTGAAATGAGAGAATAGAAATCATTATCTTATCACATCTTTGCCTCCAGGGCCAGCAATTTCCCTTCAGTGACTGCCTCTTGAGACGATTTTTTTTTTTAAAGTGGTATTTGTATTAAATGTAGATATTCTCTTGGTCTCTACTGAGATATCTCTTCACACTTGATGGATGATACTTTAACTTTGTGCTGTCCTTTGTGAGAAGTCTAGTACTTTTGGTACCTCTTCTATAATATGCAAAATGATCGGTTGTTGGATGGCTTTTTGCCATTAATGTGTGAAAATCAATGGTGTCACCGTATGAATATAAGTGATTTGAGTGGAAATGCCTTGGGAAGGGGAATAAAACTATATATTGTTGAATCAGAAGGTTAAGAGATGGAAAAGATCTTTGAGATCATTTAGTCCACACTTATTTTAGTTGGAGTCAACAAAATTAAAATCTAGATAGTTTGGGGTTTTGCTCTAAATCCCTCAGATTATTTAAGGCAAGAATCAGGCCTGGCTTTCAAAGTCCTATTGTGGAAATGAGTAAAGTAAGTGTCCACAGTGTACTTTTAAGCAAAAAGGAATCTCTGATGTTGTTCAGTTGCCCACAAGCACTTTCAGTCAAGCCATATATTGTGAATATCATGATTCAGTTATAAAAATAAAATCTTTTGTTTTCATTTGAAGTTGGGCCACAAATACTCAAACATGCAGTTGGCAGAAAGCTAAATTTCCATCAAAGAATTTTGTTTTGTTTAGCTGATTTTTCCCATCTGATTCAATGGCCAACACAGCCAGTTTTGTAGTTAATTTAAGAGTCAAGTATTGGATAACTTTAGGTAATAATGATAATTACTGCATGTGACATATGAAGCTTACTACAATCCTTTGAGTTCAGTGTCATTTCTGGGAAATGATCTAAGACAATAGTTCTCAACTTTGGGTGAACATTGGAATCACTCAGGCTGGCTTTGGAAATACAAATGTCTGAGTTTCAGCCAGAGATTTTTGATTGGTTGTAGCTACCACATGGACATCAGATTTTATTTTGAAAGCTCTCTGGGGAATCTAACATAGAACTCAGTTGAGAACCACTCAGTAAGGAAATGGGGCTACTGTCACTGTGGATGATTAGTGGCCATTGGAAATTTCAGCTGATGCTCTAGTCATCTCAAAAATCTCTATTTCTGTTTTGTGTTCCAAAGCTAATATTGTAGCTACTGTGTTAGGGGTCTCAAAATACAAAATGATTCCTTTTTTTTTTTTCCTTTGGCCTTTAAGGACCTTGTTCCCTGAAGAGATCTGATTTAGATTCCAGTATTCTCCTGTCCTAAAGTGTGGGCATATAAGTGCAAACCAGGTGCTCTGACATGCTGGGTCAGAGTTCCCCATGGCCTGCTGCCTGGCCTTTAGGGAGCACTCACCTCCATCCTCTGCAGGGTGCACAAATCAGTAAATCAGTGCTAAGATGCATCTCTTCTTCATCTCATTTAGAGCTTAAACACACTTTGATATTGTTTTGCATATTGTTGCTGTGTTGCATGATTAAGGTATTTAATCATACAAGTGAGGAAAAGAAACAGAAATGGACAAGCTGAGAATGTGAAAGTATCTCCCCATTGCCAAGGTTAATAAAAGGAACTTGTTAAGTTTTTCTCTATTTTGAAACCCACTCCAGAATAGTACTTCTGTTCTGTTTGCAAACTAGACCCTTCCAGAGTACTCTCCTGAAGGAGGGCATGGCAGTCCCATGGAGAGAGGAGCCTGGAGGGCTACAGTCCATGGGGTCGCACGGGGTCGGACATGACTGAAATGACTTCGCAGCAGCAGAAGAGTACTTTCAATGGATATTAGCTAACCTCCATATTAACCATAGGAAGTAAATACATCCTGGATGCTAACTTTAAAGCTCTATGGATAGTTATGTGTGCAAGATGGAACTCAGCTGAACCTCACAACCTTGGGACTTTCAAGTTGGGGTTTGCCTAAAATCATGTTTTCTATGGCTCATAGTATTTTATATTAACATTTCTTCTCTCCTGTTTGGTTGTCTTTGGTGTTTTGGCTTTGGTTTCCTTTGGTCTGAATTTTACATGTTACATGGACTGGATTTCAATAAGAGTATCCCAAACATGTCTTCCAAATTTGGCGAAAAACTATTTAATATATATATATTTTTTTGCTCTCGAGGTAATAATAATCAAGTATCCACACATGTTGTTATATTTATATTGATGATAAGATAATTGACAATTTCACAGGCTGTATCAGGTGCAATGAACTATTTCTCTGACACTTTTTTGTAATCACCTTTTACTTGTCTGAAACTAAATTCATAGAATAAACAAATCTACTTATACATATAATTTAAAATAATGTATATTACCATAACATAAAGGAACATAAAGAAATACAAGAAAAGTGCTTTATCATAAAATCATATATATGCCAATATGTACATGCACAGCCACCATTTCACAAAAAGAGTGAACAAAGCCTTGCACATTTCCTAAGAGGCCTGGAGTACCCAGCTCTGCCTTTTTGAGAGGCACTGCCTGTGACGGATCCTTCCTACTACAAGGCAGATTCCTGACCCTCCCGCCAATTCTCCATGCTTTAGTTCTCAAACTATTCTGCTCACTGCTGCATCCAGTTTTTCTTTTTGTGCAGAAACAACATGACTGGCTGTTCTTCCTTTTTTTTTTTTTTTTTTTTTTAGACAGAGAAAGTCTATTTTTTTTTTATTTTCACACCACTTAAACATTTTTTTTTAAATTTTATAACTAACAATTTGTGTTAGTTTCAGGTGTACGGCAAAGTGATTCAGTTATACATATACACATATCTATTCTTTTTAAAATTCTTTTACTTGCGAGTTCAATCCAAGTGTATTCACTCAGGTAAAGGAACTGTCTTCTTAGAGTTCGGGATCATTAAGATAGTATGCAATGCCTGTTGAATACCTTAACAGTCTAAAGAGAGGACCATTGAAAAATAGTTACAGTTCTTAGCGTTCATGAGCCTGGCTTAGTACGAAGGAGCTGGAAAACTTGGTTCCTATGTAAAATTTCCAGTTTCTTTCTTTTGCTCAGCTTCTGATTTGACACCTCTGGCTAAAGCCGTTAAAGCAGCCAAGATAGTTAGAATTTTAACAGCCTGACCTCTGACACAAAGCAAGTCCATCTGTTACAGATTGAAAGAAAATTTGTCTGAGATCCATGTGAATTACTTGTTTTTCCCAAACTATTTACTCATTATATATTTAAAGGTCACAAGTATACATCCGTAACTTGCTGGGAATTTATTCACTGCTGGTAACTTAAAAGACACCCCCCTGTTTCTCATTACTGGTTGGTATTTCTGTCTGTGAGCTCCGACCTTCTAACTTAGAAGCAGAGTAGGATAGCTTGGTTTCAACATTCTGAATATTTCCAAGATGACCATCAGAACCAGATGCGGTGTTACCGCTTCAGAAACCAATGTTACCCTAAGCAGGAGACTCACATTGCTGCCACAGTGGACAGATCTGATGGGTGTAAGTTTCAGCTAAAACGTTGCTAAGTGGCTGTTGGATAAAGCAATCTCTTTCAGTTATTTATTTTTATTCTCTTTAGAAACGCTGTTATTTGGATGGAAGAATGAACAGTTATCAGTAGTTTTCTCCACATGGTGAGATTGTATGTGATTTCCATTTGCATGGTTAGGTTTTTCCATATTTTAAAACTTGTCACTATAAACAAGAAGGTTTTTTTTTTTTTTTAATTAAAAAGAAAAATGCCATAGATTATCATAGTTATAATCAATATTGTTCATTTTTTGTTTCAAATGAGTGTCTCATCATCAGTTGCTTTGGGCAAGGTACTTGAGGGTTTCCCTGGTGGCTCAGATAGTAATGGGTCTGCCTGCAGTGCAGGAGACCTGGTTTTGATCCCTGGGTCTGGAAGATCCATCCCCTGGAGAAGGGAATGGCTACCCACTCCAGTATTCTTGCCTGGAGAATTCCAGGGACTGAGAAGCCTGGTGGGCTACAGTTCCTGGGATTGCAAAGAATTGGCCATGAACTGAGCAACCTGACACATACATAAGGTATTGAGGAAGAACTTAACCAAGACTCTAGTGCGTCTTACACTTTAAAATCAACTGGGGTATTATTTAAATAGAGTCTAATTCAGCAAATCTGGTGGCAGGGGTTGGGGGGAGTGTACCTAAAATCTCGCATTAACTTTACAAAGTCCTTGGTGATACTGACACCGCTGGTCTAATAACCAGACCTTGAATAGCAAGGTTCTGACCAGTGGTTTCAAACTTTGATCGCATCACAGTCATGTGGAGGGCTTGTTAAAGTGCACACCACTCCTCATCACTGGGCCCCCCTTGTCCTCACCAGTTTCTGATTTAGTATATCAGGTTGGCCTGAGAATGTGTGTTCCCAGTTGATGGTGGTTGCTGTTTCAGAAACTTTGTGATCACTGTGTCTGAGCCCTGTTAATCAAAGCCTAGTTCCCACGCAGCAACAGCATCACTTGGGAGCTTGGTGGAAATGCAGAGTCTTAGGCCCAAGTTGATTTAGATCTACTAAATCAAAACCCACATTTTAGAACTTCCTCGGGTGATTTCATTAAAATTTGAGAAGCACCACCTAGACAATGTCTTAGTCACCCTTCATCAGTGACTCCTTAAGTTTAGCCGTCTATTATAATCAGCTCCAGAGCTTATAGAAGTCCTGATGCTCAGAGTGAACCTCAGAATAATTCTGTATTTTGAGGGCTGGAGCCAAGGTAGCATTCATTTCTAAAACTCCCCAGGGGATTCCAGTGTACAGTCAAACGGGGGAACCACACTGTAGCTAGAACTGGAGAATGGAAAAGTCGTCATCTTATTTGCCGAAAGATGGAGCTTTGGAGGCACCAATTTTCCTGTTTCCACCTTGTTAGACAGTATGTCATCAGCCATTGGGTCAACAGGAAACACTCTGGGCCAGAGCATTCAATTGCTTTGATACACTGGATTTTAGGAACCTGCTTACATAGTTTGTCTCTTTTACCTGGCCTCACTTAGTTCTAGCTTTCTCACACACAAACAGGAGTAGCAGTTCTTGTATTCTGCCATCTCTGGGCCAAGCCCTTGCAGCTCAAGGACATGTAGGTTATTTCTCCCCTACTTTATTAAAAATTAGTGTATTCCAGCCTCTGGAATTAATGGGAACAGATTTAATGGGAACAGAAAGATCTCCTGCATGGATATTATGACCAGGATGCTGATTAAGCTACTTTAGTGAGATAAACAGTTCGTAATTGTACAGACACGAGAGATGATTTATGTGATAGATTAGGCTGAGTAAAATGCTCTCCTTCACCACATGTTGGTCATTTCCCCTCAAAGCATGGGTTGATCTTATGTGCATATATGAGCAGGACCCTTGCCATTATAAGCCTGTCCAAATAGTCTCAAGCCTTAAAATCTTTCCTAGGCCAGCCAAGAGTTTGTGGTTGATTGTTGGTTTTGGAAAAAATTACACATTACTCACCTATGAAGAAGTGTTAGATGGCTATCACTTCTGAGAGTGATCAAGACTGCTTTTGATTCTGGATAATGTTTCTTAGTTTTATGTTCCTGGAAAGGGTGAAGTACATTTCTACGTACATAACATAGGAATTTCTGTACGCATCAGGGGCCTTGATCTGTTTGGTTTTGGCAACAGAATCATACTGAAGAGGATGGAATTTATTCTAAATCCCTTCTAAGAGAGGAGGAATCTGTTTGAAATGCTTTTGGTGCCTTTGTATGTCTGTCAACTTTTAAATTGATCTAAATTGTTGACTCAACTAGTACCACTTGTCAGGCTAGAGGTTCCCATAAGTTTGCCGTCTGCTGTCTGAATTGGTGCTCTTTCCCCTTTTCTGAGGAAGGTGTGTGTGCACGCGTCGCTTAGTCGTGTCCACTCTTTGTGACCCTATGGACCGTAGCCCGCCGGGCTCCTCTGTCCATGGGGATCCTCCAGACAAGAATGCTGGAGGGGGCTGCCATGTCCTCCCACAGTGGATCTTTCCCATCCAGGGATTGGACCCGTGTCTCTTGTATCTCCTGTATTGGCAGGTGGGTTCTTTACCACGAGCGCTGCCTGGGAAGCCCTTCTAGGAAGGCAGTATCTGTTGATCTTTTACTCCTCCCTGCCTTCCTGGTTCTCCTTCACAGAGGACACCTCTCCCAACACCTCAGGCGTCTCTTTCATGAAGTGGGTTTTCCTGCCATGATGCTCTCTGCCCTGTGCTGGGCCCCCTGAGGGCAGCAGTGCAATTTTACACAGATTTCCACATGGGGATTGACTGAGCCAAGGGCACAGCTTTCTAGTTGGCTCCTAACATCTTTCCCTAATGTGCCCGTAAGTGTGTTGATTTTTATGTAAAGAGTTTTGTTTTCCTGGGTTTTTTTTTTTTTTTATTCTTTGAATCAGCCATGGATTTACATGTATTCCCAATCCCGATCCCCCCTCCCACCTCCCTCTCCACCCGATTCCTCTGGGTCTTCCCAGTGCACCAGGCCGGAGCACTTGTCTCATGCATCCCACCTGGGCTGGTGATCTGTTTCACCATAGATAGTATACATGCTGTTCTTTTGAAATATCCCACCCTCACCTTCTCCCACAGAGTTCAAAAGTCTGTTCTGTATTTCTGTGTCTCTTTTTCTGTTTTGCATATAGGGTTATCGTTATCACCTTTCTAAATTCCATATATATGTGTTAGTATGCTGTAATGTTCTTTATCTTTCTGGCTTACTTCACTCTGTATAATGGGCTCCAGCTTCATCCATCTCATTAGGACTGGTTCAAATGAATTCTTTTTAATGGCTGAGTAATATTCCATGGTGTATATGTACCACACCTTCCTTATCCATTCATCTGCTGATGGGCATCTAGGTTGCTTCCATGTCCTGGCTATTATAAACAGTGCTGCGATGAACATTGGGGTGCACGTGTCTCTTTCAGATCTGGTTTCCTCAGTGTGTATGCCCAGAAGTGGGATTGCTGGGTCATATGGCAGTTCTATTTCCAGTTTTTTAAGAAATCTCCACACTGTTTTCCATAGCGGCTGTACTAGTTTGCATTCCCACCAACAGTGTAAGAGGGTTCCCTTTTCTCCACACCCTCTCCAGCATTTATTGCTTGTAGACTTTTGGATAGCAGCCATCCTGACTGGCGTGTAATGGTACCTCATTGTGATTTTGATTTGCATTTCTCTAATAATGAGTGATGTTGAGCACCTTTTCATGTGTTTGTTAGCCATCTGTATGTCTTCTTTGGAGAAATGTCTGTTTAGTTCTTTGGCCCATTTTTTGATTGGGTCATTTATTTTTCTGGAATTGAGCTTCAGGAGTTGCTTCTCAAAAATATACAAGCAACTCCTGGGGTTTTTATTCTGGTGTCTATTCTGGATGTAACAGGAAACAAAATCCTCCCAGTTGCCTTTCCCAGCTGTAGCTGAGAATTCAGTGTCATTACTCTGGAAGGATGATGCTGAAGATCCAGCCAGTCCATCCTGAAGGAGATCAGTCCTGGGTGTTCACTGGAAGGACTGATGCTGACGCTGAAACTCCAGTACTTTGGCCACCTCATGCGAAGAGCTGACTCATTGGAAAAGACCCTGATGCTGGGAGGGATTGGGGGCAGGAGGAGAAGGGGACGACAGAGGATGAGATGACTGGATGGCATCACCGACTCGATGGACATGAGTTTGAGTAAACTCCGGGAGCTGGTGATGGACGGGGAGGCCTGGTGTGCTGCGATTCATGGGGTCGCAAAGGTTGGACACGACTGAGCAACTGAACTGAACTGACTCTGTAAGGACCAGAGGGATTATTTTTTTTTCTAACTCTATTTACCTGGATTAGTCAAATTAACCAAATAATTGCCAAATGGTCCTTTCTCTCTGGCGGATGGGATACAGAATAGGAACGACCTTGAGTGGCTGTCTCAGAGATGGACACGGACAGGATGCTGTGCTGTGAACTGCAGGACTATGTCAGCAAATCTCTGGAGCGTCCTCACCCAGCACAGCTGAAACTATGAACCCATTAAGCAGCAGGTCCTCCTTGTTCTCACCCCCAAGCCCTGGAAGCTACTATTGCAGTCTCTGCTTCTAGGAGTTTGACTGCTTTAGATTTCTCCTAAAAGTGGAATTAACTTTCCAGGTGGCTTAGTAGTAAAGAATCATCTGCAATGCAGGAGATGTGTTTGATCCGTGGGTCAAAAAGATCCCCTGGAGAAGGAAGTGTCAACTCATTCCAGTATTCTTGCCTGGGAAATCCCGTGGACAGGGGAGCCTGGTGGGCTACAGTCCATGGGTTTGCAAAAGAATTGGACTCGACTTAGCAACGAAACAGCAACAAAAAGTGGAATCATGTAGCATTTGTTTTTCTATGACTGGCTTTTTTCACTTAGCATCTTCCTTCACGTCCATCCAAGCTGTTGCAAATGGCAGTATTATTTCTTTTTAAGTTGGAATAGTATTCTATCACACACACACACACACACACACACACACACACCACATCTTAAAAAATTCATTCATCTATAGAGAGACACTTGAGTTGTTTTTGTATCTTGGCTACTGTGAATAATGATGCAGTGAATGTGGGAATAAAGATAATCTCCTTAAGAGCCTGATTTTAATTCTTTTAGATGTAAACACAGAAGAGGGATTGTTGGATCATGTAATAGTTTTTACCTTTAATTTTTGTAGGAATCTCCATGCTATTTTTCTTAATTGCTTCAAAGTAGGTCTCATGTGAAGTATACTTATCAAAAAACAAAAAAACATGGAAGTATTGTCAATATCTTATAATAACCTATGGTGGAAAATAATCTGAAAAAGAATATATACGTATAACTGAATCACTTTGCTGTATACTTGAAACTAACCTAATATTGTAAATCATACTTTAGAGGAGAAAACCCTAAAAAACAAAAGCTAAAAGGATACAAGGAAATTTTGGGAGATGTTGAGTATATCTACTACTTTTTGTGGTGATGGTGTCATAGGTGTTTGTTTATATCTAGACTCATCAAACTGTACACATCAAATATGTGCATTTCTTTGTGTATTAACTGCATCTCAATACAGATGTTAAAAAAGAAATTTCTAACTGACTCTGACTCATGACTCTGTGGCTAAGGATGAGAGAAGGTATGCAGCTAATCTTGTTTTATAATTTTTATTTGATATTGAAGTATGGTTGATTATCAGTGTTTGTTATTGTTGGGTTTATAGCAGAGTGACTCAGTTATGCATGTGTCTATTCTTTTTTCAAATTCTTTTCCCGTTTAGGTTATTACAGAATACCAAGCACAGTTCCCTGACACTATGCAGTAGGTCCTTGCTTGCCAGTTTTAAATAAAGTAGTGTGTTCAGGTCAATCCCAAATTCCCAGTCTATCCCTATTTCCATTTCCCCCAGTAACCATAAGTTATTTCTCTAAATCTGTGAGTCTGTTTTGATTTTGTAAGTAAATTTATTTGTATCACTTTTTTCTTAAAGTTCTGCATGTAAGCAGATACGATATTTGTCTTTTTCTGATTTACTTCACTTACTATGATAATCTCCAGGTCCACCCATGTTGCTGTAAATGGCATTATTTCATTCTTTCATCATCCATACTGAGTAGTATTTCATTGTATAGATATACACATCTTCTTGATTCATTCATCCATTAATAGAAATTTAAGTTGCTTCCATCTCTCTTGGTTATTGTACGCAGTGCTGTAATGAACATTGGGGTGTCTGCATCCTTTTGAGCCCCTTTTTTTCCTCCAAATATATTTGCAGGAGTGGGATTGCTGGATCACATGGTAGCCCTATTTTCAGTTTTTTAAGGAACCTCCACACTATTCTCCATAGTGGCTATACAAATTTACATTCCCACCAACAGTGTAGGAGGGTTCTCTTTTCTCCATACCCTTTCCAATACTTATTGTTTGTAGATTTCTTGATGGCCACTCTGACTGGTGTGAGACAATATCTCATTGTAGTTTTGATTTGCATTTCTCAAATAATTAGCGACATTGAGCATCTTTTCATGTGCTTCTTGGCCATGTGCATATCTTCCTTGGAGAAATGTCTATTTAGGTCTTCCATCCATTTGCTGATTGGGTTTTTGTTTCCTTGATGTTGAGCTGCATAAGTTATTTGTAGATTTTGGAGACAAATCCCTTGCTGGTTGCATCATTTGCAAATATTTTCTCCTATTCTGTGGGTTGTCTTTTCATTTTATTTTTTTCATTTTGTTTATGGTTTCCTTTGCTGTGCAAAAAGTTTTGAGTTTAATTAGGTCCCATTGGTTTATTTTTGTTTTTATTTCCATTACTCTAGGAGATGGCTCAAAAAAGATACTGCTGCAATTTATGTCAAAGGGTGAAAGTCAAAAGGTCCAAGGAGATTAGACACATGTCTGCTGCCATTACATTTCAAATAATTCTGGAACCCCGCCAGTCTTAAAAGTTGAGAGCATGGAACCAACTGGCAATGACCTGGCTAAACACTCTTATTTTATTTAAGATCTTTCTTTGCCAGGCATACAAATATAAGTTCAGTTACAAATATTACAGGGACACCATTTTACTCAGGTTGAAAAAGAAATTCCCATCATAAATCTTCTAGAGAAACTTATCAAGTAAAACAAATTCTTATTACATGGAAGACTCAAAATTAAGGGTTCTTAGACAGTCTTCCTCCTTGTTGTTAGTATTAATGTTAAACAGTCATGTTTCGGAGTGTGGAAGTGAAGGGGTCGATTTGTAGCATTTGATAGTTTCTGTGGTATAAGGAATCCATGACTGATTTTAAACTACTGGGTAGAGATTTTCTCAGTGGGCTCTTGCAAGGTGGTATGACGTTGCCCAGATCCAGCACACTGATGTATTCTTGTTCACTCACTCAGTTGTGTCCAACTCTTTGTGACCCCATAAGCTGCAACATGTCAGGCTGGGCTTCTGTGTCCTTCCCTATCTCCCATAATTTGCTCAAACTCATGTCTATTGAGTCAGTGATGCCATCCAACCATCTCATCCTCTGTTGCCCCCTTCTTCTCTTGCCCTCAGTCTTTCCAAGCATCAGGGTTTTTTCCAGTGGGTCTCAATATATCTTTGAGATTCCCTCAGACTAGTAAATTTCTGTGTCACCTGAAAGTGCAAGGAAAATGAAATGTGAAAGTTCAAGAAATTGCAGATGATTTGGTACCTCGTATAAAGTGGTGTTCATTGAACACGAGGTACCAAAACGTTTGCAATTTTTTGGACTTCCACATCTCAATTCCCTTGCACTTTCAGATGACACAGAAATTTATTAGCCTGAGGGAATCTCAAAGATATATTTTCCCTGGCAGATGTTATCTTCAAAATCTGCTCCTGTACTGCTCTGTTTGATTCAGGAGGGCTTTAGAATCATTTCAGGAATCTCCAGTTAAGTGTATTTTCTTAACTGGCCAGAGTTGCCAGAGTTCCTGCAAAACTCTGTGTAAAAAGCAGTAAGTATTAGTAAGCTACTGATAGTATATTCAGGATTCAAGGTGCAAAGCCTAAATCATAAATCACAGTACAGAGAATGTATAGGGCTGATTTAACAGTCATCTAAAGCCATGTTTCTCAATTGCTAAATCCTCCTTGCTAAATCCATATATGTCAATGGCTATTAAAAATTGTAAAAAATGTGATGGGCTCCTAGAAATGTTATGTCCTTTATCTCCTAGTTGAAACCACAAAATCTATCTGTGAATAATAACATCAGTTGAGACTTTGCCAAGTTATTATTTTGTTGTTCATTCATGTCTTACTCTTTGCAAACCCATGGACTGCAGCATGCCAGGCTTCCCTGTTCTTCACTGTCTCCTGGAGTTTGCTCAAACTCATGTCCATTGAGTCAACGACACCATCCAAGCATTTCATCCTCTGTTGTCCCCTTCTCTTCCTGCCCTCAATACATCAGAGTCTTTTCCAGTGAGTCAGCTCTTTGCATCAAGTGGCCAAAGTATTGGAGCTACAGCATTAGTCTTTCTAATGAATATTCAGGGTAGATTTCCTTTAGGGTTGACTGGTTTGATCTTCTTGCCAATTTTACAGTCTGTAATTTCATTATAAGAGTAATTTTAAAAATTATTATAATACTCAATGTGATTTTTAAAATATATGCCTGCTCCCTGTAACCTCAAGAGTCCAACATGCTTGGGAAGAGATGAATAACAGTGTGACAGCTTCCCTACTTGTACCTCCATCTCATTGAGAAACTCGTATCTGAAGACTGACTAACCTGCCCGAGGTCACTTAGAACAGCTAGTGGAGCAGCCCTTTCCTAATTATAGAAACAAATGAAATACCACCCTTTGGCTAACTAGATTTTATGTTAAAAATTTGATGTGTGTGTTTCTGTTTTGTCCTTATGGGAAAATCCTTTGGAAACTAATTCAAAAATTTGGAAAGTAAAGCATTCAACTTAAAAAAAAATTTTCCTTATGTTCTAATACAATGCTTATGGCTAGGAAAATCCTCTGTCAATAACCAAGGCAGATAGAGTTGCATAGACATTTAGACACAATAGATATTGTATGAAATGTATGTTTCTTAGGTTAACATTGCATTTTGGGCCCCACAATAAATCCTGAGCAGAATGATATGGAATCCTGATTTAGTGATAAAATATCGCATAACAAAATGCAGTTCTGTTCATTGTTGCTAGTGTTGTTTGGTTATCTCAGGATTCTTGGGGGATACCAACTAAATGAAGTGAACAGGACACAATTATCTGAACTAATCTACTAATTTTGGCATTGTTTTGGTCATTATTTTGTGTATTGGCATTTGAGCATGTAAAGTGTGAATTGATATTATTTTTACTAAAGAAATTGTAGGTTGAGGGAACCCTCATAAATGAAGATTGCGGTTAATGCTTTTCCAGAGTTAGTTTTCCAGATCACCATGGTTGTTTTGTTGGTTATGTCATTCTGGAGGAAAATTATTAATTGATGAGAAATATTATATTATATTTGGTTTTCTAGTGAATATATTTAAGTTCTGGTTAGTTTTACCTTAACAGAGATACCTTCTCTACCAGCATAACTCTCCTAGAATTTCAGTGCAGTATTTCAGGGTCGAATTTATACCTCCATGATTGGCACATTTTTCTTACTAAAACAAACATTCCTGCAGTCATCCCTTAACAACTCAGTTTCCAAAAGTTTATAAGTTACATGACATTCTCTCTCTCTCCACACACACACACACACACACACACACACACACACACACACACATACATATAATGGTGTCCTTCCTTCATAGTTGGGTAAACTAGTTTTATTTCCAGCTCTGTCATTTTCTCATAGTGACTTTGGGCAAACTGTGTTCTTTCAAGCTTGTCTTGTTTTTTTAAAAAATATTTACCTTCTAGGTATGTTGTGAGGATTTTATGAGAAAATGTATATGGAGCATTTAACACAGCTCTGGCTCTTAGCATATAATAAATTATATACACATATGCACATAAAGACATAAATATAGAGCTGTGCATAGAAATATACATATAGACGTGTGTATGTTATAAACAGACATAAATACAACCCCCACACATGTGGGATTTAATCCTTTTGCATAGTCCCTGCACAAGTTGACATATTTTTCTGGGAATCTTTTGATAGCTTTTATAGCCTGAATGTCATCAGAGATGATATAAATTGCTAAGAACATGAAGAATGCATTAATTCTTTCATAGTCAGAAAAGGATTCCTATTGTCTGTGGGCGGACATGACAATATGTGGTAGGATAGGGACTTTTTAAAATAAGTTTGATTCCAGCATACTTATTTCATAGATTCTCACATATAAGTGTCCAGTGACCAAACAAGTAATGTGAACAGATCTATAGGATGAGAGATGAATGGGTGATCACTGGTCCTACTTCATTTACGTAGGAAACTGAAACCTCAAGAACTAGAAAAATGGCATTTGAAGATTCACACGTTGAAACTAGGCAGAGAATGACTTGCCTTTTCATGTTGACAATGCTGAAGAGCTCACTCGTTAGGACTTGTATGATCATAACCTCAAAACATTTTGAAGACAATGTGAATCATCCCATCTGCAGACAGGGGTATACATTTTCAAAGATGAAATATCTTGCAACCTACTTAATATTCAATGGGGAGCAAGGAAATAGCAGAAGCAGTAAATGATTGAACCACTTTGTTTCAAAGGTCATACTTGATGGTTAATTAGTTAGCATGAACTTTGTGAGGGTAAGAAAAGTGCGTTAATTCAGTTTTGAACCCTGGCCAATAAGAGGCACCAGAAAAATTTGCATTGTGAAGTACCTGGAATACTACAGGTTCCCAATTAATGTGTGAACACTTAGTATGTACTGCATAAATGTTTGTTGAATTAAATTTAGAGGATGTAGTCATGCCACACCACTTAGCACAATGGTAGTGATTTTGGCATCATCCGTGCTCATGTATTTTCTAACATGGAAGCAAAGAGGGGAAACAGTGAACAGGTTAAGGATAAAAATTCTCCCACCTCTGTCTTATTCCATAAAGTACAATTTTACATAGAAATACATAAACTAGAAAAACCACAAGCAAAGGAATCACATTTGGAACATCATTAAAGAAAAGTCTGTAGTGTGTTTGTGTTCAAGAGTTTTACTTTTGGCAAACCTAAACTTCTTGTTTGAAAGACAAAAGGCTTATTTTCCAAATGACTTCAAATGCCATGAATCTCCATGGAGCTATTAGTTACTAATAACATTTTAATATATTAATATAAGTGAATACAAAATATATAAACCCGAATCTCCTGAATTCCTATATGATTCAAAGTAAATGGAAAAGATACTTTAGTAAATATTTTTTGGATTTCTTAATGAACTCAGGCAGTCTGTAAGTAGTCTTGTAGATGAGTAATCAAAATGTGTGTGAATTTGCCTATCCTTGGTCAAGGATTCGTTCATTGCTTCTATACACTTTCAGTGAGCACCTGCAGTGTGCCAAGGCAGCCAGTAGTTGTTATTTAGGCACTTGACAAGTTTCCCTGAAGGGCTCTGAATGTTCAAGATCCAAAGTGAAAAACATTCTCTAATGCTTTGTATCATCCTTTCCCTGGTACTTTGTGTATACATGGTTGGCTGTAGCATGCCAACGTGCAAGAGTGATAAATTAGCTCAGTTAGGTGTCATTGCAAACAAACCAATGATGTACTTTACCTTCCATCAGCTATTTGAATCTCTTTGATACATTTCCTGCATCTGCAATTACAAATACTTTTTTCTTCTTCCTTGTCTTGGTTGTTGTCTTAAAGCTATATGTCATATTTCATTTGGTTCATACATTATATGAACGTACGGTAGATGTCTCCTATATCTGCATTGGTTTCTCAGGTGGAATAGATTGCATAAACTCTAATAATCCCTTGCAAAGTCTTTAGCACCAGTATAAACATTAGCAGAAACAAATGTCAGTGTTAGAATATGAGTCATTTTAAGAATCAGAGATTTTTTTTTTATTTTCTAAGTGTGTTGAAAACTGAAAGTTTTATAAAAAGTTGAGGATTGGCTCTTTCAGAAATTGGATTTTGGAAAACTAGAATGATGTTTCCAAAAGTTCCTAATATACTAGGTCAAGCTATCACAATATAGCATTACAAAGTAATACAATAAATTAGGTCAAAGTGGCCTTGACCTGCTTTGTGATCTCACAACCCTAGAATTGATAAAGTTGATTCTTTGAAAGTAGCACATGTAGGGATGCTGTCTTAAGAAGATAAACCATCTTTATAAAATAAAGAATAAAGGCAAACTGTTAAGTACTCCTGAGACGTTCTTCCATAACTCTGTGACGGACTCCCATCATTTTGAACAACTTCAGACTTTGGAAATCATTATACAGAACATACACAAGCTCCTTATAGCTAATATATGCCAAGTATCCTATGTGTATATGCTTAGTCATGTCAGGCTCTCTGTGATCTCTTGGACTCTAGACCACCAGACTCCTCTGTCCATGGGATTTTTCAGGCAAGACTACTGGACTGTGTTGCCATTTCCTTGTCCAGGGGATCTTCCTGACTCAGGGATTGAACCTGTGTTTCATGGGCAGATTCTTTACCACTGAACCACTTGGGAAGCCCAAATATTCTATGAACATATATAAGATAAGTTGGCAGGTGAAATTTAGTAGCTAGCTAGTGTGAAGGTGAGAAACCTAGATCAAGAAGGATAATAAACTGGGAACAAAGAACAGAAGTTTTTTTTTCTCACAATTTCTGGAACATAATTCACAGTAAGTATTACATTTTATCTCATGGCCCAGTGCTACACATACATACATACAAACAAAAGTAACAATACTTACCCTTACCACCACAAAGAATGCTTTTTATGCAATGGACACTTTCCAGTATTTTCTGTTCTGTTGTATATAATCCTTTAAAATATCATGTCCATTATATATATATATATATCTTAACTAAAAGGTAGTGATTGTAAATTGCAGTTTGACAATTACTGAAATTAAGGGGCAGGTGCATCCCAGAAGCTGTAGTAGGGGCAAGGCTGGAGAAGTGTTGGGGGAGGGCCACTAGGATGAGGCTAATGAGGCAATTTAGGGAGGTACTTTTTTTTTAGGAGGTACCTTTACTTGCAGGGCCTGTGAATGAGTACTTCCCTAAATTTTGCCCTCTTGCATCTCACTCCACATCTTGGTCACAGCTCTGAGGACCAAAAGAGCTTCCTTAATGGGGATCCAACCATTTCATTCTGTTTAAAAGAATAGTATCAGGATCAGGAAGGTAAATGACACCAGGAGAAAACTCAAAGAAAGAAAAGTGGAACATTTTAGGATAAATAGTAAGGTCAGAAGGTCACTCAACTGGCTACAACTTGGAAGAGAATGTTCCAGAGGGTAGATCCAAGTTAGAGTTCCAAGCAAAGAGGAAAGCTACAAAAGCCAGAGGTTTAACCTAGGGAGACTGGATCATGCTAGTGTCAGTAGTCTGGCTGGGATGAAGCATTTGTGTTCCAGGGCAGTGCTTTGGGTAGGGATTATGCTTGTAGGACAAAACTGGAACAGTGGTGTAAACAAACAGGGGAGTTATTTTTGTTATGTAGTGTTGAGACTAGGGGTAGAAAGTCCAAGACTGTTTTAAAGACCCCATGAAAGACCCAGCCTTCCTGTTCCATCATCTTTAGCATAGACTTCCATCTTCATGGCTGTAATGGTCTTAGGTCTTATTGGCCAGTACTCCCACAGGGTCACTGTGTAGCTATGAGGAAGAGTAAGCTCTGTTGCTTTTTATTTGGGTTCATTGTTGCCTTCTATCAAATGATGGGCTTCTGTTAGCAAGCAAGAATGGAAGAATGGATGGGTAACCTATACTGCCTGCCACACACAAAAGGACCCAATCCTAGTATGACCAACCTATGTGGAATGGGTATTGAGAGCACCTTCTGGTGAAGGAAGTATGTTTTCATTCCCCTTTTACTCCTGAGGCTCAAGGGCCAGCAAAGGGCAGCACCAAGATGGAGACTCCAGTCTCTTTGACTCCAAAGGCAGATTTTTTTTCCATGACTCTGAGACTGAGTTAGTATATGCCACTTCAGTTTCTTACGTTTTCATCTATGAGGGCACATGGCCAAATGTTCACTTTCTTTTATAAAATAAGAGACATTTATTAAGAGGCATCCATGAGTTAGCTGATGGCTTTCAGAGAAGACAGCATAAGGCTGGAGAAAGTGAGACTCTTAAGTTGAACTATCCCAGAATTTAGATTCTAGAGAAAACAGAAAGCAAGCAGCAATGTCATAGTTTTGCCTTCTCTCTGGAGGTGTAATGAATCAGAGAGCATCTGGCGGAGAGTGTCTGTGGGGGTTGTCCAGTGCCAACCCCTGGGCTGCAGAGATTCTCAACACATGAGCCACTGACTGTGTTGGTCAGAATCACTGGGTCTCTTCTAAGAAAATCAAGATTCTACATAAATACTCCTGCCATAGAAGATCAGAATCTCTGTGGTTAGGACCTGAGAATGTGAGTTTTAATAATATCCCCAGGTTAATTATGATGTGTAATATAGTTTGGGATCTGTTGTTATAAAGTATCAATAAGAGCATTTATTGAGTACCTACCTGGGCAAACAGTGGGTCAGACATAGATATATTTTGTTTAATCTGAACAAGATCCATTCTCTTATTCTCGTTTTGTTACTGGGGGGTTTGGATTCAGGAAGGATAAGTATCTTTGCAAAATCAATTGGCCCGTAGGTAGTACATTTGGGATTCCTTCCTGGCCTGCCTTCCAGCCATCTTGCATCCTGAGCACCAGACTAGGTGTGGAGAATGGGTATATTCCATTTGTTCCCTCATCCTACTAGGTGGCCCACGTAAGTAGACCTTCTGGGTCCATTAGCCAGTTGAGTGTGTAATTTGGGAAAGGACGCCTCGATGAATACTATGTGGTTTGAATGAAGTGAAGAGAATTACAGATGGAAACAGTGCTCTGGAATTTTTCATATTCTAACTTTGTGGTTACAGTAGGACTTTTCAACCTTGGTGCTATTGACATTTGAGACCTGATTCATTGTGATGGGGGACTGTCCTGTGCATTGCAGGATATTTAATAGCATTCTTGGGCTTTAACCAATAGATGCCAATAACAGCGCCCCCTCTTCTCCACCAGTTGTGACAGTCACCAAAAGTGTGTGCAGACATTGCCAAATGACTCCTGGGGACAAAATCACCCCTTGTGGAGAACCGCTGGCTGGAGATAGAAATCTTTGTAAAAGCCCATCCAGCTGCTTCCCTGATAGAGAATTCTAATTCCGCCTGGAAACAAGGCCATGTGAGAGCCAGAGGGAACCCTCCGGGGTGTTTAGGCCTGCTTGACCCACATGAAAGGAGGCCCCTTCCTTTGTTAGGGGAGCTAATCCCAGGGAAGAGAGGAGAGAAGGAAAACAGCAGATGTACCCGAAACCTGCCCTTGAATCAGGGCTGACACAGCAGCAGAGTAGCAGGGATGCGCCAGGGGCGAGTTTTCACTTGGCTTTGAGACTGTCGTTTTTTGGAGGAGTCTTTTTTTTTTTTTTAAACCAGAATCATTTCATTTGAGTTGGGAAAGCAGTAAATAATTAAGCTAATTTGTTTGTGTATGTGGTTCAAAGAAGCCTCCAGAAACTGTAGTCCCCTAATCCTAGATGGAGAAGCCAAGCAGGAAGGCGAAGTCTCATCAGTGTAATGTGCTGGATGCCGGGCTGGGGAAGGGCTGACTTGAATTATTCATCCTCGACATCTGGAAGGTCAATTGGCTTTTACAACTTGATTATATTTTGGATTAGCTTACACTTTGTTGTCAAATGTTTCTAAGCTACGATTAACTATTTAAGCACTCTGCAAATTACTTAAATCCGTAACTAGTAATTCCACTTAGACTGGGGACAGTAGTGACAAGTGTATCCATATTTCTGACATATTCTCTCTGCCCGAACCAAGTTTCCACATCTTGCCTTTTGCCTTTTCTCATTTATTTATTTTATTTTGGTTGTTTTTCCTTCTTTGCTCCTTCACCTTGTGGTCCCTTGGTTCTTGTATCTATATGATACAGGTTGTGTTGTTTTCATAGTTAGCTGAGGATGTGAAGACTTAGAAAAACTTGTCAGTCACCAAGCTGATTCAGCTTTCAAAGTGGCTCAATGGTCAGAATTTAAATGGCTCTTTTTAAGATTGACTCTATCCAAGATCTGAATAACATTGGGCAACTGAATAATGGTAATAATAATAATAAATCAGGCTGAAGTAGAGAAGAGCAAGGAAATGGAGGGGGACTCATTTCCCCATGCTACACCCAAGGACAGTGATAAGTAGGATCCAAGTGGGCTGTGGTCAGTTTCCTGGAAAGAAAGATGATTAGAACGAGAACATTCTGCATTACCTTAATACAATATTTTAGTGTCTTGAATTATTAATATTGTTTGTACCTTCTGAATGCTATGCTAACAAAAAGTACAGTGCTTTTATGTAAAAGGCTAATTTCTGTGTGTTAAATGAAATTCATAATTTAGTTTCAAATTTATAGAAAATTAAGTTTTTAACATGTAAAATTCATTACAGAATGAATTAGGCCAACTCTTCAAAATATTTCTTTAGCATCAACAAACTGTCCACTATAAGTTAATGGCAAGTTTTAAAATGGCGCAACTTAAAACAGTTATTTCAGTAATAATTCCATTTGTATTGCCCACTCCCATCTGTGTAAACTGAAAGTTTATTAGTGTGTGGTCACTCCTCATATTTAATTATTTTTGGAAAATAGATGACCACCACTACTGTTATTTTTGACAATTGTCTTTCGTCCTTTGTTTGCTCTCCTTAACTATTTAATATTAAGTGTCAAACATTTCATGCTTTTATATTTTCCATGTTCTATATAATCACTTAATTGTTATTCTAATGGCTACTTTATTAGCCAACATTACACTATGTTGACTTACAAAAGTTTAACACTTCTTTATTAGAGGATATTTTGGTAGTTTTGAATTTGTTGATATTTGAAATGATGTTGGAAAAAACCTCCTTGTGCACATAATATTTTTCTCTTACTGAATCATTTTATTCCAGGATAAGAAATTTGCAAATCTACTTTGAGTCATGACTGATGAGTTTTTATCAGAGATTTTAGGAGTGTAGTCCTTTGAAATAACCATTAAAAATTTTGTAACATTATATATGTTTTGACCCAGCAATTGCTTTTCTAAAATTCATCACAGATTAATAATTTTACATGCATCTTGAGATCAAATAAGAATAATCATCCTCACCTTTTGTTTATTATGTGAATAAAATGGACACAACTAGGCTTAATAACAATTAGCCGGGTTTACAATGCAGGAGACCTGGGTTCGATTCCTGGGTCGGGAATATTCCCTGAAGAAGGAAATGACAACCCACTCCAGTACTCTTGCCTGGAAAATCCCATGGATAGAGGAGCTTGGTGCAGGCTACTGTCCATGGAGTCACAAAGAGTTGGGCATGACTGAGTGACTTCACTTTCGTGCTTCCCTGGTGGTTCAGACTGTAAAGAATCTGCCAGCAATGCAGGACACCTGGGTTTGATCCTTGGGTTGGGAAGATCCCCTGGAGAAGGGTATGGCAACCCACTCCAGTATTCTTGCCTGGAGAATCCCATGGACAGAGGAGCCTGGAGGGCTACAGTCCATGGTGTTGCAAAGAGTCGGACACGACTGAGTGACTAACACTAACAACTATTAAAATTGAATAAAATAAAATCTAGAGGCTGTATAACAAGAAATCATTTTTTAAAAAAGAGGGGACTAATGAAATAAAACATTCATATTTTACATAAAATTATCCTGTAGACAAATAATAGTAGGCAATAATAGTAGAATATCAACAACTAATACTTATTAAGCATATGATATGTGTCAGGTAGGGCTTCCCAGGTAGCTCAGTGGTAAAGAATCCTCCTGCCATTGCAGAGAGAAGCAGTTTTAACCTCTGAGTCAGGAAGATCCCCTGGAGTAGGAAATGGCAACCCACTCCAGTATTCTTGTCTGGGAAATTCCATGGACAGAAGAGCCTGGCAGGCTATAGTCTATAGGATCACAAAGATTAGGACGTGACTGAATGATTAAGCACACATGCACATGTGTCACATATTGTGGGAAGATTTTCATGTCCTGTGCATTATCTCATTCAACACTTACAACTCTGAAATGATCATTCATTCAACAAATATTAAGTGTCTGTTATGTGTTGATATTTTACAAAATGCTGGACATATTAGGTTGGTACAAAAGTAATTGAGGTTTCTTACTGTGAATTTTAAATTATCATAACTAGGTTCAAGCACATCTTTATTACTCAAAACATGAACCATTACAATCAGCACATTTTTGCCAATGAGAAATAAGTTGGTTTATTCCCATAGCATAAAAATCCATGCTTCGGGATTCAGTGAACTCTTGGAAAGCATTTTCTGCCTCCTGCTGGTTGCGGAAGCATTTTCCCTGCAAAAAGTTGGAGAGAAACTTGAAGAAGTGGTAGTCTTGGCAAGAGGTCAGGTGAAGATGGCAGATGAGGCAAAACTTGGCCCCCCAGTTCGTTCAGCTTTTGAAGCAGTAGCTGTATGACGTGCAGTGGGGTGTTGTCCTGAAGAACTGGAGCCTTTCTGTTGACCAGTGCTGGCTGCAGGTGTTGCAGTTGCTAGTGCATCTCATTGATTTACGGAGCATACCTCTCAGATGGAATGGTTTCACCATGATTCAGAAAGCTGTAGTGGATCAGACAGGCAGCAGATCACGAAACAGTGATCATGACCCTTTTTTGGTGCAAGTTTGACTTTGGGAAGTGCTTTGGAGCTTCTTCTTGGTCCAGCCACTAAGCTGGTCATTGCCAGTTGTCTTATAAAGTCCACTTTTCATTGCACATCACAATCTGATCGAGAAATGATTTCTTGTTGTGTGTAGAAGAAGAGAAGATGACACTTCAAAGTGATGATTATTTTTTATTTTTAGCCAACTCGTGAGGCACCCACTTGTCGAGCTTTCTCACCTTTCCAGTTTGATTCAAATGCTGAATGACCGTAGAATGGTTGATGTTGAGTTCTTCAGCAACTTCTCATGTAGATGTTAGGGGATCAGCTTCAAAGATTGCTCTTAACTGGTCATTGTCAACTTCCAATGGCTGGCCCATCTTCAAGATTCTCATCTCCTTTGCAAAACTTCTTGAAACACCACTGCACTGTACATTAGTTAGCATTTCCTGGGCCATATGTGTTGCTGATGTTGCAAAGTTGTCTCTGCTGCTTTAGGACCCATTTTGAACTTTAAAAAATCTCTTGAATTTACTTTTTTGTGTAACATCATTTCCATAATCTAAAATAAATATAAAATAAATAGTGAGAAATGCACATTAAAATGATATATAACATAACCACATTTATTTAAGAATATATCCCAATATCAAATGACAAATTTCAACAGTGCAAAACCACAGTTACTTTTGCACCAGCCTAATACAATGCTGAACACCATACAGCCCTGCAATCAAGCTTCGAAGAAGTTTGTGGACTGTGGATCAGATGCACAGTAATTGCATCACTGGGGAGGAGCAGATGGGTGAGAGAGAAGGACAGAACATAGGAGCCTCTGCTCTTTCTGACATCTCCATCATTCCTCAGGCCCAGGTATGTCCTCTGCTTGCAGGAGAGAGTGAGCAATTCTTGCAGCTATAAAGTATTTGCTGGGACTCATTAGACCTCACAAATAGAGATGGAGAAGCCTAGTTAAGTTCCCGAGGCTCTAGAGATAGTTGTGTGTGTGTGTGTGTGTGTGTGTGTGTGTGTGTGTTAGTTGCTTAGTTGTGTCTGACTCTTTGCAACCCCATAGACCACAGCCCACCAGGCCCCTCCGTCCATGGTTATCTGAGTTCAAAGTCTGGCTTCCACACTGGGTAGTAGCCTTAGATGAGTGACTCAGCTTCTCCTGGCCCCAGTTTCCTCTAGTGAAAAATGGGATAAATAGTAGCTTCTACTTTTGAAGTTATGATAATTAGATTATGATTCATTTCAGATATGTAATACAGGATGTTAACTTTAGCTCTTACTACTGTCAGCTTTCCTGGGGATATTGTGGTTGGAATCTGAAAGTTTTTCCTTTTCCTTTTCCTGATATTAGTCCATGTCATTGTTGACTTCAGTATACTTTACTGAGAATTGCATTCCTACTAAAAGTAGAACCAGAGCAAAAGCAATTGTTTGGGGAATCGTATATTATATATATATATATATATATATATATATATATATATATATATATTGTTCTGCCCGTAGTCCGAGTCCCCGGTCGGGAAAGAAGACTCCTTGAAACAATGCAACTCGCAATAGGGGAATTTATTACTGACTCGAGCCAGGGCCTCCCGCCCTCACCAGGTGTGTGAGGACGAAAGGCCCCGAGCCCCAGTTCTCTCGGGTATTTATTAGGTCAAAATAAGCAGCAGGTAGTTGGCGCAATCGGATTGGTTACACAGTGGGTAGTTGGCGCAAGCTGATAGGTTACACAGTTGCAAGGTAATTTTTGTTGGCCCAACGTGGGGCTTTCAGCTTTCCCCTGATAGGTTCCCTTTTCTCTGGCTAGGCATATGTTGATTGGCTGGCTCTAGGAGGCCTGATTATTATGTTACCCTGGGAAACCAGGCCTACTCCTAATCTAGGCTGCCTGCCATGGCGTTAGCCGTGACAGCCTCACAATATATATATATATATATATATTTCTTATATAATGTGATGTCAAACAGTTGAGACTGTGAATACTATACTCCACATAAAAGCTTCAAGTTTCACCGATATTAGGAGATAAATAATTGAAAGGTCTAAATTACCTCTGATAATTTCATCTAGTCCAGGCATTGATTGTTTTTAGATGATTTACAGTGTTGTGCCAATCTCTGCTGTATAACAAAGTGACTCAGTTATACACATATATACATTCTTTATTATATGCTTTTTCATTATGCTTTTATCATAGGATATTGAATGCAGTTCCCTGTGCTATACATTAAAGTGAAAATGAAAGTTGCTCAGTCATGTCTGACTCTTTGTGACACCAAGGTATACAGTCCATGGAATTCTCCAGGCCAGAATACTGGAGTGGGTAACTGTTCCCCTCTCCAGGGGATCTTCCTAACCCAGGGGTCGAACCTAGGTCTCCCACATTGCAGGTGGATTCTTTACCAGCTGAGTCACAAGGGAAGCCCAAGAATACTGGAGTAGGTAGCCTAGTGGATCTTCCCAACCCAGGAATTGAACCAGGGTCTCCTGCATTGCAGGCAGATTATTTACCAACTGAGCTATCAGGGAAGCTGTGCTATACATTAAGACCTTGGTATTTATCCATCCTATATAAATTAGTTTGCATCTGCTAATCCTAAACTCCCAGTCCTCCCCTGCCACCCCCACTTGGCAACTATAAATCTGTTCTCTATGTCTATGACTCTTCCTATTTTGCAGATAAATTCATTTGTACCTTATTTTAGATTCCACATATAAATGATACCATATGGTATTTGTCTTTCTCTTTCTGACTTACTTCACTTAGTATGATAATCTCTAGTTGCATCCATGTTGCTGCAAATGGCAATATTTTGCTCTTTTTATGACTGAGTAATATTCCATCATATATATATACCATATCTTCTTCATCTACTCATCTATTAGTGGACTGTTCAGTTGTTCCCATGTTTTGGCTATTGAAAATATGCTGCTATGAACATAGGGGTGCATGTATGTTTTTGAATTATAGTTTTGTCCAGATATATTCCCAAGAGTAGGTTTGCTGGATCATATGTAGTTCTATTTTTAGTTTTCTAGGGAACTTCCATAATGTTTTCCATAGTGGCTGCACCAACTTATTTTGCTTATAATATTGTGTTGGTTTCTGCCAATCATCAACATAAATCAGCCATAGGTATACACATGTCCCCTCCTTCCTGAGTCTGCCTCCCACTTCCCACCCTGTCCCACCCCTCTAGGTTGTTGCAGAGCACTAGGTTTGCGCTCCCTGCATCATACTGCAAATTCCCACTGGTTATCTATTTCACATATAGTAATGTATATGTTTCAGTGATACTCTCAATTCATCCCACCCTCTCCCTCGCCTACTGTGTGCACATGTCTATCCTCTATGTCTGTTTCTCCATCACTGCCCTGCAAATAGGTTCATTAGTGCCATCTTTCCAGATTCCATATATGTGCATTAATATGACATTTTTCTCTTTCTGACTCACTTCACTCTGTATAATAGACTCTAGATTCATCCATCTCATCAGAACTGATTCAAATGCATTCCTTTTCATGGCTGAGTGATATTACATTGTATATATGTACCACAGCTTTTAAAAATCTATTCATCTGTTGATGGACATCTAGGTTGCTTCCATGTCCTAGCTCTTATAAACAGTGCTGCAATGAACACTGGGGTACATTCCACATCGATTCTTAATGATTTAGATACCTGAACATACTACGAATTTGTGAAATAGAGATTATGCCAGTAGGGAAAAATGCTGTTTGTGGAATTAGACATTAAGGTGAAAATTCAGTAAAATAAAAATATTCTGAATTTCAGTGCCACATGGCTGTGAGATGAAATAGAAGCTGCTTCTCTAGGAGCCAATAACTGCCTTTTCTTTTGAAAGAAAAGTGCTTTGATTAAAGTATTCTCTTGCTCCATACAGAGAGTGTATTATTTACGGGGTAGACACAGTTATTTTCAGTATTACTACTCCAGTGCGTTAGCTTCTACTTTGTACATTAATATTCTCAAACCAGTTTAAAATTAAAGCATGTACCTTCAAAATGCTGTATCATTTGTTTGTAATAAAGCATTGGTTAGTTAAAAAAAAAAAACAAAAAACAAAAAAAACAATAAAGATTTGAACCTATAAAAAGAAAAAATAATAATAAAGAATTCTCTCTTCATCTGTAAAAAGGAGTATGTCCCAAGAGTCCTCTTAGCATGCTCCATTTCAGAATGATATGATTTTAGTATTCTAACTTGGGTATTTCTTTTAATGATGAGGATATAATTTTCTAAAAGAACTGTTGAATACATTAAAATTCACCTCCTGGTAGAAATCTGAAGCTCTCATGTTCCATCAGTACTGTTGAAACATAACTGCCCTAGCTGTTTACTGTCTTTCTTTCAGGGACCAGTAATCTATAAATGTCAACATCAGTCTCTGTGCAAGATGAAGCATTGACAAGGATACAGACCACACCGCCACACTAGACTACCAGCAGAAGCTTCCAGTTCACCCTTTTACACCTGTGCTCCAAAGGCAAGCACTTGTAAGCTGCTATAGCCCTCAATTTAGATAAGCATTCGGATGACAACAGCTTGGTGATGATAAAGATAATGACTTTCCATTATCTGTAATCTTTCACCTGGCAGAATTTCAAAGACGTTTTTCATCAGAAAAAATAATCCATGCAGAAATTTAGTTAATTTCAGGAGAGGTTCTTTTTTTTTTTCTTGTTGCAAATAGATGTTGAATTTTATCAAAAGCTTTTTCTGCATCTCAGATGACCAACATGGTTTTTATTCTTAAGTTTGTCAATGTGGTGTATCATATTGATTGATTTGTGGATATTAAATCCTTGCATCCCTGTAAATCCCCCTTGATGATGGTGTATGATCCTTTTAATATATTGCTAGATTCAATTTGATGAATTTTGAATCTGTGTTCATCAGTGATATTGGTTTGTGATATTTTTTGTTCTTGTTGCTATATCTTTGTCTGCATTTGGTGTCAGGGAAATGATACCCTCATAGAATGAGTTCAGAAATGCTCCTTTCTTTGTAATTTTTTGGATTAGTTTAGGAAAGCTTGGTGTTAACTCTTCTCTAAGTATTCGGTATTAATATAATTCACCTCTGTGGTCATCTTGCCCTGGACTTGTGTTTGTTGAGAATTTTTAAATTACTGATTCAATTTCAGTAGTGGTAATTGGTCTGTTTACATTGCATTTTTCTTCCTGGCGCAGTCTTGGGAGATTGTACGTTTCTAAGAGTTTAGAAGTCCATTTCTTCTAGGTTGTCCATTTTATTGGCATATAGTTGTTTGTAGTGGTTTCTTATGATCTTTTGTATTTCTGTGGTGTCAGTTGCAACTTCTCCTTTTCATTTCTGATTTTATTGATTTGGGCCCTCTCCCCTTTGGTTAAAGGTTATCCATTGTTTTCATCTTTTCAAAGAAAAAGTTTTTAGTTTTGTTGATCTTTTGTCTTGTCTTTGTTTTATTTTGCTTTTTGTCTCTATTTCATGTATTTCTGTTCTGATCTTTATAATTTCTTTCCTTCTGCTAACTTTGGGTTTTGTTTTTTCTTCTTTCTCTAGATCCTTCAGTTGTAAGGTTAGTTTGCTTATTTGAGATGTTTCTTATTTTCAGTGGTTCCTTCTTTATGTCTTTAGTTGTAGTTTCTGGTTTGTTTTTTTTTTTTTTTTACTGCTGTTTGTTCTGAAAATGGTTGTGATTTTGGAGCGCTTGTGAGAGGAAGTGCGTTCAGGGCCTCTCAATTCTGCTATCTTGGTCGATCTCCCCCATAACTTTATATAATGAGGTCATCATTTTAAATGGGTCTGGCACACAGTAGCCATTTCATAAATATTAATTCCCTTTTCCTTTTCCTACACCAATACAGTTTAAACTTGACACGAGTGAAATGAAGACACAGCAGGCATTTGGGGTGATGCTTTTCTTCCTTGTCCCCATGGGGTCCTGGAGTCCACTTACAAGAGCCGGTTTTGTCCGTCTGTCTCTTCCCAATTTTGTGCTTACTGATGTGACATTGGTGACTTAAAATAAGCATAGTGGTAATATTCATGCCATAAAAACTGACTAATTTTACAGATCAGCACTGTCTTGTTGTTTGAGAGATGACTGTTAAACTTTTACCAGTACATCCCTACTAATGTCTATCAGTTTCTTCAAGACTATATCTTGTTATTATTCAAGGCCACATTAAGTGTCTCATTTCGGCTACCCACTCCAGTATTCTTGCTTGGAGAATCCCATGGACAGAGGAGCCTGGTGGGCTACGATGGGGTCACAAAGGTCCATGAGGGTCACAAAGAGTTAGACATGACTGAGTGACTAACACTTTGACTTTTCACTTCTTTATCATGACCAATGAATTTAACCAAGTTCAGTTGGAAAGAGAGAGCCTCAACTGGATAAACACTATATTCTTAACAAGTTAATTTCTCTGTGGCTCTTTTTGGGGGGTGGTAAAAAAAATGCATAACATGAAATTGACTGTCTTCACCATTGTTAAGTGTTCTCTTCAGTAGTGTTCAGTGTGGCTTGTTTTTTGTCTTCTCTAGCAAGGTTTATGAGGTAGAAGATGGGTGTGATTATAAAGTCTAAATGGTTCTATTTGTGAGAAGGTTGTTAAATTCTATTAAGGGCATGCTTAGTTCTTACATTTAGTTTTTGATTGATTTATCTGACTGGTTCCATGGTGATCCTTTTCAATGATGTACTGATAGAGCTGTTCCTTCATGTAGAGAGGTTCTGAGCCGTTAAAGCACCTAGCCTGCTACAATGTGCTTTATATATCAAGTGATGATAAATGATGGCATTAAAAATATTTACCAAGATAGTTGGTATTTTAGTTAAGAATGTCCAAAATAGTACAGTATAGGTAAAGTTAGCATGAAATTTCTATAATTGTAATGAGAGAGAAAGAGTAGAGTTAGTTAACATAATTCACTAGGAATTCCATCTGGTTAGAATTTCAGTTATATAATTATAAAACTGATTTCTTGGATTTAAAACAGAGGCCACACTTTTTGACAGTTTCTGGTGTGATTTAATCATCAACACATGTCCATTCATATTGTTCAAATGAGACAGGCGATTTCAAATATTTTTAACTCCACTTAAAGTGGACGAATTGTGACAGAAACAGTTGAGGCGAATAGTTTCTGGGCTCATTTGCAATGAGGTATAGAGTCTGGGTCCTGAGTCGGCATTTCCTCCGAAGGTGATTGTGGTATATGATGCATCACAGAATGTGGCACAGAGATTTGGACTGTGAGTCACTCCCCCTTACCATTTTTACACCATTCACTAGCTATGTGACCTTGGGCACATCATTGAAAACATCCTAAGCCTTAATTTCCTATCTATAAAACACAGAGAATAATACCTATTGGACAGAAATTTTTTAAAAATTAAGTTAAATAATGTATATAAATATCCCGGTACACTGTAATGTCATCTTCATAAATGTAAAGTATGAATGCTTCTACTCAGTTTTTAGTTATGGATTATCCTCTTTATGTACAGTCAACCATTTACACCTATCTAACATCTGCATACTACTCTTTAATACTTTTTTTGGCACCGACCATCTGAAAGATACTGTGTGGGGCCTTTGGGATACCGAGATCTATCTAAAATGACCCCTGCCCTCAAGTAGCTAAGCCCAAAGCTATTTGTTATTTAACCTGAGTATCTATCACCAGTTATTTCATATTACAAAGCCTTACCTAAAAAGGTGTAGAAACATCAAGTATCTGCTCATGATTTTTATATTATGCAGTCCTTCAGCAAAGTGTATAGCAAACAGCCAGCTTGGAAGACAGCCTTTCCTGGAAGGGTGTTTCTGGAGAAGGGTACTTTGCAACACTGAGTTTCAGTTCAGTTCAGTCGCTCAGTCGTGTCTGACTCTTTGCAACCCCATGAATCGCAGCACGCCAGGCCTCCCTATCCATCACCAACTCCCAGAGTCTACTCAAGCTCATGTCCATCAAGTCGGTGATGCCATCCAGCCATCTCATCCTCTGCCGTCCCCTTCTCCTCCTGCCCTCAATCTTTCCCAGCATCAGGGTCTTTTCCAATGAGTTGGCTCTTCGCATCAGGTGGCCAAAGTATTGGAGTTTCAGCTTCAGCATCATTCCTTCCAATGAACACTCAGGCCTGATCTCCTTTAGGATGGACTGGTTGGATCTCCTTGCAGTCCAAGGGACTCTCAAGAGTCTTTTCCAACACCACAGTTCAAAAGCATCAATTCTTCGGCGCTCACCTTTCTTTATAGTCCAACTCTCACATCCATACATGACTACTGGAAAAACCATAGCCTTGACTAGATGGACCTTTGTTGACAAAGTAATGTCTCTGCTTTTTAATATGCTGTCTAGGTTGGTCATAACTTTCCTTCCAAGGAGTAAACGTCTTTTAATTTCATGGCTGCAATCACCATCTGCAGTGATTTTGGAGCCCCCAAAAATAAAGTCAGC
Source organism: Cervus elaphus (assembly GCF_910594005.1). Classification (NCBI taxonomy): domain Eukaryota; kingdom Metazoa; phylum Chordata; class Mammalia; order Artiodactyla; family Cervidae; genus Cervus; species Cervus elaphus. The sequence goes on along the minus strand of NC_057832.1, from coordinate 35,423,894 downwards.
CACTGTTTCTCCATCTATTTGCCATGAAGTGATGGGACCAGATGCCATGATCTTAGTTTTCTGAATGTTGAGCTTTAAACCAACTTTTTTTCACTCTCCTCTTTCACTTTCATCAAGAGGCTCTTTAGTCTTTTTCACTTTCTGCTGTAAGGGTGGTGGTATCTGCATATCTGAGGTTACTGATATTTCTCCTGGCAATCTTGATTCCACATTGAGTTTGGGTAGCAATATTTTTATTTCTGATCATTCATTTTCTATATAATGCAGTTGGAATTTAGCTCAGCAGAATACACATTCATTTCTTTTTAAAATATAGTCTTATTTACTTTTATGACTACAAATACAGTCACTGAAGTGGATACTGCTACACTGTAATATGCCATCAGGGCTCTCCTACAGGTTTGAAAGACTTCTATCTCTAGCTACTTGGAGTATCTCAGGGTGCCACAAAGTGGGTGGCTTAGAACAATAGAAGTTTGTTCTCTCACAGTTTTACAGGCTAGAAGCTCAAAATCAAGATGTTGGGAAGGCCGTGTTCCTTCCAGAGCCTCCATAGAAAAATGCTTCCTTGATTCTTTCAGTTGCAGTTAGCCGCAGGCATTTGATTTCTGTCTCTGTCCCCATGTGGTAGTCTCCCTTTTGTGTTTCTAGGTTCATGTCCAAATTTTCCTCCTCTTTGAAAGACATCAGTCATGTTGGATTAAGCCCCACTCAAATTCAGTGTGGCTTCCTTGGTGGCTCAGATGGTAAAGAAACTGCCTGTAGTGCGGAAGACCCAAGTTCGATCCCTGGGTTGGGAAGATCCCCTGGAGGAGGGCATGTAACCCACTCCAGTGTTCTTGCTTGGAGAACTCTGTGGACGGAGGAGCCTGATGGGCTGCAGTCCCCAGGGTCACAAAGAGTCGGACAGGACTGAGCAGCTAACACTTTTCACTTTCAAATTTAACTTGCTCCCATTTTAACTTGCTTACATTTACAAAGACTATTTCTAAATAAGATTGCAGTCACAGGTACAGGTATTAGGACTTGAATGTGTCTTTGGGGAAACATAATTCAGTTCATAACATCCTGATTATTTATATTATTTTTTATTAATAAGACATTACTATGGCACTTTAATAAACACTGAAATGTGGTTCAGGAAGATTCAGTTTTATGTTACCATAAACCTACTGAATAAATGGCCAAGGGAGCCAGAAGTGTACTTACTTGTGACTTATGAAGCAGCCCAGAAAGTAATAATCTTAATTAAACTCACTAAGCTGTAGAGTACAAGAAGAATATGTTTTCTGTGTTCTGAGGACCAAGAACGTATCTTGAGCCCTCTGCAATACTGCATACCTTCAAGAGTATTAATGCACTGATATCTTAAGAATATTTGGAGACAACAAAAGGAAAAAATAAATGGAGTTAAATTTAAAAGCATCTTCACAGCAAAGGAAACCATTAACACAATGAAAAGGCAACCTAGAAAATCAGGTTAATCCAAAACGTTCAAGAAATGCATACAACTCAGTAGTAAAGAAAAAACAATTAAAAAATGAGCAAATGACATAAATAGACATTTTTCCCCAAAGAATATATTCAGATGCCCAAGGCTTGGAACATTACTAACCATCGAGAAATGCAGATCAGAAGTTCAATATAAGGTTAGCTATTATTAAAAAGACATGTGATAATAATAGGGATGTAGGAAAAGAAGGGAACCCTGTACACTATGGCAAACAGTATGAACATTTCTGAAGATGTGAGAAATAGAACCACCATCTGATCCAGCAATTGCATTTCTGGATATATATAACAAACCTGCCTGCCCCCAACCCACACAAGTGAAATTACTGTCTTCAAGATATATCTGTACTCCCATGTTCATAGCAGTATTCATAATAACCCAGGAATAGAAACAACATATCTTTTCATGAATGAATGGATCAAGAAAATGTGGCATATATACACAATGGAATGTTAATGAGCCTTGAAGAAAGAAATCCTGCCATCTGCAACAACAATGATAAACCTGGAGGGCATTATGATAAGTAAAATACCAATAAAACAGATAGAAAGTGACAAAAACCACATGATAGCACTTACATGTAGAATTCTAAAAGAAAAAGAAGTCAAACTCATAGAAACACAGAGTAGAAAAGTGGTTGCCAGAGAATCAGGGAGATAGGAAGAGGTTGGTAAAAGTGTATAAACTTTCAGTTATAAGATGAATAAGGGTTGATTATCTAATGAATAACATGGTGATTATAGTTGATGATAATGTATAACAAATTTGGTGAGAGAGGCGAGGTCACTTCCCAGGTGGCACTAGTGAGAATGAACCTGCCTGCCAATGCAGGAGACATAAGAGATGCGAGTTCAATCCCTGGGCTGGGAAGACCCCCTGGAGAAGGAAATGGCAACCCACTCCAGTATTCTTGCCTGGGAAATCCCATAGACAGCTGGCAGGCTACAGTCCACAGGGTCGCATAGTTGCAGAGAGTCAGACACTACCGAAGTGTCTTAGCACATGAGAGAGGTGAACTGAAACAATGTTCTTACCAAAAAAAAAAAAAGAGAGAGAGAGAGGGATGTAAATGACCTCCTTGTGACTAAATGTTACAAGGCACATTCTGGAACTATTTCGTAGTGTGGTTCTTTAAAGTATGGCATAACAAAAACAAGTGTCAACACCAGTAGGCTACCATCATAAGCAGCATTTGGTGTCATGGAAGATGAATTAGAAGCTGTCACAGAACCTACCATAGCAGCAGCTTCCCCTTCTAGGGTTATAGGAGCCCCTCATATAGTCAGTCACTGTGACTCTGGGAGCTCTATCTGCTGAAAGCTGAGAGCAAAAGCCGTGATATGTAGCTTCCAGTGCTGCAGTGTGATCTTTCTTCTCTTTTTGCTTTCTCTCCACAAAAAATTGACAGTGAAGACCTTTATTGGGGGGTGGGAAGTGACATGAATCATTGCAAACAGAAATCATTTTAGTTAATAGACAAAAGAAGCTGATCTGGAAACCAAGGGATGATGTTGTGTGTAAAGTAAATTTGTATGTTCATGAAAAATAAAGCTGTTTTTTTTTCCTATGTTCTGTTTTGTGTTTTGTTTATTAGGGTATATGATAGTGTCTCCTGTATTCAGTGAAAATAAAATTATTTTGTAAACCTGAATAAGGGCATAAAGGAAGAACTTCCAAATCTAGAGTCTGCTAAGGTAGATTTAGTGAAAAGTCCTGAACCTTGAAATAGGGAGCTAAGTAGAAATGATTGTTATGTGATTATTTTATCCCATCATACAGTGATCATTAATAATGACAGAAAAGGCAAGACCTTGATTTTAATTATGCCAGAGGTTGTTTGTAAAACTTCAAAAATCATCTCATGTCAACAGAATATGTATATTCTAGTCTAGGAGTTGATGCTGTGAATTAACAACTTTGGATTCTAATTTAGTATAAATTTTTTTTTACTCAAGAAACGAGACATTTTTCAACAGAAAAAAAATTGGCTCATGGTACACGAATACATAATTTGAACTGTATTTTAATACCTCAAGTGTAAATGAATGAAAAGCATATGAATTACATGGTCTTTAAAATATCCAAGTCAAAAGCATAAGGAGAATGTGTGCTTGACAAAATCACACACACACACACACACGCATGCACGCGCACACACACACACACACACACACACACACAGACAGACTTAGCTATTCCACATGGATTTCATTCTTTTATTTGTAGTTTGTTTCCTGTCCTTTATGTATTGTAAAAATCTTGTTTATTTCAGAAACAGTGCAAATAGCATTGCATGATATTTAAATAAACTCAAATGTCTTCTTGCATTCCATTTTTTTCAATGCTATGCTAAAACTAAAAGGAATGGAAATAACCTATTCCAAATATAAGGAGGTTTGGAATGTTTTAATTGATACCTTATTCCTGTTAATAAGTCTACTCTTTTTCATCTTCTTCAGAGTCCACTTGTCTTGTTTTTTTGTTGTCCAGTCACTAAGTCATGTCTGACTCTTTCATGACTCTATGGACTGTAACATAGATGAATTCATGGTCCTTATTTGATAGTTCCACTCCAGCTTCAGATTTTTTTTCAAGTTATATCTGTGCTTGGAACTATTTTTTTCTTAATGTCTTTTTTTTCTTCCAATTTTAAAAGCATTCTGCATTCTAATACCCAAATATGTCCTAAAATATTACCTCTTCCAATAAAGCTTTTTAAAGCTGTTTGGGGAAAGATGATATTTTTATGGGTAGAATCAAAAATCATTCAACTATACAAGAGTTTGGTTTGCCATGGGGAAACTCCTGGTTCATTTCCTTGAGACAAAACTCTTCCATCCTTAGTCTTGGAAGCTACTAATCAATTTAAGAAGTATTAACACCTTTGCAGTTATTCAAGAATCATCTGAATGAACTCCTGGCTCTTGACCATGGCAGGTGTGGGTGGAGGGCAGCCTTGTGCCCAAGCCACATTAGATACGTAGCGGTGGAACCTAAATGTGAGAACAGTGCCATATCAGTATCTTTGAAATGCTTGATTAGGAAGGAACAGAAGCTCCCTTTCTGAACATGGTTAAGGGTATTTAATCATGTTTGTTATTAAGGTCAAAGGTACACAGACATTTCTGACATAGCCATCGTAAGTCAACGTGCAACAGTTACACCACATTCTCTCTAAAACTCACAAACTCAGAAGCAAATGAGAAAAATAGACAAACGATGTTTGTATCCATTTGATGTGAATATTACATCCTAACAGAAGGCAAATGTATTCCTATGATCAAGTGGTAGAGAAGTCTGCAAGGCCATTGTGTATGCTTAGTCCCTAAGCAGTGTCTGACGCTTTGTGACCCCATGGACTGTGGCCTTCCAGGCTCCTCCATCCATGGGGTTCTCCAGGCAAGAATACTGTAGTGGGTTGCCATTTCCTACTCCAGGGGATCTTCCCCACCCAGGGATCAAACCTGCATCTTCTGTATCTCTCGCATTGGTAGGCACATTCTTTACCACTGAGCTTCCTGGGAAGCCTCATTAGGATTCATTAATCAGATATTTCAAATCTTATATTCTTGAACAACACAGGTTTGAAGTACATGGGTCTATTTACATGCAACTGTTTTTTGTTTTTTTCTTTTAATAGCAGATAATATGGTTCTACAGAAGCTCAGCTGGTTGAATATGCAGATGCAGAACTGCAGATACAAGGAATTTAGGGATACAGAAGGCTGACTCTAAGTTATGTTTAGACTTTGAACTGCATGCAGGGTTGGTGCCTCTAATACCCAAATTGTTCAAGGGTTAGCTGTGAACATAAATGAGAAATAAACTCCTTCTTGTCAGAATGGGCAATGTTTTTCTACTTCTAAAATATATATTTAAATTACTTGAATCCTTCGTACATAAAAAATAAAGAATAAATATTCTTCCACAATAATTGGCTTAATTTAATTGCTCACAATATACCATTCTAATTCTTACTCTGCAGAATCCAAGGTGATATTTTTATGATTAACATAGTAATATCTGTTGGCTTTTTTCCTTAAATGAGTCAAGAGAAAATATTTTATTCAGTTGATAAGAATGAAGGTAGAAGTTGAAATGGAAAAGGTAATGACACATGTGAGCTAATCAAGTTTATTACTGATCATTCTTCATGTTTTTGTGATTTAAAAATGTTCTGATCTTGAAACTGAATAATAGTAAATTTTCAAGTCCAAAATTCAAGTACTGATTCTACCAATGACTTGATGAATGATCTAAGCCTAGGCACCCAGCCTAGCCATAAAAAATGTCTCCAAAGTCCTGACATTTGTGGAACAGTTTCCTGAGGTAGAAAATGTAGATAAGAATAAAATTGTTTACCTCATGATGTTATGAGAATCAGGCAAAGAATGTTTGTGAAATAATTTTATATCTTTAAAGATATTAATGGTTGCTTTAAAAAATTCATCTGAGTACATTTAAAAGATCGTATTGGTTTTATTCAGGGATTCATGAAACAGGTAGCATGCAGGCTAGTAGATACAAAGGAGCTGCAAAGAATTATACAAGGCAAGAGATTTTGTCAGCCGAAGGGAGCAGGAACAAGGAAGCTGTACAAGGCAGGAAAAATCAGATTGATTATTGAAGGTTACTTTCCTTATTAGGGATGGCGGAGGTCTATCAGACAGATTACCTAAGTGATGGTGATAAGAAGTGATGACTACTGGTTTTTCCAGTAGTCATGTATGGATGTGAGAGTTGGAGTATAAAGAAAACTGAGTGCTGAAGAATTGATGCTCTTGAACTGTGGTGTTGGAGAAGACTTTTGAGAGTCCCTTGGACTGCAAGATCAAACGAGTCAATCCTAAAGGAAATCAGTCCGGAATACTCATTGAAAGGACTGATGCTGAAGCTCCAATATTTTGGTCACCTGATGTGAAGAACTGACTCGTTAGAAAAGACCCTGATGCTGGGCAAGATTGAAGGCAGGAGGAGAAGGGGGTGACAGATGATGAGATGGCTGGATGGCATCACCGACTCAATGGACATGAGCTTGAGCAAACTCCAGGAGATAGTGAAGGACAGGGAAACCTGGCATGCTGCAGTCCGTGGGGGTCGCAAAAGTCAGACATGATGGAGCAACTGAACTGAACTGGTGATCAGGAGAGTCCTGATTAGTTTGAGATTCCACACCTGGGAGAGTCAAAACTATAATTAAGTCTCAGTTTGGTGATGTAGGGCTTAGTGTAAGTGACTTCTTTTGGGGAACTAATGTTTGTCTTTTGTTGCCTAGTGACTACTGACAAAGGAATTGTGTTAATAATTATTTCAGTGTGATTAACACATTTCTGCACTATTTATCATTACCCATATGATATTTATGCTATATTAGATGAGCTAAGAAATACTTTCTGTATCTAAATTTAGTAAGAACTATTCTAATATAACTTCTAACAAAAATAGTCGTGGCTACTTATCCCATATAAAATGAGCATTAATGATCAGATACATATTTTCCTTTTTAATTCGTTATATCCTATGTAAACTCAAAACCTTAAGGAATCCAAGTATTAGCTAAAAAGTTAGGTTTCTTTCACCTTGGATATCAACTAGGAATTTGCCTCAGGGCAATGAGAAGACAAAGTTAGTCATTCAAAGAGACTGACAAGAGCATAGAAGTGAGAGCAGGGGGCGGTGACGGTGGGCCTCTGCAAAGCCACAGGAAGAGGCTCTGCCGGCCACACAGGGTCTCATGTTCTCAGCTCGGGAGGGAGCTTTCGCGCCATCTCCAGTATCTCAGTGTTTGGGCTGTGCTTCCTTGTTTGGGACGCAGTCCAGGCTTGCTTCTGAACCTCCTTCCCCAGACGTAGAGGGGAGGAGGCTGACGCTGGGTCGTTACTGCTGGTCGGTGCTGCCATCCTTGTCTCTCTGCCTGTGGTCCCCGTTGCTCTCAGCTCTGGGGCTGGCCTCCCCTGAGTCAGCCCCACCTTCCCCCACACCCTGCCCCGTCTGCTGCTGCTGATCCCTCAGACCCACCGACCCCCAGGGCTTTTCTCCCTCTGTGGGGACAGGAGAGAAACTTTATTCCTGTCTCATGAACAACTTTCTCCAAGAGAGAATCCCACAGCAGGACTGGGGAACCTCAGTTGCACAATTTGCTCCTAGCCAGGGTGAACTAGAAATCTGGGCAAGAAAGGAGTGAAGATTATTATGGGGTGGCGGTGTGGTAAGGGGCTTCCCAGGTGGCTCAGTGGTAAACAATTTGCTGCCAATGCAGGAGATGCAGATTCGATTCCTGAGGGAGGAAGTTCCCCTGGAGCAGGAAATGACAACCCACTCCACTGTTCTTGCCTGAAAAATCCTATGGATGGAGGGGCCCAGTGGGCAAAGAGACAGACATGACTGAGTATGCACACATATGAACTTAGTGTGATAATCATTTTATAATATATACACATATCAAAGCATTATGTTGTACACAGTCATGCAGTGTTATATGTCAATTGTATCTCAGGGAAACTTGAAAAAATAAGACAACTCTACCTATAAAGGCATTTATTCTTAAACATGTTCAAAATACAGTTAACAGTAAAATGCACACATTAGATATAGTTTCTATGGACCACTCACATTTGTTGCAGAAACACTTACTTTGGCTACATAAACTTTTAAAAAAAATTTATTGGAGTGTAATTGATTTACAATGTTGTGTTAGTTTCAGATGTACAGCAAAGTGAATCACTTATACAGACACATACACCTACTCTCTTTAAAGTTCTTTTCCCACATACCTCATTATAGACTATTGAGTAGAGTCCCCTGTGCTATATAGTAGGTACTTATCAGTTGTCTATTTAATATATAGTAGTAGTGTATATATGTCCATCCTTGTTTCCCCGTTTATCCCTCCCTCCCTTCCCCCTTGTAACTGTAAATTTGTTTTATATACCTGTGACTCTATTTCTGTTTTGCAAATAAGTTCTTTGTAACAATTAGATTCCACATATAAGCAATATTGTATGATATTTGTCTTTCTGTCTAACTTCACTCAGTATGACAATACCTAGGTTCATCCATATTGCTGTAAATGGCATTATTTCATATTTTATGGCTGAGTAATATATATGCAATATACATATTGTATATATTTATATTATACATATATACATCTTCTTTACCCATTCCTCTGTCAATGGAAATTTAACTGGATCCACATCCTGGCAATTGTAAATAGTGCTACAATTAATTTTGGGGGTACATGTATCCTTGTGAATTGTGATTTTCTTCAGGTATATGCTCAGAAGTGAGATTTCTAGATTATATGGTAGCTCTATTTTTAGTATTTTTAGTTTTACTGTTCTACATAGTGGCTGTAGCAGCTTACATTCCCATCAACAGCATAGGAGGGTTCCATTTTCTCTACACTCTCTCTAGCATTTATTGTTTGTAGATTTTTGATGGTGGCCATTCTAAGTGTGAGGTAATATCTCATTGTCCTTTCAACTTGCGTTTCTCTAATAACTCCTGATGTTGAACATCTTTTAATGTGTTTTTTTAGCCATTTGTATGTCTTCTTTGGAGAAATGTCTATTTAGATCTTCCACCCACCTTTTGATAGGATTGTTTGTTATTGGTATTGAGCTGCAAGAGCTGTTTGTGTATTTTGAAGATTAATCCCTTGTCAGTTGCTTCACTAGCAAATATTTTCTTCCATTCGGAAGGTTGTCTTTTTGTTTCATTTACAGCTTTCCTTGCTGTGCAAAAGTTTATAAGTTTAATCAGGTCCCTTTTATTTATTTTTGTTTTTATTTTCATTAAATGAATCATAGAACATGTTGGTGTAATTTATAGGCAGAGTGTTCTATGTTTTCCTCTGAGAGTTTTATAGTATCTGGTCTTAAACTTAGCTCTTTAATCCATTTTGGGTTTATTTTTGTGTATGGCATTAGGGAGTGTTCTAATTTCATTATTTTACATGTAGCTGTCTGATTTTCACAGTACCCCTTATTGAAGAGACTGTCTTTTCTCCATTATGTATTCCTGCCTCCTTTGTCAAGGATTAGGTGACCATAGGTGCATGGATTTATTGCTGGACTTTCTATCCTGTGTCCATTCATCTATTTTGTTTTTGTGACAGTACCATATTGCTTTGATTACTGTAGCTTTGTAGTATAGTCTGAAATCAGGGAGGCTGATCTTCCAGCTCCATTTTTCTTTCTTAAGATTGCTTTGACTATTTGGGGTCTTTTGTGTTTCCATATAATAAAACAGTATTTTTTAAAGTTAAAAGGAACTTTAGAGATCATCTAACCCAACTCTTTCATTTTACAGCTGGCTTATATGAGATCTTGGGAATATAGCTAGTTGAAGAGCCATAGCCTAATGGCTAACTTACAGTTTGCTGTTCTTTTTACTATCCTGCATGTCTGCTAATAATAACTAGTATTTCTTGAATGCTTACTGGGTGCTAAGTACTATTCCAAGAAATTTACACTTATTCACTTATTAAATAATTATTAAGTTATTAATACTCATAATAAACCTTTGAAGAAAGTTTTATTAAAGTATCATTTTATAGCTAAGACCACTAAGACAGAGAGTATTGAAGAGTCTTGCCCAAGGCCATACATCTAATAAGTTCTGCAGAGCCAGAATTCAAAATCCAACGCAGGAGGCCACCTTCTTAATTATGCTATTCTATTTATTATTCCATTTAGTCCAGTCCTTATGACTCTATTAAAGTGAATACTGTTAAAATTTCTGAGGTCTCATAACATACCTAAGCTCATTTAACCTCAGTCCATCCCATCATTACTCCCTGTAGAAAATACTGTTTATGTTTAAAGTTCTGCTTGACTATTCTTTTAAAATTCTTTTTAAATTTTTTAATTTTATATTGGAGTATATTTGATTTACAATGTTGTGTCAGTTTCAGGTATATAGCAAAGTGATTCAATAATTGCTTGAGTATTCTTAATTTTTCTCTTTTTGTGTTAGTAAAAGTTGATACCATATTTGCATGTAATCATTGCTTACTGAAATGAGCTTTCTATGAAGTTGATTGGTCATTGACTGATCAGTGTAAGAAATCTGTTTGCAAAGATAGTAAAGTAAGAAATTTTTACTCTTGGGTATTCTTGCCTATCTCTGATCTTGACCTTTGTCATTATTCATTAAATTACCTCTTTCCAACATGTAAATTTTTAAAATGAATAAGATTATCTCATTGATCTTCAGAACATCTGCCACATGGTTCTAGGCAATGGGGATTCAACATTTTTCCTTTTTCCTAAGAATAAATAAATAGGATTTTCTCTTTTTTCAACCTCTTAAATAAAAGCAGTGAAATTTCAGGAAACAATATTACTTCTCTTATGTCCCTTGCTATTATAAAATCTGAACTTCATAATTTAACTGGATTTTCATTGAAATTCACCACACTCCCCTCCACAGCTGTGGTCTCAAAATACCAGTTCTGCATTTATTTTAGCCCATGGAATTACTGCTCAGAGAAACCACAGAGTCAATCAGACTCAAAATGGCCCAAATCCTTCCTGCTTTGGAGTTTTCCATCTTCAGATCAAAGCGTTTCATGCCCGTCAGCAACTTTTTAAAATGCATTTGCTCCTCGTATGCACAACTTCCATTTAAAGACTCTCCTTGGCTGACTTCTCTGATGAAGTTGTCTGCTTGCCAGGAGAACAACACTAATGTAGAAGTAACACAGGACCCTTCAGGTCCTCTTTGTCAATGATCTGGTATTGCAGATAATGGCCAACTTCCAATGTGGACAAACCACCATTCTTTGTACCAGCAACAGAGAAAACTGGCTTTTAGTGTTTTCAAACATGAAGATAATGAAGACAAATATAACATGTTTACATGTGAAGATCATTTGAAAGGGGAATTAAAGACACAATAGAAGCAATTATTTGGATCTATCAAATAGTGCCATGTCATTAGTACTGAATTTACGAGTTTTGTTCATTTTAGCTTCAGCTTGCATATGTGCAGTGGGGTTGATAAAACTTAGAAATGGCTCTCTTACCTTCATTTTTTTAAATCTGATTTTATTTGTCTCAATCGCCTTCTTTTAATGAGAGAAAAAACAATACATGCAAAATAATAGATTTGGAAAAGACTAACTCAAATTCCCAAGGGTAGTAATCTTTTGGAAAAAGTTAATATTCATGAGTTATGGGAAAGTGATGAAAGCCAGCACATCATTTTTCTATGATCCAAGTCTTCAGTTTTTTTGGTCACAGCCAAACCAGGCTTTATAATAAAATTGTTATTACTTAAAGGCGAGGGAAGCAGCAAACACATGTTATTGAGCCTTTATAACCTCAGCAATAATAAATCTAGGGTTTATATTTATGAATACCTTAAACTCATGCTAAGTCTTTGTATAAAACTTCCATCTATTTTTGAAAGCAGTTTTTTTCCTTTATTTCATCAAATCATAGTATTGCTATACAACTAAAACAGAGTTGGATGAAATTTGGCCTTAATAGTCTACTTTCATTTCTGTAATTGTCCTAAATCAATGCATCAAGGTTCCAGTTCAACTTGCTGATTTACTTATAGAATGTTCATTCTGTATCACATAGTGATTATAACTATACAAAATGTAGAAATTTATCTGATAATGAGTGATGTTGAGCATCTTTTCATGTGTTTGTTAGCCATCTGTATGTCTTCTTTGGAGAAATGTCTGTTTAGTTCTTTGGCCCATTTTTTGATTGGGTCATTTATTTTTCTGGAATTGAGCTGCAGGAGTTGCTTGTATATTTTTGAGATTAATCCTTTGTCTGTTGCTTCATTTGCTATTATTTTCTCCTAATCTGAGGGCTGTCTTTTCACCTTGCTTATAGTTTCCTTTGTTGTGCAAAAGCTTTTAAGTTTCATTAGGTCCCATTTGTTTATTTTTGCTTTTATTTCTAATATTCTGGGAGGTGGGTCATAGAGGATCCTGCTGTGATTTATGTCGGAGAGTGTTTTGCCTATGTTCTCCTCTAGGAGTTTTATAGTCTCTGGTCTTACATTTAGATCTTTAATCCATTTTGAGTTTATTTTTGTGTATGGTGTTAGAAAAATGTAGAAATTATATCAGGGGTTTCCACTCTTAGAATGCTAGTTTAAGCAGGATTCTTGTTCATTTTCATGGTTATTGCCTTCTCTTAGGAGGAGAGTGATGGTTTCTGAAATGGTGAGCAAATCTGGATATTTTCATATATCTGTTTATCTACGTCATCTTGACTTTTGGGGAGAGAACTTTATGAATAAATAAGGACCAAAGAAGTGGCTGGATGGGAGAGTAGCACTTGGCTTGGCAATGTGATGACTTGATTGATAGTGAAAAAGAGGGTCCCTTTCAATTTTATATACAGTTCTTCCAGGAAAAGATTCCTTGGATTTGCTTTTTATCTTGTTCTGGCATGGAAAAGAAAAATAATAGTGTACTCATAGGACCACTTTTACAACATGCAGTATTCTCACAGAGGTACATTTGTTGTTTGTTTAATGGACTTGTAAGTCTATAAAAGGGCATGAACCTTAAGTCCATCAATAAAGGCTTAAGGATTCATCTCAGCAACAGGTGAGAAAGATGTGTAGTATGTAGAATGTCATATGAGTCACCCCAAACTAATTGTTAATTAGCCAAAAATGTGTAGAAATTTTTAGCAATTAGTGGAAAGATCAATAGAAAACATCTATATTTAATTAGCCATATGGTTTGTTTTACTGGAATTGCATGTCTCTCCCACTGTGTCTGGCTTTTTGGACTTCACAAGTCCTGTCTATACATACATATAGTTCACTTGTTGGGGTTATTCAGAAAAGTGAGCAGAATTGGGATCTTATTCAGATCGTATCTACTATGTTGCTAGAAACCCGATTGAACTAAGAGGTATTCCATCCTTTGAGTAGCAGGAAGTCTGGTTTCAAGTGCACAAAGGACACTGTTTTAATTCCTTCACATATCATGGTGGTATGCTAGAGATGATTTCAGGAATGGTGGCAAGTTCAAGCTCCATAGTCAGTCACTTTCAATTTAGTCAAAACTTTAAGGAATCTGTGACATAATGGACGTCCTTTTCCCATGCCCAGCAGAGGAAACCAGGGCTGCAACAACTATATAATGCAACTTACCTCTTAAAGCCTTATATGGAATAATTTATTTTTCTATTTATGATATGTTAGTTCTGTCTCCCCTGAAAAAACTCATTGGAAATGTAAGGAAGAGAAGTTGTGGTTCTTTCTGAACCCAGTAATCAGCCTTGTCTGTGATTAAAATGCCATCCAAGTACCCCTTCTCTCTGCCAGAGTAAGTCTCTGGCAGGTTGACCTGTGATACATCAGTTTTGTCTGGAATAAAGAAGCAAAGGTGCCCTATCAATGTAATTAGTTAGGTGGTCCTTCGTATGAACTATTTTATCCCTGTTCTTGTTAATTTATCCTTACTCACCTCTAGAAAAATTACCAGTCACATGTGTAGTGGTCCTTACCATCTCAGGAGGTTATTGTGAAATGACATCTCTCAGGCAAGAAAACCTAAATATCACAACTCTCATATCTCATTAGTCACTTTCATGGAGTAAAATAACTGACATCTTCTCAAATCAATAATGTTCAGTCAGGCATTTTTTCAGGATGAGGATGAAATCTTTTTCAGAATGAAGGTGAAGTCTTATGATTCCAAATAGCAATGAGGCTCATGAGAACTTGACCAGAAACGGTTGACTCTCGGACAGTTTATTTGAACTGGTCTGTCTTTGATTAAACCAAGAACTCATAGTGCCTTTTTTTCTAGCTTCTTCAGCAACTCTAATTAATCACAGAATTTTGGCATTGATCTTTCCACCAAGCCCATGAGTGCTCTTTGAATGAATGATGATTATTTCTTTGTGTTAAGTCTCTCTGCCCTAAGGCTATCAAAATTTCATAGTTGGGTTTCTCCACATTCTTCAAAGCTTTCTCTTTCAACTTTTGCCTAAAAACAACATGACAGAACAAGATTCATCATCTGGATCTATGAGCTAATCTCATTCAAATGCCTGGCGATGAGAGCACTGAAACCTGTTAACCAAAGCACAGGGCTTTTGGAGAAAGTATATTTGAAAGTGGTATCTCTAAGAAGTGTAGAAAAGACTATATCTTGACATTTGGACCAGGAAGCCGTCAATCCATGTAGATTTGGGGGACTAGAGTTAGGCCCCTACAGAGCAGTAAAGTTTACAAAATAAGCATAAAGAGCCAAAGGGTCAGAAAATAGTATTAGTTGTCTGTTTCTTTGTTCTGGATTCTATTTCTAGATTATTGAAGTCAAAGAGGTTTTCACCCCTTCCTGCATTGATAATTTAGAACTCCCCATGTAGTATGGCCAGACTTATCTGATGGGGACTTAGCATTTTACCTCTTGCTTTTAGCTAAACTCTGTTGTGTAAACTGAATCTCTATCCTCCCATTTTATTCTCTTGAAATGATAAACGACTCTAACTCCCCTTTCTTTCTCTGAATTTCTTTGTCATTTCATGGCAGCAAACCATCACAATTAGTGCTCCTCCCACTCATCTTTAATATTCTCCAAATTCTCTGAACCAGTCCCCAGTGCCTTTCTTCCTTTTCCTTTCTCCTTCCTCCCTCATCTCTCTAGTCTACCTGCCTTGCACCTACAGTTCTAAATATCTCTCAGAAGGGCTTCTCATGCTCCATGCCTCGCCTGGTCATCAGCAGTGAGCAGAGCAACTCCTCGCTTCCCAGAGACTCAACAGAGAGAAATATTTGATAGAAGAGAAAGGGGTCACCAGCCCAGGTGGGATGCATGAGACAAGTGCTCGGGCCTGGTGCACTGGGAAGACCCAGAGGAATCGGGTGGAGAGGGAGGTGGGAGGGGGGATCGGGATGGGGAATACGTGTAAATCTATTGCTGATTCATGTCAATGTATGACAAAACCCACTGAAAAAATAAAAAAAATAAATTAAAAAAAAAAAAAGAAGAGAAAGGGACATGTAGTCAAGGAACTTTTAGGAATTCTTGAGTTTTGGGGAAAAGTTCAAAGGAAAAATGCAAAGCCTGTGGGAAAGGTTTAGAGGAAATAAGACAGACCTACTGAGATACAGCTAATGGGAGCTAAGGATTGTTATACAGTGAATTACAGTATCTGGAAGCAAAAACAATAGGCTAGTTTCTGAAATCATGCTCCATGGGAAAATATATGGTCTAATTGTCATAAATTTATATCATTATGGTAAAAATGTTTTGATAAATAGAAAGATGAGGTAAAATCAGATCCGGATTTAAGATGACTCACTCATACATGAAGATAAATGGATAGAAGACCAAGTAGAATAACTC
Organism: Cervus elaphus; assembly: GCF_910594005.1. Lineage (NCBI taxonomy): Eukaryota > Metazoa > Chordata > Mammalia > Artiodactyla > Cervidae > Cervus > Cervus elaphus. Next base: position 35,408,040 of record NC_057832.1, on the reverse strand, counting down.
TTCTGTAGAAGTTGATGTCCATGGCTTTTTAATATCACAAATGTAGACCATTAGCTCAGTACATCATTAATTTGATTTTGCAAGGATTTCAAGGTCCATGTTGCTCACTTGACCATGTGGATTATTCTCATTCATTACTTTTTTTGTTCATTCTGTTATGTGCCAGTTGCTGAGGGCATAAGGACAGTTTTGAAACTAATTGAATACATTTCTGTATCAGGCCCCATTCAGATGTTTTATCTTTGGTAATGAAATTAATCCTGACAATTATCCTTAAGGATGAGTTATATTATCCCCATTTTGCAAAGAATGAAACTGAAGTTCAAGGTGGTTAAACAACAAGGTCATGTGCTGATAAATATTAAAACCTGGACTTCATTTCAGACCTGCCTGATTCCACTGATCAGGCATTTCACAACCTGTTTACATTTACAGTTCTAAGTCCATTATCTTAAACCATGATGTCCTGCCAAGAGATTTGGGGGTTTAACATAAATCCCAAGGAGCCTCAGGGAGATATGATATACAAGGAAGGGAGTTATAATTTTCAGGTCAAATGATGTAACAGGGTCAACAGACCTTGGAACCTTCACTCACTTATGTAAGCTGACACTTTTAGATGAGATGAAAGGGTTTATCACAATCATCTTTCTTAGATTTCAGTACAGAACAGTGACACTTCTTTAACTTACCTATTTAAAGATCAGTGTTTTTCATTTGTTTAACAAACAGCTATGAAAAGCCTATAATATACAGAGCAATGTGACAGGCAATAGAATCAATAAGAAATGATCAAAGACTTCAGGGTCTTTTTACTCTCAGTGGAGAAGTAATGTTACAAATATGTGCAAATAAACTTTATCAAACTTAAGAAAAGTGCATCAAACTTAAGTGCATCGATTTTAAGATGCACTATTTTATCTACCACCAAGGAAAAAAAATGTCAAATTAACTCTCATGCTCTCAATTGTAAAATTTGAGTATACATGTTAGAATCAATTAAATAGAGTAAGTAAGTACCATGCTACATGTAAATGCATTTGCAGTGATGCTATTAGGGCTGAGATGAGGATCGGGAAAGAAGAGAGTCAGAAAAACTTTCCCAGCAAAGTGACTTAAAAATTTTTTAATTGAATATAGTTGTTTTATAATGTTAATGTCTGCTGTATAGCAGAGTGACTCAGTGATGCATATATATAGACATTCTTTTTAATTTTTTTTCCATTATAGCTTATCACAAGGTACTGAATATAGTTCTCTGTGCTATCCAGTAGGATCCTGTTGTTTATCCATTCTGTGTGTGATGTTTTGCATCTACTAACCCCAAGCCCCCAGTCCACCCCTCCCCACCCCTCTCCCCCTTGGCAACCACAAGGCTATGTTTGTGAGTCTGTTTCTGTTTAATTTATAAGGTTCATTTACAGGTTCACTGTGCCGTATTTTAGGTTACACATATAAGTAATATCATATGGTATTTGTCTTTCTCTTTCTGACTTAACTTCACCTAGTATGATAATCCCTGTGTGTGTGTTAGTCACTCAGCTGTGTCCAAGTCTTTGTGATCCCATGGGCAATATAGCCCGCCACGCTTCTCTGTCCATGGGATTCTCCAGGCAAGAATACTGGAGTGTGTTGCCATTTCTTCCTCCAGGGGATCTTCCCGACCCAGGAATTGAACCCAGGTCTCCTGCATTGCAGGCAGAATCCTTACCGTTTGAGCCACCAGGGAATGCCAAATTGATAATCCCTAGTTGTATCCATGTTGGTTCAAATGGCATTATTTCATTCTTTCTGATGGCTGAATTACATTGTTTATATGTCCCACATCTTCTTTATCTACTCATCTGTCATGGACATTAAGGCTGTTTCCATGTCTTGGCTATTGTGAATAATACTGCTATGAACATTGGAGTGCATGTATCTTTTTGAATTATAGTTTTGTCTGGATATATTCCCAGGAGTTCAATCATATGGTAATTCTATTTGTAGTTTTTTCAGGAACCTTCATACTGTTTTTCCATCCTGGCTGTACCAACTTCCCTTCCTGCCAACAGTATAGGAGCATTCCCTTTTTTCCACACCATCTCCAGCATATTCTTCACAGACTTCTTAATGTTAGCCATTCTGACCAGTGTGCGGTGGTACTTCATTAAGCAAAGTGACTTTTGAGTTGAATTTATAGGTGGAGGGTTGGAAAGAAGTTGTAAAGCATATTCCATGCAGAAGAAACAGAATGAGTGACAAGTGTGGCTGGGCTGATAAGTAGACTGGGCAGCCGGGCATTGCTGCAGGGCTGGGAGAGGGGCGCTGAGGCAATGTGTAGATTTCACATGGCTCCCGAGTTGCAGGCCTGTCTGAGAGGTCCTGAAAACCATGCCTAATGGTTTGCTTAACCTAGTGTAGGCAGTATGATGCTGCTGAAGAAATTCAAGCGGGAAGTAGAGTCTCTCTGGACACTTTCCCCTTCCTTCCAGCCACCAACTAGAGGCTTCATAGATGCCTGTTTTTATATCACACCATTGCTGCCTCAAACTCCATGCACTCTTTTCCCTGCTGGACCTGTATAGTCACCAAGATGATCCAAAGTTCCGATTCTAAGACTGGCTGTAAGATTCCAGGATGTTCCCTGCTTTCCCTCCTCTAGGTCTCCTGTTATCTCCTCTCTCTCACTTCCTTTTGCCCTGGTCTTTATTCTTGAAATAAATGTTTGTCCTCTAGCTCTGTCACTGTTTGGCTCCCCATGAGGAATTTGTTTAATCTCTTGGCAATCATGGTTTCCACTCCAGTAAAAAGGGGTATAGACATTCATACTCTGCATATCTAAAGAATGAAATGGGTCTGTGTTTGTGTTAAAGAACTTTGTAATCTGCTAGACAGCATCTAGACAGGCAAATTTGGCCTTGGAGTATGGAATGAAGCAGGGCAAAGGCTAATAGAGTTTTGCCAAGAGAACGCACTGGTCATAGCAAACACCCTCTTCCAACAACACAAGAGAAGACTCTACACATGGACATCACCAGATGGTCAACACACAAATCAGACTGATTATATTCCTGGCAGCCAAAGATGGAGAAGCTCTATACAGTCAGCAAAAACAAGACCGGGAACTGACTGTGGCTCAGATCATGAACTCCTTACTGCCAAATTCAGACTTAAACTGAAGAAAGTAGGGATAACCACTAGACCATTCAGGTATGACCTTAATCAAATCCCTTATGACTATACAGTGGCAGTGAGAAATAGATTTAAGGGACTAGATCTGATAGACAGAGTGCCTGATGAACTATGGATGGAGGTTCATGACATTGTACAGAAAACAGGCATCAAGACCATCCCCATGGAAACGAAATGCAAAAAGGCAAAATGGTTGCCTGAGGAGGCCTTACAAATAGCTGTGAAATGAAGAAGCGAAAAGCAAAGGAGAAAAGGAAAGATATTCCCATTTGAATGCAGAGTTCCAAAGAATAGCAAGGAGAGATGAGAAAGCCTTCCTCAATGATCAGTGCAAAGAAGTAGAGGAAAACAACAGAATGGGAAAGACTAGAAATCTCTTCAAGGAAATTAGAGATACCAAGGGAACATTTCATGCAAAAATGGGCTCAATAAAGGACAGAAATGGTATGGACCTAACAGAAGCAGAAGATATTAAGAAGAGGTGGCAAGAATACACAGAAGAATTGTACAGAAAAAATCTTCACGAGCATTAATCACAATGGTGTGATCACTCACCTAGAGCCAGATATCCTGGAATGTGAAGTCAAGTGGGCCTTAGGAAGCATCACTATGAACAAAGCTAGTGGAGGTGATGGAATTCCAGCCAAGCTATTTCAAATCCTGAAAGATGATGTTGTGAAAGTGCTGCATTCAATATGCCAGCAAATTTGGAAAACTCAGCAGTGGCCACAGGACTGGGAAAGGTCAGTTTTCATTCCAATCCCTAAGAAAGGCAATCCCAAAGAATGCTCAAACTACCGCACAATTGCACTCATCTCACACACTGGTAAAGTAATGCTCAATATTCTCCAAGCCAGGCTTCAGCAATACGTGAACTGAGAACTTCCAGATGTTCAAGCTGGTTTTAGAAAAGGCAGAGGAACCAGAGATCATATTGCCAATATCTGCTGGATCATTGAAAAAGCAAAAGAGTCTCAGAAAAACATCTATTTCTGCTTTATAGACTATGCCAAAGCCTTCGACTGTGTGGATCACAATAAACTGGAAAATTCTGAAAGAGATGGGAATACCAGACCACCTGATCTGCCTCTTGAGAAACCTGTATGCAGGTCAGGAAGCAACAGTTAGAACTGGACATGGAACAACAGACTGGTTCCAAATAGGGAAAGGAGTATGTCAAGGCTGTATATTGTCACCATGCTTATTTAACTTATATGCAGAGTGCATCATGAGAAACACTGGGCTGGAAGAAGCACAAGCTGTAATCAAGATTGCCGGGAGCAATATCAATAACCTCAGATATGCAGATGACACCATCCTTATGGCAGAAAGTGAAGAAGAACTAAAAAGCCTCTTGAGGAAAGTGAAAGAAGAGAGTGAAAAAGTTGGCTTAAAGCTTAACATTCAGAAAACGAAGATCATGGCATCTGGTCCCATCACCTCATGGGAAATAGATGGGGAGACAGTGGAAACAGTGTCAGACTTTATTTTTGGGGGCTCCAAAATCACTGCAGATGGTGACTGCAGCCAAGAAAATAAAAGATGCTTACTCCTTGGAAGCAAAGTTATGAACAACCTAGATAGCATATTAAAAAGCAGAGTCATTACTTTGCCAACAAAGTAATGGTCTGTCTGGTCAAGGCTATGGTTTTTCCAGTGGTCATGTATGGATGTGAGAGTTAGACTGTGAAGAAAGCTGAGCACCGAAGAATTGATGCTTTTGAACTGTGGTGTTGGAGAAGACTCTTGAGAGTCCCTTGGACTGCAAGGAGATCCAACCAGTCCATCCTGAAGGAGACAAGTCCTGGGTGTTCATTGGAAGGACTGATGCTGAAGCTGAAACTCCAGTACTTTGGCCACCTCATGCGAAGAGTTAACTCGTTGGAAAAGACCCTGATGCTGGGAGGGATTGTGGGCAGTAGGAGAAGGTGCTGACAGAGGATGAGATGGCTGGATGGCATCACTGACTCGATGGGCATGAGTTTGAGTAAACTCCGGGAGTTGGTGATGGACAGGGAGGCCGGGCGTGCTGCAATTCATGGGGCTGCAAAGAGTCGGACACGACTGAGCGACTGAACTGAACTGAGACAGCATCTAAATAGAAGTGATTTACAAACTGTGATGCTGACATATTATTGACTCAGCAGGCCTGTTTCTTGAGTCAACTGGAGGGCGACCATCTGAGAGCATAGAGATCCTCTCTTGAAGTGCTATTCTGACCTGCTGGTGAGTTGGTTTCTGGGCGGGTATGCGCCAGTCATAGACTTCCTGCCTTACCCTGGCTCATTCCCAGCTTCTCAGTATCTGGCCCTCTGTGTCAAACTTGATATGGCAGTTCTCTTGTTAATGTTTTAAGGAGCCATCCTTTTTTTTTCCATGGTGGCTGCACCAATTTACATTCCCACCAACAGTGCACAGCAGTGGTACTCAACCTTTTTGGCCCAAGGGACTGGTTTCATGGAAGATAGTTTTTCCACAGACTAAGGTACAGGGGATGGTTTTAGGATGATTGAAGTGCATTACATTTATTGTGTACTTTATTTCTATTATTATTAAATCAATTCCACCTCAAATCATCAGGCTTTAGATATTGGAGGTTGGGGACCCTTGGTGTACAGGGTTCGCCTTTTCCCACATCCTCACTGGTGATCGGTATCTCCTCTTTTTGATGGTAGCCATTTTAACACGTAGGTGATAACTCATTTTGATTTGCATTTCCTTGATGATTGGTGATATTGGGCACCTTTTCACGTACTGTTTTCCATTTGAATATGTTCTTTGGAAGAAAACGCCATTCAGCTCCTTTGCCCATTTTAAAATTGGGTTAATTGTTTTTTGCTATTGAGTTGTGTAAGGTACAGTTCCGGCAAGGCAGAAAAGGAAAGATGACCTCAACAGAAGTAGGTTACCTTTATTTAGGCAAGGAGGGGCGACAGTCGGCCTAACAACCAGGCTGATCTCCGAGAGGGATCAGGGAGGCTTCATGCTTATAGGGAGGTTTGTGGAAGCGATAGGGGAAACGTCAATCAGGCGGGATATTTTGAGTATTCTTTTGTTGAGATGACATTTGTAGTTGGGCAGGGGGTGATAAGTCTTCTGGACGGGGGTAGGGGGTGGAAGGTTTCTGGACAGGGGGTGATAAGTCCCAGATAGGTGCAACCGGCCTGAGCATCAGGGTGGAACTAAAGTTATGCTTTGTTTTCTCCGAAGTTAGGTGATTCAGCAAGGGGCCTTTGAGACTGTTGTTCCCTTTTCTAGGCCCAAAAGACTCCTTCAATTTGTGTGAGTTCTTTATATAACTTGGATATTAACCCCTTATCAGATATGTGGTTTGTGAATATTTTCCCCCATTCCATGGGTTGTATTTTAATTTTTTTGATAATTTAGTTTTCTGTGCAGAATATTTTTAGTTTGATGTCATTCTGATCAGTGTTGAGAAACCTTTTCAGTTTTCTGCCAGGAGTTTTATGGACTGGCTCTTACATTTAACTCTTTAATCCATTTTGAGTTAATTTTTGTGAGTGGCATAAGATAGAGATTTAATTTCATTATTTTGCATGTGAATGAATATCCAATTTTCCCAGCCATTTATTGACGAGACTAACTTCTCCTGTGAGCACTCTTGGCTGTCTTGTCAAATGTTGTTTAGTGGCTAAGTCGTGTCTGACCCTTTTGCAACCTCATGGACCTGTAGCCCACCAGGCTCCTCTATCCATGGGATTTCCCAGGCAGGAATACTAGAGTGGGTTGCCATTTCCTTCTCCAAGAGATCTTCCCAACCCAAGAACTGAACTTACATCTCCTGCATTGGCAGGTGGATTCTTTACCATTAGTTGACTATATATGCATATATATATATGCATTTATTTCTGGACTGTCTATTATTGTTTCATTCTCTGTTTTTATGACACTACTGCACTGTTTTGATTCCTGTAGCTTTTAAGTACAGATTGAAATCAGGAGGTATGATACCTTCTTTGTTCTTCTTTCTCAAGATTGCTTTGGCTATTCAAGGTCTTTTGTGGTTCCAAGTGAATTTTATGATTTTTTAAAAATTTTCTATAAAAAGTCATTGGAATTTTGATAGGAATTGGATTGAATTCATAGATCGCCTGGGATTTTATGGGTATTTAACAATGTTAATTCTTCACAACACACTTTTTAAAAATATTCAATGCTGAATGTATTTTTTGATAAAAATTATTTCTTCGTAGCCAAAGCTTGCTTTTATTTATCAATGGCATTTAAACTTTTTTAGAAGTCTAGAATCTTAAAATTATAACAATTCTGACAATCATGTTTGCCATTTCTCAAAAGTAATGGATTTTAAATAGTCTTATCAAAGGCCTATTTATTTTCAAAGGCTTTCAGGGAAGATATTACATAACTTCTTTAGCAGATGCTTTGGGTACCCCACCCTTATCCTCTCAGTGTCCGTATACAGTTAGACAGCTGCACTGGGGAAGGCTGAAAGATCTGGGTAGAGAACACCACGGAAGGAGTGTTTAACCAGCCAGTGACAGGAGTTGGTAGCTGAATACTCCAGCTTCCTTATGTCTTAGCTGGGACAACTCTATGTGTGTTCTACGCAGGGGGATTGAGCCCCTATTATCTAGAGTCATAAACTGTTCATTAATAAATCCTCTATTGACTTCCTTCCTCATGCTCTCCACCTAAGGCCATTACCCATATAAACTGTGTGGACCCAAAGCATTGTCTCACAGCCTGCTTTTGGGGGGAAATCCAACCTAAAAAACCCCTTGATTAATTTTTCTAAGACTGTATCCAACCAGCACCAAATTGCACTTTAGAATATTCCTTCACCAGTGATATATACAAGGGAAATGTGCCTGGATGCCATTTCAGAAAACATTTCTCACAGTTATCCAAGCCAGAAGAACAATGTATCAGAATGACATTTTTCACATATGATTTTCATAATATCAGTTGTCTATATAATGAAAAAGGCAAAATATCCTCATGAAAAGGTTTTTCAAATTAAATAAAATATTCTTATTAGGAGAATTTCTACATCTTCTTGCATAATAAAAGGAAGGACTTTTTTCAGGTATCTTTCATAAGTTGGGCTTCCTTTGTAGCTCAGTTGGTAAAGAATCTGCCTGCATTGCAGGAGACCCAGGTTCGACCCTTGGGTGGGGAAGATCCCCTGGAGCAGGACATGGCAACCCACTCCAGTATCTTGCTTGGAGAACTCCATGGACAGAAGAGGTTTTTCAAATTAAATGAAATATTCTTATTAGAAGAATTTCTACATTTTCTTGCATAATAAAAGGAAGAACTTTTTTCAGGTATCTTTCATAAGTTATTGGGCAATGCTTTTCCACTTCTGGCTCTGATGAATTATCACTTGCTTTACAGAGACTTCTGGGGAGATATTGGGAGAGAAAGAGGTGATGGAGTGGTGGGACAGGTCATGTATTTGTCAGTTTGTGATACTATTTAGTCTAATGGTAACCAGACCACATTTTTCCCTAATTGGGAGCTAGTGGTTGAGGTCAGCAGATGTGTTTGTTGGCAAGTATATTGATTTCTCTGCTACTATCCTATTGTAGATCAAATAATTAATTCTAGCGTTAATGGAACTGAGGTGAAGATGAAGATGAGCTTGTAAATTTTAGAAATTCATACATTATCACTTTTTAATAGCCAAAATTATTATTCTTTCATGGATCATTAATATGTTGCTTATTTCCTACATATATTCATTTGTCTTAAATCAAATCCCCCAAAGCATAGACTCAGAAACAGAGATGTGCATGAAAGGGGTTTATTGGAACCTGAGCACCAGGGAGTGCAGGGGGCCAGAGAGGCCGGGTTGCGATTCAGCTGCGACAGGGCCTCCATCAGTCTCACGGGGGAGCTCTGGAGCTGATGGGCCTCCAGAGAGAGCCTGAATTGAGGCCACAGGGGCCAACTCTTCCAACTCCCTCAACCCCCTGCCCCCAGTCAGCTGCCCCAGTGCTGAAGTATCCTGTGAGGGTGACTCCCTCCACCTCAAGGAAATTCCCAGAGAGGCCTCAGCTCTAAGCCATGCTGCAAGTAACGGGGGAATTAGAAGCGTCTCCCCTTAGTGGGGAGATGGGGTGACACATCACAGCCTCCACTGTAGCGAGTGTGCATGTTGGTCAGAGGGTGAGAACTTCTGTAGAAGAAAACACGACATTTCATTTACTCAAATATTCTGAGGAATAGTAAATCAAGTGGTTTGATTTCCAAGTTTCAAATCATTAGAGTACAACAAATACACTTTAAGCCAAAGCTATGAAGATGTAATTTAGTTTTTCTAGCTGACCCAGAGGGAGGGAAAACCTCCTCTTACAGAGCTTTAAGAACAACGTTTATTAGCAAGGAGAAGCTTAGGGGTATACACATTAATAGCTTCCTGACTGACAGATGATAGATGACTTGTTTCATCTGACAGTAGCACTTAAACTTTTTATTGATATCAGTTCACTGGCCTCTGTGTCCCTTTTGATCTCTTGGTTGCTGCTGTTTCTGTGGCTAATCCAAGACTGCTTTGGTGCCTCTGGGAGGCAGTCATTTGGAAGGTGGCTCTAAGACCAGTACTTGGATAAGTTTTTGTTGTTTAGTCACTAAGTCATGCCCGACTCTTTGCAACCCCATGGACTGTAGCACACCAGGCTTCTCTGTCCTTCTCTATCTCCCGGAGTTTGTTCAGACTCAGTGATACCATCCAACCATGTCAGCCTCTGTCTCTCTCTTCTCCTCTTGCCCTCAGTCTTTCGCAGGGTCTTTTCACACTTGATCTTAGCCAAAAGGCCAAGAAGTGATTCACAGGGTCTGTTCCAGTGAGTCACCTCTTTGCATCAGGTGGCCAATGTATTGGAGCTTCAGCTTCAGCCTCAGTCCTTCCAGTGAATATTCAGAATTGATTTCCTTTAGGATCGACTGGTTTGATCTACTTGCCATCCACAGGCCTCTCAAGAGTCTTCTCCAACACCATAATTTGAAAGAATCAATTCTTTGGTGCTCAGCCTTCTTTATGGTCCAACTCTCACATCCGTACATGACCACTGGAAAAACCATAGCTTAGGCTATACGGACCTTTGTTGGCGGAGATGTCTCTGCTTTTTAATATGCTGTCTAGCTATGTCATAGCTTTTCTTCCCGGGAGCAAGCATCTTGGTTAGGTAGTGGGCATATAAGGGGAATCTGCTGACTAAGTAATTCCCTGAGTTGAAAGATCCATTCAACTTTCCTTTGCAACCCAGTGCTCTCCCAGCTCCCGTGGTACATCCCGCGGGATATTCTGCTGTTTCTCCTTACCCTCGGGGCAGTCCTCTTGGACAGGTTGTCAACCCAAGAAGCCCACCTAAGTGCCTTCTATGGTATCTCTGGAAATTCATGCATTTCTGTGCAATGTGAGGGATGATGCAGAAAGCACCATGACTGCCTTCCCTACTCAGCTGTCTTTCTTTCCTTACACTCTGTGGGTATAGGCCAAGTCTACTGCAAGGACAATTCTCAGGCAAAGAGAAAATCGTACTCTGTTTCTATGTCTGCATGTGAATGATTACCTATCAATGAATCCCCAGCACTGAATACAGTATCTAAGACAGAGGAAGAATTGAATAAATATTGGCTGAGTGAACAAAGGTTTAGCTACTCAATAGCTCTTTTAAAAAAAAAATTTTTGCACTTTCAAAAGATTTATCTGAAGTCACAGTCCAAGTGCTCCCTCCCATTCATCTCATTCTGTTTTCACTGGGGAACAACATCTGGTCCCTAGCCTCTTTATAAGGCCTGTTATACACACCAAGACTGCAATTAAGTCACCCGCAGCCTTTTCCTCCTTTTGGCCAACCAACATCATTTCCGTGATCCTTTCCTTATAAGCCTGGCTTTCCAACCCTTTAATCATCTCTGCTCTCTTCAGGATCCAAGTGTCCCACTTACTTTTAAACTATGGAGACCCAAGTGGAAATCTATCATAACGATGTTGTAAAAGTTTGGCAAATTTCAGGGGAAACCAACATCTGTTTGGTTCTTTCTCATTATCTTCTTATGCCTTTTCATTAAGAAATTCCCAGGAAGAGTTGTAAAATTTATTTTTTTAATTAATTCAACAATTTCCCTTCTAGTGTAAGTCTTCCTATTTGTATACATATGATTTCTATGCAAAAAAAAAAAAATGGATTCATAAATGGAGGATTTCTAAGTGCACAAATGTTTTAAAATATCTTGCACATATTTTTAGGGTCTAAATGCAGAATACAGATCTTTTTTACTCTTAAATTTTTTTTTTAATTTTTGTGCTAATAGCAATGACATTGCTTTTCAATAAATTGTTCTTTAACTTAAAAATATTTTTATTTTTTTATTCAATGCACTCAATGCACTTTTCCATGCACTTGATATAGACCCAATGAATAAGAATAAAAATAATAACTGTGATCACATAGCACTTACTCTGTGCCAGGCAAGTGATTTAGATGTATTAGCATGTTTAATATAGATAACCCAGTGAGCCTGCTATGTGCTATGTGCTATGTGCTATGTGCATGCTCAGTCACTCAGTTGTGTCTGGCTCTTTGTGACCCCATGGACTGCAGCCCTCCAGGCTCCTCTGTCCATGGAATTTTCCAGGTAAGAATACTGGAGTGGGTTACCATTTCCTACTTTAGGGGATCTTCATGACCCAGGGATCAAACTGATATCTCCTGCATCTCCAGCACAGGCAGGCAGATTCTTTACCACTGTACCACCTGGGAAGCCCTGAGTCAGCAACTGTTGTCATCCCCATTTTTCAGATGAAGAAACTGAGGGACAGAGAGGCTAAGGACTTCCCCAAGATAGCACAGCAAATGAGGTTCGAAACTGGAAGTTAAACCCTGGAAACCTAGCCCTAAAACGTATGATCTTGTGACAATGTACTGCCATATGTTTATGAATATAGGGGTGGACTGATTTTTAAAGAATGTTCTTTTTGTTAGTGGTCTTTAATACACTCAAGCAGAATTTTTCTTTGTATTTAAAGACGATTTTTCTAATACAGCTATTATACTTGAGTACTGATGTTGGTTTGACTGAAGAAATGATGCTGGCTGGTACACTCTCTTTACTCCCTTACATGAAGGCAGACTTAACTTACTTTTTGCTTTGAGAATGTGAATCCTGCAGTTGCTAAATATTGAGGAGTCTAATTTCCTTTAAGACCAACATAGAGCTCATCTTGCCAGCATGAATTGCAAATGTTACCTCCAGGAGCCCTATCAAGTTGCTGCCAATGAGCTGGGATGTACATTTTGGGCTTCCCACAAGTACAAAGAGTGCTTGATCTTCTCGCCTTGAGTGGTAATTCATTCTGGAGTCCATTTTCCAGAACAGATGTTTCTATTGTTACTACCCAGGTCTTCCTGTGGAGCTTTCAGAAACCCCCCAGCCTTTTCACAGAACATTTGAGGCCTTTTCCAGAGAACTCTCTGTACTATTAGTCGTAGTGAAGCAGTAAGCTTGTTCTGTCTCTGGTTCTTTGGGTTGTTCTTTATATTTTTCATTTAAACTTTGGGGAAAATAATGACCTTATTAAAAGAAAAAAAAAGAATCTTATGTCATCTGGAATCACAAATTAAACATTATATTCAAAACTCTTAAAAAAAACAATTCTCCAGGTACCTATTTAAGAGAGAAGCTTATCTGAAAAAACCCACTGCCTTGTTTCCAAATGTAACTCTGTCCTTACCATCTATATGTGTTGTTGTTTAGTTGCAAAGTAGTGTCTGACTCTTTTGACCCCATGGACTGTAGCCTGCCAGGCTCCTCTGCCCATGAGATTCTCCAGGCAAGAATACTAGAGTGGGTTGTTAATTCCTCCTCCAGGGGAACCTCCCAACTCGGGGATCGAACCCATGTCTCCTGCTTGGCAGCCAGACTCTTTACCACTGAACCACCTGGGAAACCCACTGTCTATGTATCGGACAGGAAAAAATATTTGCAGTCATGCATAGGCATTTGAAAACATTTTGGCAGATGCTCTTTAACACTCTGATGTTTCAAAATGTTCTCTAAAATGATGATTTCCCCTTTAAAAATATGTTGTGCATTCAGTTTCATGGTAGGATTTGCCTATATTAGGAAATATTTAAGCAGCACATATATTTCCCAGTATGCCATGATTTTTAAAGGAGTTATGGCCAAATATTAACAATGTTTCTCTCTCAGGATGTGGAATTGGCGACTATTAGGGATAGTGATAGCTATTTTACATTTTTTCATTTTATTCATTTGGATTGAGTGTCTGGATTTCTTTTTAAACTCTGCACGTGTCTTTCATTAGTTATCAGAGCAGTGAGATTATGAGCCACTTTGTTTTCACACTTTTTTTTTTCAATTTTAACAGAAATGTTATTTAAAATGCAAAACATTTCCTTCACTTGCTCAGAAAATTTTAAGCACTTGATGTATTTAGATAGCTGGTCAGTTAGACATGGAAAGGGATCATTTTAGAATTCCATCATTTTAGAATTTTAGCCCTGAAAGGATACAGCCTTATGTCTTTATGATTAAGCACTGAATTTAAATGAAACTAAATGGTTTTTCCCCAGTTACACAGCTAGCTAGTGGGAAAGCTAGAACCAAAATCCAGGTCTTCTAACTCTAGACAGTACTTTTCCTGTGAAACCATCCCACTTGCCTTAAGAGTTAATTATTTTTGAAAATACTTATTTATTTACTGGCTGTGCTGGGTCTTCACGGCTGTGCGTGGGCTTTCCCAAGTTGCAGACAGCAGGGGCTATTCTCTAATTGTGGCACATGGGCTTCTCATTGCTGTAGCTTCTGTTGTGGTTCCCGGACTCGAGAGTACAGGGTCAGTAGTGGTGGGACACAGGCTTAGTTGCTCCACAGCATGTGGGATCTTCTCAGACCAGGGATTGAACCGGTGTCCCTTGCATCGCAAGACGGATTCTTAACCACTGGACCACCAGGGAAACCCAAAATTTAATTATTTATATTTTCAAAATAGTATAATTGTAAAATACACTGTAAAAATTTGCAAATATATTCCATTCATTTAATTGTATCATGGAGCCAAACTTTAGAAGAGGTGTAAATACATGTAAGCAATAAATATCATGATTCATAGGTCAAATGAATTGCACCCATGTTACATGATGGAAAATACACTTATTTTAAACATGAGATGGTGCTCACTAGGGCACCTTGAGGGATTCTTGAGGGATGGCAGATTCCAGGTGAAAATAATGATCTCATCTAATAATTTATATGCTACCATTCTTCTGTTGGATTATAACAAGAACTTCTAATTGGGCCTTATGTATGTATGTGTGTTAGTCACTCAGTCGTGTCCAACTCTTTGTGAGTCCATGGACTGTAGCCCACCAGGCTCCTCTGTCCATGGAGTTCTCCAGGTAAGAATACTGTAGTGGGTTGCCATGCCCTTCTCCAGAGGATCTTCTGGACCCAGGGATTGAACCTGGGTATCCTGCATTGCAGGCAGATTCTTTATGGCTTGAGCTACATGGGAAACCCCTTTGCTCTTCTGTCCATGGAATTTTCCAGGCAGAAATTCTTCCAGGCAAGAATACTGGAGTGGGTTGCTCTTTTCTCCTCCAGGGAATCTTCCCAACCCATGGATCAAACCCGTCTCCTATGTTTGTTGCATTAGCAGGCAGATTCTTTACCACTGTGCCAGGTGGGAAGCCCAATTGGGTCTAATGAAAACTCTTTAATTCTAAAAAATCTTTCCATTAAAAATAAAAAATGCTGGTAGAGTGGAGACACATGTGTTCCTGTAAAGCATGATAAACAGTATGTTTCCTTCAAGGATTTTGCAGTCATGAAAACAAAAGGAAAAAAACAAAAAACTAAGTAATTCTAGACTAGAGGGAAGTAAGAAGCATGAAAAATTACCAGCCTTGATGCTGAAACCTAGTTCAAAGGCAGACTTTATTAAAAATACACCTAAATAGAAGAGAACATGCAATTACTGCTTTGTCCTAATGGAGTCTTAGTATTTCCTACTATTATTTATAAAAAGGCTTAGCTCAGCTCTTAGAATCAGTGAACAGAGACATAGGATCCTCGTGTATCCTTTTTCTGTAACTTGTGGAAACATATGTGCTCTGCTCCTTGGACTGCTGACCTCCACAAAGTGAGGGAACATCCCAGAGGGACATTTCTTTGTCCTACAGAAGCAGAAACATAGCACCAACATGGCACTCAGTCAGTGTTTGCTGAACAAATGAATCACAACCTGTTAACTACTTATCCCTCTCCACTCTAAACCCATATGTAAGCTTTGAAAAGCCTGGAGAAAGTTTATTTCTACTTCTTTCCATTCTGTCATTCTGTATTAGAAAGAAAGAAAAATGGATCCTGGATATTTTCAAGGCATATTTTTGGAGGAAAAATAATAGAAGAGAAATTGTGACCTATGAATTTTTGTGATCAAATAAGGTCTCATTATTTGACCATTACCTCTTTCCTGGAGAAGATTGTCATTGCTAGTAACCTTTCATTTGTGGTTTTCTTTCATTTAATAGTATGAATGATAAATGAAATGTTGTTTTTATTTTCATCTTTTCATATGTAAAAATGGAGGCTTTGACAAGTAACTGGTCACACAGAGAAGTCACTGGCTCAGGGCTGGAGCTGGTGTAATGGGTTTTAAGAAGAGGCAGGTGCCAAATCAGTGAGATGAGAGAAGTTGTTGGCTCTGAGTGAGGAGACAAACCTGAGAGAAAGAGGGATGACTCACCAGGAAGTAGAGCAAGCACAAAAGGTCAACTTTTTCTCACAGATAAAAACTCGAGTATCATATTTCTGATATGATGCAAACACAGTCTGGACACTTTGGCAAAAACGTAATATGTCCAAAGTACAACTTCCCTAGAAAAACCTTTGAGTAAGATTAAAATATAGGAAAAAAAAAAAGGCATACCTATTGGAATTTACAGGTCAGGTAAGGGTTTACTCTGGATTCCTTGTCACATCTTTAGGAATAAAGAGAGAAATGTCTTAGGAACTTTTATTTCAAAACAAAGGGAAATGAGAACTGTGCAAAATGGTATTATAAAATTAATTTTAGCACACAATTGCTACCATTTAAACTAAGAAGTGGGGCTTCCCAGGTGGCACTAGTGGTGAAGAAAGTGCCTGCTAATGCAGGAGATGCAGGTTCTATCCCTGGATTGGGAAGATCCCCTGAAGGAAATGACAACCCAATCCAGTGTTCTTGCCTGGAAAATCCCATGGACAGAGGAGTCTGGTGGACTATAGTCCTTGCAGCAGCAAAAGAGTCAGAGGTGGCTGAAGCAGCTTAGCATGCAGGCATGCAGACTAAGAAACAGCTCTTTCAATATTGCTCCTACAGACTTAATTCATTATCAGTTGAGTTGGGACTGAGATGGTGAAGACAGGGGAGAAAGAACTAAATATGAAAATCTTCAAAAGGATGTGGCAAGCCATTAAAATTCATTGATTCAAGCAACCCATTACAACATTTTCCAGCCTGCTTATTGAAGCTGTGGAAAAATGGGGAACTCACATTTCTCACTCTTGGATGTGGAAAGTTTAAATTACAAGAAGATGGAGAGGAAGGAAAGGGGCAAAGGAAGGAAAACCATGATTCAGTTATGGCTAATCTGAATTTATTGGTATTTCTCAGTTTTACAAAAGGCAGAGACCAAACAAAAGGATGAAGAATGAGATAAAAATGCAATTAATGTATACACCAAAAGAGGAGCAAAAAGGGGCTTTCTTCAATGAAGCTTATAAAAACGAGGAGAAACACTCACTGTCTAGACTGTACTTCATTTATTTATTCTTTATTATAATACATTAAGAGCAGGCTCGCTACCTAATCCATGTGCCTACAAGAGAACATGAAAAATTCACTTGACCATTCTGAATATGTCTATAACACATGATATGGAAACTCTTTCTTAGACCTTAGAATTACTACCATTTATTGCTTCCCATGTTGAAGGTATTCAAGCTGGTGGCTCAGTGGTTAAGAATTTGCCTGCAAGTGCAGGAGCCGCAGGAGACAAGGATTCAGTCCCTGAGTTGGGAGGATCCCCTGGAGGAGGAAACAGCAACCCACTCCTGTATTCTTGCCTGAAAAATACCGTGGACAGAAGAGCCTGGCAGGCTACAGTCCATGAGGTTGCAAAGAGTCAGATAGGACTGAGCGCACACACACACACACATGTTCCAGGTGCTCTTCAAGGCGATTTAGGTTGTATTTCATTGAGTTCCTCTAACAGCTCTGTAAAGTAGGCAAACTCACAGATACAGTAGGTGAGAAATTGAGGAGAAGAGAGGGTGAGTGGCTTATCTAAGGTCACATAAGCAGTGAACAGAGGAGCCAGTCTCAGGACAGACTTTCAGGATAAGTCTCTGATGCAGAGCTCAGACTCTTTCTACCATGCCCTGCTCTCCGTCCCCTCTGTCTTATCCTAGAAGGTATGTGTAGCTTGATGAAAAAGAGAAAGTCTTCTGAGGACTTAGAAACCAAGGTCAGTACTCTCGGAGGATGAGGACTAAATAAAAGAATTTAAGACGTCAACGCAGACACCTAGGGGGTGCATATTGCGGGCAGAGCACCTAGGTAGCAGAGTGCGTGGTGTAGCATAGGGGATCAATGTCTGGTGATATTGATGGAGGACCAGGCAAAGCCAGGAGTAGGCTTAGGCTGGATAGATAAAACAGTTGGCCACATAGAAACACTTTTTTTTTCTCCCTTTGAATGAAGTTTATGGGGATTTGTGTGGAGCCATCATTTCAAAGAAATGGAAGGAAGCATATACAACTGAGGTCACGCCTGAGATAGGGTTCCTGAAGAAATGGAAAAGAAACATCTCTTCAAGATCTGAAAGTTGGAGGCATGGTCTCCAAATGTGTCCCACTTTCCCCGCCTCCCACCCCATAGAATGTGTTGTTATTTCATTAGTCATCTCCTGAGACAGACAAGGCCTTTCAAAGAGCTGGAGCTTCAAAAGGTTTAGAATATATATTTTCTTTACAAGTGCTTATTTTGTCATTTCTTTCTGTTAAACTTGTAAAGCTGGCTCTGTGTTAAGTGCTTGTCAGGAGAAAGTGACGGTTTGGTTCCTTTTCTCAGGCATGCTGTAGATCACAAGGGGCTATTCATCAACATTGCAATCTTGAGTTTTCACATCATCTTGTAAAAAGGTTCATTTTTTTCTCACGACATACTGAAAGGATTTGGGGGCACTCATCGTGACCTTGAACATTTTTTGAAAGAAAAAAAAATAGGTATTTGAAATGAAGAACACCGTAAGTATTTAGAGGTAACTGATTTTGATCAGATTGTTGCGTGGAGAATTTCTACTAAATAGCATAGCTGTAGAAAGAGGCAGTCAAGCATAAAACCCTAGGTGACATTGCCTAAAAGACCAAATAAAAGTTGTTTTTTTTGGAAATATCATATCTTTTAAGGTGTCTTAACATGTCTGAACGATACCTAGGTTCCCATCTTGTCAAAGTTATGACTAAAAGTTAGCTAAATTTCTTTGCTCTACATTTTGAACATGTCTAGGGTAAAACTTTCTTTGGTCCCTTTCTTTTATGTCTTGGTAGAAAATTATTAGAAAAAAATTTTTTCAAAATATATCTGTAAATATTTCATGGTTTCTGATTGTAAAAAGTAAGGCATTATTTTCACCTTTCCAAAAGAAAACCATAAATAATCATCAAACTCAGTTTGCAAACTACAGAACAGTGTGAAAAAGGAAGCATAATCGCCATCCAAAGGCAGAAGTTTTGTATATTTCCTACAGGGGCTGCCCTGGGGACTGGAGAAGAATGGTATGTTTTGATAGGACTTTTGTTCAGCCTGCCACGATGAGGACCTGTGCCGTTCTTGTTTTGCCCTGTGACTATTGCCTTTAAGAGACCGATGGTTAGAAAATCCATAGCATTGGCTCTACAATCCAAGTCTGCATTTTCTAAGAAATAGAAAGAAATGATTTCTTCCACTCTAAAGAGTATAGAAAGTGAACAGCTCAAAAGATGGTTGAGAACAGTTGCTTAAAATGTGTGCCTTTTCAAAGTTATGTACACTATTATCCAATCTGAAATTTTAGCATACTTTTTTTTTATGGGATTTTTTTTTATTAACAAGCTTTATTTTTTAAGCACAGTTTTCACAGCAAATAGAAAAAAGAAAATGGGCAGATAACTCTTTAGATTATCAGTTCAGTTCAGTCGCTCAGTTGTGTCTGACTCTTTGTGACCCCGTGGACTGCAGCATGTCAGACTTCCCTGTCCATCTTTACATTATAGATAATATATAAAATGACTTCAAATTTTCTAAACTCAGTCTGCATTATTTTGTGTATTCCTGATTCGTAGAAGACTCCTTGGTGACTGGACAGCATCCTCTCCCCTCCTAATTTGGGTGAGGTCCCCAGGTTCCTCATCTCATTTTTCTTTTAGGGAAGATGTACCATGAGACTATTTTCACACTTCAAGATACTCATGGATTTCAGGTATGCATCTCTTTTTCTACACCGAGGCTATTAATTGCATCCTGTTCTGAAGTAAGTCCCTCTCTACCTATCTTTTCAAAGAATCCTTTAATTCAGGCATTAAGCTACACAGCCTAATTGTTGAAAATGTTCTACAGTTCTTTGGACAGGTATTAATTTTACTGGTTTCTTGTTCCACTATTATTTCCATATCTCTCTTTCTTGGATTTATGTTTCATTTACTTTACTACTTTCACAGGGGCTCTTTGCACATCTGATAAGTTTAAATTAGCTAGTTTTTTTTTCCATTTATTCCAACTAATAAAAATTAGCTAGTTTTTATGTAATCCCTATTAACAGTGTCTCAGAACAGGTGCTTCATGAAGCATAGTTTGGAAAACAATAAGTTTGAGCTTCCCTGGTAGCTCAGATGGTAAAGAATCTGCCTGCCATGTGGGAGACCTGGGTTCGATCCCTGGGTTGGAGAGATTCCACGGAGAATGGTATTCTTGCCTGGAGAATTCCGTGGACAAAGGAGCCTGGCAGGTCCATGGGGTCACAGAGATTATGTGTTTACTCATCTTATGGTGACTGGAAGCACTGAGATTTTTGAAGCCAGATTTGATTTCATTTTTAAGATGAAGCATCCTATGACCAAAAGACTCCCATAAATATCGGCTTACATGGGCTCCATACAAATAATTACCAGGAATACACATGTATCTTATTTTAATAATGAAATATCAGTTATAGTTTCTCCCTCTGTTTCACTGCATTGCTTCATTACAGACAAAGAGAAACAGAAAATGAAACACGGTTCACCTAAAGTCTTAAAAGCTTCTCAGAAAGGTAGGACGGAGCTGTAGGCTTATTAGTATCTCTTCTACTTCATTGCTGTTACCCTCATCATAGGTAAATTAAATCATGTATGTAAGATAAGAAGATAACACATCCTATGCTTGTGAGCCAGTATTACTACTGAGCTTTGTATGGCCAAAATTACCTCTGCTAACAGTTTGTGGAAAAGGAGAAAAGAAGGTTTGAGTAAGAACAAAGGCTAAGGTAAGGAGTGTTTAGCAACATTATTTTACAATAGGGCTTTCTAAGTAAGTCCTTTTCATTTATAGCTGGAAATGTCCATTCTCCTGCTCTGCCCCTCTCCTCTCCAGTTATCTGTACTCAAAATTCATTGCCAAGGATCCGAAACTATAGTGTGAAAGTGTTTGAAGAGACTATAAAGACAACAGGCTCTGGAAATACAGAGTCATATCTAAGAGACAAATCTCTTATTGGAGTTTGGTTACATAAGAATTTTCTGGGTATGGAAAATGAATACCATGGTCTTCCCCTGTATATCCTGGAGTAGTCCTGCCCTGCCTATCAGAATTCCTACTTGAGGACTTGAAACGTGATTTGATTTCAGCCCCCACAGTGTACGCATGGCAGATCTACAAATGGCTTCTAAGCCTTTTGATGTTCATGCAGAGGAAAGAGCAGGGAGCTGTTTCCTGGAAGACTATGGGGCACTAGGGAGCCCTAAAGAAAGAAACAATGGCAAGGAAATGTCGGTCCTCTGTGCTCATTATGTTCCTGTGAACAATGAATTTCATGAGTTTTGGGTCCTTGAATGGACGTGTTACAGGTTCCAGTCCTGTTCCCAGCACTGTCTTGGGGACCATACAGATTTATACTTGAAAAAACAACCAACATTGTACCTACTTTCCCAAGACACCTAAGGGGGATACTGGGCTATTTTAATTACAGACAGTATGAAAAACCTTTTGGAACATTTGTAGTTCAAAGATTTATTTAAAAGTGTGGTTGAATTGAGTCTGTCTTGTATCAAATCTTTCCAACCTTCAATTCCTCCTTTTAATTTTCTTCTTCTTAAGGACTGAGAATACTAGAAAAATAATCTCTATATTTATACATCAACCAGAAAGAATGCCTCTGTGACTTTCAGTATGTTTCTTAAAGCTGTAATATGTATGTGTTGTTTTGTTCTTAAAGTAAGCATTGAGAGTTTTTTAAGCTACAACAAATGGGATTGATTTTTCAAATTTTAAGCATAGTTATTCAAATAGAAGTCATTTGTGGATTTTATTTCCCACAGAACTTTCTGTTTTTGCCAAACAACTACCCTAATTTTTATTTTTTCTGACCTTAACACACAATAATACTTTATAGATTTTTTAAATGAGTTTTGTACGACTCAGACATTTCACATGCTTTATCCAGAACACATCATCCAAACCCTTAGACTGCTCCAAGGTTACAGAAAGAGAAGCCATGGCAGTCTGGACAAAGCCTTACTAGGAAATTCATGCATGAACCATTCAACTGACAAAGCCTCAGCCAGAATCTAATCTGCTCTTAAGTTTATTACCTTGGGGCTTTCAGGGCTGAATGTAGTTGAACAGCAAATTATCAACTAGCTAATATCTATCACATATAATTTCCAAAGAACTGTGTTAGAAACAAAAAGTCCAAGTCATGGTTCATATAACTGAAAAGGAATGAGTCCCCACCCCTGTCATGTTTTTAGAGAGGTATCTTAGGAGAATTATTCCATACTCAAATTCCACTGTGACATTCAGTGTTAACTAAGGCATTTGGGCGGAGAAGGCAATGGCACCCCACTCCAGTACTCTTGCCTGGGAAATCCCATGGACGGAGGAGCCTGGTAGGCTGCAGTCCATGGGGTCGCTAAGAGTCAGGCATGACTGAGCTTCACTTTCACTTTTCACTTTCATGCTTTGGAGAAAGAAATGGCAACCCGCTCCAGTATCTTGCCTGGAGAATCCCAGGGACAGAGGAGCCTGGTGGGCTGCCATCTATGGGGTCGCACAGAGGTGGACATGCCTGAAGCGACTTAGCAGCAGCAGCAGCAGCAAGGTATTTGGGAATGAGAGTTATTGAAATTTCAGACATTTCCAGGCTTGGTTTATCTCTCCCTCTTTCCTCTCATGTCTGTATTTAGGGCTGTGCATCATGTTTCTCGTTTCCCCTCCTCTTTTTCAAATAATTATCAATCCCTTAAGAAGAACATAAATGAGGGTAAGAGAGAGTCTTTATTCTTTGAGTGTTAAGCCCTTAGTAATACTCTATATTGGACCTCCCAGGTGGTACAGTGGCAAAGCGTCTGTCTAGCTGCCAATGCCAGAGACACACGAGATGCAGGTTTGATCCTAGGGTCAGGAAGATCTCTTGGAGAAGGAAATGGCAACTCACTCCAGTATTCTTGCCTGGAAAATTCCATGGACAGAGAAGCCTGGCAGGCTACAGCCTGCGGGGTCGCAAAGAATCGGACACGACTGAGCGACTGAGCACAGGACAGTGCTTTAAAAACATTCTCTTCTCTGATCTTTACCTCTCACTTTAATGTTGGTGTTTCTCATACCTAATAGATATTCACTCTCAAAATCCCAGTCTCCCCTTTTTCCCGGGCATGTGGCCTCCCTGTTCATGGTCACATTTCTCAGTTTCCCCCGCTCCTCCACTCACGTCCCACTGGTGAGAACTAGTCATGTGATCAGTGGAAGGTAAGGCCAAGAACACAGCCTTTGTGTGTGTGACTTATATATAAAAAATCGCTTGTCCTGGTCTTGCTCTTCTCCCGCTTCTTTCATGCAGGCTGGCTGGATTTGCTGAGAGCCAGCTGTGCCCTTGTAAAGGCGGAAGAGGGCCTAGAGGATGGAAGGAATTCATGTTCCTAAATGCATTAAAGGAGCAGAAATGCCCACTCCACTTAGAATGGATCCACAAGAAGGAGAGACACAAACCTCTAAGTCACTGCCTATTTAAAAAAAAAAATTATATTTTGAGGTCGATTTCTTTCAGCAGCTTAGTCTTTGCCTCAACAAAGAAATATTTCTTGATTTCATTTTACTGATCAAGAAAAGACTCACAGGGTAAGTTGCTTACCTAGCAGTGTCAGGTCGGTTTATTTTTCTTCCTCACTTCTTATCTCGTTTCAACACAAATCTGGAACACTGGACTAAAGGATTTAAAACAATAGACAAGTTACAGCTCAGTTCAGCTCAAGCAGACAGATCTTTTACTAGACAGATACTCAGAAGACATGGGAGCAGGCTGACCCCAGAGTAGTTGTTCTCCTCATCCCTCTTGGCTTCTCTCTGCTTATTCTTCCCATCCCCTCCTTATGGTTGTGCCCCATGCAAACTAGGGCTTGTATCCACCACCAGTCAGTGAAAGGGAATGCAAGTGGGCATACGCTGAAGGCCGACTGACAGTTGAAACTTATGTAACAGCTGGTTCTGTTGTATATGTCTTTCCATAATTTAGTCTGTTATTATCAGATGTATATATGTGGAGAGTATTTATGAACCCTTAATTGGCTCCTCCCAAAGAATGCTCAAACTACTGCACAATTGCACTTATCTCACATGCTAGTAAAGGAATGCTAAAAATTCTCCAAGCCAGGCTTCAGCAATACATGACCCGAGAACTTCCAGATGTTCAAGCTGGTTTTAGAAAAGGCAGAGGAACCAGAAATCAAATTGCCAACATCCGCTGGATCATCGAAAAAGCAAGAGAGTTCCAGTAAAAACATCTGTTTCTGCTTTATTGACTATGCCAAAGCCTTCGACTGTGTGGATCACAATAAACTGTGGAAAATTCTGAAAGAGATGGGAATACCAGACCACCTGACCTGCCTCTTGAGAAACCTGTATGCAGGTCAGGAAGCAACAGTTAGAACTGGACATGGAACAACAGACTAGTTCCAAATAGGAAAAGGAGTATGTCAAGGCTATATATTGTCACCCTGCTTATTTAACTTATATGCAGAGTACATCATGAGAAACACTGGGCTGGAAGAAGCACAAGCTGTAATCAAGATTGCCGGGAGAAATATCAGTAACCTCAGATATGCAGATGACACCACCATTATGGCAGAAAGTGAAGAGGAACTAAGAAACCTCTTGCTGAAAGTGAAAGAGGAGAGTGAAAAAGTTGGCTTAAAGCTTAACATTCAGAAAACGAAGATCATGGCATCTGGTCCCATCACCTCATGGGAAATAGATGGGGAGACAGTGGAAACAGTGTCAGACTTTATTTTTGGGGGCTCCAAAATCACTACAGATGGTGACTGCAGCCAAGAAATTAAAAGATGCTTACTCCTTGGAAGGAAAGTTATGACCAACCTAGATAGCATATTTAAAAGCAGAGACAAAAAAAAAAAAAAAAAAAAAGCAGAGACATTACTTTGCCAACAAAGGTCCGTCTGGTCAAGGCTATGGTTTTTCCAGTGGTCATGTATGGATGTGAGAGTTGGACTGTGAAGAAAGCTGAATGCTGAAGAATTGATGCTTTTGAACTGTGGTGTTGGAGAAGACTCTTGAGAGTCCCTTGGACTGCAAGGAGATCCAACCAGTCCATCCTGAAGGAGATCAGTCCTGGGTGTTCATTGGAAGGACTGATGCTGAAGCTGAAACTCCAGTACTTTGGCCACCTCATGCGAAGAGTTAACTCGTTAGAAAAGACCCTGATGCTGGGAGGGATTGTGGGCAGGAGAAGAAGGGGACAACAGAGGATGAGATGGCTGGATGGCATCACCGACTTGATGGGCATGAGTTTGAGTAAACTCCGGGAGTTGGTGATGGACAGGGAGGCCTGGCATGCTGCAATTCATGAGGTCACAAAGAGTCCGGCATGACTGAGCGACTGAAGGAACTGAATGGGCTCCTAGCTGCCTGAGGTTACTTGTGGAAGCCTCTGTAGTTAGTTTGTATCCACTGTGTGCCCAGTGCACATGTGCAGTAGTTGGAAAAGCCTCTGTGGTTATTTTTGTAGCCTTTGAGCTCACCTATATCTCTCCTGGATGTGTCTGGGATGGGCTTTAGAGATCAGCTTATATCCTTTTCCACTAGTCCACCTCTTGTTGCTCATGCCTAGCTTCCTACCTACCACTCGGATTTTCCCAGCTTCCCCTCTTGCTCAGCAAAGTGTATTTCCACTGAGCCCCTTTGGTATAGGAGCATAACAAAACCCAAAACTCAGCTGGCTCCGGGACCAGAAAATACTCATCTCTTAAGTCAGAAGTGTCTTTATTCTATTTCTGGATCTCAAATGAGCGCCTTTTGTTTAGCGGTTCTCCTCCAGGGGTTTGCTTTCTTGGAATAGTCCATCCATGCAGCAAGTTTGAAATAAGACCTTTCAGGGTTATAGGTCATGTGGTATCAGCCCAGTTGATCTCGACACCTCTGACAAACAGCAGCAGAAGAAAGGACTCTTTCCACATGAGTTTCTTGTCTGCCCCTGAATCTTAGGGAGGATATTATTCCTTACCCCGAAAAGCTATCATCTTGTTCTACAAGGCCAAATAAATATAATTAACCCCAAATTTGTGTTTGGCTGACCAATCAGCACAGTTGTAAAAAGATAACCTTCATGAAATAAATGACGAAACCTCCTTGACAAGTCAATAAGGAAAAAATCGTGAGATAAATCAAGACGAATGGGAAGTCAGCTGGAAGACATCAAACAGGCAAAGCAGGTGCGTTGGCCTGTGTTTGGGAAGATGATGCACAGCATGAGGCATCGCGCACTTACACAAAAGTGAGATCCGTAACCTTTGTCAGGCTTTGAACTGAGCTAAATGCATGACTTATTTAACAAGATCTGGTCGCTGGGAACTGGCTGAACTAAGAATGTCAAGACCAATTCTGAAGATGTTTTCTCTTACTTAGCCTGTTTTCCTGTGCTCTGAGGATTGCCAAGCAGCCTGTGGCAGATGGCCCTTCTGCTAAGTGTGTTTTAAGTGATGTGAGGGATGGCATGATGAACCATCTCCCCAGAGAAGCAGGAAGAAGAAATTCTTATAAAAAAAATGCCTCTGTAGTGTGGGTGGCTGTAAAACATGCGAGGGGTGAGCAGACCTTTGACAAAACAACATTGGGCCAAAGAACCCAGAATGACTTGAGCATGCATCTGTGGGTGCTCAACAGGCACAAAAGTGTGAATGCTCTATGCCAGCACAACCTGGCATAGATACCATAGGCAACAGAATCTTGCATCCAGCAACATGCTGGCATTTTCCAGAAAAGGCTGCCTTGTCGCTGCAGAGGGAGATTTAGATACCACAGTTGATTCCACCCTGGCATGGTTCATTAGGCCCACAGTGATTGCCTCCTTCATTTTGGGGCCTCTGAAAATGCTTCAGGAGTTGTCGTCCAAGCATGCACACACACACACACACACACACACACACATACCCTGAAGAGGACCAGGAGTCTGATTTCCAATACTTTTTGGCTAAGAGCCTTTCCTAATTTCTCACACAAAAATATGAACACTAAGGAAAGCCACCCAAAATTTGAATTTTCAGAATCTGAGAGTTCTTACATCTATCCACAAGATGAACAGAACTGGATTGAAAAATGCATTTGAGACCCACCAATGCCAAATCCTTGCAACAGAGCAAGTGGCCCAGCTGGAAGTAAAGTAGAGAAAGCCCCAAACCATTTGTCTTTTGGGTCCAAAGCCTCAGAACTCTACCAGCAAGAAAATTGAGCACCTGTCTCATTCTCCTGCAGAGGTGTCCTGCTTTATAAAGTACACTACCACCCATGCAGCTTCTCCCATACAAGTTAGAGACGGACGCTGGCCAAAAAAAAAAAAAAAAAAAAACTTGAGAGGAGTGTGGAAGAACTTGAAGAGTTCCCAGATTTAATAAGTACAAATACAGGGTGCCCAGTTAAATTTGAATTCCACGTAAACTACACATAGTGCTTTAGTGTAACTGTGTCCCATACAATAAGTCAGAACAAAAACATGATCTTTTAGTTTGAGTATATCCCACAAATATTTGTTATACACTTACACTAAAAAATTATTTGCAGTTTTGTCTCACATTCAAACCTAACTGGGCACTCTGTGCTTAATCTGGCATCTGGAGGAAGGGAGAAAAGAGAATAGTGTCCCCACAATACATCATGGAGAGACAGACATTGCAAATCAAAGTGTGCAAAGTTGAGGAAGGACCTAGGAAGTCCTTGAAACAATGCTAGCTGGATGTACAAATTTACATTTATTGAATCTGTTCAGAACAGCTTCGCCTGGGAAGGATAACACTTCAAATCAACCTAATACAGATAACAGTCACTAACAATAAAGACTGCTACTTAGAACCTAAGAACTGGGCTAGACTGTATATTCACTGATCTATCTCCTAGCTGATTTATAGCTAGATTCTAACAGATGATGAATGTCAGGAAAGGAAGTCCACATTCTCATCAATTGACACTGAGTCTAGACAGAGCTCGTTTCATTAAGAATAAAGAAGAAAAGACAAAACAAGGGAAAGTATATCAGAGAAAGTAACTACTAGCCAAAGAACTTAAGTATTTTTTATACTGTTTGACATACTCCATCTGCACTCCATGAAACCAGAGGCAGGAGTCATGCGGATGAATTGACAAGCAAGGTACGTGAGATGAAGAGATTTGCTGCCGCCGCTGCCATGCTATACTCGGTTGCATTCAACTCTTTGTGACCCTGCGGACGTAGCCTGCCAGGATCCTTTGTCCATGGGATTTTCCAGGCAAGAATGCTGGAGTGGGTTGCCATTTCCTACTTCAGAGGATCTTCCTGACCTAGGGATCAAACTCGCATCTACTGCATCTGCTGTGTTGGCAGATGGATTCTTGACTGCTGCCCTGCTTGGAAAACTCAGAAATTTTAAGAATTTATAATTAAGTATAGTAGAAGTATTGAAACTGTTATGGAGTCAATGAAGAACTTAACAATGTGAAACATTGTTTCAGAGTTTAAATATGAGATGCTCTCAGAACTCATAAGTCAGAGATGAAATGAAGAATAGCAGGAATGGACAGAGAACCCTGCAAGTTTCAAGAATAACAAAAAATCTAGATTAAAAAGGGAAAAAAAGTTTGCTTAACACTTGCCTTCTGCAAATATAAATGCCAGTAGAGAGTGTGGAGAAATGTCTATAAAATTTGAGCCAAAATTGGTCCCCCAGTGTCCACATTTACCTAAATTATTATTCTTGTGTAAAGAAAGAAGGCGTTCTTGTATGTGAAAGATTGGAAAACATATCATATGTACATGTTTCTTGAAAGTAAATTTGAGAAATTTAACATGCGTCCAAGAAATTAAGAATTTAAAACTAGGTAAGTCTTTGGAGAAAGTGCCATGATGCTTTCTGTAATCATCTGAGGAGCAGGAGCCTTTCTTGCTGGTGAAGCAGTGTTATTTACAGCGGCGGTTCTCACATGTGGGTTTGCATAAAGAATTACTAGGGGAGCATTCAAAACCGCAAGCAATTAAGCCTCATTTCAGATTAATTAAATCAGAAATTCAGAGGAAAGCGGTGTGGAAGTGGATGTTTAGTGCTTTGAAAGCTCCACATTTGAGTTTTTTAAAAGTTTTATTGGAGGATAGATGCTTGACAATGTGTTGGTTTCTGTTGTACAGAAACGTGAATGAGCTAGATGTTTACATCTGTCTCCTCTTTTTCGGATTCCTTTCCCATTTGGGTCATCACAGAGCATTGAGTAGAGTTCCCTTTGCTATATAGTAGGTTCTCAGTAGTTATCTATTTACACATGGTATCAATAGTGTATATATGTCAATCCCAATATCTCAATTCATCCCACCCTCCCTGCTTAATACCTGTACATTTGTTCTCTATGTCTTTGAATCTATCTCTGCTTTGCAAGTGAGATCATCTATACCATTTTTCTAGATTCCACATTTGTGTATTAATATATGATATTTGTTTTTCTCTTTCTGACTGACTTGTACTTTTGAGTTTAATGTGTAGCCACGATTGAGACACATTTTTAGATACAGAACAAGCATGAGTGGAGGGTCTGGGCTTAAATTCCTTGCCTGTAATTTGTGGAGTAAGTAGTGATAACAGGCATATGTCTCCATCTTCTAGACTTAGTTTATTTTAAAAGAAGTTTTGATGATAATAATAGTGGTAATAACAGTAATACCTGTCCCATATATTGGTCATAGCATGGCATTGGGAAATATATGTACCATTATATGATTTCTAGTCACAACGCAGCATTCTCTTTCTTTTGTGGGCATGGCAGTTGCATATAAGTGTTTATTTTTTGTATGTTATCATAAAGTAGAGTTTTGTAGTTTAGTCAGCCTTTCTCCCACAAACCACTAACTTTTACGAAATTCCAAACACATGTCAGTTCTACAGAGAGCAGCAGCTCATTTCCCAGCTTGGAAAGGACCCATGAAATTTGGCCCCTCTCATTTATTTGAATGCACACCAAACACGCTGCTCCCCTCACTGAATACTTGCCCAGTCCTTGATGACCCTGACACAGCCCTGCTCACTGTTTCACAGGCCTGCCACCTGCTCAAGGTGCAACTTACCGTCCATCTCCACAGCCCTTTCCTGAGGACCTCGCTGTCAGGGACCTGCAGTCACACCCTTGTAAACTTAGTCAGATGGCTAACACCGAAATCAGACTGATGATATTCTTTGCAGCCAAAGATGGGGAAGCTCTATACAGTCAGCAAAAACAAGACCAGGAGCTGGCTGTGGCTCAGAACATGAACTCCTTATTGCCAAATTCAGACTGAAATTGAAGAGTGTAGGGAAAACCACTAGACCATTCAGGTATGACCTAAATCAAATCCCTTATGATTATACAGTGGAAGTGAGAAATAGATTTAAGGGACTAGATCTGATAGACAGAGAGCCTGATGAACTATGGAAGGAGGTTCATGACATTGTACAGGAGACAGGGATCAAGACAATTCCCAAGAAATAGAAATGCAAAAAAGCAAAATGGCAGTCTGAGGAAGCCTTACAAATAGCTGTTAAAAGAAGAGAAGTGAAAAGCAAAGGAGAAAAGGAAACATATACCCATCTGAATGCAGAGTTCCAAAGAATAGCAAGGAGAGATAAGAAAACCTTCCTCAGGGATCAGTGCAGAGAAATAGAAGAAAGCAATAGAATGGGAAAGACGAGAGATCTTTTCAAGAAAATTAGAGATACCAAGAGAATATCTGATGCAAAGATGGGCTCAATAAAGGACAGAAATGGTATGGACCTAACAGAAGCAGAAGATATTAAGAAGAGGTGGCAAGAATACACAGAAGAACTGTACAAAAAAGATCTTCATGACCCAGATAATCAACATGATGTGATCACTCACCTAGAGCCAAACATCCTGTAATATGAAGTCAAGTGGGCCTTAGGAAGCATCACTATGAATAAAACTAGTAGAGGTGACAGGATTCCAGTTAAACTATTTCAAATCCTAAAAGATGATGCTGTGAAAGTGCTGCACTCAATATGCCAACAAATTTGGAAAACTCAGCAGTGGCCACAGGACTGGAAAAGGTCAGTTTTCATTCCAATTCCAAAGAAAGGCAATGCCAAAGAATGCTCAAACTACCGCACAATTGCACTTGTCTCACACACTAGTAAAGTAATGCTCAAAATTCTCCAAGCCAGACTTTAACAATACATAACCATGAACTTCCAGATGTTCAAATTGGATTTAGAAAAGGCAGAGGAACCAGAGATCAAATTGCCAATATCTGCTGGATCATCGAAAAAGAGAGAGAGTTCCAGAAAAACATCTATTTCCGCTTTATAGACTATGCCAAAGCCTTTGACTGCATGGGTCACAATAATCTGAAAAAGTCTGAAAGAGATGGGCATATCAGACCATCTGACCTGCCTCTTGAGAAACCTATATGCAGGTCAGGAAGCAACAGTTAGAACTGGACATGGAACAACAGACTGGTTCCAAATTAGGAGAGTATGTCAAGGCTGTATATTGTCACCCTGCTTATTTAACTTATATGTAGAGAACATCATGAGAAACACTGGGCTGGAAGAAGCACAAGCTGGAATTAAGATTGCCGGGAGAAATATCAATAACCTCAGATATGCAGATGACACCATCCTTATGGCAGAAAGTGAAGAAGAACTAAAGAGCTTCTTGATGAAAGTAAGAAAGGAGAGTGGAAAAGTTGGCTTAAAGCTTAACATTCAGAAAACTAAGATCATAACATCTGGTCCCATCACCTCATGGCAAATAGATGGGGAAACAGTAGCTGACTTTATTTTTGGGGGGTCCAAAATCGCTGCAGATGGTGACTGCAGCCATGAAATGAAAAGATGCTTACTCCTTGGAAGGAAAGTTATGACCAACCTAGACAGCATATTAAAAAGCAGTGACATTACTTTGCCAACAAAGGTCCATTTAGTCAAGGCCAAGGACAGAGGAGCCTGGTGGGCTGCCATCTATGGGGCCGCACAGAGTCGGACATGAGTGAAGCAACTTAGCAGCAGCAGCAGTCAAGGCTATGGTTTTCCCAGTGGTCATGTATGGATGTGAGAGTTAGATTATAAAGAAAGCTGAGTGCTGAAGAATTGATGCTCTTGAACTGTGGTGTTGGAGAAAACTTTTGAGAGTCCTTTGGACTGCAAGGAGATCCAACCAGTCCATCCTAAAGGAGATCAATCCTGGGTGTTCATTGGAAGGACTGATGCTGAAGCTGAAACTCCCATACTTTGGCCACCTGATGTAAAGAGCTGACTCATTTGAAAAGACCCTGATGCTGGCAAAGATTGAAGGCAGGAGGAGAAGGGGACGACAGAAGATGAGATGGTTGGATGGCATCACCAACTCAATGGACATGAGTTTGAGTAATCTCTGGGAGTTGGTGATGGACAGGGAGACCTGGTGTGCTGTAGTCCATGGGGTCGCAAAGAGTTGAACATGGCTGAACAACTGAACTGAACTGAAACTTAGTCATATTTTCCAACACCTACCTTACAAAATTTAATATGCTACTATTTATTATTCTGCTTGTATTTGCTCTAAGTAAAGTTTAATTTCCTGTGAGGGTTGTAGGAGGAAGACAGAGTGATGTGGAAAGAATACTTAATAATGTATAAAATGCTCATGATATGGTATTGAAGTGAAAAGAAGTTGGACACTAAATTAAATATAAAATGTTGACTCAATTATGGAAAATTGCATAAAGCCAAGACTGGAAAATTAAGGCATTGGCCTTATCTCTTAGTGGTCTGATTATAAGGAAATTGTATATGTTTTCTTCATATTTTTCTCTATTTCCCCTGAGGTGTATTTATTAATCCTATAATATGTCCAAATGTTTTATAAAGAAAAAGAACCACAACACAAAATGGCAAATTAACAGAATCTAACTTTTCAGAAAACATATATTATAAAACTAGAAGAACAGTATATTAAGGAAAGAACAAGATTATGAAGGAGTAGGTGGATGTGGAGTACATCTCTCTTCATGGATACATCAGGAATACTCCTTCAGACACAGCAGGGCATGCAGAACACCAGCTAAGAACAGACAGGAATACCTGAAAAGTGGAAAAGAATATATAGAACCATGCAAAACTTGGTAGAATGAAGAAACTAGGGAGAAAAACAGGAGTGTTAGTAGGACTGGACCTGCCCTCAGTGGGTCAGGGAACTGAAGCAGGGCAATTGTCTGAGTCAGAGGAGAAACATTTAAGGTTGAGAGTGAAACAGCTGATCTCTGGCAGCCTAAATGGAATGAGAATCAGACAGTCCTTGCCACAGTCATAGAAACCCCCAGACAGGGACGCAGATCCCCTGGAAGGGGCAGCAGCTGGGGGCTGGAGTTTAGAGATTGTGGAACAATCCCAGGGTGTGGGCTGCTGTTGACTCTGGAGAGATGGATCCAGGGGTTGTGAGGGAGGAGATTGTGGTGAGAAATTCCTGTGGAGGAAAGCCAGGCAACCGTGGGAGCAAGGTGATACTGCTGAGTCACGTGTAGAGGGTGGAACCATCACCATAGCCTCTGTCTCCCCACATGTCAGTATCAGCAGCTGAACAATAGAGAGTCTGGCCCATCAAATGCCTGATGTGCCGATCTACAGAGTAGGACATAATAATAGTAGACTTTAAACACCCCACTCACACCAATGGACATATCATCAAGACAGAAAATTAATAAGGAAACACAAGTCTTAAATGATACATTAGATGAGATGGATCGCATTGATATCTTCAGGACATTCCATCCAAATGAAGAAGAATACACCTTCTTCTCAAGTGCACATGGATCATTTTTCAGGATAGACATCTTGAGGTTGGGTCACAAACCCAACCTCAGTATATTTAATAAAATTGAAACTGTATCAAGCATCTTTTTTGATCACAACTCTTGTCTATGAGAGGAGATATCAGTTACAAGAAAACAAACTGTACACACGGAGATTAAACAATCCATTTTTAAATGACCAACAGGTTACTGAAGAAATCAAAAGGGAAATCAAAACATTTCTAGAAACAAATGACAATGAAAACAAGACCACTCAAAACCTGTGAGATGCAGCAAAAGCAGTTCTAAGAGGGAAGTTTATAGGAATGCAATCCTAACTCAAGAAACAAGAAAAACATCAAATAGACAAACTAACTTTACACCAAAAATAACTGGAAAAAGAAGAGCAAAAAACCCTCAACATTGATAGAAGCTAAGAAATCATAAATATCAGAGGAGAAATATGTAAAAAGAAATGAAATAATAGTAAAGATGAATAAAACTGAAAGCTGGTTCTTTGAGAAGATAAACAAAATTGACAGACTTTTAGCCAGATTCATCAAGAAAAAAAGAAGAATCAAATCAATAAAATTAGAAATGAATAAGGAGAGGTTACAACACCCAATGCAGAAATACAAAGGATTATAAGAGACTATTATGAACAACTATATGGCAATAAAATGGATAACCTGGAAGAAACGGACAGATTCTTAGAAAAGTTCAATCTTCCCAGGCTGAACCAGGAAGAAACAGAAATTATGAACAATCCAATTAAAAGCACTGAAATGGAAGCTGTGATAAGAAAAAAAAATCCCCCAAGACACAAAAGCCCAGGACCAGATAGCTTCACAGGAGAATTCTATGAAACATTTAGAGAAGAGCTAATGCCTATACTTCTAAAACTCTTTCAAAAAATTGGAGAGGAAGGAACACTTCCAAACTCATTCTACGAGGCCACCATCACCCTGATACCAAAACCAGACAAAGACATCACACACAAAAAAACTACAGGTGAATATCACTGATGAACATAGATGCAAAAATCATCAACAAAATTTTAGCAAATAGAATTCAGCAACACATCAAAAAACTTATACACCACGATCAAGTTGGGATGCAAGGATTCTTCAATATATGCAAATCAATCAATGTGATACACCATATTAATAAATTGAAAGATAAAAATGATATGATACTCTCCATAGATGCAGAAAAAGCCTTTAACAATATTCAGCACCCATTTATGATTAAAACTCTTCAAAAAATTGGCATAGAAGGAGCCTACCTCAACACAGTAAAGGGTATATATGATAAATCTACAGCAAACATTCTCAGTGGTGAAAAACTGAAAGCATTTCCTCTAACATCAGGAACAAGACAGGGGTGTCCACTTTCACCATTATTATTCAACATAGTTCTGAAAGTCCTAGCTATAGCATTCAGAGAAGAAAAAGAAATAAAAGGAATCCGGATCAGAAAAGAATTAAGACTCTCACTGCTTGCAGATGACATGATACTATACATAGAAAACCCTAAAGATAGTATCAGAAAATGACTAGAGCTAATCAGTGAATTTAGCAAAGCTGCAGGATACAAAAATCAATACACAGAAATCACTTGCATTTCTCTATACTAACAATGAAAAATCAGAAAGAGAAGTTAGGGAATCAATCCCATTCACCATTGCAACAAAAAGGATTAAATATCTAGGAATAAACTTACCTAAGGAGACAAAAGAACTGTATATAGAAAATTATAAGGTGCTAATGATAGAAACCAAAGATAACATAAACAGATGGAGATTCTTAACATAAACAGATTCTTCCTGGGTAGGAAGAATCAATATTGTGAAAATGACTATACTACAATATGCAATCTAGAGATTCATTGTGATCCCTATCAAATTACCAATGACATTTTTCACAGAACTAGAACAAAAAATTTCACAATTCATATGGAAACAAAAAAGACCTAGAATAGCCAAAGCAGTCTTGAGAAAGAAGAATGGAGCTGGAGGAATCAACCTTCTTGACTTCAGATTATACTACAAAGCTACAGTCATCAAGACAGTATGGTACTAGCACAAAAACAGAAATATAGGCTAATGAAACAAGATAGAAAACCCAGAAATAAACCCATGCACTTAGGGGTACCTTATTTTTGACAAAGGAGGCAAGAATATACAATGGAGCAAAGATAGCCTCTTCAATAAATGGTACTGGGAAAACAAGACAGCAACATGTAAAATAATAAAATTAGAACACTTCCTAATACCATACACAAAGATAAACTCAACATGGATTAAAGACCTAGATGTAAGACCAGAAATGATAAAACTCTTAGAGGAAAACATAGGCAGAACACTCAATAACATAAAGCAAGATCCTCTAATACCCACCTCCTACAGTAATGGAAATAAAAACAAAAGTAAGCGAGTGGGACTGGACTAAACTTAAAAGCTTTTGAACAGCAAAGGAAGCTATAAGTAAGGTGAAAATACAACCCTGAGAATGGGAGAAAATAATAGCAAATTAAACAACTGACAAAGGATTAATTTCCAAAATATACAAGCAGCTCATACAACTCAATGCCAGAAAAGCAAACAACCCAATCAAAAAGTGGGAAAAAGACCTAAACAGGCATTTCTCCTAAGAAGACATACAGATGGCTAACAAACACATGAAAAGATGCTCAACATTGCTCATTATTCAGTTCAGTTCAGTCACTCATTCGTGTCTGACTCTTTGCAACCCCATGAATCACAGCACGCCAGGTGTCCCTGTCCATCACCAACTCCTGGAGTCTACCCAAACCTGTGTCCATCGAGTCAGTGATGCCATCCAGCCATCTTATCCTCTGTTGTCCCCTTCTTCTCCTGCCCTCAATGTCTCCCAGCATCAGAGTCTTTTCAAATGAGGCAGCTCTCCACATCAGGTGGCCAAAGTATTGGAGTTTCAGCTTCAGCTTTCAGTCCTTCCAATGAACCCTCAGGACTGATCTCCTTTAGGATGGACTGGTTGGATCTTCTTGCAGTCCAAGGGACTCTCAAGGGTCTTTTCCAACACCACAGTCCAAAAGCATCAATTCTTCTGTGCTCAGCTTTCTGTATAGTCCAACTCTCACATCCATACATGACTACTTGAAAAAGCATAGCCTTGACCAGACAGACCTTTGTTGGCAAAGAATGTCTCTGCTTTTAAATATGCTGTCCAGGTTGGTCATATCTTTCCTTCCAAGGAGTGAGCATCTTTCAATTTCATGGCTACAATCACCATCTGCAGTGATTTTGGAGCCCCCCAAAATTAAGTCTGACACTGTTTCCACTGTTTCCCCATCTATTTCCCATGAAGTGATGGGACCAGATGCCATGATCTTAGTTTTTTGAATGTTGAGCTTTAAGCCATTTTTTTCACCCTTCTCCTTCACTTTCATCAAGAGGCTTTTTAGTTCCTCTTCACTTTCTGCCATAAGGATGGTGTCATCTGCATATCTGAGGTTATTGATATTTCTCCTGGCAATCTTGATTACAGCCTGTGCTTCTTCCAGCCCAGCATTTCTCATTATGTACTCTGCATATAAGTTAAATAAGCAGGGTGACAATATACAGCCTTGATGTACTCCTTTTGCTATTTGGAACCAGTCTGTTGTTCCATGTCCAGTTCTAACTGTTGCTTCCTGACCTGCATACAGGTTTCTCAAGAGACAGGTCAGATGGTCTGGTTTTACCATCTCTTTCAGAATTTCCCACAGTTTATTGTGATCCACACAGTCAAAGGCTTTGGCATAGTCAATAAAGCAGAAATATTAGAGAAATGCAAATCAAAACTGTGATGAGATATCACCTCACACTGGTCAGTATGGCCATCATCAAAAAGTCTACAAACAATAAATGCTGGAGAGGGTGTGGAGGAAAGGGAACACTCTTGCACTGTTGGTGGGAATGTAAATTGATGTAGCCACTACGGGAGATGGTATGGAGATTCCTTAAAAAACTAGGAATAAAGCCACCATATTACCCAACAATCCCACTCCTAGGCATATATCCTTAGGAAACCAAAATTGAAAAAGACGCCTGTACCCAATTGTTCATTGCAGCACTATTTTAAATAGCTAGAACATAGATATCCATCAACAGATGAATGGATAAAGAAGTTGTGGTATATATACACAATGGAATATTACTTAGCCATAAAAAGGAACACATTTGAATCAGTTCTGATGAGGTGGGTGAACTTAGAACCTATTATACAGAGTGAATTGAGTCAGAAAGAGAAAGATAAATAGCATATTCTAATACATATATATGGATTCTAGAAAAATGGTACTGAAGAATTTATTTACAGGGCAGCAGTGGAGAAACAGACATAGAGAATAGACTTATGGACATGGGGAGAGGGGAGGAGAGGGTGAGATGTATGGAAAGAATAACATGGGAGCTTACATTACCATATGTAAAATAGATATCTGATGGGAATTTGCTGTGTGGCTCAGAAAACTCAAAGAGGGGCTGTGTATCAACCTAGAGGCGTGGTTTTGGAGAGGTAGATTTGGGAGGGAGTTTCAAAAGGGAGGGGAAATATGTATGCCTATTTCATGTTGAAATGAATATGTATACCTGATTCATGTTGATATTTGACAAAAAACAACAAAATTCTGTAAAGCAATTATCCTTCAATAAAAAAATAATTTAGAAAAGTGAAAAAGAACAGTATATCAAAAATTTTAATAACATACACCAGAATATATATGAATGGCAAATAGGTATATGAAAAACTTGCTGAATGTCACTATGAAGCAAATGCAAATTAAAGTCACAGTGAAATTTTATATCCATCTGATCATATCATTTACTGATATTGTTATATTTATTATATTATTATATTAAATATTGTTATGATAAATTATAATATATTTATTACATTTATGATCTTAATCAGAAAGTGAATTTAAAAAATGACTGATAACAACTAATAATAGCCAGAACATACATCTATATTCAGTATTGGCAGTAATACGTATAATAGAAAAAACTTGAAAAAACTTGATTATCAAAGCCTATAGAAATTGTCAGTAATTTATTATACCACTTCAAATCAGAATAATTGACAACCAACAAAAGTTATTTTTTGAAAGAATTTTAAATTATAGGTTAAAAGCTTAATATTGAGAAAATATGTCAGATATCAATAATAGTTAATCTTTCACGGTGGTAAAAAGCAGATAATTTTTTTCATCATGCCTTTCCAAATGTTAGCATATATTCCTTAGATTATTGGCTGTATATAGCTTCTCTGTCTTAGGCTGCAAAGAACATAATCAATCTGATTTCAGTATTGACCATCTGGTAAGGTCCATTTGTAGAGTCTTCTCTTGTGTTATTGGAAAATGGTGTTTGCTATGACCAGTGCGTTCTCTTGGCAAAACTCTGTTAGCCTCTGACTGCTTAATTTTGTACTCTAAGGCCAAATTTGCCTGTTACTCCGGGTATCTCTTGACTTCCTACTTTTGCATTCCAGTCCCATTATAATGAAAAGGACATTTTTTTTGGGGGGGGTGTTAGTTCTAGAAAGTCTTGTAGGTCTTCATAGAACCATTCAACTTCAGCTTTTTCAGCATTACTGGTCAGGGCATAGACTTGGATTACTGTAATATTGAATGGTTTGCCTTGGAAACAAACCGAGATCATTCTGTTGTTTTTGAGATTGTACATAAGTACTTCATTTAGGACTCTTGTTGACTATGATGGCTACTCCATTTCCTCTAAGGGATTCTTGCCCAAAATAGTAGATATAATGGTCATCTGAGTTAAATTCACCTATTCCAGTCCATTTTAGTTCACTGATTCCTAAAAGGTTGATGTTCACTTTTGTCATCTCCTGCTTGACCACTTCCAATTTGCCTTGATTCATGGACCTAACATTCCAGGTTCCTATGCAATATTGCTCTTTATAGCAACAAACTTTGCTTCCATCACCAGTCACATCCACAACTGGGTGTTGTTTTTGCTTTGGCTCCGTCTCTTCACTCTTTT
This sequence comes from Cervus elaphus, assembly GCF_910594005.1. Taxonomy (NCBI): domain Eukaryota; kingdom Metazoa; phylum Chordata; class Mammalia; order Artiodactyla; family Cervidae; genus Cervus; species Cervus elaphus. The sequence goes on along the minus strand of NC_057832.1, from coordinate 35,368,260 downwards.
TGGATTTATTTCTCCACTGATCTCCAGTAGCATATTGGGCACCTACCGACCCAGGGAGTTCATCTTTCAGGGTCCCATCTTTTTGCCCTTTCATACTGTTCATGGGGTTCTCAAGGCAAGAATCCTGAAGGGGTTTGCCATTCCCTTCTCCAGTGGAACATGTTTTGTCAGAAGCTGTATACAGTCAGCAAAAACAAGACCAGGAGCTGACTGTGGCTCAGATCATGAACTCCTTATTGCCAAATTCAGACTGAAATTGAAGAAAGTAGTGAAAACCCCTAGACCATTCAGGTATGACCTAAATCAAATCCCTTATGATTATACAGTGGAAGTGAGAAATAGATTCAAGGGATTAGATCTGATGGACAGAGTGCCTAAAGAACTATGGATAGAGGTTCAGGACATAGTACAGGAGACAGGGATCAAGACCATCCCCAAGAAAAAGAAATGCAAAAAGGCAAAATGGTTGCCTGAGGAGGCCTTACAAACAGCTGAGAAAAGAGAAGTGAACGGCAAATGAGAAAAGGAAAGATAGACCCATTTGAATGCAGAGTTCCAAAGAATAGCAAGGAGAGATAAGAAAGCCTTCCTCAGTGACCAATGCAAAAAATAGAGGAAAACAATAGAAGGGGAAAGACTAGAGATCTTTTCAAGAAAATTAGAGATACCAAGGGAACATTTCATGCAAATATGGGCTTAATAAAGACCAGATATGGTAGGGACCTAACAGAAGCAGAAGTTATTAAGAAAAGGTGGCAAAAATACACAGAAGTACTATACAAAAAAGATCTTCCTGACCCAGATAACCATGATGGTGTGATCACCCACCTAGAGCCAAACATCCTGTAATGTGAAGTCAAGTGGGCCTTAGGAAGCATCAGTATGAACAAAGCTAGTAGAGGTGATGGAATTCCAGCTGAGCTATTTCAAATCCTAAAAGATGATGCTGTGAAAGTGCTGCACTCAAAATGCCAACAAGTTTGGAAAACTCAGCAGTGGCCACAGAACTGGAAAAGTCAGTTTTCATTCCAGTCCCTAAGAAGGGCAATGCCAGAGAATGTTGAAACTACCACACAATTGCACTCATCTCGCACGCTAGCAAATTAATGCTCAAAATTCTCCAAGCCAGGCTTCAGCAGTACATGAACCATGAACTTCCAGATGTTCCAGTTGGATTTATAAAAGGCAGAGGAACCAAAGATCAAATTGCCAACATCCATTGGATCATAGAAAGGTAACGAGAATTCCAGAAAAACATAAATTTCTGCTTTATTGATTATGCCAACAGCCTTTGATGGTGTAGATCACAACAAACTGTGGAAAATTCTTCAAGAGATGGGAATACCAACCTGATCTGCCTCCTGAGAAATCTGTATGCAGATCAAGAAACAACAGTTAGAACTGGACAAGGAACAATAGACTGGTTTCAAGTAGGGAAAGGAGTATGTCAAGGCTGTATATTGTCACCCTGCTTATTTAACTTCTATGCAGAGAACATCATGCGAAACACCAGGCAGGATGAAGCACAAGCTGGAGTCAAGATTGCTGGGAGAAATATCAATAACCTCAGATATGCAGATGACACCACCCTTATGGCAGAAAGTGAAGAGGAGCTAAAGAGCCTTTTGATGAAAGTGAAAGAGGAGAGTGAAAAAGCTGTTAAAACTCAACATTCAAAAAACTAAGATCATGGCATCCAATCCCATCACTTCTTGGCAAATAGACGGGGAACAATGGAAACAGTGACAGACTTTGTTTTCCTGGGCTCCAAAATCACTACAGATGATGACTACAGCCATGAAAGTAAGAAGTTTGCTCCTTGGAAGAAAAGCTATGACCAACCTAGACAGTATATTAAAAAGCAGAGACATTATTTTGCCAACAAAGGTCCAACTTAAGTCAAAACTATGTTTTTTCCACTAGTCATGTATGGATGTGAGAGTTGGCCTTTATAAAGAAAGCTGAGCACTGATGAATTGATGCTTTTGAACTGTGGTGTTGGAGAAGAACCTTGAGAGTCCCTTGGACAGCAAGGAGATCAAACCAGTCAGTCCTAAAGTACTGAATATTCTTTGGAAGGACTGATGCTGAAGCTGAAACTCTAATCCTTTGGCCACCTGATGCAAAGAACTGACTTATTTGAAAAGACCCTGATGCTGGGAAAGGTTGAAGGTAGGACGAGAAGGGGATGACAGAGGATGAGATGGTTGCATGGCATCACTGACTCGATAGACATTACTGACTCAATAGACATCAATTGAGCAATCTCTCGGAGTTGGTGATGGACAGGGAAGCCTGGTGTGCTGCAGTCAGCAGGCAAAGAGTCAGAGACGACTAACTGAACTGAACTGATGCCGAAGTTGAACCTCCAATACTTTGGCCACTTGATGTGAAGAGTTGACTCACTGGAAAAGACTCTGATACTGGCAAAGTTTTAAGGCAAAAGGAAAAGGGGTGGCAGCTGAGTATGAGATGGTTAGAGAGAATCACTAACTCAATAGACCTGAATTTGAGCAATCTCTGGGAGACAGTAGAGGATAGAGGAACCTGGTGGGCTACAGTCCATGTGGTTGCAAATACTCAGACATGACTTAGCAACATGAACAACAGCAAGAACAATGGCAGTAGTGCTCAAAATGTAGTGTGTATCCCTGCTTGTCTCTGGATTCAAAAACTATTTTCATAATACTACTAAGACATTATTTACCTTTTTCATAGTGTGACAGTAGCACTGATGTTTCAAAAATAATAGCAGATAAAATTTCTAGTGCCTTAGTGTGAATCAAGGTAGTGGCACAAAACTGTACCAGTTGTTATTTGTATTCTTTGTTACCACATACTATACTCACTGCAAAAAATAAATAAAGGATATATATAATATATATGTGTGTATATATATATAAATAATATAGTTTATTTATATGTAAGTATATATGAATAAATTTATATATAAATATATATAATTATAAAAATAAATATAATTTACTATAAAGCGAATTATATAAATAAAGTAAATAAAAATGTTTGCTTTAGAATGTCCATAAGGAGGCATCAGGGATTGCTTTATCAAATCTTAGTCCTTGAGTTCATGTGTTTTTAATATTTTCTATGACACAATAGGACACAAACCTAAAGTGTACAAAGTATGGTGTTTGTTTTAAGGACAAGAACTTGGACTATTTGTATTGAAACTCAACCTTAACAGTCTGCCAATACTTAAAAACTTCTCTAATAAAGTTAATTTAGTATTATAGGATGTGATTTTTTAAAAATGTTACATGATGAATGGGTTTACATTTGGAAGAACTATATAGCTCATTGAAACAGTATTTTCTGAACAATCAGAGAATGATCATATAAAGTTATGCTTGGGTGAAAGACCCATCCAAAGTGTAAGAAAGGCCTTTAAACTAACAGAATAGGAAAAGTTCACTGATAGTTTCAGATTCCATATTGCAACTAACTTTTAAAAATATATATATATATTTATTTTTAATTGGTTGATGATTAGTTTACAATATTGGTCTATCAACATGAATTAACCATAGGTGTACATATGTCCCCTCCTTCTTGAGTCTCCCTCCCACCTCCCACCCAATCCCACCCCTCTAGGTTATTACAGAGCCCCCGTTTGAGTTCTCTGAGTCATATAGCAAATTCCCATTAGCTATCTGTTTACATGCATTAGTGTATATGCATCCATGCTAATCTCTCCATTTATCTCACCCTCTTCTCCTCCACCCTTTTCCATAAGTCTGTTCTCTATATCTGTGTCTCCATTCCTGCTCTGTGAATAGATTAATCTGTGCTATCCTTCTAGATTCCATATATATGTGCTAAAATATGATATTTGTTTTTCTCTTTCTGACTTACTTCACTCTGTATAATATGCTCTAGGCTCACCCACCTCATTAAAGCTGACTTAAGTGTGTTCCTTTTTATGGCTGAGTAGTACTCCTTTGTATACAGGTATCACAACTTCCTTAGCCATTCATCTGCTGATGGACATCTAGGTTGCTTCCATGTTCTAGCTATTGTAAATAGTGCTGCATTGACCATTGGGGTACATGTGTCTTTTTCAATTCTGGTTTCTTCAGGATATATGACTTGAAGTTGCATTGCTGGTTCATATGGTGTTTTTACTCCTAGTTTTTTAAGGAATCTCTGTACTGTCCTCTGTAGTGGCAATATCAATTTACATTCCCACCAGCAGTGTAGGTGCAACTAACTTTTAAGAAGCTAGTGTTAAAATATTCTTTCCTTCTTCAACCATGAGTATGAGGTAGGTTTATATATATATATATATATATATATGTATTTCAACCAAAATAGCATATTACAGTAGATTGCATGCAAAAGTGAATATGATAATCCACTGAAGTGATTCTCAATAAATTCCCGAGTTCCTGCATTTAGAAGCCCCACAGGTACTATTTCAGATAAATAAGAATTATGATCATATTTCTGGTACATTTATTCAACAAAGCAAAGGAAACAGCCTTTTCTTACAAAATTTTCTTACTGAGACATTTCCTCTATTGCCTTACATATTGGAAAGAAAAAATCAAGAAGAAAAAGAGTCAGATTTTAATTTGCCTTGGAGGAAAAACAATGATCATTTTAGGATTTATAACCTAATTACAGAATAGAAAAAGTAGCAGCTGCGAAACTTTTTATGTGGCCTGCAGCATGCAAGGGAGCTAAAAGAAGGAAACACCAAATGATGTCTGGGAGCCAGTCCTTACTAGAAACAGTTATCTGAAGATGACACCACAGATCCAGAACCAGTAAAGAAGGCTTCAGTCCTTCCACATTCACTGTTTATCGAGCAGAACTATGTGGCTGGTCTCTCGAGTTGGCACGAAGCAATGAGTACGGTAGTCAAACATGACTAGTGGTAAAGAACCCGCCTGCCAGTGCAGGAGAAGCAAGAGTTGCAGATTCAGTTCCTAGGTCAGGAAGAGCCCCTGGAATAGGAAATGGCAACCCACTCCAGTATTCTTGTTTGGAAAATTCCATGGACAGAGAAGTCTGGTGGGCTACAGTCCATGGGGTCACAAAGAGTTGGACACAACTGAACACACACAACACACACTCACAATGAGTAAGGTTTAGGTTTTCATCTCAATGAACTCAACATTTCAGAGAAATATGCTCTGAATCTTTGCCCATTTCATTATTTACAGAGGTTTGATGAGCCAACTGATGTAAAACTGTATAAAAAAGTCTTGTTCTGACATCAAGAACTTGGCCCTTACTTTATATACTTTATGCTATAAAATACAGTTTGCTCTGCAGTACATAATAAATGTACATAATAAATGACTTAGTGACTCTTACTGGATAAGAGCCTGAAGATACTTTTCTTGAAGCCAAATTCTTGGGAATTATTTTAAAGTCAGAAGGAGAGAAGAGAGCCATATAACTTTGCTCAAAACAGGTTATTAATTGTTCCTGCAACAAGAGGGGGAATTTGAGGAGCAAATATTGGCCTGAAAGTTTCTTTCAGCTAAAAGAAGTACCTAAATTTTAATTTTCTTTCTTGGAAGAAGATAGGAATACATAGAATTCTTAATATTTGAAGATTGGAATTAGATACTTTTATAAGCTTTCCAAAATTTCAGTGGTAGAAAATAATTGTATATATAATATTTTGTCATATGCTGTTTTTTAAAATCTTGTTTTTATAATAAAATTTTTAAGCTAAAATTTATTTGAAGCAGCTGTTAAACTTCTTGATGAGTTTTTCTGGTTTGAAATCTGCTTTTAGTCCCAAATAAAACCAAATACCTACTCAGATATTTGAAACAGTTTACCAAGATTAAATACACCCCAACCATAACATTTTTGTGGGTTTGAAATTCTAAATTCTGCTTTCAAAGTTATTTCAAAATTTTTAATTTGGGGAGAAAGGAGATAAAGAAAATTTCGAGTTTATGTGGCCTTTAGGGGAAGTTGGAAGGAAAGCTATATAATACTTTAGCCATGTTCTGTCTTGCTGTGTGTGTTCAGTTGTGTCTGACTCTCTGCAACCCCGTGGACTGTACCCTGCTAGGCCCTCCATCCATGGAATCTTTTCAGGCAAGAATACTGGCGTGGACTGCCATTTCCCCCTCCAGGGAATCTTTCAGACCCAGAATCAAATCCATGTCTCTTGTGTCTCCTGCATTGGCAGGAATATTCTTTACCACTGAACCACCTGGGAAGCCCACTTTAGCCATACCTCCAAAGGTGGTATGGAGACAAAGGAGAAGTGGGTTTAATCCCTGGGTGGGGAAGATTCCCTGGAGGAGGGTATGACAACCCACTCCAGTATTCTTGCCTAGATAATCCCATGGACTGAGAAGGCTGGTAGGCTACAGTTGAAAAAGAAACACACGACTGATCGACTAAGCACACTTGAAATTTCCAACCTTTTTCAACCCAAAGAGGCCCACTAATAAGTCATTTCAGCTGCTGAGTAACTTTGGATGCAATATTGTAGCATTCGTTCCTTTATACCCATTATAGTATTGGAATATCTTGTAGTAGGAACCTCTTTATTATCAAAAATTTGTGCTTGTTTTGGAGGGGGAAGATCAGTTAAATATATATTGGGAAACCTTTATGAATATGAATTCTCTGCTTAGTGTTAAGTCTAAGCTAATGTTATTTCTGGTTCTGGATCTGTTACTCTAATGAAGCAATTACTTCAACAACTGAAACTTTATTTTCTTTATTCTTTACTTGTTCTGTTAAAAGTTCATACGTCTATAGTAAAATTTAGACTTTAATTTTAAAAAGTCATTCTGCTTGTGTGTAAAAGCCAAGGTATTTTTAGTATAGATACCTAGTGTTAGTATAATGAATACAGATTTTGAATTCAATGAAAAAGAGAAGGGGAAAACATAGAGGCCTGGAGTGAAGAAGATCTGAACTTTGTCCCAATTGTGCCATCAACCAGTTGTTAATCTTCCTTAAACTGTTTCTCCATATAAAAGAGTTAGGATATTGACACAAAATATCTATAAGGTTTTGTGTATTTTTCAAATTTCATAAATCTCCTAAGTATTAGAGAACAGGCTATATTTTATTTACTATTGATGTATCTTTAAGTCTTTCCAGGATATTAGCACCCCAATGTTACAACATCATGGGGTACTTTACACCTTACAAACTTGCATATTATATACACTGTTAGATTATTATCTATTATCTCTTTAGGTATTATCTTCTAGGTAGACTTAATTACAGGGACTAAAACAAATTGTTTAATGGGATATGCTTCCATTGAATAAAGAATAAGATTTGCACTTCCAAAGTCTCACCTAGTATTTTTGTAAAATATATGACCTATTATATCTAAATTCAAGGCACACTTAGTCATCAAAGCTGTTCAGCTCTTCATGAAATTAAAAGGAAGATACACATTACAGCTTAGAAAGCAAATGTATAAATTTTGCAGAAATCATACCCATGACCCCACCCTTTTTCACTGACATCATGTATCAAAATATAATATTATCCAGGACCCTGCTTCTGACATCATCTGTTCAGTATTCACTAGTACCAATCCTTTCAGTTTTCTTAAAATCTACTTCTAAAGATAAACTTGATTTCATAGGACTCAACACTGTTTGTTGAATTTATCATCTACACTACTTAGATTACAGAAGTATGTTTTTAATGAAAAACATCAGAGGTTATTTAGATTATTATTAATTTCAGAATATACTAGTAGGAGTACATTAGCATTTCCCTTTCATTGTTATTCACAAGTGATTGTGATGGTTTTACCCTGTCCACAATAGTTTATTGTTCTTCTGCTGACTTTTTCCTGAGTTTCAGATTGACATGGTATTTCTCACCCCAAACCCTCTCAGGTAATAAAACTGTTGTCATTGTCCTCTGGGGCACCTTTATTTCATCTCTAACAAGTCATGCAAGAAGCACACATATGCACACACACAAACTCATTTACAAATACAAACATATACCTGTCATTCCATGACTTTCACAATCCTTTGCACTTTTAAACATTACTCTCTTCTTTCCTTTCATGTACTCAGTAAACTTTTATTGGGCACCTTTTATATATCGGGCACTGTGCTAAGTGTTGTGGACCTAAAGGTAAATATTCCATGTTTTTTACCCTTAAGCAGAGTGCAGTCTAGTGGTTAATACAGACATACAACTAAGTATGACAGTGTGTAGTGATTAGGTGCTATAAGTGAGGTAAGTGCAAAGTGCAAAGATAAAGCAGAGTTGGAAGGCTATCTAGGGAAAAAATTTTAAAATTGAAAGTATGAGTGAAGGCAGGAGTTTGGTGCTACCATGTTTAAAGATCCTGTAGAGCTGGGACCTGGCGTTCTCTTGATCCTCAGGGGAATCCTGGTTATTCTCCCACACTGTGTGACCCCCATGCAAAAGATGATTATCAAAGCCTCCCAGCTTGCCAACACAGCTCATCCATTCTCATTCCGCAGATGAAAACCTCTCTCACTCTTGGGCTCCTGCGTCTGGTTACCATCTCCTACCTTCCATCTGGCTCTTGTTCACCAACTCCCTTGTCGTTCCTCTGCTTTCACCAAGGACCCTGGACTCTGATCATCATTTCTTCTTGCCACCATTTTCCTGGTCAGTTTCAATGTCAGTGCCTATGACCCCATCTAACCAACTTTCTTCACAGTTCTCCAGTCTCTTTGATGCCAGGGACCAGCACCATACACCAGACCCCTCCTGGATTTCATCAGCATCCTCTTATTTTCCTGTTACGGATTCACAAACTCTTGGCAGTTCCTTCCCCTCACGTTTCTCTAAATCCCTTCTTTCCTGCACTCCGTTTATTTGGCCACATGAAGAACACCAATACTTTTTACTTCCTTTTTATCTCTGTCCTTCCCCCTCTCTGTTTTCTGTTTCGGACTTGCATCTCCCTAAGCCCCAGAAGCTGATGAATGTATCACCTGAGCCCAGGCGTGAGTATTGTGGTACCTTGCCAGGAAAACACGATGCTTAGCTCATTCCAGACCTGTCCTCTGCTCTTCCACCTGAGGATCTTGACACAACTGGAGAGAAGGAACAAACACATGTGGTGACATATTTGTGGTCCCCAACTTGATGCAGACCCCTGCTCTCTTTCCCAGCCCCACAAAAGTCATTTTAAACTCCCACCAGTCTCCTCAATGCCCTGACTTGCTATTTTACCTACTACTTTCTACAGATGACTAAAATCTGAGTTTACAAGAGAACAGTGACCATCAGACCAGCAACTCTTTGACTTTTTGACCTCCTTAAGCCAAGGTCTGTATGTATCTTAAGCTGTCCTTTCAGTTTTAGTGGGAAGAGACACCCGCCTCTGATGAAGGCTGTTCTCTCCACCTTACCTGGTTCCCATTTCCTCCTGTGTTGATCAGTTGCCTTCTCTCATGTCTGGTCAGCCTTTCATTTCCTTGTTCAAACTTGAACATTAACATTCAAGTTTCTCTAATGAAAACACTAGGACCCTTTTCTGATTCTGTTTGCTACTCCATCTGCTTTTCTTTCTTTTCTTTTCACACCTAAGTGTCCACCAAAAAAAAAAGAAGAAAAGACCATGCACTCAGCCTCCAGGGCCCTCCCGTTCCACCCATGCATTGGTGTTGCTCAGTAACTCAGCTGTGTCTGACTCTTTGTGACCCCATGGACTGCAGCACACAAGGCTTCCCTGCCCTTTACTATCTCCTGGAGTTTGCTTAAACTCAAGTCCATTGGGTCAGTGATTCCATCCAACCATGTCATCCTGTCACCCACTTCTCCTGCCCTCAATCTTTCCCAACATCAGAGTGTTTTTCAGCGAGTCAGCTCTTCACATCAGGTGGCCAAAGTATTGGACTTCAGCATCAGTCCTTCCAATTGTTTGGTATTATACAAGTGTTCACCTATTATTGGTATTCTTCTGTAACTTGTTTCATTTGTTGTTTTTGCTCCATATTAGCTCTGTGCAATTTATCTTCACTGACATAGGGTGACTGGTTCGTAATGCATTGAGGCATGGCAGTTTACTATAATGGACATTATTTTCAGTTATTGCTATTATTACACTGAGCAACATAGAATTGCAGCTTTTGTAGGTTAAAAATATGTGATTATCAGGTTTCAGTATGGTTTAGCCTCTGCAAACAGCCCTGCTATAAACATTCCTGTCCATATCTTCTTATATTTATGAATATCTCTCTCAATTTAGGTCTTTTAAAAATGTATTTTAAAACGTATGAATTTCTCCATGAAAGGATTGACCATCTTTTGTTAAAATGATTCCTAATTACCTACATTTGTTTTTAGAATTTACATTTTCTTTTTAACTTGATTGATTTTATGTGGTCACTGACCTAAGCTCTTATTATTTCAAATCATTCATAGCTTTCTTTTGGGTTTTTTATGAAGGCAGTGATGTCTTCTACAAATGAGATTTCTTTCTATACTCTTTATATCCTTACATATTTTTCATTCTCTTATTTTCTTGTACTTCCTGGGATCCTCAGTTCAAGGCTAGTGTGTGTGGTAACAGTAGGCATCTTCTTTTGTTCTGCTTTTTAAAGAGAATGATTTGACCATTTATCAATGACTATGATGTTTCCTGTGCAATTATTATAGATCCTTTTGCCAATTAGGAAACTATCCTTCAATTCCAAGTTTACTAAGAATTTCTAATACAAGTGAATATTGTCTATTTTATCTGCATAAATGAAATGACTTTATGGTTTTTAGCATTTTTCTGCGAATTTACATTAATAGTTTTTAAAATGTTATCTAGCTTTTTATTTCTTGGATAACGCCAACTTAGTAATGTACGTGTGTGTGTGTGTGTCTCTGTGTGTGTGCTTTAAAATATTCATTTTTATTTGTTTATTTGGCTGTGCTGGGTCTTCATTGCGGCTGTGTGGGATCTTTCACTTGTGGCATGTGGGATATTTAGTTGCAGCATGTGAACTCTTAGTTGCAGCATGTGGGGTCTAGTTCCCTGACCAGGGATCCAACTTGGGCCCCTGCACTGGCAGGATGGAGTCTTACCCGCTGACCCACTAGGGAAGTCCTTGTGTGTGTTTTTAACACATTTCTGGGTTTAGTTTGCCAATATTCTATGTAGGGTTTTTGCATCTGTGTTCATAATTGAGACCTATAATTTTTCCTTTGAAATTTTCATTATTGGGTTTTGAAATCAAGATTGTTATAACGATCTTATAAAACAAGTGAAGAAAGGAGTGTGTCATTTTTTTGTTTTCTGGAAGAATTTATGTGATGGAATTATTTGCTCCTCAGATATCTAGTAGGATTTGTTGTCAAACAGTAGACTTGAGTTTTTTTGGTGAGTGAAGATGACGGTTTAATTTCTTCAGTGGTTATAGGATCATAGAGATTTTCTAGCTCTTTCACAAATCAGTTTTGTAAGAGAAGATTTTCTATAAATACACTCATTTCATCTATGCTGTCATAATTGAAAGTCTATAACATTCTGTGGGCTATTTTATCTAAGTTGCTTGTTTTGATATAGAATTTTTCATAATTGTTTAGTTCTAAAATTTCCTGATACCCATTTTGATTGCCTTGGGTTAATTAGAAGTATTTTCAGATTTCTAAAGATGAGTCTATTCATAATCTTCAAACTTAATTTTATTGTAGTTAGAGAATGTGACCCATATCATATCAAATATTTCATATTTATTAAACCAGTTTTATAGTTTATTACATGGTTTCTATATATTTATATAGTCAATGCATATCATGTGTGCTTATAAATTATGTATTGTCTCTAATTGTTTTGTGCTTTACATAATGCAATTAGTTCAAGCATGCTATTTGTTTTCTCAAAGTCTTTTATCTCTTACTGATATTTTTTGATCAATTTGATCTATCAATTGCCATGCAGTGTGTCTCAACATTGCCAGCTGTGATCTGTGACTCTCTCCTACTAATTTTTACTATATACATTTTGACTTGTGAAATTTAGTGTGTGGGATATTTTTATCATTAGGTAGTGAGACCCTCTAACTGAGATACTGCTTTTTACCTTAAGATCTATTTTATGTGACATTAGTATAATCACATTAAATTTTGTCCACTACTTCATTGTTAAAAATGTTTGTTTATATTTTAGATTCCTGGTATATATTGATTAATTTATGTCATCTTATATTGTGGCATAAATGTATCTGTATCCATGCTTAGTACAGTTTAAAATTAATCTGTGTCTTTTTGAACTTTAAACTTTATACAAGGACTTTAGCTTGCTTAAACTCTAATCATGCTCTTTCTGACTTACTCACTGTTTTAGCTTTATCTTTTTTTTTTCTGTCCCAACTTCTTGTGCTGCACACACCCTCAGGTAACCCCCTATTAGTCATGGCTTTGGATAATTCTCTCCCCTTGAGTGTGGGCAGAATTATGCCTTTCTTCTAACTGATAGAATATTGTAAAAATAATGGGATGTCACTCCCTTGATAAGATTGCATTATATGGCAAAGGTGATGGGGATGTTACCGTGTTATGTTATACAGCCTGGTGAGAGATTCTCCTTACTATCTTGAAGAAATTCGCAGCCCTATTGTGAAGAGGTGTATGAAATGGGAAGGCCTCTAGGAACTAAGGGTGGTCCCTAGCTGGCAGCCAGTAAAAGGTCTGGGCCCTCAGTAATAAAGCCTCAGGGAAATTATTCTGCTAAAAATGTGAATGAGCTCGAAAGTGGATCATTCTGCCGTGGGCCCTCCAAATGAGCTCACAGCTTGTTTATGCCTTGATTTCAGCCCTGTGATACACAGATCAGAGAACCTGTTAAACTGGGTCCCAATTCATGATCCCTGGAAACTTAAGGAAAACACGTATGTGTGGTCTTAAGCCACTGAATTTGTGGCATATGTCATTACTCAGTAACAGAAAATGAATACACTCTCAAATTAGACTTTACTGTTTTATAGAGTTAGTACTTGTTTGTGTGCATGCATAGTCACTTCAGTCGTTTCTGATTCTTTGTGACCCTATGGGCTGTAGCCCACCAGGCTTCTCTCTCCATGGGATTTTCCAGGCAAGAATACTGGAGTGGGTTGGAATTTTCTCCTACAGGAGATCTTCCTGACCCAGTCTCTTGTGTCATCTGCATTGGCAGGCAGCTTCTTAACCACGAGTGCCGCCTGGGAAGCCCAGATTCACTTGTATTTACCACTTTGTTTGCTACCTTTTTTTTCTTAAAGTCAGTTCTTTTTTCTGAAATCATTTTCCTTTCCCTTGAAGTATGTATTTTAGAATATTCTATAGGGAGGAACTGCCTGCAGGAAATTTTTTGATTTAGTTGTATCTTGAAGTTTTATTCTACTACCATACAATTCTAAGTCTATAGTTTAGAACTGTAATTTTTTTCATAAATTTGATAATATCTCACAGTTTGGGGGCTTCCATTGTTTTAATTTAGAATTCAGTTATTCTAATTTTTTTTTAATATATAATGTTTTTCTCTCTGGGTCTGTGGCAGTTGTATTCTACAGCTTGGCTAAGGTTGGGATTATTTTGCTCCCTGAATCTGAGGATTCCTGTCATCTAGAATTTCTCTGCTATTTTGCCCTCCAAAATCATTTCTCTAATTTTATGCTATTTCTTTTTGGGATTCTGATTTGACTTGTGTTACCTGAATCATTTATACCTCTTAATTGACCTTCTATCCCACCTGTCTTTCTGCGCTCTCTTGGGACTAATTGCTTTATGTCTCTATTTCTAGTTTAGTCATTCTTCAGTCTCGTCTAATAGGCTAAATAGACAGTTATTGTTTTTATTAATTTCCAATTTTATGTGTGTATGTCCAATTTATTTTTTCTTCCAAATAACATTATCTCTATAGTCACTTCTTCCTTGTTCACACACTTGGTTTTTGTGTTTTGCTTTAGATGATCGCACACGAATTTCGTCCTGTGAACATGGCAGGTGTAACGTCACCGCTCTTTTGCTCGAGTTTTGAGTCTGTCGTTTCTGCTGTTTGCTCCTGCTCCTCCTTTCTGAGTTCACTTTGTACTGGAGTTCTGTGGTCACCTGGGAACTTGACATATGGAAAAATTTGAGGCTTGACTTGATGGTTGATTGGTCTAGAGAAAAAGCTATCATTTGCCTTTGACAGGAACGTAGGGAAGCTTTAAGACAGGGATTGCTTTTTCAGACTACACAGGCAGTGAAATATGACACCCTAGACTGCATGGGGACTAGCTGTGGCTTATGAATCCAGGGGAAGTTTTTTTGTTTCTTCATTCAGGGCAGATTTATTTTGGCTTTTTTTTTTTTTTTTATAATTCACACTTTCTCTGAAGATGCAATTCTTCCCAGATCCCAGAACTGAATTCCAGCTCTCCTGCCAGTGCAGATCTGATTTTGTCAAGGTCACAACCAGAGCTCTAGGTTTCTGAAATTAGCAGATGGTTTTGGTGCTTATAACTCTTTGAGTTGATTCTTCCCAGAACTTTGGCCTCTTATGACTTAGGTAGTTTCTTTTACTCTTTCCAATGTGGCCATGCATTAAAATATGTTTTTAATTTTGTATCTACTACTTTTGGGAGCTTGGATAAGCAGCAGGATCATTTTGCAGGATATTTACTCTGCCAATATTCTTGGAAAAGGAAGTTTCTGTCTACTCTTCACCTTCCTGTAACCAAGGTTTGCCCTTAGCATTTTATAGAATCTGCCCTTGTTCAGGTCACCAATGACATCATAAGTCCTAAATAAAGTAAAGGCATCAGACCTTTTCTCACTTTGCAGTTTGCACACTGTTGTTCACTTTCTCTATGAATTTATCTTCTTCCCTGTATTATCTGATGCCTCTCTCATATTTCATTGGCATGCACACTGACATACCCCACTAATTTGAAATTTGCCACTATCAACTTCTAGGATGATATTTTCACACTATTTTTCTAATAATGTCTACTAAGAAATATTCCAAACCAAGCACATTTGTCTAACCCTCTTTCTGTTCAACAGGCTATTGGTCATACATTTCAATGCCTCTATTTCTTAACTGCGTGAAAGGCTTGTCTCTCAAGCCTGCTCTGTCATTCATCTAATCTAAAAATGCACCAGCCCATTTGAGAAGTTGCTTGGTACTTAAAATCCTACCACTTCCTGATTTTATTGTACCCTGCTTCATGGTTGATTGATTTGCTGTGAATTACCAGTGAATAAATGGCTAGGTGCTGGTTTTAGTGGCAACTGTCCAATTCTACAGTAGCGATAAAAGCCAACTTCAATAAAGCTCCTGTTGGAATGATTGGGGTGGAAGTTCCAGAGTTTTAAGTCACTTCACCACCAGAACATCAGGTTGAGGTCTGGTTTTCAGCTGTGCCCTTGAGGCAGGACGCAGGATCATCCATGACTCTAGCGATGGCTAGTAGAGGGGGTAGCTTGGGGCCACTCTGAACATTCCTGTGATACCTACCTCTCCATGTTGTGTAGTAAAGTATCTTTTTATATAAAATTTGTAAATTATGCTCATCAAAGGATATTTGATCAGAAATGTTAGTAGAGCGGGAATGTCACTGAATATCAGATGGTAAGATCTGGACTTATTGCTTTAGCAGTTGGCAAGAAACCGGGATGAAGACTATGCTGAGGAAAGCCCCCGTCTGCACCAGCAGCAGACCTATCTGGTCCAATTTCCCCTTCTGCTCCAGCTCCCGAGTTGCAGGCTCCTTCCCTAACTCCTCATTCACTCTGTCCTCTAGATAGTCCTCTCCCTGCAGTCTGCGTGTTCCCAGTCATCTCTTCTCACTCCACCTCAGCTCCTTATGTGCAGTTCTTGACGCCAGATTTACCCTCATGATTCCCGTGCATGTGCTGTTAGCTCTGATGGCCATCTGAGTTCAAGGTACAATTTCAAATTCTCTCTGGTTATGTTGTTTAGAGGCACCTAAAATTCAACATGGACTGTAGCCTGCCAAGCTACTCTGTCCATGGAATTCTTGAGGCAAGAATACTGGAGGGGGTAGCCATTTCCTTCTCCAGGAGACTTTTCTGACCAGGGATTGAACCCTGGTCTCCCATATTGTAGGCAGATTCTTTACCATCTGAACCACCGTGGAAGCCAAAATTCAACATGACTGAAACTGAACTTTCTCCCTACTTGTCAGCTGTCAGTTCTCATCATACCAGCACTGAATAAAATCTCTTAGTACTGTATTCCTTTCAGATTGCTCCATGAAATTAAAGAAAGCCTAAATACAACCAAGGAATAAACCAACTTGCTTAATCATTAGTTGTAATTTTACCCACAACTCCAGTTGTTTCTGATGCAAGATGTTCTATTGTTCACCTCTAAGTAAAGAAGTTAAGCATGCTTCGTTAATTTCTAAGTTCCTCTTAACCTTGAAGATTTACTGTCACCTCTAGGTTTACAGCTAAGTTCCTCATGGCTGATACTGCTAAAAGCTTCATTTAATAAAACGTTAATGTTTATATAAAAGAAATTATCTCACTAGAATTGGGAAAAAAGATTTAATGATAAAGACAGAAGCCAATATTAAATCTCTAAGTAATTGTACTCAATAGACAGGAAGAAAATAACCCCAAACCATTGGCTTCCCACAACTCTAAACCCAACATCTCTCACTTCCTGCTTGAAGCAAAAGAAAGCAGAGGGGCTTCATTCCATATGTTGCCATGGTCACAAGATAAATATGAGGTGTTATTATTTCTAAGTCAATAAAGATGTTTCTGCTGCTCCTTTGGCAGCTATTTGAGCCAGTCACTTCCTCCTCCCAACTCCAGTCAACAGTTCTCACATCTTCTGAGAAAATAAGTGGATGATATTTCCGCGAGCTTCTGCTGCTGAGGTTGCCCACATTCAGGTAAAAGCACAGGAAATGGCCAAACCGCTAAAAAGCCATTCCTGAAAAACAGAAGTAGAAAAAAAAATGTTTTACACATAAAAAAGAGAAGTTGAGGTGTTGTGGGGGAGGGGGGGAGGAGACAACTCAGTGAACATCCTCTCAAGATAAAATAAAATAAAATTGAAGTGTCTGCTGCTATATTGGCAGGAGCCAAGACCCATGTTTTCATAGCCACTCAGAGTGTCTTCAGGATTTCCAAGTGTTTAGATATCTTCAACTTCAGCACCTGGGGCAACAGGAAGGGTGTAGACAGCGCTGTTAGCTGTGCCCTTTGGAAAGGAAACTGGGTGAGCTCTTCAGTACTGCTTATCATTTCCCTTTTGTGAAGGTGGGAAGAATTTAGTGACCTTTCCATGTAGCTTTATTTGAATTCCATGTGAGAGCAAAAGAAGAACATGATCACATTTCTTTTTTATTTGTTAGGTTTTTAAGGTCTGCTTTTGGATTCCCTGGTGGCTCAGTGGTAAAGAATCCGTCTGCCAATGCAAGAGACATAGGTTCAATCCCTGGGTTGGGAAGATCCCCTGGAGAAGGAAATGGCAACCCACTCTGGTATTCTTGCCTCGGAAATTCCATGGACAGAGGAGCCTGGTGGTCTATGGTCCATGGGGTTTCAAAGAATCTGAGGCAACTTAGTGATTAGACAACAACACAAGGTCTGCCTTAGGAGAAAATGAGCCAAGAAGAAAATAGTAGTACATATGCTTCAGGAAAAAAAAAAAAAAAAAAAAGATAGTCCTAGTCTCACGTTGACTGTCTGCTGCGATGGAGGTTGAGTTTGGGATTCAGGTTACTAGGTCTTATTTCTTTGTGTCTTAAGTTTTATTGTGTAGATGTTGAGTAATAAGATGAGAGAAAGAGAGAGAGAGGATATGAATTCACAGTATTCATTGTAGCTTGATTTGATTTGGACTGGAAGGGATAGAGGGTTGCTAAAAAGAAAACCAGAAGACTTAGAATAGCTGCCTTGGTGCAGAGAGAGAAGATAGGAGCCATCTGAGGCTGGATTAAGGAAGAGTTTGGGTCAAACTGAGGCAAGGGACTGCAGCTGTCTTTCTGAAAGTAAGACAATTATGGGAGTGACAATGGGAAAAGAGAATTGAAAAATGTTTCTCTGCCCCATGACTGAATATTCCTTGGGCACTTTTCAAGATGCTTCCATAGAGAATTAAACTGCTTTTTAGCCGTGGTTTGTTGGTGCCCCTTGGATTACAATGGGATCCTGAGATGGGCTGTGAAGAAGCAAAACGTTCTAGCTGTTCACATAACTTGAATCCACCCTACCACAACAGGCATTACATTCTCCTTAAGAAGTACGTGTAAATCTATGGCTGATTCATATCAATGTATGACAAAACCCACTGAAATGTTGTGAAGTAATTAGCCTCCAACTAATAAAAAAAAATTTTTAAAAAAGAAGAACCTACGTGGGTGTGACAGCAACATCTGTACTGGCCCCACCAGTACTGAGTTAAATAATTTAATTCTTTGATCACAATAGTTTTATATTAGTATTTATTGTTACTGGGTGGGTGTAATGAGTAAGGAGTTGTGTTAAGTGCTATGCATGATACAGTTTGCTTAATCCCTTTAAGAACTCTAGGAGGTCGGTGCTATTTTTATCCTTATTTAAAGGCCGAAGACGCTGAGACACAGATTTAGCAATTTGCTCAGTCATACAGCAAATAAGTGGCTAAGCCAGGATTTGAATGGAAGCTGTCTGACCTCCAAGCCTGAGATTTTAAGCTCTGCCTCAAAGGATCTCTTTGACTTACATTAATCTGAAAACGGAACCATTGAGACAATTTCATATTTAGAGTTTAAAAATACATACTTAGATTTTTAAAAGCAGAGGCAGTGGTAATATACCCCTAAGTCCTGTCTTTGAGTTGACTGGACTCATCTTCCACTGGGAAAATGATATTGCTGTCCTTTGCAGAGAAAATGATACTTGGATTCTGTCACTAGAGCTTCCTCCTCAAGAGAGGGATTTGAAGTTGAAAAATGTTTCCTTTTCCTTAAAGCTATTCCCCAAACACTTACAGTTAAGTGGGAAGATTTTATGCTGTGAGATTCACTCATTTCCTTCTTTTCCCAAATCTAAGAGATCCTAGAGACGACCAAAACAGGATCTGACACCAGGATAGACTCCTTGTCATTCATCATCTTTGAATATCACACATCATGAAATGTGACATCAGTTACCCTCAAGAAACAAAGAAATGGACCAAGGAGACAGAGGGAGTTCTATTTCTAGCTTCTCATTCCACAGTTTCAAAACTTGACTTTTGTAGATTTGCAGGTGGATTTTGCAAACAATATTATGTTCTTCCAGATGGCTAAGAAAATGAATGAATATGTGAAAGAAAAAGAGCATTTGTTTCTTTAGATCTTGACATTACAGTGACTATCTTTTCAATCATGTGCTAATGCACGCACACACACACACACACACACACACATCTTCCAGCTTGTACTCCGAGTCTCCACGATAGTATGTATACCACGCACATGTACACATACACAAACACACATATCAAAACATTTTGATGTTTAAGTCACTATTCTTTTTAAGACTAAAGCTTTAAACAACACTATTGATCACTTCCAAACTGCAAGCTTCTAGCAGTTGAAGAATGTAGAGTTCTGGAAAGTCCCTAATGGATGCCACCTCACAAATAAAAACTTGTACTTTGAACAACTACCTCTCAAAAAATACTCCCTCATACATTATTCACACGGGTTATCTGACAACATGTAATGAGAAGAAATAGTAATGCGACATGATTAACCTTAGAGAGGTGAGAATGACAAACGGCTGCCCAAAAAATATATTCACCTACATGCAGTATATGTTCCTTTATGAAAAGCATTCTGAGAGGAAGTGAATAATTGTACCTTGAATTGGATATGCAAATATACAACACACAAATACAAATAATGCACTAAGGTAAGCCTACCCTGGTTTCAGAAAATTACAGTTTTTTTTTAAAAAAGGAGAAAATCCTAGAAACTAAACCCTAAAATTCTTTTTCTACCTTTCCTCTCTTTTAAGTGCTTTTTGACATGATTATTTGCAGTTTTGAAATGTTCAAACACAAAAGTGTTTTCTTTAAGGACTTTGGAAGTGTTTTAATATCCTGACTGCAGAAAATGCATGTCACATCCATGTATACACACACACACACAAATGCACACATGCACACACACATGCCACATCCATGTATACATGTTCACACAGAAACACACACATGCACACACAAATGCATGTGGGTTTGCACACACATGTGCACACGCGCACACACACTTCTTCTAGCTTTGACTCTGTCTCCTTATTTTGACTATATACCTATCAACAGCCAGAATAATTTCTTTACCAATTGTGTCTTGTCTATCTTATGCTGTCTTTGGCTTCCAGTTTTAATCAAGATAAAAAACAAAGCCTTGTCTCTGGCTATCAAGGTCTGGTGTGATTTGACTTTTAACTCTTCAGCTCTTGCTGTTCTATCCAACCCTTTGCTCATGATCTCCCACCACTGGTGTCTCCTTGCTGTTTTTCCCACAGGCCAAGCTCACTTCCACTCCTGAGCTTTTTTTCAGCCTGAAATGTTCTCTTCTTGTGGCTGGCTCCTCACTTTCCCTAGTTACTCCCTCAGAAAAGCCATCCCTTATCATCCAACTTGAAGTCAGTCTCTCCCGTGATACTGTTCTCTGATGATACTCTGCTCATTTCTGCATATACTTGTTAAAGTCAGTCTCTTCTGCTAGACTGTCAGTTAAAAGAAAGGCAGGAACAATATCTGCTTAATTTTCCGTTATATTTTCAGAACCTAGCACACTGATACACGGGTGTGGACACATGTACTTATATAATTAATCAACTTCCTTTCAAATAAAAACTGTTTTACACTAAGTCACATGACTTGGTGACTAAGCAACAACAGAGCCTACTTTTCAGGCTAATGGTGCAACTATTAAGAAAGAGAAACTAGTATTTGCTTATAAAAATGTACAGATAAATTGATACAGTGTACAAACTTTAGAACAACATATGGACAATCTTAAGGCAAGGTTTGGATGACTGTTTGTTAAGCTATATCTGGTGGCAAAAAACTTTCATTATCTTCCTTAGATGGTTGAGTAAAAATCCCCTCCACTTGTACCTCATACTGCCTCCAGTCATCTCACAAGAAACTGAAGTTACAGTGAACTTTACAATGAAGTGAGGCAATATGAGACACCTAATAGAGCTGCTGGTAGACCTCTTAGCCAACAACTGATTAACTAAGGAGATGTCACTAGCATCTTTTCTGGAAGAATTCCAACCTGAAATTTTGGTCAGTCTCATTGATTATCTGAGATATGGTAGGCAAGGTCATTCCAGACCTTAAAACTCACTTTTTATTGTATCACAATGACTACCTTAAAATTTGCCCCTATCATCCTTGTTGGCTCCCCAACTATTCTGATAATGGAAAGCAGAAAACAAAACCAGTCAGACTGATGGTTTCTATGGTGTAGACCAGGGAACAAGTTGGCCAAATTCCTCATTGTCCACAGTTACTTTGGTGCTGTGTTGACCCTGTCTCTAGCTTTCAACATCCTCCCAAGTAGTCACTGAAATTATCATATTTCAAAATGGTCTAGTTGTTGATGGCTGCTACTTAACTAAGGCATGGAAAATAGCATCTGTCAGTCAATATGGCTCTAAAGAAACTTGGAAAGTATTTCCATCATTTCCTTGAATAATGTGAGTTGGATCACTTTACATATTTTAGTTGCCATATTGGTTCACAAATAGAATTAAATTTCTCCCTACGATGCAGACTTTTTTGATTGTGCTTTCGGAAAATGAAAAAATAACTCTTGATGCACTGCAAGTCCATCCTCTGAGTGACTTCTCTTTCCTTAACACCATCTTCTTGCTCTTCCTTAGTATAGAGCTCTTCCTCACTGTTGCTAACTTTACTGCCATCACTAGCTCATTAGTATTTGCTTATTATCTTGTGGTAAGCCTACTTTTGGTGTTTCCTAGATGACTCAGTGATAAAGAATCTGCCCGCTAATGCAGAAGACAAAGATTCTATTCTTGGTTGGAAAGACCCCTGGAAAAGGAAATAGTTACCCACCCCAGTATTCTTGCCTGGGAAATCTCATGGACAGAGGAGCCTGGCAGGCTAGAGTCCATGGGGTCACAAAGAGTTGGTTACGACTTAGTGACTAAACAACAACAAAACCTACTTTTCAGACTTATGATGCAAGTATTAAGAAAGAGAAACTAGTACTTGCTTACAGAAATGTATAGATAAATTTACACAGTGTACAAACTTCAGAAAAACATATGGACAATCTTAAGGCAAGCTTTGGACCACTGTTTGTTAAGCTACATTTGGTGATAGAAAACTTTTATTATCTTTCTTTAGATGGTTGAGTAAAAATCCAAATTATTGTTCAAATATGTGTATACATTTCAGTTTTTAAAATTCAGACACATATTAATCTTGTAGCTGGGCAAACGAAAAACCAAGTTTATATCTCCAGCATCATATATTTTGAAAAACAAACAAGTAAACAAACAAAAGACAAACCAATAGTCACTGTGTTGGATCCATAAGCAGCATATTTCAGATGTATTACCGAAAAATGTATTATAAAACTTGTATAATCCCAGGTAAATTATACTTAGGAAGAAGTTTGTCAGTTGAGGAACATACCTCACAATTTTGGCTTGGAACAATACTTTTTAAATGTTAGTGATTGCTTCTTTTTTTAACCCAAGGGCATAGAAACATGCATTGGTTCTTTGAATTTAAAAAAAAAAATGGAAAGCAAAATAGGAATTTATTAACATTGGATGCTTTTGTGCTCGTGTAACAGAAAAATCTGGCTGAAGTGCTTTGGCAAGTATGCAGTGCATCATATAGTATAATAACTTATGGTGTTTGGAAGAAAAATAAAAGCTGCTAAGATATTGTGGTTTTGAACTTGGCAAAAGAGTTGTAGAATGAAATTGGCCCATCCACTTTCATAAGAACTTTCACAGTGGATAACAGACTTTCCAAGTATTACATATAATGAGGTAATAAGCAACTTAACTACATTGAATCCTACTGTAACCTATTTAGTTTTCATATATTAAGAGGGCCTTAAAGGGAGGTTATTTTATAGAGAAGGGTCCCTGGAACATCAATAGATGAACCTTTTAAATATAGTTTAAGAAGATCATACTTTATCTTATATGAAGGAGAAATTGCAATATAGCAGTATTGTAATTTAACATCAAAAAAGTAGAAACAGTGACAGCTTTTCTTTTCTTGGGCTCCAAAATCACTGTGGAGAGTGACTGCAGCCATGTAATTAAAAGATGGTTGCTCCTTGGAAGAAGAAGTGTGACTAATCTGGACAGCTTATTAAAAAGCAGAGACATCATTTGCCAACAAATGTCCTTATAGTCAAAGTTATGGTTTTTTCAGTAGTCATATACGGATGTGAGAGTTGGACCATAAGAAAGGCAAAGTGCCAAAGAATTGATACTTTCAAATTGGGATGCTGGAGAAGATTCTTGAGAGTCCCTTGGACAGCACGGAGGTCAAACCAGTCAGTCCTAAAGGAAATCAACCCTAAATATTCACTGGAAGGACTGATGCTGAAGCTGAAGCTCTGATAATTTAACCACCTGATGTGAAGAGCCAACTCACTGGGACAGACCTTGCTGTTGGGAAAGATGAGGGCAAGAGGAGAAGGGGGCAACAGAGGATGAGATGCTTGGATAGCATCACAACTCAATGGACATGAGTTTGAGCAAACTCCAGGAGATGGTGGAGGACAGGGAAGCCTTGTGTGCGACAGTCCTTGGGGTAGCATAGAGTCGGACATGATTTAGCAACTGAACAACAACAACAGTTAGGGAATACCTCCTGTGTGCTGGCATCTATAGAGGGCACAAATATTAATAAGAGAAGACAGATTCTTCTTTGCGGAATTTGTTTTGTGCTCTCCCATGTAGACATATGGGCCTCCCAGGTGGCTCAGTTGTAAAGAATCCACTTGCCAATTCAGGAGATGTGGGTTTGATTCCTGGGTTGGGAAGACCCATTGGAGGAAGAAATAGCAACCAACTCCAGTGTTCTCTCGGGGAAAATTGTATGGACAGGGGAGCCTCGTGGGCTACAGTCCATGAGGTCAAAAAGACTTGGACATGACTGAGCATGCACACATGGAGGCATATAGCCATAATAGGTCTATGGGCAAAATAATATAAGTTTATAACAGAGGTAAAATATTTGAATGTTTCAGGTAGTGAGTCAGGAAAAGGCTTTGCTGGTGTCACTCTCTAGTCACTAGGGGAGAGCTGACTATTGCTGTTTTCATAATCAACAGCAAAACATGAATCAATAAGGAAAACCACTTTCTCCAAAGACAGAAGAATAATATGTGAATGAGCATAGGATAAAGAAAAGGAAATCCTTAAATATGCTTATTTAAGATATTACAATAGTGACTGGAGCATTCATTCATTTCATGGGAAGATAGAAGAGTTTAATTTCCCTCTTTGTAGTGCTTTTGTTTCCCATGAGTGCTGATATGGCTGATGCGGTCTTTATGGGATTGTCCAGGGTTCTGATGCAGTATCCGTTTTAGTGCTTTTTGAAAAAAGAGACACCTCTTATTCTTGGCATTGTATTGATAATAAAAGGATAAGGGCAGTGGGTGAATTATAAGTGACCCAACTCTGTGCACTAGAGCAAGAGAGAGCTGAAGATTTGTTCCTCGTCCTTATTTGGAAATCAGGAACCTGTCACATTTTTTTTTTTTTTTGAGTGAATCCCATGAAAATAACCCTCAGAAATAAGCAGAGGTGTTGTCATAGGCCCCTGGCAGCTCATAAAGGATTTTAGGGTTTGGCTTCCCAGCTGTTCCTCCTTTACAAGCTTTATGAAAAATCTTTTGAAGTTAACCTTGAAAGTCACAAAGGATTTCAAATGGAGGAAAAAAGGAAGAACATTCTAGAAAAAGGAAATGGTGCATATGCAGGTATGCAGAAGAATGGTGCAGGTTGGGAATAAAGGTAGCAGAGCTGGGAAAAAGATGTAGGTAAGCATTTCAGGAGAGAGAATGCTAGAAAGAAAGGTCGGGGTTATACTGAAAGACAGGGTGAAAAAGTCATGATAAATTTAGCAAAAGTTAATATGTCTCCAAAATTTCTGCTTGAACATATGCTGCTAAGTCACTTCAGTTGTGTCCGACTCTATGCAACCCCATGGATGGCAGCCCACCAGGCTCCTCTGTCCCTGGGATTCTCCAGGCAAGAACACTGGAGTGGGTTGCCGTTTCCTTCTCCAGTGCGTGCATGCTTGAACATATGACCAACGTACTTTTCATATGTTCTCTAGGAAGGGGCCTTTTTTTCCCTTTCCATATCTGTCCCTTGAATCCATTCTGTAGACTTCACCCTCTCATTCCTGGATGGAATCTTGTGTAAATCTGGTAGCTTACCCAGGTAATAAATAATTAGTTTCATTTTCCAAGAATTGAAATACCTTGTTCAGTGTGATATCAAAACCCAAAGCTGTCATCCAAAATACAACTTCTGTTCTTTATTGAGCTAGAAATCTTTTTTTAAAAATATACACTTATTTGTTTTTATTCAGGGTTTCATCTCAGGATTATTAAGGTCTAACATACGTACAACACATTTCATCGTGTTTCACTGGTTAGTGAGTTTTAGCAGATTTTATTTTATCCTGTAACAGCACTGTGATCAGGATTAGAGAATATTTCCACTCTAACAGAGCTTATTCTCAGGTCCTTGCAGTCTCCCCATCTCCCAGTCCTTGCCAGTCATTCATATGATTTCTGTCCCTATACTTTTGCCTTTTCTAAAATGTCATATAAGTGAAATCATAGAGTATGTGGTTTTTTTTTGTTGTTGTTGTTGTTGGGATATTTTTCTCTATCATAATTCTTTGGGTATTCATCCAAGTTGTTCATATATCAGTACCTTCTTTCTGCTGCTGAATACTATGCCATTGTATGATATACCTCGATTAGTTATCCATGGAACACTGATGAATATTTGAGTTGTGTCCAGTTTTCATCTGTTATGAAATAAAGATGCTATATAAAAGTCTTTATGTAGAAATATGTGTTCTCTTGGTTTAATACCTAAAAATGAAACTACTGGGATATATGATACGCACGCACGCTAAGTCGCTTTAGTCGTGCCCGACTCTATGTGACCCTGTGGACAGCAGCCCTCCAGGCTCCTCCGTCCACGGGATTGTCCAGGCAAGAATACTAGAGTGGGATGCCAGTTCATTCTCCAGGATATATGATAAGCATGTACTTAATTTAATATAAGAAACTGCCAAAATATTTTCCAAAGTGGCTTTACCATTTTGTACTCCTATCAGCAATGTATGAGAATTGTCCATTGTAGCAATTATAGTGGATATGTTCTAAATAATGTTTGAAGTTGTCTTTTCTAATGACATCCTTGCCTGGTTTTTGGTATAAAGGGAATTCTGGCCTCATAAAATGACTGAGGAGGAATTCCTTCTCTTAAATTTTCTGGAAGAGTTCACTTTGTCCTTAAGTGTTTATTAGAATTCTCTGGTGAAGCTATCTGAGCCTGGCTTTTTTTCCCCAGGAAAAACTTTTTTCCTTTCAGTTTTATCAATATATGGCTGACGTACAGCACTGTATAAACTGAAGATGTGCAGCATAATGACTTGAGTTACATATATTACAAAATGATTACAAAAAAAGTTTATTTTTATCATCATATACAGACACCAAAAATAAAAGATTTTTTTCCCTTTTCTGATGAGAACTTTCCAGATCTACTCTCTTAGAAACTTTCAAATAGATCTTCCAGCAGTGTTTGCTATAGTCATCCTGCTGTACATCTTCAACACTGATTCACCTTCTAACAGGAAATTTGCAATTTTTGACCAGCTTCATCCAAGTTTCCATGAGTTGGGAATCTTGCTTTGGGAATGGGGAGTACTTGTTGCTTTTCTGCCTTGAAAAACACCTCCTGCCTTAATTGCAGATGCATTTTCTGGTGACTGAAGAAAAGCAGAGAAAAGAGGGGTGTGATTTTTTGATTGGTATAGTTAATAGGGCACTAGTATGTAACAGAGGATGAGATGGCTAGATGGGATCACCGACTCAATGGACATGAATTTGAACAAAGTCCGGGAGATGGTGAAGGACAGGGAAGCCTGGCATGCGGCAGCATGACTGTAATCTGTGGGGTTGCAAACAGCTGGACACAACTTAGCAACTGGACAATAGCAATAACCCTCTAGTTGTGGCAGATGACAAAAGCTGACTCTTGCAGAGTTCCTTGAACCCTGTGCCCCCTTCACTTCCCAGACCTCCCACTGCCCCTGCCTGGAGTCCACTCCGTTTCAGTAATGGGCATTTCTGTACTCATGGCCAAAAGCCCTCTTCCTTTTTGAGAGTGCTTGCAGCCAGTTCCCCACCTAGCCCATGGGAAATGTGGACCCTTTATTTACCATTGGTCAAAGGAGAGCCCTTTATTTATTCCCTTTGCCTTCCAGGTTATTGCTCTGGTTTAAAATTTTTAGACCATTCCCAACCCTACACTCCAAAGAAATATGACAAGTTCTTCAAGTGGTTCTTTCAAAACTCTCTTCATTGATTTGACACAAATAGAAAGACTTCCTTCCCCAACCCCATGGGAGAAATACATAACACATTTACTCGTTGCTTCAAAGTTATTACTACCTTCTTCTCCATGAAAGGATTTATTCTATATAACTGGATGTGGGTGATTGGTTGGACAGTTTAGCTTGTGCACCTCCATTTAGGATCTTGGGTTTCTTGGAACTTTACTCGTTTTAGGGACTTCTGCCAAAATTTGGCAACAGAGCAGGTCTAATTTAATGTCCTATTCCATGCATAAACTGGAGACTCAGTGTTATGCATGGAATATCTAAAGGTCTAATTGTGAGTTATTTATACCATTCTCCTTCATTATTAAAGTTAAACAGATCTGTCTGGATATCTAATTTAAAATCCTGATTGAGAGTTAGAAATCTATTCTCTGCTACATTCTTAGAAGTTTATGTATCATTTCAGCCTCAGGCTGAAAATATTTTAGAATTTTTTTCTGTGTTTGTTTTTTGATGATTACTGAGGTTTTCCTTTTTTGTTTACCCAGAATTATGAAACAATTGTTCATAAAATATTTTGCCTTGTATGGCTTTTTACAGCAAAAAAATTTAGGTAGACTATTTGGAGAAGACCTGGTAAGAATACTTAAGAACTTAAAATTAGTGATCAGAAGTTTCTTTTGTATATATGAGATTTGTATAAACTGATTTTCGATGCCTTGAGAACTTATGTGCCAAGAAGCATTGCATCTTCAAAGTAATCACTATAGATAAATGCTGTCATATCTCAAAGTATTTAAAGTCTTACTGCTTCATAGTCATTTCTAATATAAATATGTGATACTAGTAAATATCATGCATACTTCTACAAGTATTCATAACGATCACAAGATTTAAACTAGACACAGTAGCTGATTTTAAAGTTCTTCTGTATTCCAATAGAATATTGTTAAACTTTAGTGTAAAGTGAAAGTGTCAGTTACTCAGTTGTGTTTGACTCTTTGCAACCCTATGGACTGTAGCCTGCCAGGCTTCTCTCTCTGTGGAATTCTCCAGGCAAGAATACTGGAGTGGATTGCCATTCCCTTCTCCAGGGGATCTTCCTGACCCAGGGATTAAACCCAGATCTCCTGCATTACAGGCAGATTCTTTACCATCTGAGCCACCATCTTTACCATCTGAGGATTTTAAAGTTCTTCTGTATTCCAAATGGAATATTAATTAAACTTTAGCGTAATAGCATTTGATATTTCAGTGCTAGTCATATGGCCTTTATTTTGTAAAACTCTGTCCTTGTTTTGCATGACTCTTGAAGCTACCCATGACTGAACTAGGTTATAGTCTAAAACACTTATTTCCACACATCATAAGGAAACTCAGAGAATGACAACAAACCCCTGCCTATTAGCCACATACTTTTTTTCTTATAAAAACATTAAAATGCTTCTTCAGGTATTTTACTTATCTCTTGAAAGAGAAGAAGTCTTCCATTTCTTCTTGGCTAAAATCTATGACATTCAATAGGACACTGTACCAGCACCAACTCTTGGTTTGGTGACTTTAGTTTCTTCAAAATGTCTTAAAACTCAAGTCCCAGACCAACTGTAATTTTTTTTGGTTCTATTAATACTTGGATTTTATAAGACTCTCTATTGAGTTCTCCACAATGCACATATGTGACTTAAGACAGAGTTCTTGGTGTTAACTACTTAAATATTTAGAGAAAATAAATGTTTTTCTTAAATTTTGATCATTTTCTCAGTTGTACTGCCAAATCAATATTGAATAGAAGTTGAATAAGAATTATCAAAGACCCAATTATATCTACATTTTTAAATTGAAAGAAAATAGACATGACTATTTCATAAGTTTCTGAAGAAGCAAGAGCTTCCTAGATTTAAAAAGAGTGGAAGAAATTGCAACTGAAAAAACAAAAGATAAAATTTCTGAACTTTATATTTCTGGAAATAACTGAAATATATAGCCACTCTATTAAATATAGACATAAGCTAAGTAATTCCAGTGGGAATATTATGTTACTTCTGTTTTAGAACTGTTTATTCAGAATGATGAGAAAAATACTAAAATGTCTAATAAATTAACATTCAAAGAACTAGCATGTACTTCACAAAAGAGAAGATATAAAAGGGCATTTTGCATAGAAGTCTCTCCACTCAATGGAAGGGACATAAAAGTACATATAAAGATATGTTTCCCCATGAACTTAACCAATTAAAGTTATAAAAAAATTCAGTGTTAGTGATATGTGGTTACTAGAGTACACTTTTGTGACTATATCCAGGAACTATAATTTTAAAAACTTTTTGGGAAAACAATTTAGTAATGTGCATTGTTGTTGTTTAGTCGCTAAGTCGTGTCTGACTCTTTTTTGTAACCTCATGAACTGTAGCCTAACAGGCTCCTCTGTCCTTGGAATTCTCCAGGCAAGAACACTGAAGTGAGTAGCCATTCCCTTCTCCAGGGGATCTACTCAACCCAGGGATCGAACCTAGGTCTCCTGAATTATCAGGCAGATTCTTTACCATTGAGCTACAAGGAAAGCCCAATGTCCATTATAAGTCTTCAAATAATCATGTATTTCAATCCAGTAATTCACAAGTCTTGGACACTAAATGATAATTATAGTGCCATTTAAATGACAAAAATAAAAGCAATTTAAATGTCAGTGTAGAGAAAATGGTCAAGTAAATTATGGCACAGTAGCATGATGAAATGCTTTGATTCTACATAAAAAGATACATAATTCTTAGAAATTACTCTGCTTAAAAAGCAGAGTTGTCTGCAGCCTGCCATTTTTCATATCCCCACTCAGTAGCCATATGTCCGTGGGCAAGTGACATATCCTCATAACACACAATGATTGCCTTAATTTGAAAAAGGAGAAATTATTGACGCATTTGATTTAATAAAGAAGGGCATGATATCTGTGCTCTTGAAGTTAAAAATTCAACAGAGGACTAAAGAACAGAAAGAACTATTATTTTGGGCAAAAGATATTAATTACTAGCACAAAGAAAGTAGGGGATTTATCCAGCTGAGGAGGATGAGACACTTAGCAGGGAAGTAGAATTTAGTTAATACCTGACTGAATTAAATTTAAATACATGGGAAGATCTACCCTTTTCAGATTGTGACAATAAGGATAAAGGTAAGAACTGAAAGGAACATTTGCCGGCAAATCACTTGGACCAGTTGGAACCTATGCTACTTGGACAAAAATTGAAAAGGTTGTTTGGAATCTACAGTGGAAGGTCTTAATTATCTTCTGAAAGCAACTAGGTGTGTTCAGGTTTTTATTATCCACTATCTATTTAGAGGAGGCTATAGATGAAGTTTAACTCTCACTGAAATATTACCTTCTACCTAAAAATATTAAACTATAAAGCAAACAATATTGCCACAGGCCTTTGATTCTTCAAAATGAATAAATTCTTTTTTTTTAAGCAGAAGAATATATAATTACATTTGCTTTCATTTATTTTTATCTGAGGTACAGATTTTGTTTTCTTTTAATTAATTTATTTTTTAATTGAAGGATAATTGCTATATGGAACTTTGTTGTTTTCTGTCAAACATCAACAAGAATCAGCTATAGGTATACATATGTCCCCTCCCTCTTAAACCTCACTCCCATCTCCCTCCCCCTGCCACCCCTCTAGGTTGGTACAGAGCCCCTGTTTGAGTTTCCTGAACCATACAGCAAATTCCCACTGGCTATCTGTTTTGCATATGATAATGTAAGTTTCCATGTTACTCTCTCCATATATCTCACTTTCTTTTCCCTCCCCACCACCCCATGTCCTTAAGTCTGTTCTCTATGTCTATTTCTCCATTGCTGCCCTGCAAATAAATTCATTGGTACTTATCTTTCTATATTCCATATATATGCATTAGTATATGATATTTATCTTTCTCTTTCTGACTTACTTCACTCTGTATAATAGTCTCTAAGTTCATCCACCTCATTAGAACTGACTCAAATGTGTCCCTTTTTATGTCTGAGTAATATTCCATTATACATATGTACCACAGCTTCTTTATCCATTCATCTGTCGATGGACATCTAGGTTGCTTCCATGTTCTAGCTATTGTAAATAGTGCTATAATGAACATTGGGGATATACATGTGTCTTTTTCAATTTTGGTTTCCTCAGGGTATACACCTAGGAGTGGAATTGCTGGGTCATATGGTGGTGGTTTTTTTTTTTTTTTTTAATATTGTAGTGGTTTTTGTCATACATTGACATGAATTAGCCATGGATTTACAAGTATTTTATTCCTAGGTTTTTTTTGTTTGTTTGTTTTTTTAAGAAATCTCCATACCATCTTCCATAGTGGCTGTATCAATTTACATTCCCACCAATAGTTCAAGAGGGCTCCCTTTTCTCCATACCCTCTCCAGCATTTATTGTCTGTAGACATTTTGATGATGACCATTCTGACTGGTGTGAGGTGATACCTCATTGTAGTTTTGATTTGCATTTCTCTGATATTGAGTGATGTTGAGCATCTTTTCATGTGTTTGTTAGCCATCTGTATGTCTTCTTTGGAAAAATGTCTGTTTAGGTCTTTTCCCCACTTTTTGATTGGGTTGTTTGTTTTTCTGGGATTGAGTTGTATGAGATACTTGTATATTTTGGAAATTAATCTTTTGTCAGTTGTTTCATCAAAATGAGTGAATTCATGGTGAACTTGCTCGCATTAGTAACTAAGGTCCTCTGGTATCTGATTGCACCTGACTTCCCCATGCTCTGCCCCTGGTGGCCTACCATCAATCTCCTGAACAAATATTCCTCCCCACATTTCCAACTTTGGTCAAGAAACCCTTCTGTCCTCCTGCTTATCCTTTTGACTGCAATGCTGATTTAAATTTTTCTACACTCAGCTCGTGTGTGCCAGGTCAGTCCTCGGGGTGTCTCTGTGCTTCTTCCCTCCTAAGACATGTTTGGTCTGTTGTGTACATCCTTGAGATCCCTCAGTATTCTTGCCATGAGTATATGTTTTGGGCCTGGTATTCATTTTGAGGAATCAAGAGTATATTTGAGTTCAGGGTCAGTTGTGATACTTCTTGGTGTCCTCTGTGGACAATCCTTTACACACAGTCAGTGTTCAGCTCATTTTTTCCAGAAAGTGCTTATTTCTTTGACCTAATCCACAAATGACTGAGCAACACTCTGGATGTACAAGAAGAACTCACTCGTGGGCCCCATTCTATTTCTGCTCAGGAAATAGACTTAATTTTCTCTGAAATCCATGTCATGTTTAGTTGTTATTAGTGTTTGTGCAGTTTTTTTTTTATGATTAAAAATTTTTATTTTTTTTATTTTTATTTTTTTTCAATTATTTTTATTAGTTGGAGGCTAATTACCTCGCAACATTGCAGTGGGTTTTGTCATACATTGACATGAATCAGCCATGGAGTCACATGTATTCCCCATCCCGATCCCCCCTCCCACCTCCCTCTCCACCCGATTCCTCTGGGTCTTCCCAGTGTACCAGGCCCGAGCACTTGTCTCATGCATCCCACCCGGGCTGGTGATCTGTTTCACCATAGATAGTATACATGCTGTTCTCTCGAAACATCCCACCCTCGCCTTCTCCCACAGAGTCCAAAAGTCTGTTCTGTACATCTGTGTCTCTTTTTCTGTTTTGCATATAGGGTTATCGTTACCATCTTTCTAAATCCATGTCATGTTTAGTTGTTATTAGTGTTTGTGCAGTTTTTATAAAACTTATAACACGTCTAGATACTTAGCCATCATTTCAAAATAATCGTCATCAAACCAGGTTGGTTTCTAGTCTAAGGTTATCTCCTTGTATGATTTTTAGTTGTAAATGAAAATAATAAGATCTATATTTAAAACATTACTTGTTTTAAATGCACTGGGTAATGTTTACAGTTTAAAGCAGCCCATTTGGAGACAGTTAAGTTCGGCTTCAGTTTTGCAGCTAATAAAAAAGGATGTATAAAACCAAGAAAAGGTCTAGTTGATAGTGAGAGGATACTTAATTAAGATATGTCATGATAAATGCCCTGAGAAGTAATATTGAGATTTATGATTGATCACTTTTCCTTTTATCCTTGATACAAGCATGCACATGAAACATTTATAATTTCAACCCAGTTTCATATTTAAAATAGCAATGGCAAGCATTTTTAAATGACAGACCTCAGAGATTGGCAAGGGTGTAAAAAAATGAGCCCTTTCCTACATCGCCAGTGAGGGTGTTGATTGGTCCCGTATTCAGCAGCATAATTGAATACTTATTGCCAGAGGCTTTGCATATCTTTCAATATAGCTGTCTTACTTCTAGGAATTTTTCCTAAGGAAATAACCCTGGGTGTGCACACAAATGTAGCTATCAAGATGCTTGTTGTGTTCATTTTTATAATGTTTGGAATATCAAATCTCTATGCCATACACCAGGGAGTCCCAAAAAAACACAGCAACTAAAAGATACTTATCACTGAATGATTAAATAGTGATAAACTGGCAGAGACCAAAATGTCCGGCATTTGAAATTCTGAAATTTTACAATGATTGATAAAAATAATTTATAACACACACACCATACACTGACATAGTGTTGTAAGTCAGTTATACTTTGAGAATAGACTTATAGAAAAAAAGATCAGATATGTGGTTACCAGAGGTGGGGGATGAGGGGAGAAAGAATTGAATGAGTAAGAGTGGTCAGAAGGTGCAAGCTTCCAGTTGGAAGAGTAAATAAGTACTAGGGGTGTAAGTTACAACATGATAAATGTAATTAAAACTGCTGTATGCAATATATGAGGGCTTCCCTGATAGCTCAGTTGGTAAGGAATCTGCCTGCAATGCAGGAGACCCTGATTCAATTCCTGGATCGGGAAGATCTGCTGGAGAAGGAATAGAATACCCACTCCTGTATTCTTGAGCTTCCTTTCTGGCTCAGCTGGTAAAGAATCTGCCTGCAATGCAGGAGACCTGGGTTCCATTCCTGGGTTGGGAAGATCCCCTGGAGAAGGGAAAGGCTACCCATTTCAGTATGTGATATATGAAAGTTATTGAGAGTAAATCCTAAGCGTTCTTATCACAGGGGAAAATATTTTTTCTTTTATTTTGTATCTATATGAGATGCTGGATGTTCATTAAACCTTTTATGGTAATCATTTCATGATGTATATAAGTCAAATTATTGTGTTGTACACCTTAAACGTATACAGTGCTTATATCAATTGTATCTCAACAAAACTGGGAGAAAAAAGATTCAGAATGGTTAAAAAAAAAAAGGAAAAGAAATTTAATAATGGTATACCAAAAATATTGAATTATAACACTGTAAATGGAGGAATTATGAATTTCATTGTGAGATTAGACATAGATAAGTAAGTGAATTACACCTCAGTAAAGTTGTTTAAAAACAAAAAAACTGCAATTTGGAAAACCATGGCCCATGGACCAAATCTGGCCCACCATGTGTTTTTGTAAATAAAATCCTATTTGAACAACAACATGCAATGACACAAATCCTGTGAAAACAATAGCAGCAAAAAGATGTTTATCACTGAATGATTAACATAGTGAACAACTGGAAAAGACCAAATGTCCAGCATTTGAAATTCTGAAATTTTAGAATGATTGATAAAAGTAATTTATAATACACACATACACATCTATATATACACAGAGCCACTGGATATAGCCACCTCATGATGTTCCGGGAAAATATTTTCTGACATGGAAAAATGTTCATAGTATGGTCAGCCCAATTAACAGACCTACAAATACTTACTGAAAAACAAAAATGTGCCTGACGTTGGTTGTAGGCTCAGCTGATAGAAGAATGTCAAGAGACATACTACAACCACAACAAATTAATTTCAGGTACTGCTGTGGATTATAAGGAGAATAAAATCAGGGTGATGTGATGAAGAGTGACAGGTAGGCTAGGGAGGGGCTGCTTTGTCTAGACAGGTCAGGGAAGTCCTCTCTACAGAGGTGACAGATGAATTGAAACCTGAATGAGGCAGGCACATGTATATCTGGGGGAGAATATTTTAAGCAGAAGAAACAGCAGTGGAAAGGCCTTACACAAAAATGAGATTATAAGGTCTATAAAGGTGTATATCAAAATGCTAACTAGTAATGGGTATTTCCTACTAGTGAGATTGCAGATTCATTTTAGAGCAAATACTTTATTGTATTTGCTTACCTGTAATAGCCTACTTTTTTTCTATAATCAACACGGACTTTTAGTAAGAAAAAAGAAAAGGTAATATAATAATAAAATACCACTTTCATCTACATACTTTAGGTGGCAGTTTCCCAAAATAATGGCTTGCTTACAGTAACAAAGATAAGGTCTTAATCTTGAAGATAGGTGGGGCATGCTTTTCCAGCTGTATGAATGAAATGGCCTATTTTATAGATCATTCTTATCTTGCTGGTTTCTTTGATTGGAAAGTAAGTCATTGAACCTAGTTAAGTGTTCCTATGGAAGCATGAGGGTGGCTTAGAGCTGCACATTTGCTGAAGAAACTAGTTCTGGACATATCATGATGGCCACACATAGCTCAGGGAAAATTTATCTTGGCTCAGTGTTATGATAAATGAAATGCATCCCACTTTATAAAATCAAAAAGGAGTTGGGCAGCAGTCTTTCACACATGACTGCTGGTAACACAAATCCGCATTGAGAAGCAAATATTCTCAGCACCATCTTCTGTATAGGACTTACATATAGTACCGACTCCTAGGGAGGACAAATAAGACATCTGCTTTCTATTGACTCTGTAGGGAGCAGCTCACTGAATCATCACATTTCTTTCCAGTGACATAAGCACTTTGGTCTTTGGTCCATTTTCCGATAAGAGGTTAATAAATGATCCAAATGAAAATACACATTTCAAATCATGCTGTATAGTGATTCTGAGTTTCTTTTTGTTTAAATCAGTTTGACTTAATCTCTAAACATTGGTTGTTTGCTGTGGCAGCAGAGAGAAATATGATTAGAACCACACAGCTGGTTAATTGACTAAAGATGCAGCAGGTCTATGGAGAAAGGAACTATTCCTTTGCACATAATGTAAAGTTAATAGTGCAGAGGTTCTTTGGCAAAGAAGGAGAAGGTTTTGACCTCTGCTGCGCTAAATTTTTATGAGCAGTTTTACCACAAAATTGAAATTAAGTTATGTGTGGGATTTGGCTTAAGTGTACCTTTGGGGATACAGAAGAAGGGGAGGATGGATGTTTTGGAGGAAGACCAGGAGAAAACTCACTTTCTGTAAAGTTTTTCTTTACTTTGGCTCTGCCTGAGGGATTTTTAGGATTTATCTGATCTCAGAAGTTCTATCAGACTTTACCTTTTAATGAAAAGCAGGTTAGACTTAGAGTCCTAAGGGGCTCACTTGGTAGAAACTTTAATTAAAGTTGAAGGTTTGTAAGAATATTTATATTAAACCTCTCAGTCTTCTCATTTTTCTTTCAGATGCATCTACTATTTTTTAAAAGTTTTTTAATTTCTCTGAAGGAATGAGTCTATGGT
Organism: Cervus elaphus; assembly: GCF_910594005.1. Taxonomy (NCBI): domain Eukaryota; kingdom Metazoa; phylum Chordata; class Mammalia; order Artiodactyla; family Cervidae; genus Cervus; species Cervus elaphus. The sequence goes on along the minus strand of NC_057832.1, from coordinate 35,331,194 downwards.
TTAAAGCCATTTATAAAGCAGACAGAGCTGTGGGCTTTCTGTAGACCAAAGGACCTCACAGAGTCTTGGTAGGACAGGTAATAAAGAATAGTGTTTGCTTGGATTACATGGAAATCAAATAAAAATGCATCAGCTTAATATCTTGAATAATGGAATTGTCAGAACATTTGCAGTTATTTGGAAGTGCAAAAAGCATTATTGTAGTTACTGCATTTATAAATAAAAAAGATTGGCCCTTCGGAGGGCATGATAAAATATGGTATCTCGCAAATGATGGAAATTCATAGAAATTGTAGAATCATTAAATAAATTGCTGATTTGGATCTATTTTTACAGAGGTTGCTAGAAATCAGTAAAGATTCAAAAAAACATTTTATTTACCCCCAAAAACTTGTTAGAATTAATCAGAATATTTGGAAAACGTAAACCAAATGAAGTAGTAGTAAATAGAATAAATAAAACATCAGACCAGCACTAATCAGTTGGTGATTATTGTGTGCAGTTATTAAAATGAGCAATCCTGCAAATGTTTTAAACTTTTTTTTTTTTTTTGCTAACTAAAACCCTTCTGTGACTTAGCCAAGGAGCTCTCGACAGTTGTATCTGAAACTGAAAAACTGACTGTATTTACAGTGAGTCTTTGGATAGTAATGAAAGGTATAGACAGCATTCCTTTAAATACATTAGTAAATACACAAAATATGTCCAGAAGTGGCCTGTTCTCTAAATGTCATGAAAGGAAGAGCAATCTTCAGGACAGCCTGAAGTTGTGGACTATTTGTGTCTTTTTGCAGCAGTTGCATATTTATATTTTCTTTTCATGTTTCTCATAAAAATGCAGTATTTTAAACACACATGTCAAATTACATTTTTCTTTAAATAATTTAAATATAATGAGGTAGTTTGCCCACTACAAAGTGTTTTAGATCTTGTAGGAGGTACAATGATACCTTTTTTCTTCTTTAAAAAAATCGAGGTATAATTGACACAAATATGATTGTTTCACATATGTAACAATGATTCAATATACATATATCTTGTGAAATGATCATCACAATAAGTCTAGTTCATATCCAGTATCATATCTAGTTAAAATTTCTTTCTTGTTATAAGAACTTTTAAGAATATTTGAAGGCACAGAAGAGAACCTTAAACTCAAAATATAACATTTATTTTAAAAGTTAATAAAGCTCACACAAACTGCAAGTTGTAAAGATATTTAGAGCATTTAAATAAAACAGAGGAGAAACTATAGTTTCAAAACTGTTTTGAACTCTCTTAATGATAAAATTATTAGAATTATGAGAAAAGCAATAAAATCTAATAGTAAAATCAAGATAAATTATTCCAACATCTAGAAAAATATTGTAACAGAAGGTTTTCATTGGTAAACTGAAACGCGTCTCCAAATTGTAAAAGGCAGAATGCTGAAGGATGCTCCTGGCTTGTGAGGAGGCCTCCCTGGCCATGGGACACTCACGTGTAGTCCATGACCCGTGACTGCAGAAATGCTCTAAGTACCCAGGCATTGGTGTCAAAGGCAGACCAAATACTAGTAACATGTGGCCTGTTCTCTATTCATATAAAAAAGTAAATTTAATCTAAGTTCTGATATCAACTCCCTTGCCCTATTGGATCCTTCAGTGCATTTCCTGGGAGGCAGTAACAGTGCTTCAGAGCCTAATGCTGTTAGGTGTTTTGTGCTTTAAAATTCTACCATCAGGTCACTGTAACATTATGTCCATAACTGATCCATTAGGCTCTGGTCCTAATAAATTTAATTATTCATCTAATTGAATGGCTAACATTCCTTCTGTGACTAATGGTCAATTTTTCCATAATACGAATACTTAACTTTAGCCAGTTAACACATTCATATTAATCCTTTGGTCTCTGGGGAAGAAAACTAAAGATGCTTGCCTGTTTTGTATGTAATTTGTGTGACCACCTCAGTTTTTTCCCCATGTTTAAAATATTTGGGGATATATATAGAGAGAGAGTAACATAATTAATAGACATTAATCATGGCAATGTACCACTCACAGAATCATCTTAAAAAAAAAATCTTAAAAAACTACATCAGAAGAAAGTGCTTTGGGATGAGTCTTGGATGAGAGGTTTTAGGATAAATCCTAAGAGCTGTGTGGTTAAAAAGAGTAAAACCCAGTCTGTTAGACATGCTGCCCAGAAATTCTCAGAACCCTCTACTAATCTAGGGAGTACATTGTTAGAGTGGAGAGATGGACACTCATTCAACTGAGCTTAGTTAGTTCCACTTAAAGATAACCTGTGGTGGAGAGAAGGAGCCCAGGCAAGGGAGCCCTCTAAGTACCTGAACGGGTGGAGCTAGGGAGAAAGACTGGCCAAAGAGGCCTTCTGATCGCCAGCTACAAGAGCCTTGAAAAAACACTCTGACCGGGCCACAACTCCTGTGGTGGAGGCAGTCTGTGTCCCCGCACACTTGGCACCGCCAGGGTCCCCGCAAGCCAAGCAGCTGCGCCACCTTCACGCTCAACTCTCACGGGGGCAGAGCTGCCACAGGCGATAAAAGAAAAAAGTCTTGCGTTTATGCACACAAGGTCGCTTTGGTCGTGTCCAACTCTTTACGACTCTGTAGACTGTGGCCTGCCGGGCTTCTCTGTCAGAGAGGGAGTTCTCCAGGCTATACTAGAGAGTATTGGCCAAGATTAATTGCCATACCCTTCTAGAGCACTATATTTCCTGCTGCCCTAGCCGCCAACCCCCCTGAGGACCTGGTGCTGCCAGAGCCCCTGTGACCCAAGCAGCTGCACCACCTCCGCACCTGGCCCCACTGGGGCAAACCCAAGTCCTCAGGGCAGCCTCAGGAGCAAACCCCAGTGGATGACCCACATGCAGAGGTGGAAATAAAACCACAATTGAAACCCAGGGGCAGTGTGGCTAAGGAAGAAGATCTAAAACCTTCTCACCAGCTATATGAGCTGCAGATTAAATCCACAGGATCAACTAGGCAGACTCTGTGTCTGTGGAATACATAAAAGTCTATTGAGAGAGCCCACAAAAGAAAACACACTAGCTCTGATAGCCGTGGACACTGGAGGCAAGAACACACAGGAGGAGGACCAGATTAGACTCAGCTGCCCCCGCAGCAGGTCTAGAGATCAGCACGGTGTTGAGGGGCATCCTAGGGAGGTGAGGGGACTGTGACTCCTAGCGTGGGAAAGGACTCTGACAGCAGAGACTCAAGAAAAACATTTATTATTCTTATTCTTTTACCTGTTTTGTAGATTCTTTTGGATTTTTCTCCACCCCCCCCCCAACTCTTTTCTTCCCTCTGTTGTAGTTGTTGATTTTATTGGCACTAAGAAATCCAGTTAACCTTTTGAGCTTTTTTAATTTTCTTCCTCAGTCACATTTTTTATTGTTGTCATAAGCCTCTGCCTGTATGTTGGGCTTTTGCAGTTCTGCAGAGTTTTCCTCATTTTCTTTCTTTTCTCTTTTTTTAATTTTAATTTTTAAAACCTATCATTATTTTTTCTACATTTATTTCTTTGTTTGCTTTTCCTACTGTTCTTTTCCCCCTGCAGTTATTCTTTAACCTATATAAATCTTCTTTATCAACCTCTATTTGCATATCTATTCTTTCTTTCTTTTCTTTATCTCCTTTCCTCTCAACATATTTGTTAGTTTTATTTTCATTGCCTTCTTCCCCAATTGGCACCTTGCTTTAGTTTTGTTTTCCCATTTGTGCTTTTATTAGTTTTGTTCTGGCAGATGTAATTTTTGGTTTCCTTTGTTCACTGGGTCAATCTATTGTACTTTATTTTTGTTGGACTGTTTTGATTTTGCTTATGGGTGTATATGTATATGTGTATATTCAGTCACGTTTTCTATTGTTGTTATAAACCTCTACATTGTGCTTTTGCAGTTCTGTGGAGTTTTCCTTTATCTCCCCTTTTTTCTTTCTTCTTCCATTTTTTTCCTCTTTTCTAAAATTTTAAATATTTGAGCCTATTATATTTTTTCAACATTTATTCCTTTGTTTGCCTTTCCTACTGTTCTTTTCCCCTTGCAGTTAATGTATAGAAACCTTCTTCTTCTACCTCTGTTTAACTTTGCGTATTTATTCTGTCTTTCTTTCCTTTCCTCTCAACATATTTGTTAGTTTCTTTTCTTTGCTTTATTCCCCATGTGGTACCTTGCTTTAGTTTTGTTTTCCAGTTTGTGCTTAAGTTAGTTTAGTTCTTAACTGGTAAATAATAATTTTTTATTTCCTTTGTTTGCCGGATCAATCTACTGTAGTTTATTTTTGTTGGATGGTTTTCACTTTGCTCATGGGTGTATATGTATATGTGTATATTCCATTATTTTAATTGTTATTTGCCTGATTTTGTAACTGCCATTTGTCTGGGGTTCATCTTTGGTTTCTCGTTTTTGGATATTTGTTTTAATTTCACTTAATGCCATAACAAACCACTTGTGGAATCTTCGTTCCTGACCAGAGATCAAGCCTTTGGAGTGGGAGCACTGACTCCAAGACCCTAGACTACCAGAGAACTACCCTAGGGAGTATCAGATAGTGAGAACTCACACAGAGAAAACCACTTGAATACAAGACCCAGCATCACATCACAAGACCCTGTGCAGGATGCCTCATTTAAACAATAAACAAAACAAAAATACAAAGCCAATCATCAGCAGATAGGATTACCACCTCACTCAGCCTTGCCTATCAGAGGAAAAACAAACAAAAACTCAGCACTATGGCTGATTCATATCAATGTATGACAAAACCCACTGAAATGTTGTGAAGTAATTAGCCTCCAACTAATAAAAAAATTAAAAAAAAAAAAAACTCAGCACAAATCTCACACCATACGAAGCTCACATAAACAAAACCACGGGATCAACCTTAGAGGTTTGAAAACCAAGAGAAGAAAGAATTCAACCTTCTTCAAGGAAAGAATTCAACTTTCTTTGAAGCCTGGGAAAAGGAGACCTCAAACACAATAACTTTATAAAGAAAGAAAAGGCAAAGATATACTACACAAATGAAGGAACAAATTAGAAAAACAGAGGTCCAAATAAATGAAGAGGAAATAGGAAAATTACCTGAAAAAGAATTCAGAATAATGATAATAAAGATGATCAAAAACCTTGAAAACAAAATGGAGAAAATGCAAGAATCAATTAACAAAGACCTAGAAGAATTAAAGAATAAACATACAGAGCCAAACAACACAATTACTGAAATAAAAAATACTCTAGAAGGAATCAATAGCAGAATATCTGAAGCAGAAGAACAAATCAGTGAGCTGGAAGATAAAATAGTGGAAACAACAGCTGAAGAGCAGAATAAAGTAAAAAGAATGAAAGGAGCTGAGGATAGTCTCAGAGACCTCTGGGACAATATCAAATGCACCAATACTCGAATTATAGGGGTCCCAGAAGAAGAAGAGAAAAAGAAAGGGAATGGAAAAAATTTTAAAGAGATTATAGTTGAAAATTTCCCCAACATGGAAAAGGAAATAGTCAAGTCTGAGAGGCACAAAGAGTCCCATACAGGGTAAACCCAGGGAGAAACATCCCAAGGCACACAGTAATCAAGCTAACAAAGACTAAACACACAGTAAGAATATTAAAAGCAGCAAGGGGAAAACAACAAGTAACATACAAGGGAAACCCTATATGCTTAACAGCTGATCTTTCAGCAGAAACTCTGCAGGCCAGAAGGGAATAGCAGGATACATTTAAATTACTGAAAGGGAAAAATCTACAACTAAGATTACTGTACCTGGCAAGGATCTCATGCAAAATTGATGGAGAAATAAAAAGCTTTTCAGACCAAGCAAAAGTTAAGAGAATTCAGTATCACCAAACCAGCTTTACAACAAATGTTAAAGGGGCTTATATAGTCAAGAAATGCAACAGAAGAAAAAAGATCTATAAAATCAACCCCAATTAATTAAAAAAAATGTCAATAGGAACATATATATCAATAATTACTTTAAGTACAAATGGATTAAATGCTCCAACCAAAAGACACAGACTGACTGAATGGATACAAAACAAGACCCATATATATGATGTCTACAAGAAACCCGCTTCAGACCTAAAGACACATATAGACTGAAAGTGAGAGGATGGAAAAATATATTCCATGCAGATGGGAAGCAAAAGAAAGCTGGAGTAGCAATCCTCATATCAGACAAAATAGATCTTAAAATAAAGAAGATTACAAGGGATAAGGAAGGACAATACTATTGATCAAGGGATCAATCCAAGAGGAAGACATAACAATTGTAGATATCTATACACCCAACATAGGAGCACCTCAATATAATAGATTAACACAAATAGACAAAAAAGGAGAAATTAACAGTAAAACAATAATAGTAGGAGACTTTAACACCCCACTCACACCACTGGACATATCATCAAAACAGAAAATTAATAAGGAAACACAAGTCTTAAATGATACATTAGATGAGATGGATCTCATTGATATCTTCAGGACATTCCATTCAAATACAGAAGAATACACCTTCTTCTCAAGTGCACATGGAACGTTCTCCAGGATAGACATCTTGGGTCACAAATCCAACCTCAGTAAATTTAATAAAGTTGAAATCATATCAAGAATCTTCTCCAACCACAATGCTATGAGACTAGATATCAATTACCAGATCAAAACTGTAAGAAACACAAACACATGGAGTTTAAACAACATGTTTCTACATAAGCAACAGGTTACTGAAGAAATCAAAAGGGAAATCAAACCATTTCTAGAAACAAATGACAATGAAAACACGACAACTCAAAACCTGTGGGATGCAGCAAAAGCAGTTCTAAGAGGGAAGTTTATAACAATACAATCCTACCTCAAAAAAAAAGAAAAACATCTAATAGACAACCTAACTTTACACCTAAAGCAACTGGAAAAAGAACAACAACCCCCCCCAAAAAAAAATTAGTAGAAGGTAAGAACTCATAAAGATCTGAACAGAAATAAATGAAAAAGAAATGAAAGAAACAATAGTAAAGATTAATAAAACTAAAAGCTGGTTCTTTGAGAAGATAAACAAAATTGACAAACTTTTAGCCAGATTCATCAAGAACAAAAGAGAGAAGAATCAAATCAACAAAATTAAAGAGAGGTTACAATAGACAATGCAGAAATACAATGGATTATAAGAGACTACTATGAACAACTATATAGTAATAAAATATGTAACCTGGAAGAAATGGACAGATTCTTAGAAAAGTTCAATCTTCCAAGAATGAACCAGGAAGAAACAGAAATTATGAACAACCCAATTACAAGCACTGAAATGGAAGCTGTAACCAAAAATCTCCCAAAGAACAAAAGCCCAGGACCAGAGGGCTTCAGAGGAGAATTCTGTCAAACACTTAGAGAAGAGCTAATGCCTATACTTCTAAAACTCTTTCCAAAAATTGGAGAGGAAGGAACACTTCCAAATTCATCCTATGAGGCCACCATCACCCTAATTCCAAAACCAGACAAAGAAAACATAAAGAAAGAAAACTACAGGTGAATATCACTGATGAACATAGATGCAAAAATCCTCATCAAAATTTTAGCAAACAGAATTCAGCAACACATCAAAAAGCTCATACACCATGATCAAGCTGGGTTTATTACAGGGATGTGAGGATTCTTCAGTATATGCAAATCAATCAATACAATACACCATATTAACAAACTGAAAGATAAAAACCATATGATAATCTCAATAGATGTAGAAAAAGCCTTTGACAAAATTCAGCACCAAACTCTTAAAAAAATGGGCATAGAAGGAACCTACCTCAACATAGTAAAGGCCATATATGATAAGCCTACAGCAAACATTATTCTCAATGGTGAAAAGCTGAAGGTATGTCCCCTAAGATCAGGAACAAGACAAGGGTGTCCACTTTGGCCACTGTTATACAATATATTTCTGGAAGTAGTAGATACAGTAATCAGAGAAGAAAAAGAAGTAAAAAGAATCCAGATTGGAAAAGAAGTAAAGCTCTCACTGTTTGCAGATGACATGATACTATACATAGAAAACCCTAAAGATAGTATCAGAAAATGACTAGAGCTAATCAGTGACTTTAGCAAAGTTGCAGGATACAAAATCAATGCACAGAAATCACTTGCATTTCTCTATACTAACAATGAAAAATCAGAAAGAGAAATTAAGGAATCACTCCCATTCACCACTGCAACCAAAAGAACTAAATATCTAGGAATAAACTTACCTAAGGAGACAAAAGAATTGTACACAGAAAATTATAAGACACTGATGAAAGAAATCAAAGATGACATAAACAGATGGAGAGATATTTCATGTTCCTGGGTAGAAAGAATCAATATTGTGAAAATGACTATACTACTAAACACAATCTAGAGATTCAGTGTGATCCCTATCAAATAACCAATGGCATTTTTTCACAGAACTAGAACAAAAAATTTCACAATGCATATGGAAACACAAAAGACCCTGAATAGCCAAAGCGGTCTTGAGAAAGAAGAATGGAGCTAGAGGAATCAACTTTCGATCTTCAGATTATACTGCAAAGCTACAGTCATCAAGACAGCATGGTACTGGCACAAAAACAGAAATACAGACTAATGGAACAAGTTAGAAACCCCAGAAATAAACCCATACCCTATGGGTATGTTATTTTTGACAAAGGAGGCAAGAATATACACTGGGGCAAAGACAGCCTCTTCAATAAATGGTACTGGGAAAACTGGACAGCTACATGTAAATAATGAAGTTAGAACACTTCCTAACACTATACACAAAGATAAACTCAAAATGGATTTAAGACCTAAATGTAAGACTAGAAGCAATAAAACTTTTAGAGGAAAACATAGGCAGAACACTCAATGACATAAATCAAAGCAAGATCCTCTATGACCCACCTCCTAGAGTAATAGAAATAAAAACAAAAGTAAACAAGTGGGACCTAACTAAACTTAAAAGCTTTTCAACAGCAAAGGAAAATCTAAGCAAGGTGAAAAGACAACACTCAGAATGGGAGAAAATAATAGCAAATGAAACAACTGACAAAGGATTAATTTCCAAAATATACAAGTGTCTCATACAACTCAATCCCAGAAAAACAAACAATCCAATTAAAAAGTGGGGAAAAGACCTAAACAGAAATTTCTCCAAAGAAGACATACAGATGGCTAACAAACACATGAAAAGATGCTCAACATTGCTCATTATTAAAGAAATGCAAGTCAAAACTACAATGAGATGTCACCCCACACCGGTCAAAATGGCCCTCATAAGAGAGTGTACAAACAATAAATGCTGGAAAGGATGTGGAGGAAAGGGAACACTCTTGCACTATTGGTGGGAATGTAAATTGATACAGCCACTATGGAAGATGGTATGGAAATTCCTTTAAAAACTAGGAATAAAACCACCATATTACCCAACAATCCCACTCCTAGATATATACCCTGAGGAAACCAAAATTGAAAGAGACACACGTATCCCATTGTTCATTGCAGCACTATTTATAATAGCTAGAACATGGAAGCAACCTAGATGTCCATCAACAGATGAATGGATAAAGAAGTTTTGGTACATATATACACAATGGAATATTCAGTTCAGTTCAGTTGCTCAGTTGTGTCCAACTCTTTGCGACCCCATGAATCACAGCACACCAGGCCTCCCTGTCCATCACCAACTCCCGGAGTTTACTCAAACTCATGTCCATCGAGTCGGTGATGCTATCCAGCCATCTCATCTTCTGTCGTTCTCTTCTCCTCCTGCCCCCAATCCCTCCCAGCATCAGGATCCTTTCCAATGAGTCAACCCTTCGTTCACATGAGGTGGCCAAAGTATTGGAGTTTCAGCTTCAACATCAGTCCTTCCAGTGAACACCCAGGACTGATCTCCTTTAGGATGGACTGGTTGGATCTCCTTGCAGCCCAAGGGACTCTCAAGAGTCTTCTCCAACACCACAGTTCAAAAGCATCAATTCTTCAGTGCTCAGCTTTCTTCACAGTCTAACTCTCACATCCATACATGACCACTGGAAAAACCATAGCCTTGACTACAAGGATCTTTGTTGGCAAAGTAATGTCTCTGCTTTTTAATATGCTATCTAGGTTGGTCATAACTTTCCTTCCAAGGAGTAAGCATCTTTTAATTTCATGCCTGCAATCACCATCTGCAGTGATTTTGGAGCCCAAAAAATAAAGTCTGACACTGTTTCCACTGTCTCCCCATCTATTTGCCATGAAGTGATGGGACCAGATGCCATGATCTTAGTTTTCTGAATGTTGAGCTTTAAGCCAACTTTATCACTCTCCTCTTTCACTTTCAGCAAGAGGCTCTTTAGTTCCTCTTCACTCTCTGCCATAAGGGTGGTGTCATCTGCATATCTGAGGTTATTGATATTTCTCCTGGCAATCTTGATTCCAGCTTGTGCTTCATCCAACCCAGCATATCTCATGATGTACTCTGCATATAAGTCAAATAAACAGGGTGACAATATACAGCCTTGACGTACTCCTTTTCCTATTTGGAACCAGTCTGTTGTTCCCTGTCCAGTTCTAACTGTTGCTTCCTGACCTGCATATAGGTTTCTCAAAAGGCCGGTCAGGTGGTCTGGTATGCCCATCTCTTTCAGAATTTTCCACAGTTTATTGTGATCCATGCAGTCAAAGGCTTTGGCGTAGTCAATAAAGCAGAAATAGATGTTTTTCTGGAACTCTCTTGCTTTTTTGATGATCCAGCGGATGTTGGCAATTTGATCTCTGGTTCCTCTGCCTTTTCTTTTACTCAGCCATAAAAAGGAATGCATTTGAGTCAGTTCTGATGAGGTGGATGAACCTAGAACCTATTGTACAGAGTGAAGTGAGTCAGAAAGAGAAAGAGAAATACCGTATTCTAACGCATATATACGGAATCTAGAATAATGACACTGAAGAAGTTATTTACAGGTAACAGTGGAGAAACAGCCATAGAGAATAGATCTATGGACATGGGGAGAGGGGTGGAGAGGGTGAGATGGAACTTATGTTACCATATGTAAAATAGATAGCCAGTGGGAACTTGCTGTGTGGCTCAGGAAACTCAAACAGGGGCTCTGTATCAACCTAGAGGGGTGGGGTGGGGAGGGAGATGGGGGGAGGTTCAGAAGGGAGGGGATATATGTATGCCTATGGCTGATTCGAGGTTCAGAAGGGAGGGGATATATGTATGCCTATGGCTGATTCGTGTTGAGGTTTGACAGAAAACAGCAAAATTCTATGGAGAAGGAAATGGCAACCCACTCCAGTATTCTTGCCTGGAGAATCCCGGGGACGGAGGAGCCTGGTGGGCTGCCATCTATGGTCTCGCACAAAGTCGGACATGACTGAAGTGACAAAGCAGCCACAGCATTAGCAAAATTCTGTAAAGCAATTATCCTTCAATGAAAAATAAATTAATTAAAAAAAAACTACCTAAAAAAAAAGTGATAACCAGTGGTGGATGCATGTAAGTATCTGGAGAGCTCACGTGCCTTCATGTTTGATAGACAGAAGGTAAGAGGACTTCATTATTGGTAACCCTGGCTAACTTTCTCTTAAATTACCTTTCTAAACTTGACAATTTTAATGTGCATTTCAACATCCTTTAGGTGCATGTTCTTGGTCCAAATTTCATGATATTTTGAATAAACCTGTAACATTATGCATTACTGCAGATGTAACTGTGATTTAACAGCCATTAGATAAAATTTTTTGCCTTCAATGCTTGTCATTTTGAATATGGTTTTGATTGTGAGTACACCTCAGAGAATTTCAGTCTATTACAGAGATCACCCCCGCACACACACTCCTATTATGAATTTCCCTTTCTGTAAGAGTCATAGAAAGTGTCAGATAGCGTGTTACTGCATGTCATACTTGGCTGCAGAGGGGATAGAAATTTAGCTCTTAATATTTAGCAGTGTTCATTGCTCAGTGTTGAACCTACCTTCCAGTTTAAAGAGATCCATTGTTTTGTGATGTAAATTCCCAAGTGGATAATTAGTTATTTTATCATTTGAGACACATGATCAATAATTTAAAAACAGAACCATGAAGAGGTAGAATGTCCTCTACTAAGCACAGCCCTGTTGTAATTATTTTTTACTTTGGAAAATGTATCAAGTGTTCCCACGAATATTAGAGAACAGCAAATATCAGTTTAGGAAACACCCTTTGAACTATATGTCATCAATTTAAAAGCTAACAATGCCTCAATTCTGGAAATGATAACCAAATGAAAGGTATCTTCAGGTCCTTGGAAGCACACCACCATGAGAGGGAGGGAAGGAAAATAGCTTCTTTGGGAAAACACAAGCACATCCACACACACATGGACATTTGCACAGTAATCATGACAGTCCACTCATGTTCCTTCACACATGTGTGTATTTGTGCCTCTGAATGTTCTCATTGCTAAGTTTAGCTATGTATTTTCTATGGGCCTATTCATTTAGCTATTTATCTAAGTCAATAATTTATGCAAAGCATTTCACTCTGTCTGTAACACCCAGACCAAACCTCTAGAGCACAGAACATTCACAATTAATGGGCTTCATGTACTTTTGTTTCTAAGCATTGAGTTGTGTCTTGACTGAGGTTCATTTTTACTTGTCTCAAACCTGTAATTATAAATATTACAAGTGTAGTAAGTGTAACCAGGAAGAAGTTTGCTGTGTCTATGAAAATTCAGTTTAAAGTTTTAATATGTTTTAAGAAGGGGAATCATTAAAAAATGCTTTTGATTAATTATGGGCAGAAAATTTGTTACAAGAGATCAGGGAATAAAATGTTAACATTTTATGGACATTCTGCACTCTGCTTTCTGTAGAAGTGTCTCTGAGTTCTTACTCCATTTTTATTAAAAAAATGGGGCTAGTAGTTAATTACAGATATGAGAAATATAAGAAAGATAGTGACAAGCTCTATCAGTTGATCTATTTCTAAGGAAAAGGGCTTGACTTTATATCAAAAGATCAATTAAAAGATGTATAATTTTTATGTTTTTAGTTAAAATAAAAATTTTAAGATGTGTGTACCTCATGTTTTCAGAAAAGTTCACATTTAATTGGATATTTTAACTAATCAATTACCTATTAGCCTAAATCTCATCACAGAAAAGTGCTTTTAATGTAATTAATTGATGCTGGTCCCATTCCACAAAGTATTTGAATCACCTTACAAAAACACAGATGTTTTTATAAAGTTATAGAAAACATATATATGTAAAACGTACAAAATATCCTGTAAAAGTGTAATGTCAAAGCTGAGATTTTAAGGAGAAAAGGGAAAAAAGAGTTGCTTAGGCAAAATACAGCTTTTTCTGATATTGAGAAAAATCTGATAAATAGCATATCAATCTGACATGGTTGTTTGAATTCTAAAATAGAGCTGAAATAAAATACAATTAAAAAACTCCAAAAGACTTTATGGCATGGCAGTATTTCAGTGTAAACTTCCAAGATAAGCTTATATGAATACCAGGTCATTTCTGTGTATTCAAATTTACCAGAAACAGTTCATGACTTACATGGATTATCTCATTATTTGTCACTGCAATCGGAGTGTGGTTGGCATCATAGTACCATTTGAAAAATAAGAATCTGAGGCCAGAGGCCAGGGTTGGAGGGTTAGCAAGCAGGAGACTGAGTCCCAGGATGCCACACCCCTGCCCGACATCAGGCTGACACTTACCTTCTCCAGTATTTTTATTCCATTCCACTGAACCTAGTCCTTGGACAGTTTTCCTGAATTGCTTTTGCTTAGATTTGTAATCAAAACTGCTGGCCTATTAGAATCACCTGGGCAGTTTTAAAATATACTTTTGGGCTTTACACTCCAGCCAGAGATTCTGATTCAATTGTCTAGGGAGGGACTTGGCATCAGTATTTTTTTAAATCACCCTAGATTGAGACCTGTGGAGGTGATATAAGCATTTCTTTATTCTTAATGATAAATGATGCTTTGAAAAATAAGGTCCTGATCTGTATCTTCTGGGTTTACTGTCCCCTCAGGATATGCCATAATCTTTTTTCTCCTCCTTTCCCTACCTCATTCCCATCCCAAACACCTCTGTGCCTTTTTATGACTGAGTAGTTGTATTCAATTGTATATATATGTACCACATCTTCTTTATCCAGTTCTCTGTCAATGGACATTTCTGTTGCCTCCATGCCCTGGCTGTTGTAAATAGTGCTCCAGCGAACATTGGCGTGCGCGTATTTTTTTGAATTATGGTTTTCTCGGGGTACATGCCCAGGAGTGAGATTGCTGGGTCATATGGCAGCTCTATTTATAGTCTTTTAAAGAGCCTCCATACTGTTCTCCATTGTGGCTGCACCAATTTATATTCCCTGCAACAGGGTTCTCTTCTCTGCACACACTCTCCAGCATTTATTGTTTGTAGATTTTGTCACGATGGTCATTATGACCAGTGTGAGGTGATACTTCATTGTAGTTTTAATCTGCATTTCTCTAATCATTAGTGATGTTGAGCATCTTTTTCTGTGCCTTTTGGCCATCTGTATGTCTTCTTTGGAGAAGTGTCTATTTAGATCTTCCACCTATTTTTTGATTCGGTTGTTGTTGTTTTCTTGGTATTGAGTTGCATGAGCTGTCTGTATATTTTGGAGATTAATCCTTTGTCAGTTGCTTTATTTGCAAATATTTTCTCCCATTGTGAGGGTTGTCCTTTCATCTTGTTTATGGTTTCCTTTGCTGTATAAAAGCTTTTAAATTTAATTAGGTCCCACTTATTTATTTTTATTTTTAATTAGTCTAGGAGGTGGGTCAAAAAAATCTTCCTGTGATTTATGTCAAAGACTGTTCTTCCTATATTGTCCTCTGAGAGGAAATATTAATGCATATATGTGGAATTAAAGAAAAAAAACAACAGAAGGAACAAGTAAAGAGAATGAAAACAAAATCAATAGCAGTAATTTGGGTATTTATTACTTTGTTTTTCCTCTAGAATTAATTCTTTGATTATATTTACATTCATTGTAAATGCTGTGATAATATCAAAGAAAATTTATAAGAAAATAAAAAAGATCACCCAAATCTCATATCCTAATGCAGCTAGTTTGATTCTAATCATACCTACATGTATATATGTATTTCCATTGTAAATGCTTAATAAATGTAGGCTATTACTATAATTCCAAAAAAAACTTAGTGGTTTTAAACACCACCATCTCACAATCCCCTCGGATTCCATGGGTCAGGGATCTATCTGGACATGGGTGACTTATCTCTGGTCCATGGTGTAGGTTCACACAACTGCAGGGGACTTGAATGGCAGTGGGTGGGAATCATGAAGAGTTATCTTCCCCCAGGTCTCTGGGGCCCGGGCTGGAATGACAAGAAGACCGGCCAGCTGAGACTGTTACTGGTGCCTTCCACATGCACTCTTCATGTACTCTGGGTGACCCCACAGCTCTGGATTATATGGCAGCTTAAGGCTCTGAGAACAAAGGTTCTACCTGACATTCGGTGGCCTTTCCAGCTGTGGATGGTCACTCTGCCTCCCATCTGGTGAACTCTATTGACTGAAGCACACACAGACCTGTTCGGAGCCCAGAGGAGACCAACACCCCACAGGTGCTTTAGACTCAAGAATAAAGTCTCTTTATGTCTCCCTCAAAGCACATAGGGCATCCCAGATGGCTCAGTGGTAAAGAACCCACCTCCCAATGCAGGAGATGTGAGTTTAATCCCTTGGTTGGGAAGATCCCCTGGAGAAGGGAATGGTAACCCACTCCAGTATTCTTGCCTGGGAAATCCCATGTACTGAGGAGCCTGGCAGTCTACAGCCCATGGATCGCAGAGTCGGACATGACTGAAGTAACCTAGCATGCAAAATACATAATGTCTATCTTAATGGGAACTATATCTAAATATTTGTTGAGCTAGTACAGCTGTTATACCATAGTTTAGAATGATTTTTTACACCTACTGGAAAATAATAAAACTGAATTCTTTCAAGTGCACTTTACTTAGCAAGCAAACTGTCTAAGCGAGCTCTCCCACGTAGTCAAAGCAGAGTATCAATGAAAAGATAGCTACACTATGATCTCAAACCCTTTTTTTATACATGTGAAACATCGATTATAAATGGGATCTAGATAAAAAGAATGGTTCAAATCAAGCTAATCTAGAAGACAGATTAAAAGCCAGGGTTCTATGATATTGTTACTTAGCAATATCTTTGATAAAACACAGAGCAAAATTCAGGATTTTTAGGAATCATTTTTTTAGTTTTCCTTTCATTTCCATGAAACAAGTTACAATTACAGGGCATCTCAATAATCTTTTCAGGAAGCCTGGCTCCTGGTTTTAATACAACAATGAAAAGTCCCAGATTTGTATCAGTACATTGGATTAAAATTAGTCAGTCAATGAATTTTTTCCAGACCTATTCCTTATTTACTGCAACTGGTTTAGGTAATCAGTTGTCTCCCTACCAATTTTTAACTAAGTTTAGTTTGAAGTTTGTTTTAACACTGCAGTACAGTGAATAATACCCCTCCCCCGCAAATCCTAATCCCTAGACCCCGTGAATATGTTACTTTACATGATAAGGGACTTTGCAGATGTGATTAAATGAAGGAATTTGGGGTGGAGCGATTAGCCTGGATTATCCTAGGGGGCCCAGTGTAATCATGAAAGTCTTTATTAGAAGCAGACAGGAGACTAGATGGGTAACAGTAAACAGAAGCAAGAGGTTGGCGTGATATGAGGAAGTCATGAGCCAAAGAATGCAGGTGACTTCTAGAAACTGACAAAGGCAAGAAAATCATTTCTCCTCCATTTCCAGAAGTAACTAGTCCCGTTAACACCTTGGCTTTAGCCCAGTGAGCTGATTTCTGGCCTTCTGACCTCTGGAACGATAAGATAATAAATTTGTATTGTTTGAAGCCATTAAGTTTATGGCAATTGGTTATAATAGCAACAGGAAACTAATAAAAACATTCAGGATAGACATCTGTACCTTCCATTTGTTTGGTCCAAATACTGGTGTTAATATTGATTCCTACACTATCTACTTCATCACTGTAAAAATGTTAATGTCAGCTTTTGTTGGTTTAGATTTCTTTGACTACTTGAGAAAATACTGTATACAGCCATCTTGGAGAAAACTTTAAAGTCAAAACCCAGGATTAAAAAAATCAGATAAAGGCTGGCCCTTTTGCCAAAGGATGTTTTGCTTAATCAAAGGCAGATTTATTGCATGAGTCTTAAATATTGAGCCATACTAAAACTTTCTAAAGTGAGTCAGCTTAGAAAATTGCAACTTGCTTCCCAATTTTTGAAGCGTATCTACTGCATAAAGAAGTCAAGCAAGGAAGGAAATGATAAACAAAGATAAAAATAAAAAGTAGAAAAATTTTAAAAATGAATGTAATTCCTTTTTGAGCACAGAGAACTCTACAATAGGCTTGGCATTATTAACCTTTATGCTTTCCTTATATTCCTGAGATATGCTGAGTTGTAAAAATTAAGATAAATGATGTGGTGATGCCTGGCTTAGCATCTGGCACATGATGGGTGTGTAAGTAATATTAGTAGAGTGTGAACAGAGGTGGTGTGGTGGCTACAGGGCAACAGGCTATTTATTGGAAGGTGATGGACGTCGTCCCCAGCTTAGAGCAGAGAGAGAGAGAGATACTAGCTTTTCCTTTTCAGTAGAGGAGAGGGGAAATAGGGCCCCTTTAATCTGGCCCTGTGCCAGGGCCTTAAGCTATTAATATTAGCAACCATAAATAATTTGTGTTGACACTGACACACTTCTCAGCCATCCCGTTTTCATAATGTTAGTGAATCCACAAGCATGAAGTGAGTTTTTAAGTACTTGACCTATGTGTTTGACTTTAGAGCTCTATTAACAGTGAGCTAACAAATGGAGTAACAAGCGATGCCTTTAGTAGACCATTGTTGTTCAGCATTTGCCAAAAGGTAGATGTCTGATTAATTGCTCTTTCTCTCTTGCTGTCTCTTTTGTCAATAGAGTATTAGTAAAAACATTTGTCACCAATACTGCAGTGAGAAAGCTTTTCTCAGAATCCTGTGGTGTCTGTTGTAAGCTGACCTACTGTCGCTGAATGTAAGTGCAAGCGGTCCCAGAATTTAGCTGGTTAACTAGAGGGTTGAGAAGCTGTGCATAGTGGGTGAGGAATTTTATCTCGAAGTGATGTTTGTACATTTGCACTTTATGGAAGACTGAAGACATTTCACATCCTAGCTGGATACTTCCTGATCTGGGGACCTGTTGGTGCCTCCACACAGCTCAGGTCTCACCTTTTCTAAGCTTGTACTGATGATGTTGAAGACAAGTACTGATTCCTCCCCACTCCCCACCACAGCAGCAAAGACTCCATCTTGACCTGGATTCTGAGATTTTGCTTAGCTGAAGTTTGAACCATTGAAAAATGGAATATTGATAGTATAGTACTTCACTATTGGGACAGAAAGAAATGTGACCAATACTAAAAGGGTCTTTCTGACTTAAATTCAGTGTATGACCTCAAGATGCAGGAAGAGCTTTAAGATTCCTTTTAGATCTAAACGTGTATAATTTTATGTTTTAAATGAGTTTTAAATGTTAGTCATCTTTTCTAACACAGTACTATTACTTTTTAAAGCAGAGGTTTCCAGCTTTGGGTGATTTTGCCTCCTACGGAACATTTGGAAATTTCTAGAGACACTTGTTGTCATGACTGGTAGAATGGGGCTACTGACATCTAGTGGGTTGCAGCAGACTGTTAGTGTCCCCCCACCCAATTCATATGTTTGCATACCTTATTTATTCATTCACATAACTGATGTGATGGTATTGGAGATGGAGCCTTTGGGAGGTAATTAGGTCATGAACCCCTATGATGAAATGACTGTCCTTGTAAAAAGAGGAAGAGTGCTAACCCTTGATCTCTTTTTACCAAGTGAGGATCTGAAAAGATAACTCTATAAACCAGGAAGAAAGCCTTCACCAAGAACTTAATCATGCTGGCACTCTGGTTGTGATCTTCTAGCCCCCAGAACTATGAGAAATAAATGCACTGTGTTTCAGCCACCCCATCTGTTATATAGAATATAATGTGTGTGTGTGCATGTGTGTGCGTGCATGTGTGTGTGTACGTGTGTGTGTGTATTTCAGTTGTGTCTGACTCTTTACAACCCCATGGACTGTAGCCCACTAGGCTCCTTTCTCCATGGAATTCTCCAGGCAAGAGTACTGGAATGGGTTGCCATTTCTTTCTCCAGGGGATCTTCCTGGCCCAGGTATTGAACCCAGGTCTCCTGCATTGCAGGCAAATGCTTTACCATCTGAGCTACTAGGGAAGCCCCAAGGTATAACATAGGGTATCATGTAATATAGGGTGTTCTATTCTAGCAGCCTGAGCTAAGACATGACCAGAGCCCAGAGATGCTGCTGAAGAATTCTGCAGGGCACAGGACAGCTCCCCACAACCAAGAAAATCAATCCCCAAATGGCAGTTGTGCTGAAGCCTAGAAACCCATGAACGAGAGCCTGCAGGAGAAGGTTAGGGAACGCAACTTGTTATGAGCAAAAGCTCACAGTTGTATTTCCTGGGAATAGTTTGCTAGTTGCGTAGCTGCAAGTTTTGCAATGTTGATTATTACTTAAGAGGAAGCAAAGCATGCTCCAACTGAATGGGAGAGACAGACGTGAACTTTCTGAATTACGAGGTTCCTCTGCCAAGGACACTCAGAAGTACAACTTGGGTGCTTGCACAAATAGAAGACATTTAAATGTATCCATCCTCTTAATTTTACTTTTTTTCTGAAAAGAGCACTCACAAGAAATTCCATTTACCTTAGGCACAGCAAAATAATTTTCTGATGGGAACTCCTTACCATTATCAGGAAAGAATGAATTCTCAGTGGGAAGTCTTGCATACCTTTCAGCTGAAGACTGAGATACATTCCCACAAGACCAGGGTGTTGTCTAATACACACTTGATATTCGAAACTGTAGGTGGCCTATGTGAGTGCCACCTGGGAACTTGTTAGCAGTGCAGAATCTCAGGCCCAGCCTTGTCACAAGATGTGGGTGGGAGGTGGAGGTAGATGGCTAAGCATGTTCAAGATCAGGATGTACTGCTAGATGATCTTAATTCTATGGTAATCAAGCCCTAATTTTTGAGCCTGTGAATGAAATGCATTTCACTCCTCTCAAAATATGTGGGCATTTATTTATGACCAGTTCTGGGCTTCCCTGTTGGTTTAGATGGTAAAGAATCTGCCTGCAATATAGGAGACTTGGGTTTGATCCCTGGGTCAGGAAGATCCCCTGACGAAGGAAACAGCAATCTACTCCGGTATTCTTGCCTGGGAAATCCATTGGACAGAAGAGCCTGGTGGGCTACAGTCTATGTGGTCACAAAGAGTTGGACACAGCTGAAACTAACATTTTCACTTTCTGTTGTATTGGGCAAATCAGTTCACCTTTTGGGCTTCAGTAGTCTCATTTTTTTGAAAAGAGGGAGTGACGATTAAAGGATCTCTAAGTTCTGTTCCACTTCTAACATTGTAGGAATTAATATAACTTTTCATCCAAAATAAATATCATTTATAACTGCTTGAGTTATCCTGGTGAATGTAAACTTAAAGAGAAGGTCTCTGGCCAGTACATACCATCAATGCACATAGAAAGAGACCCATGTCAATTCATAGCCACTGAATTTTTATGTAAAATATTCTGCCTCGCACCTATTGAAGTTGGGGTGTGCCTTCTCTTGACCGGCACTTGGATCTGCTCTCTGTAGGAGCATTCCTTGCCTCCCTGGTTACCTGCATCCTGTGTAAATGAACCATGACCAAACATCCACCTTGGTGGGCTAGGACAGTAAACAATCTGCCTGCAGTGTGGGAGACCCAGGCTTGATACCTGGGTCAGAAAGATCCCTTGAAGAAGGGAATGGCTACCCACTGTAGTAGTCTTGCCTGGAGAATTCCATAGACAGCGGAGTCTGGCGGGCTACAGTCCATGGGGTGGCAAAGAGTTGGACACAACTGAGCGACTAACACTTTTACTTCAAGTAGCAGCCTTGTCTGTACAAGCAGGCTCCCTGTGCAATTCCTACTTGTTCCTGGTCACCCCACTTAAATCCCAAAGCAGAAGTCACCCAGCTGCTTTCTTCCAGCCTGTCGCACTTGAAAACAGGAAGCCTGGGTTTAGGAAGATCTTGTAAGACAACTCACAAAGAAGAAAAGTGTTTGCAATCAGACTTCTTTCAAGAGCTGCTCCTGGAGTGTGATTTCGGAGATGCTAGTTCGGCTTTTTGGTTTTGCACAATCCAAGAGACCACAAGATCACAGACACCAGCCCAACCACGGACACCACCCCACCTCTGAAGCATAGGCAGGGCGCTCAGAGTCCTTTTTCCTCTGGAAAAGATTGAATAATTAAGTGGAAAAGTGAGATTTCTTCTTACTATAAATCAGAGCATAGAAAAATATAATGGTTTTTTATTGTCTAGGTAGCCAGTGCAAACTGCTCCATGATCTAGAGTTGGAAATAATGTCACATTTCTTCATTTCCCAAATCAGATTAGAACTGAGCCCAGCTACCAGCCATTAGATGAGCAAAACATCCAAATTAATGTCTTCACCCAAGAGCATTTAAGAACTCAGAGAGCCTTTGCGGGTGGTGAGGTGGGAGGCTTGGAGGGGTGGGCATCTGGACTGTGGCTCCTGTAGACCTAATGATGGTCCTCATGCTGGGCTTTGCTCATACACACTCCACCTAGCCTTGCAGTCACATCCATGTGCAGCTTTCTGCCAGGGCCTGTGGGGTCTCCTCAGATGGGATAACCCACTTCCACTGTCCACGTCAGACCTTAGAGAAGTCGAGCTCTTCTACACCTCAAGCAGGAGAAAATGTCTTTCCTTCATTCCTTGACATGTCCCAATCTGCCTTCTATCATAATAGGTAGGAATTATAAAATGATTATTAATGTTTTGGTGCACCTTTGAACACTGTAGTAGGATTTACATTGCTACAATCTTTTCAGAGGGCAGTTTGGCTGTTATCTTTCAATATTTTAAATGTATATATACTTTATGTTGGATACTCCAATATGAAGAATTTAATAAATATCTCAAAGTATACAAAGATATACATATAAAGATGATTATTCCTTCCTTGTTTGTAAAATAGAAAAAAATGATAAACAACCTAAGCTTCTATTAATAGGGGATAGTTGGATGATTTGTGGAATGTGTGTACAGTAAATCACTACCCAAACTCCTAGTAAGGAAAAACTGAATTACAGGCACAATCATTCCATAGAAAATACGTTAAGTGAAAAAGTTTCATATACCCACACACAAATGAAACAGTGAAATGATTGCATATTGAGTATGATAGTATATACATCAATGCAGCAGGCTATTAAATTTTTACAATTTAAAAATGGTAAATTCTGGAAAATGGTTTGAAAAAAATGAAACTTTGACTTTTTGTTTTATGCATTTCTTTACTCTAAGCACTTTGCAACAGCAGGAACTACATTTGCAAGTATAGGTTTATATTTGGCTCTTTACATTGAAAATATATTACACCTATAACCTGAAACAAATAATAAAGATGAACATTTTTTCATTATATAGTATTACCAATCCCACCACTGTTCTGTAATGAGCGTACTATCAGCCCTTACTCATTATGCATAATTTTTGTGTCAAAGGCCTCTCTTCTTGGTCTCTGTGTGAATAATTGTCTCCTTTCTAAGTGAACCAATCTGCTTGGTGATCTTTTACAACTAGGCTCCACAGAGCAAAGAACTATTTAATTATTCCAAGGGGCTATTGAAAAAGAGAAAGATACAGGAATTAGGTGTGCTCAGTCGTGTCCGATTCTTTGCGACCCTGTGGACTGTAGCCCACCAGGCTTCTCTGTCCATGGGATTCTCCAGGCAAGAATACTTTCATCTTGGGGGAAAAAACAATTCTTTGGTTCCTTCCTCCATTTTTTAATTGAGAGTTTGTGTTTTTTTTGTAACTATTGGGTTTCTTTATATGAAATTTTATGAGTCTCATAAAAACTTTTCACTATTGGGTTACTATCCATGAGTTCCATGTATAGCTTGGATATTAACTTTTCACTGGATGTGGGGTTTGACCTTTAGTTTCTTGATTGTTTCCTTTGGTGAGCAGAAGCTTTGTAGTTTGCTGCAGTCCCACCTGCTGATTTTTACATTTGTTGCCTTTGCTTTTGGTGTCAAATTAAAAAAAAATCATTACTAAGGCCAAAGTCAAAGACCTTAACCACTTCCATTTTCTTTTAGGATTTTAAGAATTTCAGATATTACTTTCAAGTCTTTAATTCTTGTGTATGGTGTAAGATGGAGGTCCAGTTTCATTCATTTCATTTAGTTGTCCACTTTTCTCAATACCTCTTATTTAAGAGACTATCTTTTCCCACTGAGTATTTTTGGATCCCTTGAAAAATATTAGTTGACCATCTATGAAAGGGTTTATTTCATGGCTCTCTATCCTGTACCATTCATCAACAGGGCTGTTTTTATACCAATACCACACTGTTCTAGTTACAATAGCTTTGTAATGTAGTTTGAAATCAGGGATTGTGATATCTTAAATATATATTTTAATCTTAATATCTTAAATATATTTAATCTCAGGATGACTTTGACTATCTGATGTCTTTTGTGGTTCCATACATATTTTAAGGTTTCTTTTTTTTCTATTTCTGTGAAAAATGACATTTTAATGTTATAGATATTGTGTTGAATCCAGAGATTGCTTTGGGTAGTATGGCCTTCTTAACAAAATTCTTCTAATTCATCAGCAGAAAATATCTTTCTGTTGTGTCTTATTCATTTTTTTTCATCAATATCTTATAGTTTTCAGTGTATAGAGCATTCACCATCTTGGTTAAATTTATTCCTAAGTAGTGTATTATTTTTTTATGCTATTGTAAATGGGACTGTTAATTTCTCTGATAATTCATTGTTAGTATGTAAAAACATAACTGATTTTTGTATATTGTGTTTGTATCCTGCAAATTTACTGAATTTGTTTATTAGTTCTAACCATTATTTAGTGGACACTTTTGAATTTTCTTTTTCTAAAAAAAATGATTGCTTAATGGTTGCTTTACAATGTTGTGTTAGTTTCTGCTGTACAGCAGAGTGAATCTGCTAAATGTATACATACACACACACGTATATACACATATACACACACATACACACACACACATATACACAAACATATACTCACACATATACACACATATATACATACACATATATATGCACATGTATACATGCACACACATACATATATACACACATACACACACATATATACACATACTCACACACATATATGCACACATATACATGCACACACACACATATATACACACACACATATATACACACTGATATATATACACACACACACATATACACATAGACACATATACAGACAGACGTATATATATACACACACACATATATACACACACACATATATACACACACATATACACACACATATATACACACACACATATATGCACACATATATACGCACACACATACATATATACACACACACATATATACACACTCATATATATACACATACATATATACACACACACACATATACACACGGACACACACACACATATACATACAGACATATATATACACACACATACATATATACACACATATATACACACACACATATATACACACATATACACACATGTGCACGCATATACACACATATATACATGCACACACATACATATATACCCACATATATACCCACACATATACCCACACTTATATACATACACACACATATGCACACATATACACACATAAATATATACACACATATACACACACACACATATATGCACACATATACACACACATACATACACACACACATATACACACTCATATATATACACACACACATACACACACACACATATACACACTTATACACACATATATACACATATGCACACACATATATACACACGTATATACATACACACATATGCACACATATGCACACATACATATATACGCACGTATATACACACACATATATGCACTCATATACACACACAGATATATACACACAGACACATACACACACACACATATATACACACTAAAATACACACACATATGCACACATACACACACATGCATGCACACACATGCATATATACACACATATACATGCACACACATGCATATATACACGCATATACATGCACACACATGCATATATACACACATATACACACATATGCACACATATACACACATACATATATACACACATATATATACACACAGACACATACACACAGACACATATATATACACACACACATATATACACACATACATATATACACACTAAAATACACACACATATGCACACATACACACATATACATATGCACACATGCATATATACACACATATACATGCACACACATGCATATATACACACATATACACACATATGCACACATATACACACACATACATATATACACACACATATATACACACAGACACATACACACAGACACATATATACACACACACACATATACACACATACATATATACACACATATATGCACACACAAACACGCACACACATACATATATACACACATACATATATATACACACACACATATATGCATTTATATACATATATATATACACACATATATACATATATACACACACACATACACACACACACACACACACACACATATACATATATATCTTCTCTTTTTTGGGTTTTCTTCCCATTTAGGTCACCACAGAGCACTGAGTAGAATTTTCTGTGCTATACAGTAGGTTCTCATTAGTTATCTATTTTATACATAGTATCAATAGTGCATATATTTCAATCCTAATCCTCCGGTTCACCCACCTTTCCCCTTGGTATCCATACATTTGTTCTCTACATCTGTATCTGTATTCTGTATTTCTGATTTGTAGTAGTAAGATAGTCTTACTATGTAAGATAGTATATACCAATATTTTTTCAGATTCCACAATATGCGCTAATATGATACTTGTTTTTCTGACTTCACTCTGTATGACAGTCTCTAGATTCATCCACGTCTCTACAAATGACCCAATTTCATTCCTTTTTATGGTTGAGAAATATTCCATTATATGTATGTACCACATCTTCTTGATCCATTCCTCTACTAATGAATATTTAGGTTGCTCCCATGTCCTGACTACTGTAAATAGTGCTGCAGTGAACATTGGAGCTCATGTGTCTCTTTGAGTTATGGTTCTATCAGAGTGTATGCCCAGTAGTGGGATTTCTGGGTCAGTGGTAGCTCTGAGTTTTGCTTTCTGAGGAATCT
The DNA here is from genome assembly GCF_910594005.1 of Cervus elaphus. Lineage (NCBI taxonomy): Eukaryota > Metazoa > Chordata > Mammalia > Artiodactyla > Cervidae > Cervus > Cervus elaphus. The sequence goes on along the minus strand of NC_057832.1, from coordinate 35,304,744 downwards.
CCATACTGTTTTCCATAGTACCTGTATCAATTTACATTCCCATCAACAGTACAAGAGTGTTCCCTTTTCTCCACACCCTCTCCAACATTTATTGTTAGTAGATTTTTTGATGATAGCCATCCTGACTGGTGTGACGTGATATTTCATTGTAGTTTTGAGTTGCATTTCTCTAATGATTAGTGGACATTTCATGCAAAGATGGATACAATAAAGGACAGAAACAGTATGGACCTAATAGAAGCAGAAGATATTAATAAAATGTAGCAAGGACACACAGATGAACTATACAAAAAAGATCTTAATGACCCAGATAACCACCATGGTGCTATCACTCACCTAGAGACAGACATTCTGGAATGTGAAGTCAAGTGGAACTTAGGAAGAAGCATCACTATAAACAAGGCTATTGGAGGTGATGGAATTCCAGCTAAACTATTTAAAATCGCCAAAGATGATGCTGTGAAAGTGCTGCACTCAACATGCCAGCAAATTTGGAAAACTCAGCATTGGCCACAGGGCTGGAAAAGGTCAGTTTGCATTCCAATCCCAAAGAAAGGCAATGCCAAAGAATGTCCAAACTACTGCACAATTGCACTTATATCACATGCTAGCAAAGTAATGCTCAAAATTCTCCAAGCCAGGCTTCAACAGTACGTGAACCAAGAAATTTCAGATGTACAAGCTGGATTTAGTAAAGGCAGAGGAACCAGAGTCAAATTGCCAATATCTGTTGGATCATAGAATAAACGAGAATTCCAGAAAAGCATCTTCTTCTGCTTCATTGACTATGCTAAAGACTCTAACTCTGTGGATCACAACAAAGTGTGGAAAATTCTTCAAGAGATGGGAATACCAGACCACTTTACCTGCCTCCTGAGAAATCTGTATGCAGGTCAAGAAGCAACAGTTAGAACCATACATGGGACAGTGGACTGGTTCCAAATTGGGAAAGGAGTACATCAAGGCCGTATATTGTCACCCTGCCTGACTATTTAACTTGTATGCAGAGAACATCATGAGAAATGTTGGTCTGGTTGAAGCACAAGTTGGAATCAGGATTGCCAGGAGAAATATCAATAACCTCAGATATACAGATGACACCACCCTTAAGGCAGAAAGCAAAGAGGAACTAAAGAGTCTCTTGATGAAAGTGAAGGAGGAGAGTGGAAAAGCTGTCTTAAAACTCAGCATTATAAAAACTAAGATCATGGCATTGGGTCCCATCACTTCATGGAAAATAGATGGGAAAACAGTGGAAATAGTGACAGACTTTATTTGCTTGGGCTCCAAATTCACTGCAGATGGTGAATACAGCCATGAAATAAAAATATGCTTGCTCCTTGGAAGAAAAGCTATGACAAACCTAGATAGCATATTAAAAAACAGAGATATTACTTTGCTAACAAAGGTCCATCTAGTCAAAGCTATGGTTTTCCCAGTAGTCATGTATGGGTATGAGAGTTGGACCATAAAGAAAGCTGAGCACCAAAGAATTGATGATTTTGAACTATGGTGCTGGAGAAGACTCTTCAGAGTACCTTAGACAGCAAGATGATCAAACTAGTCAATCCTAAAGGAAATCAGTCCTGAATATTCATTGGAAGGACTGATGCTGAAGCTGAAACTCCAAGACTTTGACTACCTGATGTGAAGAACTGACTCATTTGAAAAGACCCTGATGCTGGGAAAGATTGAGGGCAGGAGGAGAAGGGGACAACAGAGGATGAGATGGTTAGATGGTATCACTGATTCGATGGACATGAATTTAAGCAAGCTCTGGGAGTTGGTGATGGACAGGGAAGAGCCTAGGGTGCTGCAGCCCATGGCATCCCTAAGAGTCGAACATGATTGAGCGACTGAACTGAATGATTAGTGATGTTGAGGATCTCTTCATGTACCTCTTGGTCATGTATCTCTGTGTCTCCGTATAAATGTCTCTTTAAGTCTCCTACCCATTTTTTGATTGGGTTGTTTTTCTTTTTTTTCTTTCTTTCTTTTTTTTTTTTTTTTGGTATTAAGCTGCATGGGTTATTTGTATATTTTGGAGATTAATCCTTTGTCAGTTGCTTCATGTGCAAATATTTTCTCCCATTCTGAGGGTTGTCCTTTCATCTCGTTTATGGTTTCCTTTGCTGTGCAAAAGCTTTTAAGTTTAATTATATTCCATTTGTTTATTTTTGTTTTTATTTTCATTACTCTAGGGAGGTGGGTCAAAAAAGGTCTTGCTGTGATTTATGTCAAAGAGTGTTCTGTGTTTTCAAAACTCTGTGACACAGCTGGTCTGTGGCAGATTGAATTTTCTTTATGTAATAGCACAGCATCTGCAAATAGAGACAATTTTATCCTTTCTGATTTTGATGGCCTTTATTTATTTACTTGGCCTGATTTCTCTGACTAGGATTTCCAGTACTATACTGAATAGAAGTAACAAGACGGAGCATCCTTGTATTGTTCCAAATCTTAGAGGAAAAGTTTCAGCTTTTCACCATTGAGTATGATATTAGCTGTGGGCTTGTCATATATGGCCTTTTTTATGTTGCGGTACATCCTCTCTCCAGCAAGATGCTTGGAAGATTTTATCATGAAAAGATGTGAAATTTTGTGGAATGCTTCCTCTGTGTTGACTGAGATGATTATATGATCTTTTATTCTCCATTTTGTTAATGTGTGGTGTATCACAATATTTGATTTGTGCATGTTGAACCAACTTTGCTTTACTGGAGTAAATTCCAGTTGATTATGGTATATGATCCTTCTAATGTATTGTTGAATTCAGTTTGCTAACATTTTGTTGATGGTTTTCACATCTATGTTTATTGAAGAAATTGTCCTGTAATTTTCTTTTCATTTCAGTGTCTTTGGCTTTGGTATGATTTTAACGCTACCTTTGTAAAATGAGTTTAGAAGTGTTCTTTCATTTTTTTTTTAAATAGTTTGAGGAGGATTGGTATTAATTCTTATTTAAATATTTGGTTGAACTTACAAGTGGCTATTTGCTGGAAGGTTTTTGATTTGTGATTCAAGGAGACTTAGTAGCAATTAGCCTATTAAGATTTTCTATTTTTTCATGAATCAGTTTTGGTAATTTGCATGTTTCTAAGAATATATTCATTTCTTACAGGTTGTCTAATTTGTTAGCATAATAATTGTTCATAGTCCTCTCTTATGATTCTTTGTATTCTTTGGTATTAATTACAATGCTCCCGCTTTCATTTCTAATTTTATTTGTGCGCACTCTCTTTTTCTGGGTTAGTCTGCCTAAAGGTTCAGCAATTTTGTTTATCTTTTCAAAGAACCAGCTCAGTTTCACTGATTTTTTCCTATGTTTTTTTTAGCCTCTATTTCATTAATTTCATCTTTGTATTTCCTTCCTTCTTTTGACTTTGGGCTTGGTTCTTCTTTTTTCTAGTTCCTTATATTGTAAAGTTAGGCTGTTTATTTGAGATCTTTCTTGTTTCTTAATCTAGACATTTATCACTATGAAATTTCTCTTAGAACTGCTTTTTCTGCATAGCATAATTTGGTATGTTGTGCTTTCAATTTCACTTATTTCAAAATATTTTTATTGCACTTTGATTTTGTCTTTGATCCATTGGTTGTTCAGAAGTGTAGTGTTTAATTTCCACATACTTGTGAATTTTTCCAGTTTTCTTCTTGTAATTGACTTCTTGTTTCTTATTATTGTAGTTGGAAAAGATGCTTGATATGATTTCAGTCTCCTTAAATTTATTAAAACAGAAGAATGTGTTCTGCTTTCAATAGAAATGTACTGTAAATGTCTGTTAGGTCCATCTCCTCTAACATAGCTTGGGTTCATTTTCTTACTGATTTTTTGTCGATGAGAACCTTTCACTGTTGAAAGTGGGATATTGAAGTCCCTTAGTACTTTTGTATTGAAATTTATTTCTCTTTTCAGATAAATTAATATTTTCTTTAAAGATATAGTGTTCCTATAAAGGGTGCATGCATATTTGTTGGCATAATATCCTCCAGATGAATGGACTCCTTTATCATTATGTAATAGCTTTCTTTGTCTCTTGTTTAAGTTTTTTGGTTAAAAATCTATATTTTCTGATATAAGTATAGGTACCCTTGCTTTCTCTTGGCTTCCATTTACATGGGATATATTTTTCCATCCCTTGAGTTTCAGTCTATGTGTGTCCTTAAATCTAAAATGAGCCTCTTGTAGATAGCATATAGTTGATTCTTGTTTTTTGTATCCATTCTGTAACTCTATGTCTTTTGATTGAAGACTTAAGTTCATTTCTATTTGACTATTGACAGACACGGATTTATTACCATTTTGTAAATTTTTTTCTGGTTGTTTGAGAAATTCTTTGTTCCCTTCTTCCTCTCTTGTTCTCTTCCTTTGTGATTTGATAATTTTCTATAATGGTATTCTTAGATTCCTTTTTCTTTACCTTTTATGTATCTACTATAGGTTTTTACTTTGTAGTTAACATGAGTCTTACATAAAATATGTTATATTTATCACAGTCTATTTTAAGCTGATAACAATGTCAAGCCCATACAAAAGCTCTAAATTTTAACTCTCTCTGCATTTTGTGTTCTGATGTTGAAATTCACATATTTTAACTTTATATATGGGTTTTCCTGGTGGTCAGCTGGTAAAGAATCCATCTGCAGTGCAGGAGACCTGGGTTCAATCCCTGTGTTGGGAAGGGCATGGCAGCTCACTCCAGTATTCTTGCCTAGAGAATCCCGGTGGACAGAGGAGCCTGGCGGGCTACAGTCCATGGGGTTGCACAAAGTCAGACACGGCTGAGTGACTAAGCACAGCACAGCAGCCTTTGTATATAAGTTAGCAAATTATTGAAATTATAGCTATTTTAATGTATTTGTCTTTTAATCTTTGTACTGAAGTTATAAGTGATTTCCCCACCCCCTTTACCATATTAAAGTATTCTGGAGTAAATTGTATATTTACTTTTTACCAGTGAGTTTTATACTATCATCTGTTTTCATGTTATTAATTAGCATCCTTTTGTTTCAGCTTGTAAAATCCTCTGTAACTTTTCTTGTAAGGCTGGTCTAGTCATGTTTGAACTCCTTTAGCTTGTGTTTGTTTAGAAAACTCTTTGTTTTTCCTTCAATTTTGAAAGGGAGTTTTGCAGTAGAATATTCTTGTTGGCAGGTTGTTTTTTTCCACCATTCTAATGAAATCATGCCACTCCCTTCTGCCTTGCAAGTTTCTGCTGATAATTCTGATCATACGGTTCCCTTACATGTAAAAAGTTAGTTTTGTCTTGCTGCTTTTTTTTTTCTTCTTGTTTTTAACTTTTGACTATTTAATTATGATCTTGGTGTGGTCTCTTTGGATTCCTTTTATTTGAAATTCTGTTGGCTTCCTGAATCTGAAAGTCTGTTCATTTCTGCAGGTTAGGGAAGCTTTCAGTCATTATTTCTTTGAATAAGCTTTCTGCTCCTTTTTCTCTCCTTCTGGGATCCCTTATGGTTTGAATATTGGTCTGCCTATTGGTGTCGCATAAGTTCCTTAAGCTATCTTCATTTTTTTCATTCGTTTTTCCTTTTACTCCTTGATTGGATGAATTCTACTGCCTGTTGTTGAGTTTCCCTATCTTTTCTTTTAGTTGATCTAGTCTGCTGCTAAACCCCTCTGTTGAATTTTTCAGCTGAATTATAGTCTCAGCTCTGTGATTTTTCACTATCTTAAAATATTTTCTGTCTCTTTGTTGAAATTCTTCCTTTGTTCATGCATTGCTGTCCTAAACTTGATGAGCATTTTTATGAGCATATTTTGAACTATCAGGTTAGTTACTAAGATCTGTGTCATTAAGATCTGTTTCTGGAGGTTTATCTTGCTCTTTTATTTGAAAAACATTTTCCTGTTTCTTCATTTTTCATGACTGTCTGTGTTGGTTTCTATGCATGAGATAAAGCAGCCCCTTTCCCAGTCTTGACCAAGTGGTCTCATGTAAGAGATAAAACTCATCAATCAGTCTGGCCTGACATCTTGGTTTTCTCTCAAGACTTTGTAGTTAACCAAGTAGCCGTCTTTGTTCTTAGGGATTCCCAGGAGTTGAGGGCATGCCAAAACCTGTCAGTGTCCCTAGAAGGAAGATCACGCTCAGGGCCTAGAATGTGGACCCTCAGGTGGAAGGGAATGTATGGAGTTAAGTCCCTCTCAAGGAGAAACCAGAGATGGGCATTTTCCCCCCTGCTTCCCCTGTATTGGATCCAGGCATATAGTTGCAGGGATTTACCTGAGATTGTCACAGTCTTGTTGGACATGGGAAGGGAGGCCCCTGGTATACCATTACCTGACATACCAGGGATTCTCCCCTTGGGCAGCAATTGCAAACCCTGGGGCATAGACATATGTATAAGCTCCTGCCAGGGAGATACCAGTGACTTGGAGCAGGCTACCAGGAGACAATGAGAGAGGTGTTTGTTAGTTTCCATGGTTTCTGAGAACTTTCAGCTACCCCCTATAGGTGCTAAATTAAAAGCCTACATTTTAGGCAGCAGCTTTCAAAGTATACAGATGGACTCCTTTGGGGGAAAGACTAGGAAATGCACAACTTTGTCTGCTCTCTCAGTACCAAAACCTGGGAGAATAGCTCTATTGCAAGCACTTGCACACCCGTTAACTATTTCTTTATTTGCTATATTTTTGTGGATCCAAGCCTTATTGGCCTTAAGAATTAGAAGTTTTAGGGAGTGTATACCTCAGTTGAGAGTTTTAAAAGTTGGGGTATTAAATGTTGGGCAAACTCTTTGCTCCTCAAGGAGAATCTGGAAGTTAGGAGTTCCCTTCCAATTGTATGGTGCTGGGTCAGGTTATGGCAAGCATGTATCTCGGCTTTTCCTAGCCATTCTGATGCAGGCTATTTTCTAATTTGCCTGATACGTAGGGGTTGTTCCCTAGCTTCAGATTTCTTTCAGAGGTAATCGCTTTTTGTGTAGCCATAGATCCAGTGTGTACATAGGAAGATGGGAATTCAAGAGGCTCCTCTATTGCCGTCTTGGCTTACCTCCCTGTTCATAATTATCTTAGTGGTTTATATCAAACCTGTAGATACTTACGGCTTTTTAACTGAACCAATTAAGGAGGATTGAAGAATTTGGCTCCTCTATTGTGTATGATGGCACCATTATAAACTAGAAAAAAATCTGCTATCATGAACTTTGCTGACATGCATTCCAAATTGAACTATGAATGTTAACTGTTCACCCAGTATCAGTTAAGTCTGGCACCACAGCTTGTAGTAATCAAGAATTATTAGAACCAGAATTATTTTTCTTGATTTTTTACATGCTTTGTCACTTTATCAAATTACTTAAAAAAGAAGAAAATAAATTTGATTAAAATAAGAACACATAAAATAGTATAGCATGAGCAGAAAACTAAATGCAAAATGACAGCAGAGAAATAAATTGGAGTGAAAAGTTAATACAAGTTAGGGAGAGGTGAAAATAGAACACAAATGTGCAGTCTGTAGGAGCATAAATCATTGATCTCGCTGTGCCCTGACTTGGCTTTATGCTTCTTGGTGTTCAGAATAAAAAGAGACTCCATTATAATCTGATGAGGTGAAAACATGCTGTTTTCCTAGTTCTAATACTAAAAAAGGCAAATGGATCTTTTTTGAAGGGACTTAAATACAATCTTTACTGTAATTGCCATAATATAGCTCATAAGACTGCTTCTCCTACTACCTCTCAAAAAAAACTAAAATCAAAACCTCCCAAGATAAGCTCAGTGAAACTCTTTCTGCATATGGTTCAAAGTAATAAGGCTAAACTACAGAGTTTTTCGATGGTCAAGCTGGATCAAAAGAAAAGTTTGTGGTTATTTTTATAGGTAATATAGAGAAGAGCTCCTGTAGTAAGTACTTGAGATGTAGAAATAACATTCAACTTTCCACATAGTAAAAAGCTGGAATCAACGAACCTGTGTGCTTAGACAGAGAAATGACAGATAATTTCAATGTGGATGGCTGCGTCATAGGTCTTCTGAGTCGTATTTATAAAATAAGGACTCTGAGCCATAGGTACAATCCAAGAGAAGAACCTGGGGTCTTTTACCATAGATCATATTTTTCTTGAAGTACTTTCCTTGACATACTAACATCATGTAATAATGAGGTCTGAAAATGGTTCCAGTGTCAAATAAGTTTGATAAATATTGCACATCAGTTCCATTTCTTGGAAAAGTAGTAGTAGTAATACCTCGTAGTACTACACACACAAAAAATACTACACAGCACAGTAATACATTAGAGAACCATAATGAAGGAATCTGATTAAATTTTCTTTGGTGAGTGTTTCCCAAACTTATTTGATCATCAAATCCACATGTTAATATTTGGTGTGGCTAATATTCTATAAAACAGACCCTGAAAAACATCTCGTAGTTTCTGATGACAGTAACTCAATGTGTTATTAAGATTAAAACTACTTTAAAAAATGTCATTGTGAAGAACATTCTAGGAAACAAAAGAGTAGACATTGATTCAGAGCTCCTGCATACTGGCAGCCAGAACAGGATTCTAGTACATCTACTTCAAACAAGTATAAAATGAACATAGGGCTTCCTCAAAACCCCAGAAGGCTAATGAAATTTTATATACTGGATGTTTAGAACATGGAAGGTAGTGAGAAGTCAAAATTCTTTCTATACGATAAAATCTCTTTGGTAACTTGATTTTTAAATGAATTTTCAAATGCTGTAGTTAGTGAATTCAGGGAAAATATGGGAATCTATTATCTCAGTGTTGTCATATTTTTAAAGTGAAGTATTCTCAAGATTTTTAAGTCCAATTGGAAATTGAGGATTTTTCCTTGATATATATATAAATATATTTATATATTAAATGCAAGATGACATTTTGTCAGTGGCCTTAGTACAGAGGCCCATGTTAATTTTCTAGGAACCATGAAGTTCTGTCAAGAGCAAAGAGCCATCTTGAATTTTCTAGCTGATGTGACTCTTGAGTGGGAGACATTTGTTTCCTATCTCACTAAAATCAAGCAGAGAGACCTCTTGAAAGACTGGTCAGTCAGATGGCCAGATGATTCTTAAATCTGGTTATAATAATTTACATGGCAGAAGAAGGTCCTTTTAGGTAGTGCCTGCGTGCATGCTAAATTGCTTCAGTCATGTTAGCTCTTTGTGACCCCATGGATTGTAGCCCACTAGGCTCCTCTGTCCATGGGATTTTCCAGGCAAGAATACTGGAGTGGGTTGTCATGCTCTTCTCTATGGGATCTTCCTGACCTAGGGATCGAACCTGCATCTCTTATGCCTCCTGAGTTTGCAGGTGTGTTCTTTAACACTAGTGCCCCCACATTAGCATTAATTATCTCATTCTAGCTTCAGTTTCCTCAACTATAGGGATTCCTCACTAGTCTTTCCTTAGCAGATTCCACACAAATATTCCTGCCCTGCTATCTGAAGTTTAACCCACAGTGTAGCAGCTCAACTTCAAGAGAAATTTTAACTGCTTGATGCATGTAGTTAAACCAGTGATTCAATTCCTGTTGTATCTTATTGAAGACCAAGCTGAATTACTTTAAAAATTTTTTTGAACTTGGAGGTAAGGTGACTTCCACACTGTTTTTGATCCTACCAGTTACTGGCAGTGTGGGGTTACATAATCTTCTTGAATTCTTCTTTTTCCAAAACAGCACACCTTATTATATAGTCATTGGCAATTCTGATAATTGGTGTCCAAATACAGCACTGTGTGTCCAAATATGCGGCCCTGCATTCAGCAAAGAAAAGCTTTCAGACAGTTCTGGGTCACTTATTCTCTTTGAATGGTCTTTTCGTCAACCTATCTGTGTGATAACATCATGGTCTAGGTAAAAACGTATTTTTTCCCCATAGAATCATAGATGCGTAGTTGAAAATTGCATTCTCAAAATGGCTTTATTAATTTTAAAAGAAGAACCAACACTTAGCTGTTTATCTGATATTGCTTATATAATGTCTAAATTACTAGACTAAAGCCATTCTTCTCCTCGAAATCTGGCCAATTTTTCAGGTTATTTGCAAAGACCAGACACATTCATCAGGACCCTTCTTTAGAAACAAATGCAGGCTATAAGCAATGTATTTCCTGGCCTCTGACATGAGCTAAATATCTGGAAAAGGCAAAGCTGTAATGAAACTGTGTTGGCTGTGTTAGCCTATGTTTCTTTGCCATGCCCGGGCAAGACTGGAGCTTACCAGGCACCACCATGATCCATAAAGTGGAGGTCCTTTTGCAGGCCCAGATGTAGCTGAGGTGGAGCAGAGGGATGGGGACTACTGCGAGTGGCAAAAGAGAGGCAGAGGATGGATCTTCTGTTTGTTTCTAGACATGATCATAAATGTAGTGTTAGTCATTCAGTTGTGTCTGACTCTTTGCCACCCCATGGACTGTAGCCCACTAGGTTCCTCTATCCATGGTTTTCTCCAGGCAAGAATACTGGTGTGGGGTAGCCATTCCCTTCTCCAGGGGATCTTCCCAACCCAGGGATCGAACCTGGGTCTCCTGCATTGCAGGCAGATTCTTTACTGTCTGAGCCACTAGGGAAGCCCTAATTATAATCAGACATGATAATAATGGGAGAGTAATTGTTTTCTTCCCAAATGCCTTCTTTGCCTTCTTAAAATCCATAACCACTGTATTAGTTTCCTATTGATGTTGTTACAGATTACCACAAACTTAGTGGTTTAAAACAATACAAATTAATTATCTTAAAGTCCTGGAGGTCAGAAGCCCTAAAATCAAGCAGTGGACAGGGCTGCCTGCCTTCTGAAGGCACAAGGGGAGAATTGGTTTCCTTGCCTTTTCCAGTTTCTAGAGGTTGCCTGTATTCCTTGGCCTGTGGTCGTCTATTTTCAGGCCAACAGCAGAGTATATTCAAATTTCTCTGTCCTTCCGTCATCACCTCTCCTCTTTTGACTCTGACCCTCCTCCCTTCTTCTTATAAGGACTCTACCTTATAAGATCATGAGTCTACCAAGGTAACAGAGGACAACCATCCCATCTCAAGGTTCTTCCCTAATAACATCTGTGAAGACCCTCTTGCCATCCAATCTGGGATTATAATGTGCACATCTTTGGGGGCACCATTATTTTATCTACCACCACCATCCTGGTTGTTTTGATTGCTTTTTAAAATAGTTTCATTGTGTGTAAAATTGGGACAATGATATTCACCCCCTGGGGATATAAAGTCAATGGGCTAGCCTGGCTTCAGCCATCATAGCAAAACACTTAAATAGTGGCTGTTAGAAGATTTAACTTTTTATGTGTTCTTAATTCAGAGATGCAGAGTTGAGATTCTGCTCTTACTGCTGCCTGTTACCTGAAGAGGCCACTTTGCCCTCGGTTTTCTCATTTTTTAAATGCACAACTTGAGTTTTTGCATCAACCTACGAGTAATGACTCAAGTTTCAATATAACCCCACCTATAAAAGAAAGGGGCTTCCCAGGTGGCTCAGTGGTAAAGAATCCACCTACCAATGCAGGAGCTGTGGATTCAGTTATTGGATCAGGAAGATCTCTTGGAGAAGGAAATGCAACCCACTCCAGTATTCTTGCCTGGGAAATCCTATAGACAGAGGAGCCTGGCGGGTACAGTCCATGGGTGGGGGTGGGGGGTGGGTCACAAAAGAGTCAGACACGACTTAGAGACTCAACAACAACAACTTGAGTTTTCTCATCAGCCTGTGAGTAATGACTCAAGTTTCAATCTGACCCCACCTATGAAAGAAAGCACTTTGAACCTCCTCACAATCTCACCCACTTCTTTATAGGAGTGTTAAGGCACTGTCCTGCATATATCCACACACCCCAAGGACTCCCAAGTCCTTTCTACTCTGGGCCCTTTTGGTTCACTCAAGGTCAGTAAAGAGAGCAGATAATCTGCAGAATAGGAACTCGTAGAAGATACAGGAAAACTATGATTGGGACTATTAGATGAGTCAAAAGTCAAGTATTTCAAGCACAGTGCAAATAATTTTAAGTTCACAGTGTCAGAGAGAGTGATCATGATAAAATGTCATCACCTCTGTGAAAGGCAGACGAAATTGAAAATGTAATTTACAGTCATCATCCCCTCATTTGACGGCTACTTCTGTGCTGAGCCAATCTGTCTCCTGTTAACGCTCCCAAGTTTAATTGGCTAATATTTTCTCTAAAGGCATTTGTGGATAGCGTATTTATCTCTATCAGTGCACTCACTGACTGTATCTTTATACGGATAATTTATATCCTGCCTTAAAAGAATTTGTGGCAGCTGACATGAAAACCTAAAAAGTGTTGTCTAGAGGGAAGTGATGGATGAAGCAGGGAGAGTAGTCAGCGAGCATGCATGCTAAGTCACTTCAGTCTTGTCTGACTCTTTGGGACCCTGTGGACTGTAGTCCACCAGGCTCCTCAGTCCTTGGGATTCTCCAGGCAAGAATGCTGGAGTGGGTTGCCATGCCCTCCTCCAGGGAATTTTCCTGACCCAGGGAATCACACCTGCATCTCTTACCTTCTCCTGCACTGGCAGGTGGGTTCTTGACCACTAGTGCCATCTGGGACACCCAACAGTAGTCAGGCAGAAGTACAAATAACTTAGCCAGAAATACAGGCCGAGGGAAGCTGTTGCACTGAGTACAAATCTGAATTCTGTGCTTTCTGGCAGCCTGAAAAGGTAAATGAAATAAATTAGACAGGACTTTGCCTGAAGAGAAATCTTTTTTCTCAGTCTGAACTCTGACTTAGTTCTGCATCTCAAAGGTGCCACTGAACAAAATGATGGACAGTGAAAAGGGCCCTAAACTGAAATTTTTACCAAATTAGGTTGCTTTATAATAATAATGATAATGATAGTTGTGATGGTCAAGTTTGGACAGAAAAATCTTTTCTGTTACTTGGGATTCTGTGAGAAAGGATGAACACTTCTAGCCTCTTGTCTTATCCCTTAATTTTCCCCTTGGAGAAAGGCTGGGTGGGAGATGGCCACAGTTCAATTTCCTCAAATATATGAAGCAAATCTCTCAATGGTCCTGGGCATGAGGAATCTGGTCCCTTTCCCCCTTTCTTGCTCTCTCTGGAACTGTAAGAGACAGTGACATGGAAAAGCAGGCTGGCTCTGCCCACTGAAAATAATCCCAGAATAGTCTACACAGGGGTCTAGATTAAAGACTGAGGAATGGAAAAAATAAAAATAAAGACTGAGGAATGCAGTGGTCAATTCCCGTTTGACTCTTCTAAGTTATAGTTTCTGATAATAATGACATTTTCCTCCATTACTTTTTCCTTATTTCTCAATAGCATCAAAATTCAGATGGAATAGAGAAGTGTTATTTTTGGTCTTGGTCCTTTAGGTTACCCACAAAAAATCTATTTCTTCTTTTTCCACAGAAATAGAATTTTTGCTGGGCAGATAGTTGCAGCCAGGTATAATGTGAGGACTAAGTCCGTGGGTACCAAAATTGGGCGGAAAAAAAATGTATGCACGTTGTGACTTTAGCTCTTAAAGATCCTTGGCCTGAACAAGGTCCTTCCTTTCCTTTCTCCGGGCAGGAAAAGGCAGTGGCTGGAGCATACTGAGGCTGGAAGAGTTGCCCCAGAAGCCTGGGCAGCCTTCTGGAGCAGAGCCCACATGCATTTACATGAGAAAAAGCCCAGTTTTGAAATAACTCTATCTTTGATCTCTGTATTATACCAAGCTGCTCACCTAACTCATTCGTACAGACTCCAAAACCAATAAGAACTAACAATTCTTTAACACTGTTTTGGAGTTTTTTTTTTAATTGTTTTATATCAACATGTAGTTGTTTAACAACGTTGTGTTTGTTTCAGGTGTACAACAAAGTGATTCAGCTATACATATCCACATATCTATTCTTTTTCAAATCCTTTTCCCATTTAGGTTATTACAGAATACTGAGCAGTTTTCTGTGCTAAGCAGTAACTCCTTGTCGCTTATCTATTTTAAATATAGCAGTGTGTACATGTCAATCTTAAACTCCCAGTCTATCCCTCCCACTCACCCTTCCCCACTGGTAACCATAAATTCATTCTCTAGGTCTGTTTCTGTTTTGTAAATAAGTTCATTTGTATCATTTTGTTCACATTCCACATATAAGCGATATCATATGATATTTGTCTTTGCCTGACTTACTTCACTTAGTATGATCATCTTCAGGTCCATCCATTATTTCATTCTTTTTAATGGCTGAGTAATATTCCATTGTATGTATGTACTACATCTTCTTTATCCATTCATCTATTGATGGACATTTAGGTTGCTGCCATGGCTTGGTTATTGTAAACAGCATTGTAATGAACAATGTGGTGCATTAGCCTTTTAAACCATGTTTTTCTCTGGACCATATGGTAGGTCTATTTTAGTCTTTTGAGGAACTTCCATGGTGGCCATACCAGTTTACATTCCCATTTCTCTGCACCCTCTCTAGCATTTATTTGTTGTAGATTTTTTGATGACCATTGTGATTGGTGAGAGGTGATATCTCATTGTAGTTTTCATTTGGACTTCTCTAATAATTAGCAATGTTGAGTCTTTTTCCATGTTGGCCATTTGTATGTCTTCTTTGGAGAAATGTATATTTAGTCTTCTGCCCATTCTTTGATTGTATTATTTGTTTTGATGATATTAAGCCTCATGAGCTGTTTGTAAATTTTGGAGACACATCCCTTGTCAGTTGCATCATTTGCAAATATTTTATCCCTTCTTGTGGTTGTCTTTTTGTTTGGACTAGGGTTTCCTTTGCTGTGCAAAAGATTTGGAGTTTAATTGGTTCTCATTTGTTTTGTTTTATGGCCATAACTTTAGGAGATGGCTCAAAAAACATTGCTATGATTTATGTGTCAAAGAGCATCTGTTTGTGTCATCTTCTGTTTCTTTCATCAGTATCTTGTAGTTTTTGGAGTACAGGACTTTTGTCTCCTTAAGTAGGTTTTTTCTTAGGTATATGATTATTTTTGATGCAGTAGGAAATGGGACAATTTCTTTAATATCTTTTTCTGAAATTTCATTGTTATTGTATAGAAATGCAATGGATTTCTATGTATTAATTTGTATCCTGCAATTTTACTGAATTTATTGATGAACTCTAGTAGTTTTCTAGTGGCAGCTCTAAGATTTTCTCTGTGTAGTATCATGTCATCTGCAAACAGTGACAGTTTTACTTCTTTTCCAATTTGATTCCTCTTATTTCTTTTTCTTCTCTGATTACCATGGCTAGGACTTCAAAAATCATGTTGAATCAAAGTGGTGAAAATGGACATTCTTGTCTTGTTCCTGATCTTAGAAGAAATAAATACTTTTAGCTTTTCATAATTATGATGTTAGCTGTAGGTTTGTCATATATGGTCTTTACTACATTGAGGTATGTTCCCTCTATGCCCATGTTCTGGAGAGTTTTTATCATAAATGAGTGTTGAATTCTGTCAAAAGCTTTTTCTGTATCTATTGAGATGATCGTATGGTTTTTTCTTCTTCAATTTACTGATGCAGTGTATCACATTGGTTGATTTGCAGATAATGAAATGTCCCTGCATCCTTGGGATAAATTCCACTTGATCATGGTATATGATCTTTTTAATGTGTTGTTGGATTCTATTTGCTAGTATTTTGCTGAGAACTTTTGCATCTATGTTCATCAGTGATATTGGCCTGTAATTTTCTTCTTTTTTTGTGTGTGGTATCTTTGTCTGGTTTTGGTATCAGGGTGATGGTGGCCCCTTGAGTGAGTCTGGAAGAATTTCTTCTTCTGCAATTTTTTGGAATAGTTTCAGAAGGATAACAGTTAACTTTTCTCTAAATGTTTGATAGAATTTGCCTATGAAGGCATGTGGTCCTGGAATTTTGTTTGTTGGAAGGTTTAAAGTCAGTTTCCATTTCAGTACTTGTGATCAGTCCTCTTTGACACTTAATATCAGGTGCCAGTATCTGTGTGGAGCACTGTCCGTGCGTTATGTCACCTGGGTCTCAGAAATATCCTCTAAGGTAAAGTCATTACATTCTTTTTTGAGGAAGGAACAAAGACACAGAAAGGTCAAATAAGCAACTTATACCCCACACACAGCAAAGGAGCAGAGTCTGAGTTCCAGCAGTGTCCCTGCCTCGACTCTTAAACATCATGATGTCTTGCCCTTTACAAGGACTTGGAGCAGAGAACTGAAGGCAGGGTTTCTCTATTTCCATGGAGAGTCAGAACAATGTAACTTGAGGATAGAAAATGTTTCAGGTTTGCCATGCACCTCCTGGCAAGCCCTGGAGAGGGGAAGGGCTATCCACTCCAGTATTGTGGCCTGGAGAATTCCATGGACTATATAGACCATGGGTTGCAAAGAGTCGGACATGGCTGAGCGACTTTCACTCACTTCACTCCCTTGAAAATAATTGAAATTATTTGAATTGTCTGTGAAGTTAGAACAGGGAGGCAATCAACAGAGGAAGGATGAGAATTTTAGTTAAAAGAGCATGCAGAACCCATCAGGATAAGTGCTGGAGACCACTCTCCGTGGGGCTTTTGTGTTTCTGCATGTGTTTGCAAGCAGAGGCACTGGCTACTTTTGTTCTGAACCATCTTTTCAAGGAAGTTTGTATAGTGAACAGCCTGAGAAGATATTGAAGGTATTTCCCTTTAGAGCAAAGGGTCAGGCATGTCTACCACCATCTTAAAAGATTTGGGTTCCCTAAGTTCAGGGCTCCTTTCTTGTAACTGTGTGTAGGGATGTTTGTCTTGCCTTTTGGGGAACCAACACAAATGCATATGCTGGCTGCTATTACGATTGTAAGTAATCAACCACCCTTTGCCTCTGACCCAGAAATCATATGTCTTTTTGCAGCTAGTTAATGTGTTGGCTTGAATGTAGGGGAGAGTCTTAAACTATTCAGAGTTCTTGACA
This sequence comes from Cervus elaphus, assembly GCF_910594005.1. Lineage (NCBI taxonomy): Eukaryota > Metazoa > Chordata > Mammalia > Artiodactyla > Cervidae > Cervus > Cervus elaphus. The sequence goes on along the minus strand of NC_057832.1, from coordinate 35,287,837 downwards.
GTAAAGTAAGTTTTCTATTCCCTTTTAATTGCAATGAATCACTCAGTATTCAAAGGCAGTTGGTCTGGATTTTCTATCTGTCAGTTGATTGAATAAGGAGAAAGGAAAGTCTTTAAAGATAATGGAAATTAACACCCTTGAAATAGATATTCATTTAGTCAGAATTCATGTTAACCCAATTCCAAAACACATGACAAAGTTCCGAAATTAGATTTCAGTACTTTCAAATGTGAACAAATACGTAGTCTAAAGTGTTTTGAAGATACAGCATGATGGGGAAATGAAGTTGATAAATTTTGAGACATTCCACAAGGATTAGGATGTCCAAGTTTACCTGAAAGGAGGGTGAAACTATAATTCTGAATAGAAAGAAAATAAAAATTTCATACATAGTGGTTAAAAAATAATATTATTTGAATATTTTGATTTCCCTAACTGGAGAATAAAACCAATCTCTTGTGTTGGGGAAAAATTACTGGTTTAGAACTCAAAATAGGTGAGATCATTTTATCAACTAATTGTGCAACTTCCACAAGATAGTATCTGGGCCTTGTTCTTTCTTCAAGCATAAAACAGGGGTCATGAAATACATCATTGTGAGGCTCACACCTAACATGGAAGTTCATGGAATCCTAGACTCAGAAGTAGAAGGAAACAGTAATGATAAAGTGTAATGTTTCAGAATTTTGAATTATTTTCTCAACATAAATTCTAAGTGGTGTTTCTAGAGACAGGAAGATCATTACATTTCAATGAATCAGTTTATTTCATATCTAGAGATATTTCAATAATGGTCTTCTTTATATTAAAGTAAAATCTGTCGTCGTTATTCAGTCATGAAGTCATGTCTGATTCTTTGCAAACCCATGAACTGCAGCATGCCAGACTTCCCTGTCCTTCACTATTCCCCAGAGCTTGCTCAAACTCATGTCCCTTGAGTCAGTGATGCCATCCAACCATCTCATCCTCTGTTGCCCCTTTCTCCTCTTGCTCTCAATCTTTCCCAGCCTCAGGGTCTTTTCTGATGAGTTGACACTTCACATCAGGTGGCCAAAATATTGGAGCTTCAGCTTCAGCAACAGTCCTTCCATTGTGAATATTCAGGGTTGATCTCCTTTAGGATTGACTGGTTGGATCTCCTTGCGGTCCATGGGACTCTCAAGAGTCTTCTCCAACACCACAGTTCAAAAGCATCAGTTCTTCGGCGCTCAGCTTTCTTTATGGTCCAGCTCTCAATCTGTACATGACTACTGGAAAAAACATAGCTCTGACTAGATGGACCTTTGTCAGCAAAGTGATGTCTCTGCTTTTTAACATGCTGTCTAGGTTTGTCATAGCTTTCCTTCCAAGGAGCAAGCATCTTTTAATTTCATGCCTACTGTCACCATCCACAGTGATTTTGGAGACCAATAAAATAAAATCTGTCACTGCTTCCGTTGTTTTCCCATCTATTTGCCATGAAGTTAACGGACCGAATGCCATGATCTTCGTTTTTTGAATGTTGAGTTCTGAGCCAGCTTTTCACTCTCCTCTTTCACCTTCGTCAAGAGGCTCTTTAGTTCCTCTTGTAACTTTTATCATTGATCCTGGATTAACTTCTGGACCATAAATGACAGGAATAATCTCTTTCCCCAAATTCTAGCTTATTAGTTATTTGAAGTAGGTAATCACATCACAGACCTCTTCTCTTTTTTAATCTATTAATCCCCGATTTCTATAAATTTTTCTACATATAAGTCTGTGTTCCTTCAAATTCTGGCTGGCTTTAAATTGTAAGCTGTTTCATACAGGCCCATATACTTTAGACACCAAACAGAATTCTGTCCATCACTCTTCCTGAAAAATTTTTCTAGAAGTGGAAGAAATAGTATCAGAAAATGACCTCCAAGGGCAGTGGATCCTGTCCAAGGTGGTGATGGTGGGGCTGGAGGTTGGGTAGGAAGCCAGGACTGATTCTGCCTAGTGGAATTTAAAAGTCTAAACTCATCAGCACAGGAAAGCTAATGGGACCAAATTAAATTCTATCAAGCATGTGCACATACCAGGGGAAGAGGGCAGTTAAACTAATAAATGTGATTTTCTCAGTTGGGAGCCAAAGGATCAATCGGGGTCACTCAAGTTACAGTGTAGCTTGGGACAGACCTCCCTAGTCTAATACTTATGTTGTAAGATTATCCTGATGGTTTTCATATATTAATGTAACATACATCTCATCAGAGGAGTTTGTTAAAAGGTAACCCTCAGAAACCATAGATTCATTCTCTAAGTCTGTGAGTCTGTTTCTATTTTGTAAGTACATTAATTTGTATCATTTTTTTAGATTCCACATATAAGAGATATTATGTGATATTTGACTTTCTCTGATTTCACTTAGTATGGTATCTTCAGGCCCATCTACATTGCTGCAAATGACATTATTTCATTCTTTTTAATAGCTAAGTAATATTTCACAATATTCATGTACCACACCTTCCTTATCCATTCATCTATCTATGAAACATTTAGGTTGCATCCATGTCTTGGCTATTGTAAACAGCCCTGCAATGAACACTGGGGTGCATGTATCCATTCCAATCATGTTTTTCTCAGGATACATGCACAAGAGTGGGATTGCTGGATCATATGGTAGTTTTTTAAAGAAGTTCCATACTGCTTACCACCAATAGTACAATAGAGTTCCCTTTTCAGCACACCCTCTCCAGCAATAATTGTTTTTAGATCTTTTTCACGATGGCTATTATGACTGGTGTGAAGTGGCATCTCATTGTAGTTTTAATTTAGATTTCTCTAATAATTAGTGATGTTGAACATCTTTTCATGTGCCTCTTGCTCTCTCTATGTCTTCTTTGGAGAAATGTCTATTTAGATCTTTTATTTAGGAGAGAGAGGGGGACCAAGAACAATAAAATATTATCATGTTACAGAAGCCAAGGTAAGAAAGTATCAAGGAAGAAAGATTTCTTGACTTAACATTTCTACAAATTGGTAGTAAATTCACACTGTGAAGATTTAAGAAATAGGTCAGTAATGGAGAAAGTAAGTCATAGCAAGCTGCTCCATTTAGATGTAGAACAATAAAAATGAATGAGTGAATGGACAGATGGAAAAAGAATGAATGAGTAGTGTGATTTATTGTCCTTAGAAGAAAATGGATGATGCTTGTGTGCTGGAGAAACCAACACATTCAATGTCTGAAAATGCAAGAAAAAGGACTAGGGAAAGTCTGAGAGGATAACTGATCGATAAAAACATAAAGGTAAAAAAGGAGGAAACTGATTATCACATCAGACTTTGTTTGAGTCAAGTCAGAGATAATATCATTGGAGAGTGTGAGAAGATGGAGATACCATGGATGGGGGATAGGGGTGGGATAGATCATAAAATGATGGGTTAACCAAGGCAGAAATCTTTTTATCTCTTATATGTAAGAATTCACGAGGTAGGCAGACAGGGTTTATTTTGTGGTTTCAAGTCACAAGGAACCCTGGCTTGTCCTGTTTTCACTTCACCATCCTAGTTTAATGGCTTCTGTCTTCACTGTTAGAAGAGCTGCTGAATCTCCACTGATCACACCCATGTGTGCTGGCTACAAAGGAAAAGCAAAAAAGCACAAAAGACTTGTTGCAGCTGCATTAGGTCTATTTCAGCACCCTTAGAAGTATCACAGAAGTTTTGCTTTCATATACTTGGCCAGATCTTATGTTAGCTATACCTATCGATAAAGGAGTCTGGAAAATGTAGTCCTTTTTTTCCCCTCAGTGATCAGAGAAAAGTCAGGGTTCTCTTATAGAGAAAGAAGAAAAGATATTACTGGTGTTAGGTAATTGTCAGTCTCCACCAAAGACATGGTAAAAGTGTGTGTGTTGTTCAGTTTCGCAGTCGCGTCTGACTCTGCAGCCCCACGGACTACAGCACACCAGGCTCCCCATCCTTCACTATCTCTGGGAGTTTGCTCAGATTCACGTCCATAGAGTCGGTGATGCCATCCAACTGTCTCATCCTCTGCTGTCTCCTTCTCCTCCTGCCTTTAATCTTTCCCAGCATCAGACTCTTTTCCAATGAGTCAGTTCTTTGCATCAGGTGGCCAAAGTATTGGAGTTTCAACTTCAGTATCAATCCTTCCAATGAATATTCAGGACTGATTTCCTTTAGGATGGACTAGTTAGATCTCCTTGCAGTACAAGGAACTCAAAAGAGTCTTCTCCAACACCACTGTTTGAACACATCAATTCTTCAGCACTCAGCCTTCTTTCTAGTTCAACACTCACATCCATACATGACTACTGGAAAAGCCATAGCTTTGACTGTATGGACATTTGTTAGCAAAAGTAATGTCTCTGCTTTTTAACACACTGTCTAGGTTTGTCTTAGCTTTCCTTCCAGTTCAGTTTGCAGTGAGGCCATTTTTCCAGTTTTGTCACTTTGTCTAGCAAAACTGCTTATCAGGAAAAGAAGTGGCCTGGCTATGTGCTCTGCTGATGAGTTTTGGCCAGGGCTATGGATTGGAGTGTCAGTTACCAGTAAGGAAGTAAGCAATTTCAGGGCACAAGCAAATGCATTGCTGACACCCTGATACTGAGGTCCAGGCTGATGGACTGAATAAGAACAATGTGTAGTCACAGGGCTGGAGATCACAAGAAGGGCAAAGAGCTAGTTGAACAAAGAAGAAAGAATCAAGAAAGTGGAAGATGGTGTGATCAGAAAAGGAAATTTGAAGTTGGCAAAAATAAGGCAGTTAGAAATGCTCAAAGTTTGAGATGTGATTGTTTTTAGCTGGAATGGAAAAACAGATTATTATATTGATGTGTAAGAGTTCTGGAAACACGGCTAGAAGGATCATTGATAAGGATGATAATCAGGAGATTAAAGTAGAAAGGAGCACTGGAGACTAAAAACCTAGATATTCATGAAATAAATAGGAAACAGAATGAGAAGAAACAGTACCAATGTAGAGACTTACCTACAACTGAGGTTGACTGGAAATCACAGGGAAATAGTAATCACGGACATTTATTCAGTACTTGCTATGCGACAGTTAACAAACTGTTTTTAATACAAAAATGATTTTTAAATAAACTATTTAGGAATAATTTTAGATTTACATAAAAGTTGTAAAGATACAGAGTTCCTTTCTTCTCTTCATTCATTTTCCTCTAAATTTAACCTCTTACATAACCATGGTACTTTGGTAAAACTAGGAAATGATACTGGTCCAATACTACCACCTAAATTTTAATTTGGGTTTCTGCAGGTGTTCTGCTAAAGCCTCTTTTCTATTGCAGAATGCAGTCCAAGATACTCTATTATATTTTGTATTTATCAACAGTTATGTCTCCTTAGCCTCCTAATCTGTGAAAATGTCTCAATCTCCAGTTTTCTTGACTGTAACACTTTGAAGAACACTCCCAGAAATCTTGTGGAATCTCTCTCAAGTTGAGGTTTCTCTGACATTTTCTCATGATTAGACTAGGGTTACGTGTTTTTGAGAAAAACGCCACAGAGCAGAAGTGTACTGATCATACCATTATATCTGAGAGGAACACCGTGACTTATCATTGTCAAACTCAACTGCTTGGTTAAAATGGTGCTAGGCAGATTTCTACAATGCCAACTTGTAACTTTTTCCCTTTCTCTACTGTATTCTTTGGAAGCAAGAGGCTGAGTTTAGCCCACACTCAAGGGAAGAGGGGGTATTATTAAGCTCCTTGGAAGCTTAATTATCTATTAGAAGGCATAGTTATCTACACTCAGGATTCTTCTACTTGGAAGAGTTGCCCTTTTCCCCCATTTACTTACGCAACCCTTTATACCAGCATGGATTCATGGGTATTTCATTCCTTGGTTTGTAATCCAATACTATTATTGTTTTGCTCAAATTGTTCCCATTTTGGCCTCCTGAGAACTGTTTTTACATAAAGTCTCCATGGAATCCCCCAACAATACAGTGGAGCATTACTGTTATCCTTATTTTGTAGAAACAGAAACTCAGGCTGAGAGAGAAGAAGAAACATTCCCAGTGATTCACATCGTATGTGTGCTGAAGCCAGGAGTCTGACTTCAGTGTCTGAGTGCTTGGCTCTATTCTGCTGCTCTTGGAGGGAAGGATGCTCTACGAATACAGATCAGAGATAAGGTGTCTCTATCATCATTTCAGAGGTAAGATCTGTTTTTGAGAGGATTCATCACAAAAGTAATAGTTGCAGAGAGGATGTGCTTCCACAGGGTCAGTATGAAGAGAATGAACCACACACAGTGATCAGAAATGAGACTCTTCCCAGGTGGGAGGAGAGAGAAGTTGAAGGAATAATCGGATGCAGGGCAACTAATACCACAGAGTGAATGAAGGAAAGAAATTCATTGAGGCTACAATATATTTGGTTGCAGGGCCACAGAGAACCAGCCTATGGTAAGAAGGAAGTTAAGTGAACTACAACAGAGCAATGTAATGGGAGGAAAACAAGATTTCAGGAGCTCGACATTGTTTTAGAGAAAGGAGGCAGAGAAGTGATAAGGAAAGGGATGCAGAATTAAGTAACATTTTTTCCAGGATAGAGGATGACCTGTACACTGGTAAGCTTACAGGACAGAGAAAAGATTCTGGAAGAGGAAAATACAGTGATTTACAATGTTGTATTAATTTCTGTTGTGCAAAGTGATTCAGTTGTCCATATACATACATTTTAAAAATAATCTTTTCTATTTTGGTTTATCATACTGAATATAGTTCTCTGTGCTATACAGTAGGACCTTGTTTATCCATTCCATGTATACTAGCTTACATCTGCTAACCCTCCTCATGGACATAAGAGAATACATTTGTCATTCCCAAGGGTGTGGCCGAGGGTTGAAGGAGGGATGCAGTGGAATCTGGGGTTAGGAAGGGTGTTTAATCTTGAAGGAAAGGGACCTTCTTCTCCCCCATTGGAGGTTGGCTTAAGAACAGAGCCCAATGGTACTGTCAGGGTCAAAGTACATAGTCTGAGGATGTGCTGTGGGGTTTTGATAGTTTCAGTTGTATTAGCGGAATTGGAAGCATGGTCCTCTGCAGACATTGGGAAAAAACTTCGAGCAATATTCCTTAGTCTGGTGAGTAGCTAATAACATCCCTGGTCAGTGTCTGATAGGCTTGATAACAGGGGGACAAGTTGAAGTCATTCATCCTGATGGAAACCAATTAACTAAATGAAAACCGGCATCAGGAAGATGATTATCTGGATTTTTTCTTAGTTCTCTGAGATCAAATACTTGAAACAGAATGTATTATGCACTTTTTAGACAAAAGATAGTGTTAGTCTTTCTAAAATGTTCAGACTCAGGTATAAAAGGAATTTGCTATGTTACTATCAAGTTGTTATGATTAAGAATAAGTGTAAAATTAATGTAAACAATTGTTAGAATAAAAACTTTTTCTCAGGAATTTTTCTTCAAATAATGCCAACTGCAGAATTCAAGGTGAGTGTTTAATAGTTATGAATATAATACCAAAGGCTTAACATGCCATTTATATTTGATAGAGACATAAGTTTGGGCAATAACTTTTCTTACCTAAGCACAAAATAGAACATGGGTTGTTTAAAATTTTTTTCATAAATTTTCTTAAAATACTGTCTATTAAAATGGAATTAATACTACCACCACTAAACTGTAACACTGATTGTACAAGATTTAAAAGAACAGTCCATTGCAGAAGCATTTTAATCCATGAGTTTACTTGAAGTCTTTTTTTATATTCCAGTAAAGCCCAAAATATCTAGGGGAGCAGAACTTCGTAAGAAGTTTAGGAATTACTGACATAACCTATCCTTAAATAGTATAGATTGCCTTCATCTGACGTAATTATAATACTATACTATAAGTGCTCATTTCCTTTATGTGGACCAAAAATAATCTGCATTAAAACATACTATTCATACTTGGTGATTATTTTATTACCATAAATTATTGTATACAATTTTTGATAAGGATGTTATAAATCATATTTTAAACAAAAATGTATGCATGGCATATGTAAGCAGTAACATCTTGAAGGAGAAAACACCCATGAAAACATTTACCTAAAATTTAGTAATACTGAAAAACACTAGATTGTGCAGAGTAATGATTAAAAGCTATATGTAATACATTGGAACACTGGTAAATCTTCAGGTACTGGAGGAATAACCTGGCATAGGAAAAAGATCAGAGTAGAAACATCCACATCCTTAGACGTGCACGTCATCTAAAAATAAATCCCTCAATATAGCAATACACAAAGATTCTTCCTTAGCAATACAGACAATACTTAGCAATACAGACAAAGGTATATTGGGTTTAATGTGATTTTATTACTAGGTAAATTTTAGTTACTTTATATAGGTAAAAATATACAATATTGCTTTAAATTTTTTAAGTGTATACTTGATCGTCATCATATTCACATACAGTTTAGAAGCCTGCTTTTTCCCGCACTAAACAGTTCATTCAGTAACATGTGGAAGAGACTAACAAAAATGATTTAGATGAAGACTTTTCATGAAAGGTTTCAATGTAAAAATGGAGTATTAATCTGGACTAATATTAGTCTGGTCTAAATCTTTAGTGATTCCTCCTGCTACAAACAAATTATGAAATGTTTTAGACAAATTTATTTTTTTCAACACTTGAATTCATTGTCCAGGTTCAAAATTCTGTCAGAAAATGCATAAAACTGACTTAGCTACTGTGTCTGAAGTCACTTTTATACACATTGATTTACTAAAAAAAAGAAAAGTAATGTATTTTAATACTACATTTCAGTTTGGGATTTCATTGTGTTTTTATATAATACATGCAAAACATATCTATGCCTTTCAGCTGTCCTATTTAAGTAAAAGAAAGTCAGATGGTGGCACTTTTAAGTCACCCAAGGATGGTAAAGTTATTAGTGGTCTGATTAATTTGCTTTCTTAAAAAGACACAGTGATAACCTGAACAAGTTATTTATGTGCATATGTAAGATATGCACTATTTTTAAATGAAAGACTGAAAACATTTTACAAATATTGTTGTTCATTATAAACTATACAATGCACCATTTTTTCACTCATACCAATACTTTGCACCAAACATTGCTATATTCAATCTTAACACTCCTCAAATATGAGAAAAACAAATAGTTTCCACTGTACTAAGAAGTGAAATTTATAAAGTCAACATACTACATTTTAAAGGATTACAGCTCTAAAACAGTTTTTAAAGAATTTATACATATTGAAATGGGTGCTTTACTTACTAAAGAGCTAAAAATAAAGCTGCTTCTCTTCATTTTAAGTTAATACACAGGGTTGCATTTAACAGCAGATTCTTTACAGGGCAACATTCAACTATTAAGGTGGAGATTTTAGTAAAGCTAAATGGTGATATATCTCTTACTTCTGAAAACTCTTGAAATTTTAGTGCTGTCCTCTTACAATAACTAAAAAAAAATTTGGGAAGATATTTCCACTTCCAAAATTTTTCAACGTAAGGCACACGGCAACATTAAAATCTAGAAACAACTAGAGTAAGTAATAAATATTTCTCTTTTCAACCATTATTTGCTCTTTACCTGAAGAAAGTGGGTGAGTAGTGCAGTTGAAACATGCCTAGATTAATAAAAATGACTGAATTTAAGAAATACCAATAATATTTGTGTGCAGAATGTTATTAATTTTAAAAAGAAAAAGTATATTTTATGTAAAATATATACTTTACATAAAATATACTCCCTACAGTGTTACAGGTAGAAAAAAGTGTGAGGCACTTACATTACCAAGGAGGAAGGAGCATATAGAGATTATCTTTTTATACAAGCACCAAACCACTTGTTTTAACCTCTGAGATAAAAGCAGAAGCTAAAAGTAAAAGGAAATAGTTCATATTTGGTACACTAATAATCTACAAGTTCAAAACTCAAAAGTATTTTATTTTAATCTGATGGAAGTAATTCCACCAGAGAAAAATTTTTCTTATTTAAAAGTGTCATAATATCTCCCTGAAAAAGTTCTGTATATTCTGTGGTATTATTTCAGAATACTGTAAACTGTAGATGGTATTTCACTCCTCTGTGAGAGCATACTATGCTAGTGATGGTAGTATAGGTGATTAACTCCTCTTATTACAAACCAGATTTTAATGTTTTTATAACAGAAAAATAACACATACATCAATGCCTCCATGTGAACTTGCTGACATCCAACAAGGACAGTCTTATTACTCTGTGATGCTTCACAAACTACTCGAAAACCAAGGTGAGGAGTGGGCTTGGAATTACAGGAATCCACTGGATGTCAAATCAGGGTAAGGTCTGGCTTCTGATGGGTGAAGATGGGTGGCAGGCTGAGTGTTACTCATGCTATTTAATTCAGCTGGATACGTCTCATTTAAAATTGCTCCGTTCTGAAACTGCAAACAGCAACACACCTTATTAGAACAGATCCTTCATATAGATTAAACCATAAGATAGGTGAAAATGTAGTTCTAAAATCTTTACCCTCCAAGTTATCGTTAAAACTCCTTTACTGCCATTTTAACTCATTCAGTGAAGACATATTGAACACATGTATTAGTTGCATTTACAATCTTTCAGTTTCTCCATTAGATAGTATAGGTAAGTGATATCCTTGTCTCACTTTAGATGTGGCACTCCATACATTGCCTATCTGATCAATGAAATGCCTTTGGTTTGGGCAGGAACCACTGGATCAGAAAGTACCAGTCACGAACCACAGGTACTACTCTCTGTCCTAAGTAAGTCTGCTTTGACCAGATTGTATCTCAGTAAGATTTAGGTAGCAATAAACTAACTACATTCAAGATCACCACACTGGACTACAGATAACCTAGAACTTTCTGAAAAGAGGCAAGTTATGATTTGCAAGAGGTTTCTTAATATTCCTTACATACTATATACCATGGGTATGATTTCTAGAACCAATTTTATTCATAATATGCTTTCAAAGTACTACGAAAATTATTGTCCTAAGTATGGAAATAAAAATTACCAAAGTAAAGTGCTTGCTCTCGCCTTTTAACAATGAAATTTAGTCTCATTTCCATAAGTGCTACTGGAAAAAAAGGAGGGAGGGGAGGACCTTGAGACACACAGTTCTGTGGAATTACAGGAATAATTCCTGTTACTAATAATTAGTTGGTGATGGACAGGGAATCCTGGTGCGCTGCAGTCCATGGGGTTGCAAAGAGTTGGACACGAGTGAGCGACTGACCTGAATAATTCCTAATACTTCTGTAGATTTTTATAGATTATAGAACTTTTTGAATCTTAGTATAATTAGTGAAAGTAATAGATTATAATCATACCTTTAATTGCTTCAAATGAAATTTACCTTTCTAAAGCCTATGTAACATAAGGTTTCAGTCCTTCTAAACTTTGTCAAGTTTTCAAAGGGAAGGTAATAATCACCCAGCAAAAGGTAGGTTTTGGATAAATTACTTTCATCACTCAATACAACACACATCAACAACTGTCTTTAAAGAGACTGTGTGCTAAGTCACTTCAGTCGTGTCCTGCCCTTTGGGTATGGACTGTAGCCCGCCAGTCTCCTCTGTCCATGGGATTTCCCAGGCAAGAATACCAGAGTGGGCTGCCATTTCCTCCCCCCGGGTATATTCCCAACCCAGGGATCGAACCTGTGTCTCTTATGTCTCCTGCATTGGCAGGCAGGTTCTTTACCACTAGCCCCACTCAAAAAAAGACTGTCTAGAGTAGTGCTAGCCAACAGAAATATAATGTGAGCCACAGATAGAGTTCCGATTTGTTTAGATTTAATAACTCCTTTTTTTTTTCTAAGTTGCTCAGTCATTTCCAAGTCTTTGTGACCCCATGGACTATAGCCCTCTAGGCTCCTCTGTTCATAGAATTCTCCAGGCCAGAATACTGGAGTGGCTAGCCATTCCCTTCTCCAGATGACCTTCCCAACCCAGGGATAGAACCCAGGTCTGCTGCATTGCAGGAAGATTCTTTACTGTCTGAGGGAAGTCCAGTAACTCCTTGGAGGAATATATAGGTCCAGAATTCTTACTATTCATAAGGAAGTAACACAAAACAGTGGGAAAGAAAACACTGTAAGGAGCTGGTGCTAATGCAGGCCCTCTTCAGAATATAATTTTACATAATTCACTTTTCTACAGTTTACAAGTTACCTATCTGTGCTTATTCTGCAGCAATGTTGTGAGATAGACTGTAACTCATTGTTAAATTTTAATATACCTGAGCAATGTCAGGAGTAAGGATAAGAAAATTTTTCACAGTCTTTTTCTAGGGAGAAACTCATATGTAATCAGACAAACCAAGTGTATAAAAAAGGTCAGGAAAAAAACAGAAAGCTGCAAATGACATTTATAAACTTATTACAGTCTTATTGGGATTTGCTTCACAACTAAAATATACAACATGAACTCAATGTTTTCTAATGGAAAAGCATAAAGGCAAGCATGAGACATTCCTGGGTGGTCACAAAGAGCAGCAATTATCAGGAAGCACTTTAAGTTACCATGGTGGTAGAAGAGTCTGAATGACACATTTAAATGATAAAGATAAAACATCCAGCTTGAGTCTTGTGATAGAAAGCCAGATAAGTACCTTTCTTAATTTTCTTAAGATACCAGGGGGAAAAACTATTTTACCTTGAAGGGTAAAATGAAGATAGAACACCGAGCCTAGGACTTTTACCAGAGATCACCTAGGACAAAACTATTTGAAACAAACACATCGATACTGGTTTTAACCCATTTCAACAGGAAGAGAGTCAATATTTAATAATAATGAGTATAATCTATAAAAACACTGAGTCACTGTTTATATACCTGAAAACGTAAATCAACAATGTCAGTTAAAAAAAAAAAAAGAGCTTTGAAAAAACTATTTATAAAACCTTAAAGCCTTCTAAGTCAACATGTTTAAAAGGTCAGATTTTTTAAAAAATCAACATTATTCTAAACAGTGTACTTTTAATTAATTTTACTTTGTAATTTTACTTTTAACTTATGGATGTATTCATACTGCTTTCATCCTTGATTTCTTTAAAATATGATATACTTGTATCAGTAATGTGAAAGTACCAGCTTACACAAAATAGTCACAAATAAAATTAGAAATGTTCTCCCATTCATGCTACAGATAGAGGTTTAAATCACTGACAGAAAACTCGTAACTTACATCTATTTATAATGTATGAAGAGGCATTTGAGAGGACTCGGTTTGAGAACGCTCACCTTGCTTACATATGCCTGTGAGCCCGGCGCGGCTGGGTTGTACGGCGCCTGCGCCAGCTGGCTGTGCTGGGGGCCGGGCGGGCACTGGTACATGGAAACAGCCCCGGCGTAACACGTCTGAGGAGCTACCATGGCCGCCTGTGGGTTCAGTCCATGCTGTTGGTTTTCAGGAACTTGTAAACATGAGACAAAATCTTCTAAATTAGAAGCAGTAGTAGGGTATGGGGCTGGTTCAAAATTGCCCATGGGAAAGTCTAACTGTGTACCCTGAGGCTGACCACAGGGAATCAAGTTCTGGGGGTAAGGCATAGGATCAAGCTCAGGTTTGTAGGGAAACTCTTGACTGGTCCCAGGTAAGTCTGCAAAGACACTGTACTGCTGGAGGTCCTGCTGAGGACAGTTCAAAGGCACGGACTGGTTAGAGTTCCAGTTTGCAAACATGCTGTTCACCTGCATGTGCTTCATTTTCTGACACAGTTGTTGCTGCGGCTCCATGGCCGCGTGCACCTGATGGGGCTGCAGCTGCTGCTGGTCTGATGGGAGCTGTTCCCGGACCAGACAGCTGGGGTTCAAAGCCAGGGACGGCTGCTGAGGGTACCCTGAACACCCGAAGGTGGGCTTATTTAAAGAGTCTTCAACGTAGGTCAGAATTTCATCTGTTAAGTCAATATCTCTGAAGTCATCTTCACTGGAAAAGTCAGTTCTGAAAAATTCCTCATTCTGTTGCATGTGCTGGATGTCTTCAAAATCAATGCCTAGATGTTTCATAATGCTGTACAAGTCACTGTTTCTGTTATCTGCAAAGAGCCCGGCATGATCTCCAGAGAGAGTTGGGTTCATGTCCTGAGACTGGCTGATCTGCTCATGTTTCAGGATACTGTCACTCCCCATAGGTACAACATTGTTTTGCCAGTTACTGCACTCATTCAGAGAGTCACTGAAAAAATTCCTTTCGATAGGTGTACTAGTTGAAGCAGGACAGAGATAAATAGCCTCGTCTTGTTGCATTATGGCATTCAGGAGGGAATTGGGGTTGAAGGACTCCTTACTTAGAGTTGATGTGGCAGTTGACTCTTTTCCACCAGCACCATTTTTAGTCTTTATTGGTAAGGGATCCATTATGGAAGGAAAAGGGCTGCTTATCTCATATAGAACGGCGTCTCCAGTGGTAAACATAAATGGCAACTTCATATTGCGTTTGTTTAAGTGCTCTGTTCCTTCTTCATCTCTACAATTGGGCACAAGAAAGTTTGCATGTATTAGGAAAAGCTGTATCATAAACATTTCCAAAATCAATTTTAAAAAAGAAAAACTAGCATGCAAAATACGCAGTAGTTAAGTTTGCTAGAGGTGAACATAAATTTGAGAGAAATCTTTCTGATGACAACTACTTAAAATTGTTCAGATAAATTTAGACAGAATTTGTCCCAAAATTTAATTTCACTCTCAGATTCCATCCCTACCTGAAAAAATAAATTCTGAATGGAATACAGATCCAAATATACAAGTGAGGCATGCTGAAATATAAAACTCTAAAGGAAGATTGACATATGAAAATTAAAATTTTTTGCATAGGAAAAGAATTCATAAGTCAGGTTAAGGCATGGAATAAATGTCATAGTTTCATATATACTATGTAGTGTGTATATGTGTAAAATTTAATGTTGGTATTAGGTAAAGAGCTCCAAATGGGTCTAACAACCTCTTAATAACTAATAGAACAAACAAAAATAGCAACTGTATAAAAACATGTAATCTTCACAAGAGTATGTAGGATATTTTATCAACACTGACCATACACTAGATTATAAAATAAGCCACAACAAATTTCAAAGGACTGAATTCCTTCAGGCTCTTGTCTAATCTTTGACTGTGTGGATCACAATAAACTGTGGAAAATTCTGAAAGAGATGGGAATACCAGACCACCTGACATGCCTCTTGAGAAATCTGAATGCAAGTCAGGAAGCAACAGTTAGAACTGGACATGGAACAAAAGACTGGTTCCAAATAGGAAAAGGAGTACGTCAAGGCTGTATATTGTCACCCTGGTTATTTAACTTATCTGCAGAGTACATCATGAGAAATGTTGGGCTGGAGGAAGCACAAGCTGGAATCAAGATTGCTGGGAGAGATAGCAATAACCTCAGATATGCAGATGACACCACCCTTATGGCAGAAAGTGAAGTGAAGAAGAACAAAAGAGCCTCTTGATGAAAGTGTTTATTTCCAGTGTAAATTCTCCTAGAATTTACTTTAAGGTTTTCATGTAAGAGGATTTCTAAACCAGAGTGTTAAAAATAAAAAACCAAAACATGAAACATTCTAGGTCTTTGTACTTACGTTAGAGGTCTCTGAGTTGCAATGATATAATCTGGTCTTCCATTTTTATAAACTAAGCGTGCATTTGACTGCACCCAAGTCCATCGATTGTCTTTTGTAAGAAGCCTGAACACTATCATGCCACTCTCTCCAGTCTTAATCACTAAAACAAAAAAAATTAAATTAGCAAATCTAAAATCAAAACAATAAAGAAAATCTCTGTAATATTTCTGGATGTAATTCACGTATCACCAAAGATGATAAATACACTGATGACTTCTAAGCAAAGTATATTAAAATGCATCAAGATAGTTCTTCAGCATTGCTGTTTTTTCCTCTTTTGGACTAAATTTATTATTTAAATGATTCAAGGAAAGATTAAGTCAAACAATTCAAGTAATGTGTGAAACTATAATGGGGGGGGGGAATTGTTTTCATTTTTAAAAGGGAACATGTCCTACAGTCTAATATTTTACTATACAATTTTAAAGTATAATTTGGGCTTCCATGGTGGCTTAGATGGTAAAGAATCATCCTGCAATGCAAGAGATGCAAGTTCAATCTCTAGGTCAGGAAGACCCCCCGGAGAAGGGAATGGCAACCCACTCCAGTATTCTTGCCTGGAGAATTCCATGAAGAGGAGCCTGCTGGGCTACAGCCTGTGGGGTTGCAAAGAGGCAGACACAACTGAGCAACTAACACTTGCACTATATTAACAAAGTTATGACATAAATTGGTGAGACAAAATGGCCATTTTCAGAGTAATTAAGCCACTCCACTCCTGTGTGGCAGCTAATGAATTGAGTGTAACTCCAGTTACTCACAGTGGTGTGATACTGAATAGAAGCTAATCCAGATAGTTCCCTTAAAACACTTTTACATCAGTAATAATCTGAAACATGTCCTAGCGTATAAGGTATTTTCTCAGTCAAGTTCATAAGAAAATACAACTTACTCCGGATATGGTACTCAGCACAATAGAGCATATCAGCAGCATGGATAAACTGATATCCTGAGCCTCTCATGCACAGCTCTGCTTCGGTATAGCCTAAAACAAGTTTTCCTCTGTTTAAAGGGAAAATAACAAAAAAATTAAAACTTAATAAAGAATTTATGTCGGTGACTTCTTTTGTGTTTTCTGCACTATGTTGACACTCAGAATTTCCCAATAGCAGGTAGAAATGAACACATTTCTGTAATTTCTCTTTTGCATATGCCTGCAAATTTCAGTTTTAGATAATTTTCATGGTCTTCATTCAGGAGAATAATCACTAAAGATGAGTCTAACAGAGTAGATTATACAGATGAAATACAAAATCTTTAATTATATTCTAGAGTGCTTTTACTCCATTTGGAGGGGCAGGGTTTCTCAAACCTGTATGCATTCCCATACTGGGGAGGAGAAACGCCCTAACATACTTTGGTTACTGAACTTCCAGGGTTAAAAGTCAAACTTCGTACAGTGTATAACAAGCCAGCAATAAATGGATACTGAGTCTTATTAATATAAACACATCATCTATAATACAGAAATTGTGGCAATACTGTAAGATATAAAATAAACGATCTGTGAATGTGATGAAATTATTTTAAAAGGCTATGCTACAAAGTATGAACTAATAATAGCTACTATAATAATAAACAAAGTTATAAACTATACCATATAGAAAATATATACATCTAAGACAGACTTACTGCAATAAAATACACATTTGGTAAAATAAACCCGAAAAAGTTTCACTTACTTGGCATCACAACCAGTAGGTGTGAAGTCGAGTTTGTGTTTGGTTCTAAAGATGAAATTTTTGGTTCGAATTTCAAGTATGGATGGTGGCTGCAGTGGCGTAGCTATTGCAAACAAAGCCAACTGAGGTGGAAGCATTGATCCATCTTTCCCTTTCTTGTTCTGTCCATGAAGATATTTCAACCTCCCTTGGAAATTCATTGCCTTAAGAAACGAAAAGTTCATTGAGACTACTGCTGTATAAAGGTTCCACGCCACCCCAGTCTGATCACTGTGACAGAAGGACACTTCCTGAGCTGTGAGCTTGCCCTGGGTGAAAAGCGACAACAGTGGGAAGCCGAGCAGGCGTTATAGCCAGCAGGAAGCCTTCGGGCCTGCTGGTCGTTTCCACAAAACATCTGTTAGATCTTCATCGCATATGCCTGTCCTCTGGGGATGGGTGAGAGACCCAGTTCCCAATTTTTTCCAGGGGAAAGGAGTAAGCCACATTTCTGCTCAACTCCAGTCTGAAGTTAGGTTTGAAGAGAGAGCAAAGAACACATAATGGAATCCAGCTCTTGGAGAATATAAAAAATGGAATTTCCTTATACAACTTACCTGTTAAATTAGCATACAATCACTTCAGTTTCAGCCTTTTTAGATAAAAGTTTTGTTTTTTTAAACCTTCGAAAGATAAGTAAAATGGTTCCTTTTTAAAGGGTTCAATCAAGGCCATTTTCAGTGTTTTTGATAATTCCACAAAAGTTCACGAGGCTATCAAATGCTATTGTCGTTCCCTTCTTCCCAGGAAGCCCATTAAATATATCCTAAAAGATAGTATCAGACTGTCCTCAAGGGACTGCTGAGTGACCCACTCTTCGTTTTAACAGGTCACAATAGGAAGACCTACATAGTTTTCTGAGCTTGCAGCTGCCCAAGCATCTATGTCTAGCATGGGTCCATGCACACTGCATGCTCAAAATCTATTTCCTGAACAAATGAATTGTGATAAAGTCAGCAAGTACACATTAATTATAAAATATACGTGGGCTAGATTCCATAGCTCAGAGTATATTTCAAAACTCAAGGGGATCTTTTCTGTAGAGAGAAAACACAACTGTTCAAAAACACTAAAATGAATCCTAAAGCCATATAAAGAATGCAGACCTCTATTAAGATAAAGAATAATTTTAGAAGACTGAGGAAACAGACAATCATGACCATGATCAATTTGGTTGCTTAAAACAGTACTGACCAGGCCAAGGGATGACTCTGATGTCAATCTGACACCAGTACAAAGGAGAAAAGACCCAATTACACAAAGAAACTTCACCTAGAAATACAGACTAATAATTGCTCATCAGTACAAGGAAAACTATCTCAAAGCACAGTTCTAATTCTGGGTAAGCAAAATTCAGACATAAACACACCAACAAAAATCATTTTGTTAACAGATCTGTGGTGGAGTGCACTATCTTAAGGATACAAATGAGAGGCTGGACGATCTACCTCCACTCCTAGAGTTCTCCCTTTGCTGATCATCCTGGGAATTCACACAGGATGTTGTGATGGAGTTCACTGGTGGTGATGAAGGTCACTCCAACACGAGAGTTCACACTACACAGTGTGTCTCACACCAGATGAGGATCCTGCAGTGATGAATATACAACCATATTTTTTTCTACATGGCAGTTACTCTAGTCATGTGGAAAAGACCATGATCATATTTCCATCTGGCAGGCGTTAAACCCAAAGAGGATAATAAGCAGTCTGCCACCAAAAAAGGGCTACATAATTACCTTATACCTACAAAGTCCAAAAGAAGGGCAAAATACAATGGCCCGTGTTATTCCACTCAGTCTTTGTTATACTGCATCCTAAAGGATAGAGACTCTGAGTTATGGAAGATATTTTCAAAAATCTAAAAAGACTTTTAAAAAGTTACTTTCCTTTATAAAACTATTTAATTAAGTAGATTTTTATAACCTAAACTCAAATACATTCAAATTGGTTTCATTTTTCTTTTTAATTTTCTAAAACTTCATAGTAAATGCCAGTATAAGATGCTGCACCTTACCAGAAAACCAGATGAATTATCTAGCAGACACCTGAGTCGGCAGACGAAGCACCTCTCCATAAACGAAGAGTTCTCTGGAGGAATCTGGTCTGGGTTATAATACATGGCTGGCTGGGAGAGTCCATTAGCTTCTATAGAAATAAATAGCAACACAAAGTTACTTTCCATTTTGCTAAAAATTAAGTGTTTGAATGGGCTTCGCAGGTGGTGCTAGGGCTAAAGAACCCATCTGCCAGTGAACGAGACATAAGAGACACGTGTTCAGCCCCTGGGTTGGGAAGATTCGCTGAGAGTGGGCATGGCAACCCACTCCAGTATTCTTGCCTGGAGAATCCCATGGACAGAAGAGCCAGGCAGGCTACAGTCCATGGGGTTGCAAAGAATCAGACACAACTGAGCAACTTAGCACAACACAGCACAAGTGTCTGAAGAGCTGAAATTTGTGTTCATTTCTAAACCAAAGCTATATTCTAATTATAAAAAAAAATCACTTTTAGAAAAGAAGCTAGTGAAAAGAAATTAAAACTTATTGAATACTTTTACTACATAGAACTTTATCTATTCAGCTGTTTTTATTTCTATTGAGCTATCACTGTCAACAATTTCTATATTTTCTAACACCTTTTTTCTCCTTTTTAACATTTTTACAGATGTATGAAGACACGGCTTTTGTTGAAAAAAGTATTTTTTAATCCTTCCATCTGCCAGTTTGCTTTTATATTTGGTGCATTTTAAACACGGAACAATACATACACACTCCAGAATCAACCTTATACATTCCACCCCCTCTTTCACAATAGCGTAAGAATTATTTTTATACACTCTATTACTGAGTATATGGCTATACTTTATCACTTGGAATCCATCAATGGCTGTCATCTTTCGAAGTCCTCCTTAGGTCATCAGGCTTCTTGTGACCTGGTTCTGGCCCATGGCTAGATAGTCATGTCTTTCCCCTTCTTCCTAATCTTCACTGTGGAGTTCTATGCCCCTAAAGGTTCTCTGCCTCCTTTCAGAGAATTCAATTCCCAACACTACGTTTTGGTAAACATTCTTACCATCAATTCTTTGTGCAGAGTCTGGACACTGTTGAGGGTTTAATGCCCAGTGCAGCTGGCGCTGAAATTCAGCTCGGTCTTCGGTATGGATCAGTTCATACACACTCTGATGGATGACATCAGACTAAAGAAAAAAGCAACAAAGAAATTAACAAGTAGTGCTGATTTTTAAAAGGACTTCCTTGGTGGCTCAGTGGTAAAGAATCTGCCTACCAATGGAGACATTGGTAGACACAGGAGATGTGGGTTCAATCCCTGGATTGGGAAGATCCCCTGGAGGAGGAAATGGCAACCCACTCCACTATTCTTGCCTGTAGAATCCCAAGGACAGAGGAGCCTAGCGGGCCACGGTCCATGGGGTTGCAGAGTCAGACGTGACTGAGTGATACAGCATGTATGCACTGATCTTTAAAAATGTGGTTTATTAATTTCAAAACCTAGCTGCTAGATTACAGGGTGCTTTTTAGCGGTGATGTATGCAAATCAAACAATTGCAGAGTTCTCCTGGAATTCAAGACAAGAAAAGCTAGAAAGACACAAGCACTCTAGCTGACAAGTCAAAGGTTATTTGCCATCACTTCCCCGTGTGAACCACTTTTTAGTCACATAAGTCACCTTCCTGTTCCTTAACTGCAACACATTAGGGTCTGCTGATTTTTATTTATTGATCTTTTAAAATAGAGCCTCTTATACAGAGTGAAGCAAGTCAGAAAGAGAAACACAAGTATCATATATTAACACATATACATGGAATCTAGAAAAACAGTCCTGATGAACCTAGGAGAGAATGGACTTGTGGACACAGCGGGGAAAGGTGAGGAAGGGATGAATTGAGAGAACAGCACTGACATATATATGCTATCATGTGCAAAACAGATAGTGGGAAGTTGCTACATACCACAGGGAGCCCAGTCTGGGGCTCTGTGATGACCTAGCAGGGTGGGCTGAGGGGAGGGAGGCTTAAGAGGAAGGGGATACATATATATATAAAATTATGACTGATTTGCCTTGTTGTACGGCAGAAACCACATAACATTGTAGGGCAATTTTCCACCAATTAAAAATTTTTTTTAAAAATCCTCTTTTGACAAAACTTGTCTGAACATTCAGTTAAATTTGACTTCTTTCAGCCTGAAGTATTACGTATTTCCTTCACTGCTCTCTAACAATTTTCCTGACATGAAATTTTGACTTCTAGTAGATTCCATAAGGCTAAGGGATTATGCCTTTATAAAGGTCAGAGTCTTTCCTCCACCTCTTGCTTCTTAGCATTTACT